>NC_089999.1:14727652-15327652 GCF_036417845.1 Apteryx mantelli
AAATAAAAGGTTTTTCTCCCTTTTCTGATTTCATTAGTAAACAGATTCTTTGAGAACTAACTGCAAGTCCTCTGCAGTAAATGCCTGGTGTCCAGAGGAGAGGTTCAGACTGCACGTGGGATCGCTGGATGCAAAAAAGAAACAATCCTGGTGAAGTGAAGTTGGATTTCTTGCTTCTCCCCCTTGGTCCCGGTGCTATTTACTGCGAAGCTGCTCTGATGTTGCATGGGATGGTAGCGGCTCAGAGGACCTGTGATCGGCTGGCAGCAGGGGAGCATGGCATGCTGTGCTGCTCCTGCATGTGCAGGTATGGTCCAGACTTGCTGCTGAACGGATGCAAAACCAGCACCAGTGGGAAATTCAGAGTTACCAGTACAAGTGAGTAATTTCATACATCCTATTATATTTGATGTCTCTACATAAGTTGCTACATGCATATGTTAGTGTGAGAATTTGATATAATTTTTCAAGAAAAGGTATATTTCTAGCTTCAATTCTATGATGAAAACCTTGAAACAAGGCCTGGGACACCCTAATATCATAAAAACAACCCCTTTCATTATTTTTGTCTGACTACTGAAGAAAACATGACTTAGTCATGTTGTACATGTGTGGTATGTGTGTTTGCATGTCTGTCTATATTTTCCTGATGTCCTTTTTCAACAAATATTCCAACTTCAACTGCATTTGAGAGAAGCTTCAGAGATAATTACGTCTCTCTGAGGGGCATGAAAATCAGTAGCCAAAGAGAAATGACAAATCTACAATTAAACAGACTGAAATAAAAATTGCAACTCTAATAGCATTAGGCACCAGGAAGACTACATACAAAGAGGGGGAGAGAGAGGGAGGGGGGGAGAGAGGAAAAAAAAAATGTGGAAAGCGCCCATCAGCATTTATAAGCTACCAAAGACACAAGTCCATGGAAATCAGGCCTCAGTTATTCTGGTGCTCACAGAACCATGGGTCGGTTTCTTTTAATTCACACAATTAAGGAAATCTCATCATTATTTTTTGAAGCCCAGCTCATGTTTTTTTTAAACACTTGATCATCAGTGCTCAGGAGCATATTCTATAAGACAAGGCACTGAATTCTCAATGATTTATTTTCTTTTATTTTGAATGATTACCCTGGATGCCCTTTTACCTAAGCAGAAATGTAGGGCTCCTTTAGAAATAATATCTTGCTCATTGTACCAGAGTCATTTTAGTGCATGAAACATCTTATTTCATAAAGATGTGAGTGGTGCAGTATAAGGAATGCCTGCCTGAGGAAATTAAAGTAATCAATTGCCAAGACCATCACACTTTTAGAACAAGCACAGAAAAAATGTAGATAAGGGCTTTTAAGCCATAGGGTAGAAAATACGCATATAATTCCTTGACCTGTTTTAAAATGCAAATAAATGTAAATTTCTTCATCAACTATGGAGATTAAAAAAAAAATCTGGCCATATAGAGCAAGGTTTACTACACTCTGTTGAAAAGTGCCTGTTGCAAGAATCCACAAAAGCCATTTCTACATGAAATCCTAGCCCCACTAAAGCCATGGCAACCCTTTGCTGACTTCTCTGGCCCACGCTTCCATAAGATATTTCTGAGGCATCAAACAGCTGATTTTCAGCTGCAGGAACTGCCATACTAGGTGGGACCCAAATTCCTCCAGGTTTGGCCCTGCCTGCAGCAGGTGTTGTGCCAGAAGCAGAGCACCATTGATCCCCAGAGCCTGGATGCGAGAGGACCCATCCCTGTGGCAGCTGGGGCGGTGAGCCCTCGAGGGGTGTCTCGCCCCCACCCCAGCCCCGCAGCCCCCCTGCACTCTGCGGGTGCCAAGGCCTGGGGACCGCAGCAGCGCAGGCCTAGGCAGAGTGAGGCAAAGGCCTCGCAGCAATATTTACCGCAGGGAAATGAAGGGCAGGGGGTGTTTTCAAAGTCGCACAAAGCCGGAAGGTCAAAGAAGGAATTGAAGCGCAAGCACCTATCACCCTCACCGCTGCATAAACTCAAAACTATCCTTAAATATTAAGCAAACTGTTCTATATGAGGGAATATTACTACCTACTCATCTAAGAAGGATGCTGTGAGGTTTAATTAATATTTGCAAAACACTTAAAAGATGAAAATGTACTCCAGAAGTGCTAAGTATTACTATTACTGCTGCCTCACAGGGATATTTTGATGAAGTTTGCTTGAATAACTTTTGTAAAGCACTTTGAGCTCTCTGGCTGAAAAGTGCCGTGGAAGTGCCAAGTGCTACTGCTCCGTAAGTACAGCTCACTCAGGGCAGCGCGGCCTCCTTGCCTGCACAACTTGCAGACAGGGCTACAGCTTTGTGTCTGCTTTAAGGCATGCAGAGCAGGCTGCAGTGCTGGTAAGGACCAGAGCAAATGTATCAGCATGAATCATGATGTATTCTTGCCTGTACAACTGGCTGATATATAGGCTCTATTACTTTGGCTCTTTCTAATGAGCATTTACATTTTTCTTTTTAAAATGATTTTCATTCTAATCATGCTGGACAATTTGAACACAGTACATGTTTTAATGAAGGCATGGGACATCCATAAAAGGTCACACAGCAGATAAAATAGGGAATAAATCATGTTTATTACTTGTTACATCAAATTGCATTGCATTGATGCTGATGATCTGAAAGCCACTTGGAAATGAGCTATTGTATGTGATTTCAAAATGTAAGTCATGACAGCATGTCTGACCTCTCTCTCTCTTTCCTGATTCCTGGCTTCCTAAACAGATGCACTTCACTACCACTTCTAGGCAAGGAGAGAAGCAGACAGGATTGCTCAAAATGCATGTGTACTTAGAAAAGAGAAAAAATTACTCAGACTCTTTAGCCTTTCTTTTGGAAAGCTCAATCCCAGCCCCAACCTTACTCTTAAATCTAATCCAAAACTAGGGTAGCTGTTCTTGTACCAAAACTAACCAGAAGTTCCTGTGCTCTGCCAGCCACATGAGCACCATAAGCTGTTTAAGATCTAGCAACAAACTCAGTTTTTCAAATCCTTTTTTCCCATGCCAGTTGTGTAAACTTATCTGAACCCTAACTGCAGCCATCAGTTTGGAGTGACATCTCCAAAGCATGCATAAGACACTGTCTCCTGCTGGCAGTTTCTTCTTCCTAGGTTGTCAAACCTGAGCTCTTCACTCATTTTCAGACTCCAACACCTTGACCCCACCCTGCCCACAACCAGGTGCCCAAACCTGCACCACAACAAAGTACATGCAGGTGAAGGGTTCCTGGCCAAAGGCTGATGGGGGCATGTTTGCTCAAAGGCTGAAAGAGAGCAAACCTTCCTTCCTGGCATTACTAGATGGCTTGAGGAAAAAACAGCCTAACTGGATGGGGAAAACCCCCTTTTGCTGCCTCCTCCCACCCCATGTGCAGACACACCAGCAGCTCCCCAGGACTGTTTTCTCACCCATGACACAGTCCTGGGGAACGGAGGAGTCACTGTGAAAATAGTTATCTCAAGAATCAATGAGCTACATGGGGATTAGCATGGTGAGACTAACACCCTCCACCCAAGAACATTATAGCATTATTCCTCCCCTACAAAACCTTATTGTTTACTTTTCACTCCTTTTCTGTATTTTTTTTTAAAGTCACTGTCATTTACTTTTGGTGACAGGTCACCACCATTCCAAGCACCCTCCTGCAGCAATGATTTATTGCTGTTGAAACTGTACAACTGCATAAAAAGAGGCATTTCTACTTTTTTGGCTAGCACTACTAATTACAGATAGTTGACTATTTTCTTAGGAGCTTTACCTTGCAGCTTTTTCTTTCCTGGGCAGCTCTGGAGCTTAACAAAATGAAGGTAGGCTTCAAGTCTGAAAAGAAAGCTCCTTTTCAGAAATGCCTATCCAACTCCCTTTTCTGGTTCAAGCAGTATTCCTTTGTGCAGGCCTCATGGTAAACAGGGTGACTAGCGGGATTTCAAAGAAGATCAGTTTTTCTGGGTAGGAATCTTAACTAAACTCTTCCAGACTTGTTCTTGGTTCTGTGGTAGACTGAGTTAGTATTAGATAATCAGGATTACAAATCATCAAAAGAATTTGCAGTGTTATGAACCTAGTTTTGCACACTGGCATTAATAATGCAATGAATCATGCTCCAAAAATCCAGTTTTGAAGCTCAAATGCAGTTGCCAGAGATGGATTCTGGCTCCCAAGGGGATGAAAGCCTCACTAAGTCTCAAGGAAATCCAGAGAGGTAGTGCTTTGTTTGCAGTCACCAGTTACTGGTGCTACATTTTACAGAGCCAACAAACAACTTATCAGCAGGCAGCATTTGTCGGAGACAAGCAAATACTAACATGGGAACAGCCTGTCCTGCACTTGCAGGGATCGAGAACACCATGTATTTTCAGTACGATTGCCTGTTTTAGCTTTCCCCATAATGTGGATGGCTTGTGTATGCTGTTTATTTCAGCACTGCTTGTTTCTGCTGACTGGTGAGAACCGCAAGAGCAGCGACACGCTGACTTGGCAGGGTGCCTCTTTGGCCATGCAGCTGCATCACCTTCACCTCAGGAAGTCTTTTAGCTGGAGGTTTCTGGAAAACTCTGAAGGGAAACTACCACCCCTTGCTTTCCCTTTTATATAAATATATTCTTCTCCAAACACCTGCAATTGACTGCTGTCGCAGACAGGATGCTGGGATAGCTTTTCTGATCCAGTTTTACAAATTCTCTTATTCTCATGGCATTAAACTGATGCCCACTGGAGTCTTGGTTCTTATCAGATCCTTTTTTACTGCTGGGCCCTGAACTTCTTTTCCAAATATTTCTAAATGCTCAGGCCCAGTGTCCCAGTAACCTGTTTAAGATGATGTCTATTTCTAAGCACTATTTTAAATAAATCATGTTCTGCTCACTGGTTTAGAATTAGTATGGACAAGAAAGTTTTTGGCTGCTGCATTCATGAAACTTTGTTAAAGTCACTTGAGCAAGGAGCTGACAGGGAGCTGCAGGTATGGCTCATTATAACAATGACGCAGCTTGTACAAAGGAGCTTTCTGAGCAGTGAAGGACAGATTGCTTTATAAAAAAACCTCACCAAAACCTAATTAAGACTATATTAAATTATTAGATTGTGACATCTGGCTGTCCAAGTGCTGTGATTGCACATGTTCTTCCCAATGGTTTAAAATTTGTTTTGATCTTGTTTAAATTCATTTTAAATTCATTACAGTAGGTCTTTTTTGGACAAAATTTAGCTGGCTTGAGATGTAATATTATTTTTCTAAGTTCTGGTAGCCCTTAGTACTGTGCTCATAAACCAACTTTGATCTGCTTCTCCCCACAGCCCTTCAGATACAGTTATGTCCTGCCAACAGTAATTGTCTCAGCTGGTGCCTTACTTGGAAAGACAGTCTCAGCAAGCTCCTGCTCCAAGTAGATCCCCGTTGGGCTCTGTGCAGACCAGGTCCCGACCAAAGGGTCCAGCCCAAAGCCTCCAGAAACTGTGTGACTTCTGCAGTTGGTGGGCTTTGGACCACCACCAGTGACAGTGAGATGACAGAATCTGGCTTCCTGGATGTCTCATGAGGATCTCTGCCCCCCCAGTGCTAGCATTTTTCTCATCAGCACAGGAGAAATGGTGAGCTGTTTCTTTCAAGCCTTTAGGGCCATCTCAAGGTCCTATTTCCCACAGCACCCTCAGATCTTTCCCAAACATAATTCATCTGATGTCCTCTACAGAAAATGATAGTCTCACAGCACTCTCAGTCCCACCAGGACTAATACCAGCCTTGCTCTCACTGACGTTGGCTAGCACTGATTTATCTCAAGCTGCACCTCTTGGAAGAGTGTTATTGTGAATGCAGTGGTACACCCAGCCAGACTGTCACTCTTCACTTTTCTAATAGAAAAACATCCATAGAAAATGCTATATTTTTAAACTTTTAAATTTTGACAGAAACTATTCATGCATTCAAATCAAACTGACACCTTGGCTCTACATTCTTCTCCAGTGAACAAATTAATTGGAAATTTTTGCTTGGTGCTCTTGAGAAACTTTGTCTTGCTGAAACAGCAGGCCAAATTATCTACTGGGTGAGTTCCAACAGCATCAGTTCCCCATTGTTCCCTTCTGAGTCTCATAAGCTTGTCCATTCCTTTACCACCTGATAGATGAATTACAGCTTTTTTGCTATTTGGTGTTGCAAAACATGCTTCAAAGACACGCTTCAGCTAGTCAGGCTAATTACCAAAACAATATGCTTGAGTATTCTCTATTTGTCATTCCACACATTAGACTCTTGCAATATTATAAATGTGGTTTAAAATTTAACACATTAGACCTAGAAGTTCTTACATTATTTAGTCTCCTGTATAATTCTTACCAGGGTTCTCAAAAAAACCCCAAACCCCAAAACAACAAAAAAAACAACCTCCCACCAATTTGTCCAACTCAATCTACAATGAACTGGCTGTACCTCTAACCACTTCTATACATTTCTTCATCTCCATTAAAAAAAAAAAAAGCATATCCTGCTGGCTTTAATAAGCCCTGTGAACTACTTTCTTGCCAGAAGCAGCTGTAGATGCCTGTTATAATAATCTAAACTTCACACACCAAATGCATCGTTATTGTATTACTGCAGCAACCATGTACCTTTAAAATGTAGCTTAAAAAAAATAGGTATTTTTTGTGTGGATTTTGCATGGTTGTGCTTTGGGTTTCCAGCAATGTGGCAAAACAGAGAAGTTTAAGATGAAGAAGCCGGGGACTGAGGAGGGTGATGGTGGCAGAGAGTTATTACTATTTAATGTTAGTATCACCCAAGTGCCTGGAGGCTCTTCTGAAATCGTTGTTCTAGTGTGGTAGACATCCTGTGTATGTATGGGGAGAGACACTGTCTACCCGGAGAGGCTTGCAATCTAAACAGATGCAGCAAGAGGCAGCTGGAGAGAGAAATGATTATCCCCAATTTTAGAATCAGGGAACTAAAAGAAAGAGGCATTAAATGATTTGTTCAAGGTCACCCAGGGGGAGCTTGAACAAATGCCAGCACAGTGCCTGAACAAGACAAAACAGCACCTTTTACTTCTTCCATTAATGTCTCCCACCTCTCGTGAGAAGCCTCCTCGACCTTCAGGGTCTCCATCTCATTTGATTTCCAACTACTTTGGGGGGTCAGGGCATATTGGGAGTTCGAAGTGGCAAGATAGGAATCTGAGCTTTCAATCACTTGGTCTGAAACAAGATGCATCAGGGTGCTTGTGTGCTCTGCTGCTCCCAGTGCCACTAACCATGGCACTGTATTGGAGATGTGTAGAGCACGCCACAGCATTTGGGCTGCATGCAATGTGCTGCTTCATTTGGCTTTTTAATGAGGGATCAAAAACTTGGGGTAAAAAGGGTGACTGTACCTCAACTCCTTCTGAATTTGGATTTCTTAATGTTTTAAGCTCCACAAGAACTTTCTTGTGGGCCCCATGCTTACTACCAGTCCTACAGACCTCATATGGATGTTGTTCTTAATGAGACTCCAACCCAACAAAGAATTTCAGATCATGAGTCATGCCAGCAAAATCCTTGGGACTACAAACAGGTCTAAGATCTTTGATTGCTTCATGGGAAGAAGTTCCTTCCTGGGTTTGCCAAACAGAGCCCATCATATCCTATTAAAAGCCACAAAGGATCCAAAAGAAAGAAAAACAGCAGAAATGCCAGAGCTGCCTGTGAGTGGACATGGACAAATGCAGAGTGAGCTGGACAGAGCATAGTTTCTCACTCCGAACCCATCACTAAACCATTGCATGTTTTCCCTCCATCAACAAGGAGGTCCTTTTGTCCCCATTTATCCTTCAGTTACAGGTACTGTGCCCAATAACTGAGACACAAGGAGATAAAAGACTTACCGCAGGTCACAGAGGTACGAACCCATGGCAGGAAAGGACCTGGAGCGTGCAGTGGGTTTGCTGCGCTGGCCGGGCACTGGTGGGTGGCAGCAGGAGCTTGGCTGGGTTCTGCCCTCAGTGTTGCCTGGCACTGCTTTCATGAAGGCTAAAAAGGAAAAGGCAGATTTTACAGCTAGAAATACAATATAAGTGCTTTTCCTATAGAAAATTACTAGAAGTTTGTTCCTCCTGTGCAGTTTAACTTTATATTTCAATCTTTAATCTACACCTTTTAGTTATGTTTGCAGCCACCTCAAAAAAAGAAATAATTTAAGTTCTCAGACAAGAAAATAATAAATTCACAAAGTAGAGATTAGAGATATAGCAATTCATTCTAAATTCTCCTTGATTTGATAAAGGGAAAGAACTTCAAAGAATGAAAAGGCCTTTTTCAAACTCCTTTGCATGTTAGAGACATTCAGGAAACTTCACATCCTTGTCTTTTCCTGAAGACTTGAAAGTATTTATAGTTACTTCAAATTTATTCTCATCAGGAAAAGATACCTCTAGCTAATTCACGTTAATCAAGTTTTCTAAAAATGAGGATGTTTTTTGCTGTCACTGAGGAAAGAAGGCTATTTGAAAACATTTGAGTTCATGAGGTTGTTCCATCCTCTGCGGATTTCACCCTTTGTCATTTTTGGAAGCTGCTTTGGAAGCTAGTTTGAGATTCATTAACTAAACATCAGAAGCGCTCCTCTAGCCTCAGTTACAGGGCTCTATCCTGTCTGTGCCTGCATTTGTTCTTTAAATGAGCAGCAGCAGCCTGGCACAGGATGAATCTGGAGATTATGCCAGGGAGAACCATGGCCATGGTAATTACCACTTAACATTGCTTTCCTTATTCACTGCAGTTCTGTGTTCAGCAGCACAGGGAAACTGTTTTAGTATAGATGCCTTCTACAAGAGATGGATGTAATACTTTTCAAACCAGCAAAGTGCTGCTGATTTGCATCAGGTGAAGGTATGTCCATTTCTCTGTAGTTCTTTGTTACTGGTGCCAAAGTCTGGTGTTTTTGCTGTACTGCTTAGTCTTTACTGAGAAGAAGAAAAGCAAGGTACTTAGCCCTGCTGGACTGGGCTCAGTACATGTACAGAGAAATTGCCTTTCATAAGGTACATTATATATATTTTACAATTGTCCATAGCCAAGGAATGAAAAAAAAATTAGACTCCATTCTTCACTTAAAATCTCCTTTTTTAAATAAAGGAAAACTCTTTCCCAGTGAGTTCTCCTATAAACTCTCCTAGAAAGAAATCGCTCCCTGTTCTCTTCATCTGTATTTGGCTGGATGCTGTCTCTCCTTTTTCTTATTTGTTACTTCCAAACTGTAAGGAAGAAATGAGCATCTGTAAATTCAGGTTTCCATGGAGTTTGATGCTTTTTTCAGGCTTACAACTGCCAAAGATGTGCCTGTTTGATAGCAGCAGGTATCTGCTGTTAACTGTCACCCAGGAAGAAGTTTTCAAACCTGCAGGTCAATCAAGTGCCGAGAGCTCTATATCTCGAAGATTTAGCTATTTGTTTAGCAACGTTTCTGTACAACTGATTTATTAAAACACTTCCAACTCAGCAGAACGACTTCAAGAAAAGGACTTGAGGTTGTTCTGCAAACATCCTCCAAGTTCTTGTTCTCCCCCCTCACACCACCTCTATCAATTTACATAGGAAAAGGAAGGTAAGGGCATCCACTGGTGTTTTTTGCCCCTTTTCTGATGTAAATGGTATTGATTAATGTTTCCCTTATCTCAGTAGTCTCAGGCTACTTTAATTCTGTTGTCTACAGGCCCTGAATATTGCAGTGCTTCTGCCTTCGCCTGTCTTTCCTGAGTAACCTGTAACATATGCCCGGAGTCGATGAGGTGTGAGCAGGTATGGTGAATGGGCCACGGCAAACCTGAGTCAGGCTGTGATCTCGATAGCTGGAAAACGAGGGCCCTGGGATAGCCCGGGTGGCTGGCTGCACTTATCTCCCAGTTTAGTGCTCTATTCACTGCCCCAAGTCACTTTTTAATTTGGAGATAGCAACTCTCTTTCATACTAGTTCAGGCTGGGACACAGGTCATCCCCCCGTGACTGTCAACACAGCTACTCACCTGCGAGTGAGGTGGCTCAGATCCTCCAGAGAGGTTTCCGGTCCTGACTCCCCAGCATCGGGAAAGCCATCTGTTTTTTAACACTGGAATGCAGAGACTGGGATTGGACTTTTTCTAAAAAAGAAAAAAAAAATGTTGGGGATACTATTTCTGGGTAATTCAAGCCCCTGGTAGAAAACTGGGGCTGACAGAAATGCAGAGTCGGGTGCGCATGCAGGAAGAATGCAGTGCCATGCAGATGTTGTGTGACGCATTAACATGCACTGCTATTGCATGGATATATCATTAAAATCCTACCACTTCAAAAAAAGCCAAAACACAGAAAAGCCCACTAACTTTCTCTTCTGAAGTCTGTCTAATATGGCCAAAAGCAGGGTGCTACAAAAATGCCTATTTTGAACTGCTGAGAGCAAGGTATCTAGAAAGGTGTCTGGTAAATATTCTTAGTTCTTTAGAAGACTGCACTTTGGGCGAATCTGTAAAGCGGGAAGCTAAATTAGCAGCTAATTGGGAAAAAGCTGGGTACAGAATGGAGATGGTGAGCTTCTTTTCAAAAACTTAGTAACTGGTAAACCATACCGGAAAATCTTCAATTAACTAATTATGGTTAGAACAAAACACAAACCTTATTAAATTCCCCTCTGAACTTAACAATGAAAGGTTAATATATATTATCAAAATGAAATTTTTCCATTAGACAGGAGTTTAACATGTAAGATATTAGACTCTATTGCAGAGACTGTTTTTGAAGATATTTCTGATGAAATTTTAATACTATTTTTATAGTAGGAGCCTTTGAGCATGGGTCCTCTTTTTACTAGGTATTCTACAAACTCAGAGCAGCAGACATATCATCTGTGGAGGAATGTATGATCTAACCCAGCAAAATATACAGGAGAAGGAATAGCACATATATAGAGGGGGAACCAGCAAACTTTATAGTGAATCAGAGATTTCAGAGCAGGGGGTAGAGAAGAAGGGACAGCTGAGTGTGTGCATGAGGAGGAGCTCAGTGCAGTGAAAGGGAAGAGGAAGCAGGAGACAAAGATTAAGAGAGCAGGTGAGAAAGGAAACCAAATCACCACCCAAGGGGAAAAGCACAGTCAAAACTGTGGTGAACGAGAATCACAAAAAACGCCCACCTCAGTGATGCCAAATCCTAGTAGAAATCGCCTCTCCAATAACTAGAAACATCCTGAGCAGATCTAATCATAACAGCACTAGAGAAATGAACAGGGTTGATGTTATTGCTCCTTTTGATACACCTAAACCTTACAGAATGGGCAACGCTGAGCCTCAGTCAGGCCTCAGTGCAACGTAGAGCAGCGGCAAGGCTGCTCTAACATTTGCTGGCTGGCAGAACCCATGAACTCTCTCTGTTGGCTTGGAAACTTGACTTCCATTTCATGATCCTAATGTGTCCTTTGTGGAAGTACTGGTACAGAGATAGCTCTAATAGAGATTACTGAACTGGGGACAGCTTCTCTTCCTCAGTCACAGCAATGTCCAGGAGACCACTGGCTGAAACTGAACATGGTGGGAGTTCAGCGCCTGGACCATTAAGTCTCTTTGTAAAGGTTCCCTGCCACATTAACTGCCTGCTTCCTTTCCTGCCACACATGCAGTGCCTGTACCCTGAAGCTGTTATGCTTCTTTAAATGAGCAGCCCTTTGCATTTCATCTTTTTCCCATAACTCATTTGTGGGGAATTTTGCTGTGATGGTGAAAATTTCCATTCAGTGAAGCTCTGCAAATGTCTTAAGTGGCATTTTTAGGGCTCTCTCACTTCTGCTCTATTACCAGCATCTGGCTTTAATGTTTTGTTTTTTTCCTTCCCCCTTTTTTTGTTTGGCATGGAAAAAAAAAAAAAAGTCTCGCTTAAACCCACTTAAGATGAGTGTATGTAGATAGATAATGCTGCAAGATTGGACACCATCTGTTCCATTTCAGAGATCTGTAGCACATAAGTAAGAAAAGTGTCTCAGTGGAGGTTATTTAAAGCATAAGACTGTGGCTATCTCCTGCCTTTCCAAAGAGAGGGAGTTGCTCTAAGAAATTATTTTGTATGCCGCATGACAAGAAGTATTTGTACAAAATAGAATTCTAACTGAACCATGAAACGATTCTCTGACACTTTCCCATATATTTCGGGGGGGGGGGGGGCGGGGAACCCTGGTCCCTGTCCAAGTAAATCAAATCTCACTGACTTGTCTCAAGAGTTTTGCTATTTTTTATCTCTCTCTCTCTGTAAGCATGTATAAGCAGCTGTGATTTTTCTACAGCAGTTACAGCTCCTACAAATTCAACAAACATTAAAAGGCAGATTATTTTGCCACAGATGCCTCTGACTCAATCAATAAAAGCAAAAAAACCTCCAGCAAATCTACCTGTGAAGGAGAAAGCTCAACAGTTTTGCTACCTACTTAATGGGACAGTGTACAGAGAAGCAGGGGTGACCTTGGGGTTCTTAAGTAATTCTGCAAGTTGGCGCCAAGCAGTTGTAGAAGAAGAGGCAGAGCCAGCGTGGGAACTATCTGCTTGCTTCTCAAGTCAGCTAAAGCAGGAAGGGGGAGACCCCCGGGAACAGCAGTGTCAAACTGGGCTGCAGAGGTGTGGTTCCCATGGGCGCCAAGGACAGAGCAGCTGCTGGATGAAGCAACACCCTGCACAACACCGAGCTGCTCTGTGTCTAAGCCTTGACATGGAGGAAACTTTCAAACCGTACCTCTCCCACCATAACAGAATTTGTGGGACTTTGTTTCCAGATTAAAGAGACAGGTGGAAGATTAGCAGGGTGTCTGGCTTTCTGATCGCCCGTGTCTCATCTCCACACAGAAATCACAACCAGAGACATTAGCTATCACTGGAATGAACATCCAGCACAGTAAGTGGGAGGAGAGGTGTCCAAATATTACCTATAAATGAAATTTAAGAGACTACAAAGGGGGAACAGTAACTGCCAGAGAGTCTCTGAAGTGTCCCATGGAGCTGTATGTTTTCATCAGTATCTAGTCTCCAAACAGCTATTATTTTATAACATCTTCCACACTGCAATAATGCCTTGGCCCCTTAAGAAAAGAATATAAGAACTGGGGATGCGGACAGGGATGTTTTTCATAATCAGCTTTCCCAGCTTAGGAGACTCCCAAACCAAAGCCTAGATTCACACCACTGTTCCCCCATCTTTTCAGTTTTTCTGCACACACTTGCATTTTGATCTCTATGACAGCCTGCATCAAGGAGTTGCATGGGTTTCATGTGTTACTAACAAGAAGCAAGAACATGTCTAAGAGCAAAGCCTTGAGAGCTCACCTGACGTGGAAGAGACTTCCCCCAGGTTTGCACAACCAGCTGTTTGCTGTCTCTTGCTTCATTCCTGATGCCTATAAATAGAACAAGTATGAGTCGTTGTCAAGATTCTGTCATTCACCTCCTGCAAGGGATTTTTCTTTTAATTTCTCTTAGTCATGACTCATTTTTCCTTTAATATGTTTTGGCAGGACTGAGATATTTCTTTTAGTAAACTAGTGAAAATAGTTTCCAGCATGTTAGCAATCTATGCAATTCTTGTCAAATCAGTGCTTTTTTAATATAGTGGTTTGGATTGA
Organism: Apteryx mantelli; assembly: GCF_036417845.1. Classification (NCBI taxonomy): domain Eukaryota; kingdom Metazoa; phylum Chordata; class Aves; order Apterygiformes; family Apterygidae; genus Apteryx; species Apteryx mantelli. Next base: position 14,741,286 of record NC_089999.1, read on the forward strand.
CCTGACTTAGCTCTAAGCATACACAATCAATCAAGATCAAACTTTACACCGCATACAGCTTACTCATTTCTGATAACTTGCACAGTGAAATATTTTGCCAGTTCTGACATGTCACAGGCTCGCACTGAAAGGCAATGGCTTGTTTAGCTTTCTCTAATCCATTACAACATTTTCATTTCACTCTTCTCTTCACAGAAGTCAACTGGATATATTAGAACTTAAAGTGGATTTTGATGCCATAACATATCATAATGATGAGTTCCTAAGATACAACATCTCTGACTGCAGCAAATTCCTAAATTATATCTCAGTGGTTACTGTTATTTTTTTCCCCCATGTGACTTAAGATAACCATTGTTCTGTTCCACCTTGTGACTCGAACACTGATTTCTTATTAAGATATAGATCTATTCTCAATGCTTATAAAAAAATACATGTTCTTGCTTAGTTGCCCACATGCTGCTGTTCATTCATAAGCAGTCCAAATTCTGCAAAGTCACTGATAAAGCTGTTCCAGAACAGGAATTTTTAATGAATCCAATACATGATACTGGAACAAGTTAAAAAGTGTCTATAGAAGAACACTGGATCCAAACCTAAGCTCAGATGTAAACACCTCACCTCTGTCAAACTGCTTCAGAATCCCATTTTACTCTGGGAAAAGCTGTGTTTTGCAAAAAAGAGCTCTTGTTCCTGCACTGTTGCACATGGTTGGGAAACATCCCACTGCCTTCCTCTCCTATAGAAGGGGCACCTAATTTAATGCTTGCTCAGGTTACACAGACTAACACTGTAATACCAATATTGTAACAATAGGCTGAGAGTGTTCATAAAAGCCACCACTGTCAGCCATCATCTTCCTTACCAGGATTCATTCCAGTAGGCTTTATGGGAATTCAATTATATTAGAGGCTAAAATACCACCAATCCAGGTTTTAAGAGTAGCATTTGATTCTCTAACCAGGTACACATTCCTTCTGCTAGAGCTTTAGTGTCTACATGCTACATTACTTCTCAGATCTGTTTTTAATTGAAGTTGGTTTTGTAATGCAGTTACATGTGCACTGTTTGATAAATGTGGATTGTAGTAAATGCCCTTAAGCCAACTCTTTAAAAGTAGAGTATAAGTTTTATAAATGTGCGTCATAAATAGCAATATTTTCTCATTTCATAGAATAACAAGTCACCAGCTTCTTTCAGAGATGGAGTACTTCCCTGTAGACAATACATTGATTCTAACAGATTTCCATCTCTTTTCAGAACTTTCAAAGAACAGTTATTATCATTCAATTATCATGCTTCATTAAACAAGTTAGAACCTATATATTATATGCTTCTAGTTAAAAAAAGTTCAGTAAGCTTGTTTATGGAATATAATGCAGTGTTTGTTTAGAGAAATCTGGCACTATAAACATATCACCACACAGCATTGTTATAACAGTCTGCTGGTAAGAAAACATTAAGTGAAAACTGGATTCTAGCATCCTTGTTTATTATGTTTGTCTGCTGATACAAGGCCTGGCCCAAACTCTGTGGGGATCAGTGGGAAGACTCCAAGGGACTTTGAACAAGGATCCTAAACAAAAGATGCCAAATTATATAAAGAACTGCAATTTTGGTAATTGTTTTGCTCCCAAAGTGGAAGGAGCTGAACCAACGTAACACTGGAAATGGAGAGCTGTTTATTGCCTTCCTCTGTGTAGAAGCCTCATACACTACACCCAGGCCTGTGTGCTGATATATTGGTCTCGCTAGTATACCAGCTGTCACCTCCTGTTCCTCCACAACATTAAGGAGAGTATGACTGATAGGTTTAGAGACATTTACCAGGTTTTGAAAAGGACATTTCTTTACCTTCTTTGAACATGCAGCATGCAAAATGCCAGCTGCAGGGTAATGCCTCCTTGCTCAATCAGAGCTCACAGATCCTCCTGCTTGTTGAGTCAGGGCTGGAACCGTACTGGGAGGGCGAGCTGAGGACAGGCTGTCTGGTCACCCTCATACTGCATCCTAGAAGTAAGCAGAAAACATTCATTTGCAATCTGGTAGCTTTCAGAGCTGTGCATGTTAAAGCATTTCTCATGACAACACAGATAACCCAAAACAAAGGAAGGCAAAATGTCTGTGTTTGTAGCTCATCTGCAGGTATGGACACAGTATGTGACCATGCGCCATTAGCATTCATCCTAATCCATCCTCCCTCTGGAGACCGGTGTGCCACTCTACAAGAAAATAGGGGGGCATTTGCAAGTAACTGCACATTGCCTCCTGCACAAAAGCCTAACTATTGCTGACCAGAGGAAAAAATGTGACCTCTATCCATCACTGCCTGCTTCAGCATATCTCTTGGCACTGAAGCAGCTAAACCACCAGGCTATCTAGCAGGCAGCTGCAAACGATTTTCAGAACATGGAGTTTGGCAGGTACTTCACCAGGGAAATATAAATATCCTTCCACTGCTGATGAGCATTCAGCATTCTCACATTACAGCAGAATGTGACTCGCTTTGGACTCCTACAGATCTCAGGGTGACACTCAATTTTAGTACAAAACACTAGGCACTGTGTAAAACTTAATTGCCCCTGTGTGTTGTAAACCCAAGGACTGATCTTCAGTCGGTGTTTGCAGGCACAGCTCAGTGACTTCTCTCTCTCTCCTGGTTCCTTATCAGACAAAATGATGATGATAACATTTCATTTCCCTCATTCTTCCTTTCCCTTTCCCCAGCACATCTTCAGTGTGTCTCATGAAGTTAGTCAGTTTTTTAAGGAGAAAGCTTTGCTGTTTGAACCTGGAAAAGGATCTGGTGCTGTCATCTGTGATGTTCGGGGCTGTAAAAGGCTAGTTTGAAATCTGGAACAGTGCAAAGGCACTGCTGAGAGCAAAACCTGTGGGGAAAAGGAAAACCTGCTATCTTCACTTCAGAGAAAAGGAAATAAAGAGCCAGGGTGCAGCTGAGCAGGGTATTTCAGCATCGGACTAATCTCACAGAGGTTAACAGGTTAACTGTCACGACTCAGAGCCTTGCCAAAACAGATCCCCAAGATTTTACCTGAAATCACAAAGGAAAATTGAGAAAGAGAGACAAGAAGTGAGTCCATGATTTCTGAATCTCACTCCAAAGCCTTAAGTAAAGGTCACTCCCCACCTTCACTTGGAGGTTATTAGTTTTCACCTTGTATAGTCCTTCACAAGTGTTACAAGTGATGAGCAATGACAGTTTTTGTATATGTGTGTGCATATAAATATACACATATATATACACTCCCTCACATCTGAATACTATGCCAAAGAAATTATTTTTCACATCATTTCTAGTGTCATCTTTGATTAATTTTCATCTCTTTTCTCATTATGGCTCATCCCTCATTTTAAAGGTGTCCTTCAACCAGGACACTAGGAGAGAACAAGGAATAATCTAAAGGTGGAGTTCTGGAAAATGTTTGAACAGTAGCACCTCTGGCTTAACACTCCTATCTCCAAATTGCTTCTTGCTATGTACGATTTCTTCTTTAGTGAGTTAGCTTTAACCAGAATTGATCCATTGCATCCTAATAGCCGTATATGTCCTCTTACATCTTATTAATCAGAATAAAGGTATATATGCCTAACTCTCTGAGAACAACAATGGGACATATGACAACTAAGTGGAGCCAAAATACACAGAAATGTAAACATCCACATGCAGTTTACCCACTTTTTTCCTCCCCCCCCTTCTCTCAGCACAAGGTGTTTGGTGGCTACACGTTTGAAGGTTAAGCGACTCCTTTACTGTTTCACAGTTGGGGCACCATAACCCAAGGTCAATAAAATGGCTGCAGGGAAACATCCGCAGTTCTGCAGCCCCACAGGCCCTCCCTGTGCAAAGAGTGGCCCTCCTGCAAGTTACTGGAGGATATCCTTTGTGATGGAGGCTGTAAATCACAGGCAGAACTCAGGCCAATATCGCTATTAAAATAGTCTGAAAACATAAACAGAACCCGTCTGGGGAGATATTTCATCTTAAGGTTTGACGACAGGGTCAGTAGCACTTAAACGTATCCTTGAGCCTGGGGTTGGCCCTTTCTAAGCGCTCTATTTTAAGACTGCTCCTGCGTAACGCCGGCCCCCGCACCCCACTCCTGCTCCCTTGAAATACCGCCTTGAGACCTGTTATGTTCACGTATTGCCTTGAAATCCCGCTCTGTGATACAGCTAACACATCTTCAAGGGATTCCAGCTTTCAGCTACATTACGGTAAGTGTTCTGACAATCTTTGACCTGTCGCCTAATCCAGGCAGATTTCTTTTCTGTGTAACATCCAATAATGGGTCATCATCTTGGAATCCAACACAAGGATACTCCTGACCTGGACACAGGTCCTTGAAGTCCACAGTCCAACTGACATCTGTTGTAACACATTAGAAGTATATTTTAAAACAAGGTTAGTCAGTATGTTACACCACACCTATCATATAAATGGAAAATCAATGTACATAAAGCTACTTAACTTCCTTTAAAACATGCCTCAATTATAGCATTTGAACCATTAGACACAACCATGACTTATTGACAAGAATATATTGCTCTGGTTAGAAAATGGTTTTCCACATTTGGATGTCTACTGCAGAGAAATCAGAAGACTTAATAAGAAGTAGGCCATGTACAAGAAAGACAAAAAAAGACAATGTGGTCCTGAATGTTTTTCTCTTAAATAAATGTTAGCAAGCCTTTGAGCAGCAAAGGCTGAGGTGCACCACCCTCAAAGTGTCTCCCTGCAGAGAGACCTCTGCTCGCTACCGTTGGGACTGCAGAAGACCGTCTGTGACTCACCAGGAAAAGTATTTAAAAGCTACTTTACCACCAGTGCTTCATAATTATTTTAGTCCATGTGGAGTATAAGAATATTTACACATATATAAAATGACTCAGGCCAGTTAATTAAGAAAGGGAATCCCCCCTCCCCCCCAAAATAATGAGCAACTTTTCCCCAAGAATACTGAAAGCCTTTAAAAACAGGCTGTCTTTCAACAGTAATTATCGACTTCTAATTAAAGACAACTCTAAACGCTTTTCCTGAAATACAGCCAGTAATAGAAATCTTTCAGTAAGTAATAAAAATCTTTTGTCGTAATCGTGTGCGTAAATAGTTTGGATTGCATTGCAAAGAATGCCTTCTGCTGACTGGCAGCAAACGCTTTCTTTCTAAGATGTGTATTCACAGTGAACTGAATTGGATTGCATCACATTTCATTTTTTCCAAGCATATTTTTGCAATAATTCAGTGATTAAACCAATATAAAATAAACCTACACCAGCAGGAGAACATGGCATCCAAGAGGAATAAATGAAAAGAACGTCCTTTTTTTTGTTGAAAATCTCTTCCACTTTTTGTTCAAAAAGATAGCTGGCAAAGAAAATTTTCATCAGAAATGTAACGTTCTGTCCAGCTTTATAGACAGCAAAATGGAAAAATGTCATCACTCAATGGCATAAGTGATTGCTAAGAAAACGAGCACTTGCCTTTAAGCATATAGAAAGCCTGAATGTGCAACTGTACAACAAGGAAACAGTTTGTTCCTTCCCTAATACAAAATTAAACACTATGAAACTCAGAAAGTGATAGGTTTTGCCCCATGAGAGATTAGCTTCAGTAATACAGAAACAAAAATACTTGTCTTTTGTTGTCATGCCAGGTTTTAATAGCGGGGAAATACATCTTCTTTCCTCAAATGAGTAGACTAGATCAAGACAATATTCTACCTCCCTGCCCCCAATCACACTTTTTTGTGTGGGAAAAAAGGAAACGTTTTTGCCATGGAAATTCTCCATTTTGATTAGATTTCCTCTCTCTATCCCTACCCTCCCTTTTATTTTGTTTTCTGGCTCATCTTCTCTTGCTTAACCTTTTTTGTCCTACACATTTATTTTTCATTTTCTTCTATAGCCAAGGGCTGTGTGTGTGTGTGTGCACATCGGAGGAAGGAGGGATGAGGACAAGAGAAAAACAGGAGAGAAAAGGTGGGAAAATCATCCAATAAAGAATGATTATTGGAAACATGTTGGGTTTCGTTGTATGCTTAGAATCATTAGAATTTGACAAACCATTAAGACCAGCTAAACTGGTTGAAAAGTCAGTTTCATGAAAAAAAAAAAAAGGTTTTCTATTTTATTGGGAATCTACTAAGAATTGGTTCAAGTCCTTAGTCCTTTATCCTCTCTTACTGAGCCCAAAGTGTAAGAGGGAGTTAATCCCTTGCTGCTAATTAAAGCCACTGCTCAGTGTAAAGAACTCTTTTTTTTATGGAGAAGAAAAAATAAGCAAAACCAAGTACTTTGTTTGCTAAGCCACTCTCTGTGGTACATTTATTAACACCTTTTCATATGCCATATTGACAGAAGGGAGAAACATGCTGCCTAGCACATGTTGGGTCTGCAGACTCCTTCACCACGCGCACAGAGAACGCGCATGTGAGAGCACGCAGTAATCCTAACCACGGCTGTCAAACAACGCAGAGGCCTTTCCCAGCACCAGCACTGGGCTAATCCTCTCTCAATGAGTTGACACTTTACGGTTATGCACATCTACTTTACGGATGCCTGGAGAATGAAGATCACATGGTACCAGCAGGATTATCCAGCATGCTGGGATGAGTCAGTGGAAAACAGGTTGTCATTTTTACTTTCAGGGCGAGTCCACAGCTGCTTCTGCAAGGACAAGTTGTCATTTTTATTTTCAGGGAGAGTCCCTTGCTGCTTCTGCAAGGAAGAATCATTTGTTATAGGGCTCAGGCTGGCCCATTTGCAGAGCATGTTATTTTCCAGCTCACCTAAGAGCACTACAAGTTTCTGTGCGGAAATCTGAAACAGCTACAGGGGGTCAAAGATGGGGAGCTGGAGGCAGGAAGTACTGCAAGAGAATCCCCATGGGCTGCGTCCTCTCCCGTACAGGGAGGAGCTGCAAACTGCTCAGATCGCCCAGCCAAATCTCTTCACAGGCTAGTGGTCCTTGTGATGCTGAGACCTACCTGGCAGCTCTAATCCTACAGCATCCTTGCAAAGGGCATTCACAACACTATCATAGCAGCTGGGACACCAGGAGCAACCTTCTTGTTGGTGCTGGCCAGAGACAACCCCACTGATCTGCCCAAGACCAGTGTCACAGAGCAAACCTGGCCTCAGGAGCTGGAAGGGAAAAATTGCCCCAAGTTAACTGATTTCAAGGCTGGTTTGTAAACAAGAGGGAAGACAGGACAGAGATCTAAACCGATGGATGCTTTTCTGGAAAGACCCAGGCTTAAATCAACTTGCAGTTCCATATCTGCTACCAACCACAAGTTAATTTCTTATACTAGCATAAACAAGGATCGAGAGAGTTACACTGTAGGAAGACTAGTGTAGAGAATCTGGCCCATGATTTATGCATTTCGCGGATGTATTTCAATGCTTGCATTTGCATTTACAACCCAATGAAAAATTTATTACTGTTAAACTTATCCTGTATGTCATAATTAAACACAAACAATCATTTCTAAATAACTGTTTACCACATTGCATATTCAATTGAGCAATTAATCTCAATGACTCTTTCTCCTTGTAAATAAATATAGGAGGTAACATTTTCTGTCGCAATGCATTCATAACTGTAATCTAGAGGAAGATGAAGAGTCAAACTGACATTTCAAGAGAGAGTGGTTACCTGCTTAATAAATAGATCAGGATTCCTGTCATTTTCAAATAGATGCCTTGTCCTCTTGCTAACTATTTGTTCTGAGAAAAGCCTCTGAGAGAGATTTATAGGACAATGGCTGTTTAAACATTAATCTTAATACAGAGTAGGAAGTGGTTTACTATTAGACCTTTACCAAAGGACTTGAGACCTGAGGAGGGGACATATATGAGCTAACCCCTGCACCCCCACCCCCAATCCAGTGGTCCAAGATCTATAACCAGGCATTATTCAACTCATGCTCTTTTCCACAGACAAGAACCTTCCTTCTTCCGTGTTTTGCTGATATGACTTTCAAGTGTCAGTGAAAGGTGGAACACCCTGGGTTTCAGAAAAGGCCTTTGGCTGCAGAACGCACAAACAACAACTCTGGCCTTCACATATTTGATCAACTGCCTAATAAAAATTAGGAGAATGGATATACTTGGAAAGCTTAAAGAAGAACCAGCAGTGTAAAGAGGCCTTAGCATAAAAGAGGCTAAACTCCTGTACACATGCATATTACTGAGCATATCTGCCTTTGTAAGTTCAAACACCACTTCTGTTCACAGAAGCTGGGATAGTCAGCAGTGCAACGACCTCTTCACCTCTTCGCATGCGCAAACAAGAGACACTGTTTGGAGCTGTTAACTGAGAAGCTGGCCCATATTGTCTTACTCTGTTTATTCTTATTGAGTCAATAGCACTTTAAGCACTGTATCTTTAGGATTCAGCAGCAGCCTGTTTCTTTTCAGGCATAAAAAACGAAACAGTGATATACTGATAGGTTCCGACTGGTAGATGGTTTCAAATGAAAAAGCATTTGTCCTGAGAACAAGGTGAATAAAAAACTTAATGGAATTCAGCGGCACAATACAAATAACAGTGTCCCTTTACATTAACAGTACACATACTGCACTCTCTCTGGATCACTGTTCTCTTGAAAACTCCGCTAGGAAGCTTTCTGTAAATAAGATGTCTTTCTCAATGTCCTCATCCAAACATCATATTAATCACCCTTTAAGAATGCATGGTCTCAGGGAATAAGGATTATACTTGGTGTGAGGAAGACACAGCTTCTAATTTTAGCTTTGCCATTAGCTGCTACGTGACTTTCAGCAAGCCCATGCAGTTGCAGGGTATCTAAAGCTGAGACCATAACGCTCATCTGAACGGGGCTGCTGCGGACCTTGGAGAAGACGTCGCCAAGGACAGGTAGTTCCCAGGTACCGCAGAAGAGCGGGTACTATCATTACTGTTAAATATCACAGCCCCCTTGGCGTTAGGCTCGGCACAGAACACCCTGCGAGGCAAGAACTGCTTATTGCCTAACCCGAAGATAGAAGAGCAACAAATGGTTGTAAACAAAGAGCAGGAGGGAGAAAGACAGTAGCTGTTTATTGGGCCTTTGGGCTCTGCAGCCCTGTGTGAGAACATATAAAGGAGACTGAAGGGTCCTTGATAGCTCAAGAGACTGCTAATTGACTATGAAGGATTTCTCCTCTAGATTACTGGTTTCAATTGTCCCCAGGCTGGTGCTAGTGACTGGAAGCTATTTCCATCAAGAGACCTATGTGAATGAAGTTGAATGATTGTCCCAGCCTGGCATCTAGCACACTGATTCTTGCTTCCTGCAAATTCCCATTACTAGTTAGGCAGAGAAGGAAAAGACTGGAAGTGCCACTGAGGAATTAACCATCCTCTCATGCCCAGCCACACAGGGTCAAATTTGTTTCATGCAGGCAGGCAAGGTGGTATCATTGCCTTGAAATGATACCGTGCATGTTCGTCTTTTCCAACGGCTAGAAGATTTCAGCTCTTGGGGCTGTCAGCTTGCCAGCTTTCACGAGCACTGAATTCCCTAAAGAAAGCAACTTCTTTAGAAGTGCTTAATTTTGCATATGTTAATTTTTATGTTAGCACTATGAGTCTTATATTCACAGTTGTTTATTTTCAGGGTGTTTACCCAATCTTTGCTGTAAACACATTTTCACAGGTCAAAAGCATAACATGAAAACCATCAAAAATATTTGTACCATAAAGATTTTCACTTCTACAGTAAATTCAATTAAAAAAAAAATGTTTGAGAGAAACAGAAGTTGCAGTAAGAAAATTGCTGCTATTCCAATACCCCTGCTACACTCACAAGAGGCCTACCCCTCTTGCCAGTTCCGTGTTAATATAAAATTGGTATTTAACAAGAAAAGAAATTCAGTATCATTGATGATTTGTCTTTCTTGCTTTCAGCAGCCCAAATTGTCTGCTAAAACCCTCTCTGACTAAACACGGGAGGCAAACATCTGGGGTAACTGCACCATTGACTCCAGAGGCTTCCTCTGAGACCTGGGTCCTTAGGTCCAGATCCTCAAGGGTGCCTGGCCACAGCTCCTACTTATTTCAACTATTTTAGTCTCCTAGTGGCCTCACTCAGTATGGAACCGCGCTACTGCTGTGTACCGACCCACAGCATAAAATGCTTACCAGCCTCATTTAAGACAAGATCATTAGGAGGAGCTAAACCAGAACACAAATGAGTTGGAGGTTCTATGGCCCATGTGTCTGTAAGAGCCAGAACTGTAGTCCTGCATGCCTCCATGAGAATATACATCAAATACAATTTTAAGAAAGAAGTACATTTACATTACATAGTAGCTTACTACAAATTAATAGCCATGGTCTCAACTGCAAACACTTTCATCTAATTACTGGTAGATGCAACACACATGTTCATTCTGGTTTAGTATCCATGTTCAACATTTAATAGTTTTGGAACCTAATTTAGTGATATGCTCCTCCACAGTGCTTGGCACAGTCCACTGAGAACAACCTGAACTTAGGCCGACGCTGAGCGAAGTACAGCAGTGCAAGCTGCAACGCACATGGGAGCCGTGCCAGTGCCGCGGGCAGTACGCCCACAGCTGTCTCTGCCCTTGGGAAGTTTCACTGAAGTCAAGGGTTTCCTCAAACGGGCTCAAGCTCGGAGCCTTCCTTTGAGGACGCAGCCTTTCAGGTTTCCACCTCAGATTCACACTGCCGGTTCAAAGGAAGGCTCTTTGGACCAAGTACTGACTCTGCTGTGAGATTCTCCTGATTATTGAAGAGCATCCTAAAATAATGACCTCTGACAACTAACAACAACATGCATCTACCACACTAAGAAAACAAAGTGTTACAGCTAAGTTTGCCACTGCCATCCCACTTAAGATTCCTGCTAAGACATAAACAGCAGAGCACAAATGCTAAGCCCTGAATGGCTGTGAAACTTCCTGAATTCAGAAGCAAATGATATCTAGGTATTTTAAATTACCCCAGAACAGTTTCCTTTAACTTTCTATTAGAATCCCTTCCATGCTTGGGTAGGAGGTTATACAAGGAGACAAAAAGTTGCAGGAGAAAAAAAAAGGCTCTAGAAAGATACAGTCAATCCCTCTCTGGATTGCACAGATTTAAAGTGCTCCCTCTGGAGACTCAAAATTGTGTCAAACAAATGCAACTTAGTGTTTTCCCCCTCTCTTGCAGTCCCTAACAAAGTTGTTTTTATTACGTGGCAGCATCTTAAGTAGTCCTTGTAAGTGGAACCAAATTGGGAAAGTGAGCAGACAACACAAACTGAGAAAATAGATTTCATTTTCTATATATCAGTTTCTATTAGTTTCTAAGATAGGACTCTCTTGCAAGCGCTGTTTGTCCATGGTCAGAGTGCATTCAACAAATTGAAACTGAAATGTGTCTACTGATAGACTGACACTGTTGCTAGAGTTAACTATCAATCACCAACGGAATGAAGCATAATGCAATTCATTAAGTATCAGTCTTACAGACGTTTAAACTGAATCCTGTAAGCAAGTCAGAAGAAAAGCTCTGTAATGATTATTTGGTGACAGTTTACGGGGTGTGCCTCCCACATATATACAGGTTAGATTTTTAAGAAACTTACAGAAATTAAAATACAGTAGCCTAAATCCTTATGCTAAATACCTTTTAAATACTCTGGCGTTACACATTTCAAAGTAGGTGAAAACGTCTCCTGGAAATAGCGCTTGCACAGGGACTGTTTTCCAGGTAGCAAAGATTTTGCGTAGTTCTCTCATCCTCGGTATGGTACAGACACAGGCTGAGATACCTCATGTTATCAGCACTCCCAGAAGCTCAGAGCAGGTCTCAGAGCAGCAACACGATGCAGCCTGCAGTGTCCTCACCCCTTCTACAATGCTGGGACTGCAGAGCAGCTCCCATGGCTCCGAGATTGTCACCAAGGCCTCACAACCAGGGAACTGTTATGAAGAGACCAAGAAAGCACTAAATGTTTCCTGCCCTGTATGGGAGGCAGATAAACTCAGGTAAGGGAGTTGGACAAGACACACAGTTAAGCAACCACGATACCTATCTGTGTTATCTTGGCAGACAAAACAGATGAAGGAAGGCAAATCCTTTGGGGGCAAGAAAGGTAGTAAACTAAGGTGATGGTATTGGAAAGAATTGGGAAGAGTACAGCCACACATTTTGCTTCCCAAAGGTCACTATATCAGGCTGGAATACCCAGCATTATTTAAATGGATTCTTCCTGCCCTCCTCCTGCACGTGCAGGTACAGAGCCCCTTCACTCATCCCCAATTCTCTACTTGCATCTGCAATGGATCTTTGGGTAAACTGCTTAAATAATTACTGTAGCCATTTACCCAGCACTCTTTGCAATTAGATGCAGTGAATAGGAGGTCTTTTATATTACATTACAGGTTCCTCCAGAAGCAGCCTAGAAAATCTTGTTTCCCTTTCCATTTTTTACTGTCATTCTTAGGACCCCTGGGGACTTCCCTATAACTGCTCTTTATAAAAGGTTATAATTGTCACCACAACAGTTTTCTTTTGTATGTCACCTACCTTGGAAATGGAAGAGGGTGCCTGAGGCTTCTCTCCAAACCACTGTATCCGGACAATGGAGGAAGTTCATTTTGCGAGTGATAGGGAAGAGCACTCGCCTTCTAATTGCTAATGAACAACATGTTTCCTTGCTAGCATGTAAACAAGGAAATTTGGCTCTCCTGCTGCATAATGTGACATGTGAAAACTAACTTGTAAGGCTGGATTTTTTTTCCAGGATAACCAATGTTCCAATTATCAGTAAATTGCTAGCACTTGAAATGACTCTGCATATTAATTCAAACCTAGTGAATGTTCACTGAATTACCCGGAACAGTAAATAGCTCTTTGTGGGGTGTGTAAATAAGCCCAGGGTGTCTAGGAAATAAGGAAAAGAGATTCTGAAAACTAATTCGCCTGGGCGGAGTAAACATTCCAAAGTAAATTAGTAAAAGAAGGGTTACCAATGAAATGGTTATTTTGATTGTTATCAGCTGGATCAAGTATTTGCAATTAGAAAAGGAGGGTTTCCAGAGACACATAAACACACCTTCCCAATTTAACAGTACTTATATTCTTTTCTTTTACATAATTTATTCAGCATTAACCTTTTTACTCAATATTAATGGCAACATTTAAAATCAAAGCTCCTCCTCATCTCCCCCCTCACTATACAATCAGGGTGACATATCTGCAAAAGCTGGTGAGATGCCACTCAAAATCCTCCTGTTAGGGTGGGCACAAAAGCTTTGGAAACCTTGCCTGTGAGCGAGCCATGAGGCCACTTTCTCCATGTCTCCATAAATGACATATGCTGGCTTTAATTCCAGTGCTCAGTAACATACAGTACTGACTGAGCCAAATTGCACAGAAATAAGCGGGAGTCTCCACTGGTTTAGGACATTTGCATTGTCAGCCTTTGCCACGTGCACCGAGACAGAAGTGCGTGGAAACGCAAAGCCGCTGTGACGCGGCAGGATCGCTGTCTCCCTGCGCCAGGGTCGCGCCGTTTTCCCCACCGGAGTCAGGTGGTGCTGGGAGGCTGGCAGCATGTTGCTGCACCTCACTGCGTGGGGCAGGAGCTGCTCATCAGCAGCGGGCAAGAGGGCTGGGGAGAGGGAGCCCCCCAGCTCCGGGGGCTCCGGATCTGGCCCAAGGCCACAGGTTGGGCAGCAGGCTCTAGGAAGGGCGGCAACGCACTAACCCTTGCTCCATCCCACAGCCACAATGAAAATGACCCTCCCCACTAGCTTAAACATGCCAGCAGAAAGACACTTCCTAACAAAGGACAAACGTCCGCCCACCTGAGACGCCTTCCCTTCTCGCCTGGAGAGCAGCGCTGGGGCTGCTCCCGGGGTGCAGCCTGGCTCTGGGCAGCCCCCAGCACCTGCGCACCAGGCTCGCCGCTCCTGGCGGCTCTGGATGCACGGCTCACGCCACCTTTCAAGGTCCCCTTGGCACAGGTTACTCCTGCAGCGCGAGGCTATTCAGCTGCTGTCATCTGTGATGGTTTCTTCTTCACACGGCGCAGGACAGACCCACTGCACTGCACAGACTTTTCTCAAACCACGAAAGAGAGGAGGCACAATTCTAGCTCTGCCTTCTCAGCCATCATCATTCCCAGCCCTGCTTTCCTGGGCACTCACGTAAAGGAAAAGTGACAGAGTAAACACTTTGTTCAGGTAAAATGTAACTCATGGGTTATAGCTTTTTTCTCATGAAAACTGAATTCTACTGTTCCTCCCCATTGGCTAGCTACTATTTGAGTCTCTGCTTAACAAAACTGAAGTTTTAATAAATGGACAAGAGTTTGGTTTTTTTTCACAATATATATATTTTTTAATCTAGCTCCCTCATCACTGAGCTAATGCGCTAATGGACACTTAACCATTAACTAACTTCCAGCCTAATGGGCACAGAAAATAAGTGAAAGGCTCATAAAATCAAATTTGCTGAGCATCATTCCTTTTGCTGTCCATTAACTGAAACTACTCATAAGGTTAAACAAATCTCAGGTATAGAGATACATTCATTTTGTATTAATGATGTTACACAGACATTTTAGGATCACAGAAACTCTAGTAATCCAAAGGGAAGAATGGATGTGGTCACATCCATCAGACCGCAGCCTGACAGGCACCTGAGCTGCCACTGAAAGCAGCCGTCCCACCTACTCTTGACCGCAGGCTGGCACCTGCACTTGTGTGCTCACACCATGAGCACATCACGCACCTGACACGACTGAAAAGATCACTTTTATTTTTCATCTGAATTACTTCTCCAAACTCGTTTGTGCAGAATTGCACAAACACTTGTACTGTTTCCAGGGAAGAGATAATGTAAGACAGCAACAACAGAGGGAAATTTGAGCACAGCATCAGTCCTGCCACCGCAGCCTGCTGTCTCTGTGCAGTCTTTGGCACCTACGCCAAGCATCTTGATTTTGAAACATCTAAGGCCAGGCATAAAGTCACGTGCAATCCTGCAGCAATGAAATGCAGTCAAGAGCATGGATGGAAGGTTTGAGACAGGCTCTTTTTCAAAGGCACAGATCTCCCATATTACCGTTTGTGACCAAGCCAGCTGGACCACAGTGTCAATCCCTCGGTGTTTTTTCTGCAGCGGTATCTCAAATCCGCAAACTGATATAAATAACATCCTCTAAGTGCAGCCCTGGCTCTGCTTCTCACATGTGCTGCTGTTCTCCAAGCCCCAACACCTGCATGCAGTTCCTTTGAAATTGCCTAACCTGAAAAACCTGAAACGAATCTAGAAGCCTCAGAGGCAAAGCTACTGTTTTTCCTTGGTTCCACTGCTCATTGTTTGGCTAAGTGGTGTTTCTCCTTTTTTTTCTTTCTAGGCATGTCAATGGCTATTGCATTGAATTCAGGCAGAAATATTTGCTAATTCAGTGCAAGAATGGAGTGTTCTAAAGCTAGACACCAGGACAGCTTTGGACAAGTCACAGATAAGTAAGCAAAACTTCTCAGATTGGTTATGACAAAAGAGCAAATATACACAATAGCATGCCATTTGCTTTGTTCTAAAACTGAGGCTTAGATGTTTAACATATAGATTGCTTGCATCAAAATAGTTTATAGAGCTGCTAATGACAAAAGATCTGCATTTGTTTGTTTTATCAGGAAATTAATCTTTTCTTTCTCCTCCTTGAAAGTCAATTGTCATTCCTTTCATCCAGACTCTACACAACACTGGGTCTTATTTGAATTTTCTCCCTTGTAATTTCTTTCCCTACCACTCCCACCCTCCCTAAAGTATCTCTTCCATTAGTTATTCTATTTCGTACTGAATAAAATTTTGGTAGCACAGCATGGTTTGCCTTGGAGTCGGGGAGGACTTCTTTTTTTTAAGTTGAAATTGAATGTCTCAAAAATTTGGAGATGGACAAGGAAAACATTCACTTCCAGGTCACAGCTAAAGTCCAGGTTAATCTGGCACAGGATTCAGTTAGCTCGCTATGCAATGCCTCCTCTGCAGTCTTTGCTAGGTGGTTTCAGTTCAGGGGAACTGAACTGGCAGAAAAAGTGACAGCCATCAGGATGGTACTGGCTGGCCCAATTTTATGGCAAAACCTCTACTGGAGAAACAGCATTTCAGTGATCCTAGGGCAAACTTCAAATCACTAGAATACTGACACACAGTATTTTTTGTATAAGCAATTATAAAGCCACTACCACCATTCAGCCTGCGAGTGATGCTAGGCAGTGTACCGCATCAGCGGCCCCTGAGCTACACTGCGCCTCTCTGTGAAGCCGTGTCCTCCCTCTGAGGACAAGCCATCGGAGCCTAGGAACAGTCCACTGACTGCAGTCTCGCAGGAGCAGAAGAAAACATGCCAAGACTGATGCGGCTGCAGAACCTCTCCTCCTGCGCTCTGCGGTAGCGCAGCCCCCAGCTCTGCCCCCGCTGCGACTCCCGACCTCAGTGGTTCGCGGGACAGGGAGGCCAGAGCTTCAGGACACTGTGATATAATGGAGCCAACTAAAAATGCCAGCCCAAAGTCAAAATACACCCACACGTTGCCCTGTCACCGCCCTCCCGCCATCTTCAGAGACGCCCTTGGGCTGGTTTGCAGAGAGCTGCTCCTGCTGGGTTTTGCTGCAGCACTAAGGCTGGGCTGGGTTTCTCCAGCAAAGCCTTCGTGCTGCTCCAATCTCCCCGCTGCCTGGAGCTGCTCTCCCGGCACGCTGGTGCCCTTCGGCCCCCGGCACAGCCATGCCCGAGCTGCAGCCCCTTCACCACGCCAACGCAGTGCCTCCGAGGGACGCGCTGCGGCTGGTTTCTGCTCAGGGGAGGCAGCTTCCCATCTTACTCTGAGGCCACAGAATGAAAGGCTGATTTTACCTTAATTTCCCCCTCCTAACTTCACTGCCTTCCAGCCTGGAAAATAACATCTCATCTCTTTCTGTCACTGTCTGCTTTATTTTCCTCACTCCCTTCATCTGTCTGGTAAGCAGGTTTCCACTTCCCTGTTTATTACTTGTTTCTAAAGCAGGTTCCCTCCTATGGCCACCTGTTTGCGATACAGCAGTGGCTGGCAGGAGAAAGCAGCAAGTACTGTGGCTTCAGGGCTGTACTGGTGTGTGTGTGTGGGGGGGGGGGTAAGGGCAAGGAGAATGCTGAGTCTGAAGAAAATGCACTGTGACATCTTCTAAAAATTACAGATTTTTGTCTTTTCTGCCCTGGGAGTTATTCCTCATTACACCTCAGTGCCTGCTGTGATCACATGCTGGGTGTGCTAAGCATCTAAAGGGCCCAGATGCTGAACTGTGAAATACATTTTACCAGTGACAGCGTTTTGGCCTGTGGCTGACTTCCTTAACTATCATTTTTGAATGACCCCTTGCCAGGCTCCCATGCTGCACTTGCTGGAGGCAACAGAAGTCTTCTGGTTGGTATGCAATAAGGATGCAGATGGCTTTTCCTTTTAGTCTGGATGCTCTTTTCCCTTGGACTTATTCTTGAGTGGAATAACAGTTTACAGTTTATATCCACTCAGAACTCAACTACAAGCTCTCTCATGCAAGGAATTTTGTTTTAAAAAAAGCCGCATACTGTGTTCTCATTAGTCTGATGCTAAAAATGTAGGTGCTGATGTGCTTGTTATCTATGAATATTGTTACATCATGCACTAGTTCAAAAATGGCTTGATGAACCAGGATAGCAAAAATCTGCAAATTATTCTTAAATGCTAGTGAATACCAAAAGAAGAATAAACACCAAAACTTTCTATTTGGCCAGTGCATTGACTTTAAGAGAAATAGGTAAAAAGATGCCATGGGACTGAGAAGTGTATGATGAATATAAACTTGGGTCTCCATTCTTAGCTCATTCTCTTCCACAGGAACCTTTTCTTTTCCACTACTTCAGAGAATAACCTCTCTGCAGCTCGTTTCTTCTTCTCTGTTCTGGGAATCCTTGAATATTAATATTCACCTGTGCTACCTTCTTTCTCCCTGCTCTGGAGCTCTCACTATGGTCTTGATCATTCTTGAAATGAAACAGGTTGGGTAGCCAGGTCCAGAGCTTATTCCCCATACTCTGGCCTGATTCATCACTGTCCTGCTGTTTGGGCTGTCATTTTGCTAGCCTAATGTGGATGCCATAGCTGCTATTCTGATAATGACATCCGCCTACAAGCTCCTAGTAGTGATGTTTCTGATTACAAAGGCAACATATGAGCAGGAATCAGACTTGCATGCACAAAAGCTGAATATATATATATATATCTATATTCCTATGACAGGGTTTGGTATAGCATACGATGAAAACGTGCTGAAAGAGATTAGCACCAATTATGCATTCTGTTTTCTATCAAAAGATAGAAGTTCTAACTTTATGTTTTGGCATGCAGTTCTTTGTAGAAATATTAAAAAAAAAATCAATTTAATCAGCTTTCTGAATAGCAAAGAACAATCTGCTGCCCTTAATGGGTAATATCCTCTTCCATCAAGGCTGCCTTTAGAATTTCACTGACTTCCATAAAGAACAGTTTTACTGGGTTATCAAGGAAAAGAATGGCTATAACAAAAGATTGATAGCATTTTTTTCAAGCCTGGCAAATTTCTTTCCCTGAGTCAAGCACTCATATTAAGTTCATGTGCCTTTGCTAAGTTCCTAAAGAAATTCTGGATACTTCATCCCCCCAGCTGTCTGGGACCGCCACTGTCTGTCTGTACAGGCTTTCTCACAACTCCAAATCCAAAGTCATCATTAGCCTCACTGTGTCTTCTTCCCCCTTCACAATCCTCTGGAGTCCTGAGAAGCTGCCTTAATTGCTCACCCACAAAATTGCATGCACTATCAGAAAAAAACCACACAACTTTTCCTTATGTGTCACATACGTGTGATACAAGGTACAGCAAAACATAGATAGGACCACTGAGTCCAGTAGCGTGAACTGCAGGCAAATATATCTTAGATGTTTAGCCCAGAGGGAGATTGAAGAACATCCACTGTTCACATCCACAGGCCATAAAACATCCCAATAACTCTCTAGCAAAGAGCGGGCACCAGGGCAAAAGACCAAACACCATAAAAATGATGCAGTGCTACAGGAAGACTGCAGGAAAGTTCAAGATCGGAGGTCCCTGAGCTGGAAGATAATTTGTTACAGGAAATATCCACATAGTGTTGGAAGACAAACCATTCGCTCTTCAAGGCATTTTTTTGGAGAGCTGGAGTTGTGCTCTGAGTAGACTCAGGCCCGCAGTCTGAGTAGGTCTTTCTTCCCGAAGAACAAAGCCTCTATTATTCGTTTGAGTAAGGCATGACAAAACCCTAGTGAACTGATAGCTGTAATATTCCTGGGAATGGAAAAGTGCCATTAACCTTAACGACAGCATCTGGTTTATAAACACACAAAACAGAGATAGGATTAGATGAACTTTGCAAACTTTTATATATATGTACGTTAAGAGATCTTGCTTGCTAAGCTATTTTTTTCTTTCTAAACTCCCAGGGCCCTAGTAAAGTCAGTCAATACACCATTACAATCATTTGGGGAACAGTAAACCTTTGAAAGATAGCATTTGCACTGTGGATTTATAGAAACCATTTGAACTACTGTAAGCCTTGAAGATAACTCTGAAACACATTTTGATTTCTCAATAATTTCTTGAGAATCATTAAAAGAAATGAAAACTGTACAGTCTGGACAGACAGAGGTTGGGAAAGCATTGCAAGGAGGAAAAAAAAATATTGTCAATACTTAAGAAAATGTATAAAGAGTCTCCCAAAAGAACAGACTCACTCAGCAGGAAAGAGACAATTGGAGTTTTCACTGCATAATGATGTTCACTGATCAAAATATTCAAATATTTGCAAGAGAAAATTGGATCGTGCGCTCCAGGAATGGACCCAAACTCTGCAGGGCACTTGTTGGCTGGGGTAAATTGGCAGAGAAGTGAGGGGAACCACAATGATTTATATCGACTTAGAATCTGCCCTGCATCTTTCAAAGGTGTTAGAGGTCCTCACTGTGAGATGTGAACGCCTCTCACACCATCATCATTGCTTAGGCTGTAAACAAGATGCTGCCGCTCCCAAAACACAAAATACTGTTTATGACAACCGGATTGTGGTTCTAAATTTTAAAGGAGTATTCTGTCCCTGGAAACCTTCCCCAAACCTCCTGTTCTGTCTTATTAAATATCCATCTCAACCTCTTTTTCTCAGTGAGGTAACAGGAGCAGACACTGCCCTGATATATCCAGCTGCAAAGAGAGCCATATAGCGGCACAGCCGGAATTGCGTCCCCACAGGCTGCTGCGGGTGAGCAGCGGATGGATGCAGGGACAGGGAGAGGGCCTTGGCGCCTTAGCTCAGTCCATCTTCTCAGGGCAGGACTGAGCTCTCGCAGAGCATCTCTACAAGGGTGAGTTTGGACCGGAGCTTGTGCACATCCAGCTGGGCTGGAAAATACTAAGAACCTTAGTCCTGGCTACACCTGACCATATGAAATAGCAAATTCAATTTCAACATCAGATAATTCTAGTCCTCTGTTCATTTAGGAACTAATCTATTTCTCCCAATAAGAAGACAGAGTTCTGAGTAAAGCATAAAGTGAACAGTAATCTGTATTGTGTACCCAAATTGGCAGTTGTTCTACTGCCCCTGGACCTGTGTCCTGCATCTTGTTAAGGAGGTTAAAAAGGCTTATCTAGCCCCACAGATCTCAAAGCGTCTGACCAAGGAGAGCATCCTGCCTAACAAAAGAGAGGTGCCAGCTGCTTTTTGCCTATTGCTCTTATTGAGTAATGACTTTTCAGGCTTAAAAACAGCGCTGTATCCACAGTTCATGATGAATCAAATAGATTCTTTAATGTTTTCTGACCTACTTCTCAGATCCTTTATGCTGTCTGCTTAAGATAAAACTCTTTGTAGGAATTACAGTATTCATGGCAAATGTCTAAAGGTCAGGAAAGACTACACTTTAACCACCAACTAGGAAAACTGCTCTTGGCACTTTTAATACTGTAATTTACCTCCAAGAGAAAAAAAACTTTTTAAAACTGGGAATTATCTTAGGCATCGATGGGAAGAGTTGGAACTTCCCTTTGAAGAGTCGTGGGCTTCAGAGCAGAAGAAACAGAAGCAGCATTTAGAAACATGGATCTTTCTTCCTAGCAAGTCAAAAAGGAGGTACCAATAGAAATTAGGATCTATTTTTTGCTCTTAAATCACTTGATTTCCCTCAGTAGTTATGCTGTAAATAGGAATTAAGTAGGAAATCATTTGAAGCCATTAAAAATTAAATGTCTGGCTTTTCCACATATCAGCTGCAGCTTAATTTGGTCTCCAGCACAGGTGCCACTTTGAATGCAGTCAAGTAGGAAATGCACTTGAAATATTTTTAAAGTGATTAGAGATAGGAAGCAGTTGCAATCTGGTTCTAAATACAATAGTTTTAGCTGTGCATAACAGCACAAAGTCTGTACAGCTCTGAGGGAGCCTTAGAGCTGTTAAAATACAGGAAATGCTGCAATCCATTTTTCCACCTATTTCTCAGTATGTTTGTTTTTTTCTAATCTCAACTCTTTGGGGCCAAGCAGTCTGATCATAACCTGTGACACCTCTGAGTCAGTCAGATGTGAGGGTCTGTGTGGCTGCTGGCAGTCTTGCTCATTAGTAAATTAAGGCTGGTGAATCTGGAGTTAGATCCTGTCTCTGGGTAACATATTCTGCTGCACAGGTCAAACTTCTCAGGGAGTCTCTGGTTTTGGAAAACATCTCCCCTCACAGTTATTATTCAGGAGTCCTAAAATCAAGTTTAGTATCACGCTGAACTACGGCCTATCACTGTTCATATAGACCAAACAGTGTTCTGTTTCAGGGGAAATGTCAAAGCCTTGGCAGCAGTCAGAGCATATCACAGATGAGTGTCTGAGAGCCACACTGACAGCTACCTAAATCTTATTGTAAATTCATGGTATCACTATGCTGCAGTTTGCTACTGGGGTTAATGATAGTTAAGTGAGTAGCTAGAAGTACAATGCTAGTAGATTTTCAGTTAATTTAGCAGATTATGTCAGATGTACAGTTACAGTCTATTTAACATTCCATTTCATTAACCTTAGTTGTGACAAATTGTACTGCTGCATGGTGCACTTCAGATTACATTCATCAATCCACCACGACTTGCAGAAATGCCACGTTCTTTTCACTGATAGTGATAGAGGAAAGTTTCAGTTGTTTCTGCTGCTTTCTCATGGATGACTGGGTTAGAGCTGAGCAATGAAGCACAGTCAGGGCACCCTGAAACCCTGACGGTGCAGGAAACGGATATGGTGATTCAGAAGTTGTCACTTTGCCCTTGGAGTCAGATCAATATTTGCACCAATGCCTGTTATTAGCAGACACTAGGCTTCTTTGGAAGCCACCTTGCAGATGAACTGAAAAATTGCTGTCCTAAATCTTCAGGGTCTTTAAGAATCTCATAATGATTTTCATATGAACTGGGTTAATATCTCAGAGTTCTACTCAAAATCTTGCGTCCTTTTAGGATGCTGAATTTCTGTTCCAGCAGCAACTGAACTTCCTGCCCTAAACTCCTCTGCCATCAGTGAAAGAGATTAAATCAGATGTGTATGACAAAATGTCCTTATATTTTAGAGGAAATTTTATTATTTCAATTTTATTCCATTCCTGAAATGAAAAAGAATTCCTGTAGACCAAATCTTACTGAAGGAGGAAAATCTGGGTTATTTCAAAGGTTCTGTTTGAACAAACTGAACCTGACTGAACCTGACTTCTGAAAAATGTTAGAAAATAGAAACATTTGGTTCTGAAAGACAGAATTGGACTACTTCTCGACCTTATCTTAATCAAATCTGAACACTTCAACCTCACTGAAGTGCTTTCTTTCTTCTGAGTTTCATCTAGAATACACTTTTGTTCCAAGTATCATGTTTCCTCAAATAGCTGGTGTTACTACAATGTCATTTTCCAGTGGAAATATTGTTGGATATAAATATTCTGACCAACCCCAACCAAAACATTCCACCTCAGCTGTGCCTCCTTCTCGACTGTAGATCAAAGTATTCTTACACCAAAAATTCAGTAACTGACATGGAATGGAAGATGTTAATAAAAGGGTAAATGGTAATGCTTTCATCTGAGTCTATTTGCCTAAGTCTGGTACTTTTTGATACCTGCATTTAATTTTTTTTACAGGCTCTTTAACATGGTAATAAGCTCATTTACCCTGCCTAGAAGTCCTTTCAGTTCTCTGCTATCCAGGCAGACTATCAACTGCTGTAAATTCTGTGTTAAGCTTATGCACATTACCAGTATGGTTCAGTAAGATGTGGGTACATGACTGTCATCTCCTGTCCTTGAAGTGCTGGGGTTAGATCTTTTTGCAATATCCCAATAAGTAACAAGAGAAATGTTTGGTTTATATAGGAGCTCAAATAGTTGGCTTATATAACAGCTCCAGTAACAGAAGTCAACTAATGTCAGGCAATAAGTATATTGCTGACAACAGTAAGTGCTGGCGAGGTCAGCAAAGATCCAAGGACTTGTCTTTCTAGAGGAACTTTGTCTTAGACTGCAAGATACCAGCAGAAGAGGATAAAGACACGATTCACCCATGCTTCCTTCTTGATAATACACAATTACTTCCTTTGGAGCTATTTTAAGCAGGCAAGTGTCACTGTGGCATCAGTGATGTGGCACCCATCAGCACAGAAGAGCCAAGATAATTTGTTCAATCTCATTCCTAGAAGGAAGAAGATTTTGAAGCCTGAAGACAATATACTTCTGAAAAGGTCTTCTATTTGTGTATATCCTTGATCTTATAGACCTTGATCTTTGAGATATATTGTCTATATACCTTGATCTTCAGGACGACAAGTGCAAAACAACAAGGCCTCCTGTGGCACTGAGGCATTTTGTTCTTGTTTTCTACCAGAATTAGAAAGTGTAGCAGGGTTAAATTAAAAATACAAATAACTACAGAAATAAGTGCAAAGATCACCTCCCATTTGTTATTTGCAGACACTTGGAGTCCTATATTGAGTTTGAGGAACAGACAGTGCTTCATGTTCACTTTATTTTCTCTCAGTTTCTCTCATCCTCAGTTTAGACCTAATATGCTTTAGAGTCAAGCCTTTATGGTGCAGCATCATTAATGTATAATTATTTTAATGAACTATTCTGGGCTCCTGCAATTAGAGGCACTTCTGTTTTGTCAGCAGCTCTGTCAGATACAGAATGGGAGTTGAGGTAAAATACCTTAATCATTCAGGCTTTGCTGCTGCCTGCCCCTGTGTAATGAAATGGCTTTCACATCTCTAGTTCTCAGTAGATGTCCTGCCTGCTCACAGAGCTGTTCCCACCTCTGCACACTTGTCTTCAGGAGGACCTCTCGCCTCAAGAAAGTACATCCTTAGCGACTCAGGACCCTCACTAGCATTATCCAGGCAATTCACTCTACGTATCAATGGCTTACTCTCCCCTAGCTTTTAAAATGAGTATAATTTCTAATTGGTAAGTAATCCTGCTATACTGAGACACCTCAGTCGCTCAGGCCTGGGTCCTTAGCTCAGTTGATACCTGTCTGACTGAAGCCTGTAATTTTCAAAGGACCCTGAAGGAAGCAGGCATCCCACTCCATTCAACTTCAAAGAGCTGTGAGCCCACCCTCCCTCAGTCTCTACTGACAACATCTGCCTCCGTCTCTGAAGAAAGCCATGACACCCTATTACTTACCAGGCAAACGCTACAGATGTGTCTGAATGCTTTAGTTTCAGTGATTAAAACTAAGCAATCTATGCTACTAATAATTAACTTATCATCAAAAGTGCTGAGTACATAAAAAAAAGTACTGCAGAATGGCTGATCTGCAGAAGTGAAATCACACAAAAATTTTGAGTACTTTCCTCTACTGCCAAATAACAGTAATCTGAATTGGCTGTTCTGGCCACTTTCAGATTGGAAGTTAAAGCAGAGTTGGAGACAGACTAGGAAAAGACGACATATTTTTGGTACCTGTAATTTTGGCTATTACTAGTCCTACTACCCAAAGCTCATTGATAAACTGATTTACAAACAGCAGAGAAGATCTGGACACTATTTCCCCAGGAATGAATGGGAAGCAGGAGTCCAGACTTTGGACAGCAAGTGAGCAGGTCCAAAGCCGCACCACGGAGCCCTGTGCAGAGGCCCCCATGCTTGCTCCAAGCAGGCTGCTCTGCTGCACCAGGCGCATGGGGTGGCACAGGGTCAGGTCCCAAAAGCAGACTGTTGCGTTGAATGCAGCACTGCACTCCCGGCAAGGCGGCTGCCCTGTCTGCCGCGCGGCCAGTGCCAGCACCAGCACTTCTGCAGCCTCTTCCATGGATAGATGCAGCCTCCCACCCTCACTCCCTGCATGGGGTGCAGGATGCAAAACCTGTTCCTGAACTTTCTTACTTACACCTTTTGAAATTTGGCATACACTCTTCAAACTGAATTGTATTCTTGCTGCCATGGTACGTCAATAGTTAACGGCTATATTAAATGGGAAGTCAGCCCATCCAGATCATGGCAAATCATCCTTTATTACTTATTTATGAGAGTTAATTTCATGCGTTGGCATTTAACATACCATATGGAGGAGAGGCTTCTGGAGCCAAGCTACAAGCAGCTTTCAGCTGCTTTTTTTTTTTTAAATACTGCTGAATGGGACTGAGGCAAGGTTAATCATATTGCTGCTTTTACTTAGAAAAATTATTTCTTAAAAAACAGTCTATCTAAAAATCAAAATCATCACCTCTCTCAACAAGCAGGTTCATGTGACAGAAGAAATCGCTATGCCCTGGTGAGAATACCAAATTATCTTGATGAAGCAGGACTCAGCAAACAGACCAGCTTTGTAGATTTGGTTAAAGAAAATAATTAGATGTTCAGATATATATACTCATATCTATTAGTTCTAATAGCAGAACTTCCTCCTAATATTTGCTGATCTGACAGTAATTTAGAGGGGAATATTCTGAAGTGATTTGCCATCAAAGCCCATGTGTTGCATATCTGGTAAATTAGGTAAATGCTGCATTGTCCTATGAGACAACTTTCCCCAAGAAACTTCTCTTCACTAGTATTTTCTGTGTAATTTTGAGTAGCTGTACTTTTTGGAGTACTTTTTGTAGAGATATCAAGTCCTAGGTTTGACCAGAAACTCTTATCGTGTAAATGTAACCAGAACTGTGCATGTCAGTAGATCTATGTTGCATGAGCAATCCAGGAAGCAGACTTCTCTGACATATATATGATGTTTAGTATTTCTCCTTTTCAAATGTGGGATGTCTCCAAAGATAGTGCTGAACCAGATTCACAGCAAGGTGGTGGCCCTTTTGGTATTTACTGTACAAGAATGACATTTATGACAATAAAAATGGAAGAAGTGCTGAACAGTAATGATAGCAATAACATTTCACTAGGGACAAAAAGAATTATATAACATAATGAAAATAGAACTGGAGAAATGGCAAACAGTGTAATGTTATAGCAAGAGGAGAAGAGGGGCTGGTCGCTGTCATTTTGTGGAGGTGGACTTTGCGAATTAAATTTCTACTTGAGTGGAATAAGAAAGGCTGATTCCTTGCCTCATTGAAACCGATCCAATACATGAGAAAACTGAGTATGTCCTACCAAAGTGGTATGTGGAGAGGGTCAGGACCTGAGACGGCTTCACACAAATATGTTTTTTGCTTCCTCCTCTTCTTATTAGATGAGGAGAAATAGAAAGACCAGACTGGATCCTTGTCCCTATTCCATGTCCTTGTGAAGAAAAAAAAAAAGTAAAGCAGTAAAAAGAAGCTTGTTTGAACAATTAGCATCAGAGTCTCCTGGCACTGCGCATGTAAGAGCTGTGCAGAGGTATCTGTTCTGGCAGTTTCCTGGGGAGAAGCAGGATGTTCAAAGGCCACTGCCTACAGGCAGTGCCTGCTTCACTTCACCGATCATTAGCTGCAGCCTCCATATAAACTGGAATAGGCTTGGAGCAGCTCTGAGTTGACGCTGGCCTAAATGGTCCCATAAAGGTAGCAGTACTAGGTTAGACCGAAACTCCCTTACCTTGCAGCGGATGTGCAAGCAAAAAATATAAAGAGTAAGCATCTAAGGACCCCTTTCCACACAGGCATCCTTGTATTTCACAACATTTGATAGATTTTTCTTCCATGAATTTGTCTCGTAACTTTTTGAATGTTCACAGCTTTTAACATCTAAGTGATGAATTTCAACAATATGCAATAGAAATACACATATCCTGCCCTCTTGAATACCAAGCAGAATAAAAATCCCTCATCTCTACCCAGAACATGAAGTATGTCCCTTAATTAATCCAGACTTTGTTTCTTCCCCCTCTCTTTTAGAATGGGATTGAAATCGTGGCGTCACGTTGTTGCTGTAAGAATAGAGCAGTGCTGTCTGTTCCTTCCCTTGCACACGTGTCATTGCTGGGCTGTTGGTTTCCCTTCAAAGGAGATTAACATCTACAAAATGCTGTTCCATGTTGAACACGGCGGACGGTGCCTCCTACTAACAGATACTGGCTGATCAATGAGTGCTGCCTTATTTTCTCTGTATTTAGCATTGTGCTACACTGTGGTCTCACAGCTGGGCATTTCCGAGTCATCGTAAACCCTGCACATCCTTCCTTCTCTAACATCACCCCCATGTGTAACTCCACCTTCCACCTCAGCAAAGCGTTTCGGCTACCCTTGGCTCTACTGTGCTGAACATTTCATTCCTTACTGTCTTTCTGAGTGACTTCTTGTGGATTGCCTCTGTGATCTGTGGAGGGTTTGGCCCTAGCTATTGTAGACAGCTAAAAGCATCACATACAGAACATCTGAAAATATACGAGATAGTTTCTGCAAGTAATTAGCTGGAGGGAACACCAAGCTTGCAGCATCCTGGGGGTTTTGCAGGGGAACCTGCAAAATGTACCAGGCCATGGAGCTCCTTCGTCAGTGTGACACGAGGGCTCAGTGTCAGAGCTGTATGGACATCAATTTTTTTTTTTATTGCTCCCAGTTGTATGTGGAAGGTGCTCAGCCATTATATGAACAGTCAACAGTCTACAGCCCTTACGTTAGGGGATGAAACACAGTCCTTTGGCTTAGACATAAACCCCATGTCTGAAACGTCTGACCTCCTCACAAACACAAGGGTACAGAAGCATCTTTGCCTCCATTTTAAAGCTATGGAAACTGATGCTAGAAGGAAGTTTAGCCAAAATTATTCAGATCAGCAGAAGAATTAAGGGCACTTGATAAATATCAGGTGTTGAGTATTTCTGAAAATCTATGCACAATATGGTGCATCAGAGAGCGAGCATCAACTCAGATGGGGCTTGAGCCAAGCGAAGAAATCTGCCTAAAATATTTTTCCCCATCATACAATAACTGAGCTGGAAGGAGAAAGCAGATCTGAATAATCACAAGGCTGTCTGTTTTCCCCCTTAGTATCCTTCTCTATCAAAGTACCAACTCCCACTCATTTTTCTATAAGTCTTATCAAAACCACTTTTCATCAGGAGGTTTTCATGGCTAGTTGTGTGAATCCTGCCAAACCATTTGTTTCTTCATTTATGAGCCACTCCTTGACTTGCCTGTGAGTTGCTCCAAATACTGTAACATAAAATTGTTCTCATCACAGTGTTAAATTAAAATTTAGTAAAAGATGCACAAAGCAGAATAAACTTTCAATTAAAATATAAACATTGTTACTGAGAAAGAAAACTGGAGGGAGCTCCTAGGCTTCTTCACATTAAAAGTGCCTAAGATTTAATTTCACCGTGACATCTCCTTGGAATTACACTGCTAATTGATCAAATTTTGTCTGTCTGTTATTTAAACTTTCAATAAAACTTAGATTAATGGAAGGTGTAATCCTCCCGGGCAGAACAAATATTCCCATTGTTCATGTCAGGTATGGAATAGCAATGCCCTACTAACAGCTTTTGCATTCAATCTGTGAACATGAAGTTAATCATAAAAATGTAGTGATTCTTTAATTGCTTGAATGAAATTTTCTCTGAGTGTGTCGTTTTTCCTTCCTGCTCTCCCCCACCCCCAGTCTCCACTAAATGCTGGTATCAATCTTTAAAACTATCTAGGTATAATTTTCAGGACTGATTTGCTTCGTTCACAATGCAAATAAAAAACAGATCACTCCATCTGTGATCTTTGAAAAGGACAGGGAGCATCCCTTCCCCCTGCCCACCACACTCCTGGAAGAAGGTATTTTCTCATTTATTAAAAAAAATGAAATAACACAAGAATGATATTAAAATAAGTGTCCTGCCCTGTGCAGAAGAAAGTAGATTTCTTTTTAACTCTAACTCTACCTTCCTCCTTTAATTATATCATCAAAATTCACATCAGCAGCCAAAGAACACATAGCTGAAATCTGCTGGGGTTTTATCCTCATTTGCACTCTCCTGAATCTGGTGTTTGCTCTCCGGCATAAATTAGACTAGACTGTAAACAACTCTAATTTGCACCACCTGTCTAGAAAGGCACCAAGCCACTTCCTTTGCTCATACCCCCTCTTTGATAGCCATAAGCAATGCAGCAAGCATGGGGAATTGGGCTAAAACAAAACAAAACAAGAAAGGAAAGGAGAGAGAAACAGTCTTACTAAACAAGTGGAGAGGCCAGAATAATATGCAGAGGGTCTGCCATTAGACTCCGAGAATGCAATCACAAGCCTTTGGAAACGGAAAGCTCTTTCTCCAAGTCCACTCACCACATGGCTCCCTGAAAACACCCCAAGGCAGTATAAGATACGAGGTACTGTGTCAGCCCCACAACCGGGATGACTTCACAACATTAGCTTCCCGACTCAAAGACAACTTTGTGATCTTTTGGAGAGGACATCTGCTAAAGTAAAAATTTGACCCCACCTCTAGTATCTTGTAAGATTGCTCACATCACAGGGACTGGCAGCTCTGGCCATTTCATCACTAGCTTCCTGATACTTCAAGGTGTTAAATCTCATGCTCATGGCATTGTGTCTTCTTTGAGAACTCCAATGTTAACTTAAATGAGGGTAGCATGTTTCTGGCTCTTGGTTGGGGGGCAAGTCTGACAGCTTTAACCCTAAAACCTCAAGGAAGCAAAGACAAATAGAAAGGAAAATAATATTTATCATTTTAGAAAAACTCATGATTTTAAGGCAACTCATGACTTATGAAACGGGAGAGCAGGGTTTTAGCAGAGTTTTGGTACTGAATAATACTGAGCCAAAACCCTGCTCACCTTCTTCACAGCTAGCAGCTGTGAAACTAAAGGTCCCCAGTGCCTGGAATAAGGAGCTGGAGGCCAAGCAAACAGAAAAGTCCGACTCTCCGAGGTACACCCAAGGAAACCGCATGTCTCTCCAGGCTCTGAACGAGACTTGGAGGCCCAGGAGATTCAAATTAGGTTTTGTGAGAATTAATATCTAAGAGAGTTTTAGGCACAGAATACTTGGGCACCTGTATTCACTGAGTGTCTAACTTCCACTGACATCTGTAGGAGTTGGCGTATTAAATGAGCCTTTCACAAGTGACAACTCTAACTTTTGAGAACTTGATTATTTTCGTAATACTATCCATGTTAAGCACTATATACTCTTGGGTACTTTTGTGTGTACTCTTTTACGTGGGTACTCTTTTTCAGCTTGAGTTTGAGTGGACCTTGTAATGCATCTCCAAAATTCACGATATTTTACAAATTGTTATTTTAGCTTTTCATTTCAGTCAGGACTAAAATCTCTTGCATTTTTAGACAGCTGTGTTGACCTTCTAAACAAGTAGTAGTGCTTTTAGAGTACTGGTAACTCCACAGTGTAAATTATGTAAATTATAATGGCCGCACAATGTACAGCAGTAGAACTGTGAAAGCGCCATTCCCCCTTATGAGGTAAAAGCTGTTTTCCCTGAAGCACCACAATACTGCAACTGAAACGCTGGCTCCTGGCCAAGCAATCATGCAGAGGGTGGTGACAGTAGTATCAGGCTATCATTTGACAAACAGCACTGTTGATGCATGTCATCACCTGAGGACTGATCTTCCAACCCGACAGAAGAGGCAGCACATAGCTGTAATCTGCAAGGTGCTAAATTACGATGAAAGGAAACAGCGCAAATGAGTAATGCTGATTTTGCACTTCTGCTGGTGTTTTCACATGTAGGTGAAATAGTTCTGCTAGCAGATTATGCAAATAAAAGCGTACTGTCCTGCTGAATGTACAACACTTGTCCCTCTCTCTGACTGCAATCCAGGTCTGAGCAGATCTCAAGGCACTGGATAAAGCCCAGTGAGAATACCCTGCCATGGTCCTGGCGGCATCGCTGGAGTTGAGCTGGTCCCAGCAATCAGTCACCCTGCTCACTGGTAAAACCAGATGGGCTTGTGATATTTTCCCCACTAACCCGTCTTCTGGAACAGCTGGGCAAACTGGATCCTGGTGCCTGTGGCATAGATGCCAACGTGAGTCTCTCAGATGCCTTTCCCATAATGAGCTCTACCTAATGACTTAGGGGAAAAACACATTTCTAGAAGCAACTAAAAAAGAAGGCAAAAGAAGAAAAAAACACATAAAAAGACTTCTTATGCTATGAAGAAGTTTATCTCTAGTCAGAACTCTAATTTGGATGAATATGTGTAGATAACTGAGAAGCACCAAAATACACACTGCTGTTGTGATATGCTCACTTCAGTATGTTAACTGCTATTGTCAAATAGGTTAGCAGCATATCCAGCCTTTAAGTACAAACAATGATTTCCATCTAACAGGCTCCACGAAGAAGGTGAATGGCATATGAACCTCCCCCAACTAAAACAAAACACTGAAGAAAGTACAGACAGTTTAGCAGTATCTTTTTTGCCATTTATATTGAGCTCTACACTATTCAGAAAACTATGTGGTTTATATTCTAAATATGTAAATATCCTGTTGTATTGTAGTATGCCAATACATACAGAAATAGCAAACCATTCTTCCAGAAATTTGGGTATTCATGTAGAGGTAAAACTTGGAAAAGAAAGGCTGGTATGTCACATTCACAATTATTAGCATCTGCAACTAGTTTCACTACTTTCATTTAGTATACACAGAAAATACTTTATTTGGAACAAATCTGCCCAAAGTTTGGAGAAAGGAATATATAAATACAAAATAAAGGATGAATGAAAGGTCTTCTGAAATTTATTACCTTTTCCCATAAGCTTTGTCTTGCTTATATCTGCATCCCATCACCACCACTGGAGCAACACTAACACGGAAGATGATGAAACGGACCTGAGGCACAGAATCCAAACTACTTCCAAGAAACACAACATCCCTAGAGAGCTTACCATCCACGGCCTCTGGCTGCTGCGCACAACACCAGATATGCCAAACAGACATATGCAAGAGACTACCAACGCAATGAGAAACCACTTTTCATTTTCCAAAACAGATCAACTCAAACAAGAAACTGATATACGGTCAAGGTGTCCTGCGTGGGCTGAAGTGGCACATGTTCTATAAAAGCAGTACCATATGTAGAAGGAAGAACAGAAATACCATTTACTAATCTGATTTTCCATCCAATCAATCAATCAATATTAACACACTGCTAACAAAGAAAGGCTGTTTTTCACTGTTTTTTCACAGGGAAAGCCTTATATCTATACCAGATTTTTAGTTCATAAGAGGAAGAAATCACACAAGACTTTTTACTGATTTGTCCTTTTTCAGCAAACTTACTGCTAGACTAAGACCTTCTGTATCAAACAGAATCAAAGCACAGAAAGGGGAACTAGTAAGAGGGAAGAAAAAGAAGTTAGGAAGCAACATCTAGTTTGTATTACTTCAGTGATATTGTTTGTTGTTGCAGTGTTAAATTAACTCCCATTAATTCATTGTGAAAACAAGCCCTAGATAATAGCAAGGAATTTACAGTTTCTTTTCCTGAATTAATGTCGTATGGTAGCACTTTATTTTAAGAATAATTAATGATAACTCAACAGTGAAAAAAATCTCTTCTGATACATGTGAAATGCGTCAATGGTAGAAGGCTGCTGTTGTATCTGCTGTGATTTGTATTTAAAATACAGCCAAATATTTCATAGCTGTGATTCATCTTTTCATCCTCCTGGGCTTACGCTATGTTTATTGCCAATACACTTTCAAAAAAAAAAAAGATTGATATATTTGAAATGGAAATGAAAAGGTCAAATTCAGGCATTCTAGTTGTGCTGAATAGCGCCTTACTTTGAAGGTGATGATGTGAGCTAAGGTGGCTAACTAGTCTAAAAAGTAAAGGCACAATTACATACAACAGCCAGGCAGGAGGCCTGTGTGTGAAGGTATCATTAAATAGAATGAAATAATAGACGGGCACCGTCGGGCCTCCTCCTCAAACTGAAGAGCGGATGGGTGAGTCATTGCCACCCACAGATTCAAGGCCCAGAGCCTTAGTTTCCTTTTATCTGTGAAGAGCCTATAAGATGAATATATTTTGCATAGTTAGTAATTATCCACACATATTCATGAATGATTACTTCAATGATTCATGGTTCACCACTTGTTTGTGAGGAGTTTACAGGAGTACACAATAGACTAAATTGAAAATACAGTTATGTTAGCTCCTGTCTACAGTGATGTGCTCAGATGTTAATGGATCTCTTTACACATTGGGCAAACGTCTTTGTGACATTCTTCTCATTAGAATGGTTGCTTCTACTATTTCTAAATATATTTTTTCTGACACCACTTAAAACTTAGTCATATCCTCAGTGATTCACATAAGAAAACACTTAGCTAGATGGCTTCTGAATTGAAAATAAGAGGGACACTAACATATTTAAAGAAGTTGTTCCATTTTTCATTCCAGCTTTTTCTCAAGCAGATTACTTCTGCATAGTAAAAAGACAACGTGCAGAATGCACATAGTCCAGGGAATTCACTCGAGATTTGTCACTGCTGCTCACTTTACATGGTAGTTGCTTGGGTGCTCTGGTAAGAGAGCAGCACTCAAAATCTTAAGACAGACAAGCCAACAGATAGATGGATGCTGATCTGAAGGTCAAACGTAATAATAGTTGTTTTCCCTTTGATGCGCTCAAAGGCGGCAGTCCTTGGCCCCTGGGGAGTTTGTTCCCAGACTGCAGGCTGCAGCTCCTGCTCCTCCCGGAGGGTGTGCTCCAACAGAGGCCCTGCCAGCCTCCGTTCTGGCCCACCTCAGCTGCAACATGCGGCTCCTTGGCTCTTCACCTGGCTGCAACACTGCTCCACATCAGGGGCTGTGCAGAAATCTGCATAAATGATTTATACAGGTGTGAGGCACACACTGTCCTCATTAAAGCATCAGTGTGGCTGGAAATGAAAAAGATTCATATCTGCTGCAGGAGGCTTTCAGGGATCAATATGTTCCAACATATGTTTAATACTTCCTGGGTTCTCATATGTGTCTCATGAGAATTCTTTATTTATCTTTTTTTTTCCCCCCAAGGTTATGAAGCCAACTGTTTTCCTATGCGCGGGTATGTGCTCTGAAGCAGTGAACTGATTTTCATAATAAAACTCTTCTGTAGAAGAGGAAAAGCACAAAGCTGTGCTCTTTATTCAAGTAGTCCATGATAAGATTATGTTGTGCGCGGAGCCTTAGCTGATCCTGCTGTGCTACTGTATTCAAGTGCTAAGCACACACATGGGTAGATTATTTTTCCAGGAAGGGACTAACTGCAACTTCTGCTTGCCAGTGCTTTTGTTATACTTTCTTCCCCCTTGCTCTCTCCTTTTCTTTTTCAGATGCTACTCTGTTTTGATATCTCTGCAATAATAGATCTTATTGAAACTGATAAGTGAGTACGTTGCACAGATTAGTATTTGGAGTGGAAAAACCTCTCTTCAGTGCTGCAAGTAGAAGAGTGCAGCCAATGGTATAAGATTTTAGATGAAAGAAAAACAAGGGAACGGGGGATTGTGTGTGTGTGTGTGTGTGTGTGTGTGTGTGCGTGCTTGTGCACGGTGGAGCATATGGGCAATGAACATTGACTGTGTCGGCTGAGTGGTTGACCCAGCATCAGAAAGATTCACTGGCTGCTCTGTAACTTGGCTTGTGAGGCATGCATGTTTGCTAACTAATCTGATTTTCCATTAAATCAATTAATTAACAGAAAGAACTCAAAGGTCCATTTGAAGTCAATACATGGCAGGATGCAATAAACAACCCCTCCGTGCAGAACACAGGACTCAACAGCTAAAAATTGTCCTCCAGTTCAGTTTTAAACTGGTGGGTGAGCTCGGAAGTTTCTGTTTGCAACCCACAGAGAAAGGCTGCAAAGCCAAGGTTCCCTCTGTGGTGTTCTGTCTTGCACCACCTTGTGTTTCTTGTCCTCGCGGAAGCATGACAACCTGTAGTGTGAACTCTGGCTCAGGGGTCAGAGAATTGACACAAAGCCTCTAACCGGGGAAGCCTTATACCCCTCTTTTGTTTAAGGAATATAATATCAACTTCTTCTGAAGCAAACATAGTGCAAAAAATCATTCGTTAACACTTCCCACACTTCCTTGGTACTCCAGTCTGCTTGTTGGAGTCAATCATTTTTGGGTGGGAATGGAAGACAGAATATTTTTCACTTCCTGGTTTTATTAGCTATATTAAAGTACTTCTGCTCTTTTCTCCAAGCATGCTTTTCCCCTCTCTCCATCTCATAGTAAGACTCCAGGACAGAAAGGGCATATTGCTGGTTTTCAAACTGATGATGAAAAGCCATCATGCAACAAACCATTGCATTACAAAAATCATACCACAGGGGCTAAAATAATAGGAAAGAAACAAGAATTGTAGGAGATCCAAAAACAGAAAAAACAAGAGTGTCAGGAATTGCAGTACCCTAACTCAAGATGGCCCGGACTATTCCAGTACTGTATTGCCAAAGTTATTTCTCTGTATTCATACTGTCAGTTAACTGCCTTCTGCTAATATTATATGCCATTTTCTAAGAGCTATACAACACATAATAAGAACCAGCTTCTAATGCATAATAAGAACCAGCTTCTTATGCATAAAAAGGTACAAAAGCCAAAACACAGAAGGAAAGAAACACTATTGTTCCCATTTCGCATATCAGGAGAAGGAAAGTAAGATGCATCTATTGCTGTGCTCACTACTGTGTGTTCCAGCCCTGGAATTTTTAAAGTAATCATTAATCTGGACACTGTCGACACCTGTGGTCACCCAAGATACCACGCCATATTTAGAAAGAGCTGGATTTGTAAAATATATATCCCAGCTACACTAGACTGTATAATTATATTTTGCAACCTAAATTTCCACTGAAGTCTTGCTTGGATAAACTATTCTTTATCCTTTGCCTGAAACACCTTTGCTACCATTAAATAAAAAAAAAAAAAGAGAGAGAGAGAAACACCTTGCATTATGCCCCAAAGGTGGTCACAGTACCCTGACGAATTAATTGGTTTGTAAAGCACAGTGAGTTGTACTGGGTCAAAAAGGGAGCTATGGAAGTGTAAGCTGCTAAGAGGGCTGACCAGTTCAGTTTTAATCCAACAGCAGAAAACGCCTGCAACAATCAAAACATCCTCATCAGGTGCTGAGACCTTATTCTCAAAATGTGCAATTCACAGCTTGAAACAAAGACAGCTTGCCAAAGATCAGCTCAGCTAGAGCACACACCAACACCCAGGCAACACAGCTCCTGCTCTTCACTTGGGCTGTTTTTATATAGCTCCCTGGTATGACTCTGATCACTCAATTGGTCTTAATGAAGCCAGACATTTAACTAAGTAATCTTCACCTAGAGCAAGCAAATAGAAATTAACCTACATTCCAGGGGTGTTCACATCCACGAATGGAAGGGTACACAGGTGGTAACTGCACCACTGCAGAATCGGAGAGCCAGATGGGACTCTGAGAAGCGGTTTAGTTCCTTCCTTGTCCCAAGGAAGGACAAACTGTTCTTACTATCACTATTGACAGAGATTTGTCTAACCTGTCCTTAAAGACCTTCAAGGCTAGAAATTCTCTCTCTAGGTATCTATTCCAGCCTCCCTGCTAGACAGCTTCTGCTAATGTCTAACCAGAATCTTTTGCACAGCAGTCTAAGGTCTTTATTTCTTGTACCAGTCACTGCATGAATCAGGAGCACATTGTTCTCTTTTCAAGAGCAATCTCTGTATTTTCAGACTGTTACCATGTCCTCCTCAGCCCACTCTTCCAAAGACTAAAATTCTTTCAATCTTTCCTTAGTGCCGTACTCCCTGGACAGACACAATAGATATACAGCACAAAAGTAAGATGACTCAATAAACAGCTCCAACACTGACTGTCCTGATGTTTTGTATAAAACCATGGCTATTGCTGGTTGAGATGGTGCCAGGAATCAGAAGGAGTCTTCTTTTGTTAAAACCAGAAGTTGCAAATAAAGCCGAATGATTTAGTGAAACAAGGACACGCTATTCTATAAAATAGCAGTCCCACTGTGTAAGTGCTAAATGAAAAACAGAGTACATAGTGCAAACCCAGAAACAATAGCAGCAGACACACCGATCTCTGCCACTCGGCACACTGAGCCGAGGCATACTGATGCCTCAGCAAAGGCGTCAGCATTTTTAAGAATCTGAGCAGCACAGTCGATGCCACCAGAAAGCTGTTGTCTTTCCTTTTTCTCTCCCACTGTCTATTTTCATCCACCAGGGTATTACTTACATGATTTTCCTGATACAGTTTCTTTTAAATTAGTTATATGCTTTAGAAAGAGAAAGGCAGAATAAGATGACCTGGAAGCTATCCTTCTGCCACTGACCTGCTGAACAATACTGCATGCATGTTAGCACATGCTGACTTCTCTGAATGTGTCCTCCCATCATTTTGGTGAAATTTAAGTACTTCTTACATTTTCTGGGAATCAGAGTTCCCACTGCACCTCTTGTAAATATCTGATAGAGTTCAGAAGAATATACTGCAAGACTATGTTGTCTGTCTTATCTAAATTATAGTCATTTGCTAAAAACCAAAATTGGTAGTTATCCTTGTGGCAAGAGTGCTGAATCTCCCAAATCTAAAACTCACACTCTTCAGACCTATCCTAGGTCTCTACTGCTTGGTAGGAGAACATGCTGCTGTAAGCCTGCTTCTACTCATGAAAGCTCATCTGAAACTCTGCCTCCCTCCAGCTCACTTCAGATCAGATGGTGTGGACCCAGTGGCATGTTGCTGCAGAAGGGAGTACTGTTAATACCAAGCAAGTTCAATGCTGCTCAAAGTCCTCCTTACTTGCAAGTAGATATCCAACAAGACACAGTTTTTGGGGCCACTGGAGTCGGATATAATACACATGACAGGACAGAGCCAAGGTATGCTGAATCCTGTCATGGAGAATGATCTGCATTTGCTCAGCTGACATGTTAATCATAAGCAATTCTTCATTTTCATCCTTAACGAGGGGGTCCATTCTGAACTGTCTTTTACTTGTTTTGGAAACCAAATGATAACTGAACTGATGCGATGACACAATAATTTTCACAGCTCATGGGCCCTGGGAACAGGGATTTTTTTTTTTTTTTGGCCTTACTGCCTGAGAGACCATCCAAAAATAATTAAAAGATGGAACCTTTTATGTGGTTTATGATGCTTTGATCAAGGTTTTTTAATTAACCTATCTTGCTTTAAGCTACTGCAAGTTCATTTCACCCTAGTCGACAATATCATAATGGAATTGATTATAATACAGTAGAGAGCATGAGTAATGTGTTGCAGCGGAGGGAACCATGGATGCTCAGCTTTGTTAACCCCTTGGCTGCTGGACACAATGCAGACTACTGAGTGATGAGAAAGGCACTCTGCCAAGCTTGACATCTCAGTGACAAGGTAACAGGTACATTAGGCTGCAATTGAGGTACATTAGGCAGGCAGAGAAGTGTATTTCAGCCAACAAGCTGGGCACATTACATGAGATTGCTGTCAGGTGATAGCTGGTGAGTTAGACAACACATCCATCACAATTCCTGCGGGTAGCTAAGACCAGGGAATTCATCAATGGAAAGTAACAATGGCTGTACAGCAAGGACTTATCTCACCACTCTTCTGCCATCCAAAAGGTTAGCGCCCAGGTGAAAATAGTCAACCCGGCCTCCTCTATAGTCACAGAGACACACAGACACTTCTAAAGGGTAATCTGTTCCATCAGTCTGTACAAAGACATTTAACTGTTCACATGATGTTAAGCCAGTGGGGAGGGAGATACTTATATAATCCAACTTTAACTTAGCCAGCTACTTTCCTTAGGCTACCTCTGTACTGAAAGGGAAGATGCTCTAAAATAAATTCAGAGCAGGAGTCTCTTGTAGGTACCTGAATCATCCCCTGGAGGAAGCAGGCTTACCCCGCAGAGCAGAGAAGGGGCTCAGAACCCCTCTGGCCAACGTGCTGTAATACTTCCTGACAAGAACAACTCATGCATATGGAAGTTACAGACATGGGGAAACACGTTGATGAATCAGGATCTGGCAAGGAAAGTGTGAACATCCTTCTCTGTTATGTTTCTGAGTATTCTAATCAGGGTCAATTTACACTTTTTCCTTTCTTTTTTCCCTTGAAACTGTGCAATAAAGAAATAGTCATGCATTTTTTATAGGCACTCAAGCCAATGAAGATCTTAGAAATTAACTGAACAAACTAGACTAAACTCTTGTTTTAGCCTGACAGGAAAATGCTAGGAAGAAAAGTTTTGAGTATGCAAATTAACTGATTGAAAATATGTGCACATACAAAAATGCACTAGTATGTGCTGCAAGGCACATGATCCCTATGCACAACTGCTGCTGGAAGCAGGTTAAAAATATTTACATATTCAATTGGTCCATAATGAATGCAAGTTAAAACTAGAGTTCTAAGTCTGTTCTCACTGGAAACATAGTTCTGTTGTAGACAAGCATTTGTACAGTCTTTGTGCATTTAAATACTCTGCAGGCCCCTTAATCACATGCCACAGAACACAGAATCTCAGAATGAGGAGTCTTGTTACCCTGTCAAGCTTTGCTTTAGGAAGCGAGCAGAGGCGAGGCTAGTAACAGAACAGCGAGAGAAACTGGGAACGAGTAAACGACAGAAGTACGTGGAACTGCACGTCAGGCAGACGTTTGCAATGGCAGGGAATAGGGGAAGATGGAAGACAACCACAACCTATGATGGTATCACTGGGCTAAGCCCCAGATACACAGGAGTTTCAAGCATTCTGTTAAATGGGATATGAGAGCTGCCAACAGCAGCTGAGAGTAGCAAGTCAGAGAAGCCATGAAAAAAAACTGCAAGGCAGAAGTTGAAGGCATGTCAGAAAGGAGCTGGAAGACAAGTGGTTTAAAAAAAATCTCCTGTCTTCCAGTGTTCTGCTGTCCCTTTTCAATATTTCCATCAGAAAGAACTTCTATGCAAACTGGTAAATGCTAGGGGCAATTTATTTTACAGGGATGTATTTCCATCAACCTTGAGGAAGGTATAGGGCAGCTGAGGGCCCGAGAGACTAGAAAAATTCTTTGTGCTCCCTACTTGGGCTCTATCACCTCCTGAACTGGTCACGTATCCACACCGCAGACCTTCCTCTGAGATTTAGTCTGAGCCAAATACTATAATAAATAGGCTGTCCGAATAAACCCTACAAAGCAAGTGATCATGTTTGGGAAATGCTGAATCCTTATTGTTTTCACCTAAATGGCAATAAAGTAGCCTATTTGGACTAGAGAAATCCATTCTTAGCTATTTCTTAAATTAATATTTTTAAAACAAATGCATTTAAAATTCCACTCAATACCACTAATTTAAGAGAAGTTTAATTAGGCTCTTGGAATGAACATTTCTCCCACATCTCCTCCCACCTTTGGTGTTTAACAGGACTATCAGCAGGAAACAGACTGATTTTATGGCTCTGCCACAGACTTTTGGTGTGACTTTGGTCAATGCTTAGGACCTCATCCAAGGGTCACTGAGGCAACTGAAAGACTCTTAACTGTGATCAATGGCTTTGTGTTCACCAACAGCTTCCTGTCTCCATTTCTTAACAAAGAAATAGGATAGCAGTCTTTGCTGTCATTCTCCTTTTGTTTGTCTGGATTACTTTCACAAAAAAACAAAAAAAACAAACAAAAAAACCCACAAGTGAATGACAGTGAAATCTTCAAGCAAGGCAGTAGCAACCTTATAGCAGTAAAATTGCAGAGAATATATGGTGTGAATTTAGAGATTCGTACATTCAAGAGATTCTCTAGAATCTAAAGATTTCTAACACTAAACTGACACCTCTCCTTTTTGTTTCAAGTACTTTACTGTTTACTTTCAACTAATTTTGAGATCCCTGTCCACATTTAATCTTTGAGCATCTGTCCATTCTTTTAACATCTTTGACAACAGTTGCTTTTACTTCTTGGCCATCAGGAACAGAAGCAGAGATGCCATATTTTAGAGATCTTATGGTATTGTACATAATGACACTGTTTCTTTTAAAATAGAGAACAATCAGTTGGTGTTGTACAAAACCCCAAATCCTGCAAATTACTATTGCTCTCTGAAGTCCCTGTAGTATATATTAGGCATTTGCTCATGCAAGTCAACCAGAGCACCATCCAGAGAAAATTAATCCAATAATATGAATATGAAAAATACAATCTTGGGCTGAGATCTGATTGTTTTTGTGATAGGCATACACTAATTTGCTGTCATTTCAGATAAGGATCTGGAGTCATAAGAATTTGAGTATGAGCTTTCTTTTTAATTAAAAAAAAGTTTACAGCGTGTACTGTCTTTCATCTAGGTAGAAGATAATGAGTGACAGCACTAAGGCTGAAGAGACCAGGTTCTTGTGTGAGGAAATTCAGATAAGCAGGATTTTAAAAAAGGAAATAACACAACTAAGGAAAGGCTCAGGCTGAAAGGCGGCTCAGCTTCATCATACCCTGCTTCAACTGTTCAGGACTAGAGACAAAGCGCAATTAAGAAAAAATAGCCAAAGGACAGGAGGTGAAATGGAAACATAAGGATAGAAAGCTCCAAGAAAAGACTACAAAGGTTCATTTTTTCAATTCATACTCTACTCTATCTTCAAATAATATCAAAACCATTGCTTACAGAGGCCCAAAACATTGGTGAATTAAAAAAAAAAAAAAGTCTGCTCATTTTGGGGTAAGTGAACCTATTTTGGTTCAGACTGAATTGTTCTTTTATGTTTGGGGGAAAAAAGTAAAGTAAAACTGAAGGGTTTTCCCCAATGATGAATCATTTTAGACAGTAAGAACAATAAAAATGCTTCATTTTGAGAATGGCAAGATGAAATATTTCAGTGAAGATCTCCTGAAACATTCTGATCATTAGAGCACAGCTAGGATGCTGATCTGTGCGAATGCACTGTGTTTACGTGAAACCCAACAGCCTTTAATTTACCTTTGACCTATGTGTTGGCATGCATCACCAAGCACCATTCACAAGGGCAGAAGAGAGTGGAGACAGCGTCTGTGCTCAGCTGGAGGCCCCAGTGTTTCTGGATGACATCCCCCAGCTGAGAGGTGCTCCTGCCTCCCTGTAGCCCTCACCAGTTTCTTCACACTCAGATGCTGCAGAACTGCTTGGCTACCAAGACCTTCCTTTCTTGCTGCATGACTGAGCTGCTGAAGTTGCTCTGCAGCTCAGGTGGGCTTCATTAAATTCAAACACACTCTCAGCCAAGTCTGTTGAACAACAAACCCTTGAATATTTCCTTTTTCTATCCACCAGCTCTGTA
This sequence comes from Apteryx mantelli, assembly GCF_036417845.1. NCBI lineage: Eukaryota > Metazoa > Chordata > Aves > Apterygiformes > Apterygidae > Apteryx > Apteryx mantelli. The sequence goes on from NC_089999.1 coordinate 14,784,111, forward strand.
TTGAGTCTATTCCTTATTTTAGCCCTACAGCAGGAGGTCTGTACATGTGGACACTGCGGGCATGCTGCCTAGCTGACCTCTGTTGGAAAAATCTTCATGTCTGCAGACACCGAGTATTCGGAAACTTGTCCTAAATCAGTGTGTCCACACAGAGTTCTTGTTCAAAATCAGATTACCTGTCCTTACACATAGCACACCTGAAAGGCGGAGGCTACTCCGAGTTCCCAGAGCCTGCATGCTGCCACCTTGGTGTTACTACGCATGCCTGGCACTCACCGGCGGTAGCGCTCAGGTGCCCCGCAGCCCGCCCGGGCGCCCTGCAGCCCGCCCGCCAAACCTCTGGGTACTCTCTTCCCAGCTGCCCTGGAGACCTCTCTGAGCAATGGACAAATGTGCAGGAAATGATCACGGCAGTGCTTTCTTCCCCCCTCCTTTCCCATCTTCTCCCAGTCAAATGGCCCTGTTTACTATTTCTCCCTGGTACCAAAGGTCTGAGTTGCCCGAATAATACAGAAGGGATTGGGATTCCTATTCCACAGTATTTTTGTAACACCTGAGCCACAATTTAGTGCCAATAATACTGAAGAAAATGTTGGCCATCACAAAGCAACTCACCTTTTTGTTGGGGAGGAAAAGAAAGAAAAAGGATTGGGGAAAACCAAAGAATACAGGGGAAGAAAAAAAAATTAACTCACTTATATCAGATACCTTCCTAATGCTTTTCTCAAAGACTCAAATACCTGTGGAAAAATTGAGAATGAAATAAAAAAAAGATTTATTGAGTCTCAAAGCCTCCAGTTAAAATTAAATGTGGTGAGAAAAGTGGCTTTCCACATTTAATTGTCTTTTCCACAGTAACTATGTGTCAGTCTCTTCTAATAGCCTATTAATTCTGTAATTTAGTGCTAGCAAGAGCTGGGAGACAGACAGAACCACCACTCGCTTTTTTTCTTAATTCATTGACTAACTGTCATCAGGTATCAATGTTAGGGATGCTTTCTCCTTGAAGACTCAAAATACTAAAAATTAAAAACTTTTTATAGTCTATTTAATAAAAAAGTGCTGGCATATCAGTTAATAGAATGGATTCTGTGACACTGTATGTTAAGATTTTAATTATGGCTAAAAATAACCTGACATGTCAGAAGGACTATAGAGAAAACAGTTTTCCAGGCACAGGAGGGACTAGCTCTCTTGACTTCTGAATTTAGATATAATTTATTTTTTTAGCCATAATTTTAGTGTTTATTCTGAAACTGGCTAGAGCTGGTGATACAGTTGATAACACAAAGATTGGGCTGGTACATTTGTGTCTTAACATTTGAGGTTGTATAACGAGTTGTATAACTATCAAAAAAAAATATTAACTCGGCGTCAGCAACAAAACAACATTAGCATTTGAGTCTCTACAAATCAGTATGAAAAATACATACGAAATTAAAATCTGTCTATAAGAAATGTTCTTGCTTGCTTCTTTTTTGCTCTAGTTTATCTTCCTGCTCAAGGGGGTGAATCTTGTTCAGATACCAAGGAACAGTAAAAGACCAACAATACATAGGCACTGTGCTGCCCTCTGCACACAGACCATCTTGCCTTGCCATCATCTCAGGGACAGACGGCTTGCTGTTTTAATCGGGTAGCCTATTTTGCAGCCACAACTAACAGCAATCATAATTTTTGCATGTGCAAGTATCTTCAGAAAGGCTTTACAGCTTACTGCAGAAGTACAGCTGTGCATCAGTGACAGAAGTTAGCTGGTCAGACAGAACCCAGACATCCAGGTATCCCCCGTAATCTATTTCTGGATGATCAACTATTTGCAAATAAATGATCTAGTTGATCCTGGTTTAATTTTGTGCCTGAAATAGTATCAGCAAGGGAACTGAAGAGTCAAGTTAAACAATGAATAGCACTGAAAATAAGTATTTCCATGGACTCAGTGGGCTTTTTTTTTTTTTTTCAAGCCAATCTAATTTGTCCATTATAGCTTCTACTGTATTATTTCAAATAGATCAGGATGCAATTTTGCAATTTTCCAACATTCCTCCCACACTATAGGCAGAACCCTATAGGAATGTTTTTTATTATTTTGCCAGCTGTTTCAGTTCCTCAGGCCTGCTGTAAACTAGAGTAGGTTTTATAACTGTGAAAACCTGAAATTTAAAGCCTAGAAGACACAGAAGGGTATGTGCACTGTCTGATTTTATGCCTGTGACTCAGCTGCCTAAATGAGAAAACTGGGCACCCAATACTGGGCAGCATGCACGCCCTCCTAAGGATTCACTCCCACCCTTGTTTGACACATTGCTAAGACAAAACTAAGTTGTGCAAAACTGAGTATTAAGGATGGTGCTATTTTTCTCTCCAAATGTTCCTCATCTTTTTTGCCCAGGCAGCAGGCTGCACCAAGGAATGGGAAGATGCCCTAGCGTTGCACGTAAGCAGCCTGCCTAGACCAGTAAAATGGATGCAGCTAAGCGATCAGCTGTCTCATCTCTAGGCACAAATGGCTGCTTCTACAAGTAAATTGGCTGCACACACTCTTTGGCTGGCACAACCACTTTGGCCTCTAGTGCCATGCATGCAAATACCAAGACAGTCTTAAAAGCTGTCTGGCAATCTGTTCCCCAGTGTTGTTTGTCAAAATAAAAGGTGGCGGGGGGTGGGGAATGGGGTGGGACATTCAAGGTTTCGGGATTCAAGGCCGATTTTTCTGCATATACTTTTTTCCCTATTTTAAAATCACCAGGTTTTCTCCTGGACAAAAATAAACTGAATTTTAAACCAGACTCAACGACCAACCTGACATTGTGAAGGACATATGAATATTTGTAATCTCTCTGGATGAGTTGTTAAGTATTTATAGAAATGTTTTCTCCCTGGCACAGCTTAAACTAAGTATTGTATCTAATTTCCTCTGGAGGAATGTGTTGGAGAAATTGGTAAGATAAATCTGTCATCATAAATAATAATAAATAACTACTCTAGTATAGTTGCTTATTTAGCAGAGTTATTTGATTATTAATGTTTTTTACAGGTATGCCTACATGGTAAAAATCCATGGTATCTCAAAACTAAATACAGGATTCCCCAGTCCTTATCACAAGGCAAAATTTCGATGAGGTTATTAAAACACAACTATATAGAGAATAACCAAAACCCTTCCTTTAATACCAGAGCCTGTTCCAAAAAAATGCGAATAGAGAGTGCTGAACCCTAAATCAACCTGGAGCACACGATTAACTCTCAGTGACCACAATGAGATTAGATTAGACTGGTGTCAAACATGACTTGGGCCACAACTAGGTCCGCCTGTGACGCACCCAAGAAGGTATGCTTCACTACGGCGTGACCTCCTAGGAGACAGCTAGTCTCTGTGAGACTGAAGGAGCTCCAGAATCCATCACTCCACCGTTCAGCTGCATTTTATTGGATAATTACAGCTGTTATTAAAAAAATAACCGAGTGCCTTCATTCTCTTTTGATTTTCTGGCTTTACTTTTCAGCCACTGGTTTTCATTTTAAAGGACTTTGTTTAGTACCTGGGATTTTCATCCCATGGAGGTAAGTACTGGTGAACTCTCCCTTCCTGCTGGAGAACACTTGGCAGAGTCAGGACCTCAATATGGGCTGCAGGGTGCAATGTGTTAACTTGGACGTTATCGTTTCACTAACCCAACTAGGTCCTGCCCAGGGACCTTCTTTGAAAAACCACATTTATGTGGTGTTGCTTCAAGTAGAGGCTCAGCTGATACAGCAAAACACAAGCTGAGTGCAGCACTTACCAGAGGCTTTATTCTAATTCACTACAGCTCTCGCTTTTTATACTTGAAATGGAGAGAAGTTTGATTTCCTCCTAGAAAACACTCCTGACTAGCCAGCCCTGCACATCAAGCTTATACCTAAAGTGCTGCTGACATCTGTAGAAACATTAGAAGAACTTTCTTCCCAATTGGGATCATGAGTTTGAACTACTGATGCTTTTCTCTTAGAAGAAATGCTTCAGAATATATGTCAAGAGATGAGCTGGAAAGATGAAAGATGAACTAAAAGGACAGGAGATTAAAGGAGCTCAGGAGAGTGTTTATTAGCTTTAGAATAGTTTTAGTAAGAACAGTGATATTCCCCCCCCAAATTTCTCCAATCCCTATCAGTCTTTTTCTTGTGCTGGCTTCAAACACCATCTTGCCCTTTTCTCACTAATCTCCACTTATTTCTGCAGTCCTTTTAAAATTCAATGGTAATGCAAAATTCTCACTCCATCCTTTACCTTCAGAACTAATAAGAGAATCCTGAAAGTTTCTTTGCCTTTCAAGGGTATGCGTCCATGTCTAAACAAAGGGATAGAGAAAGACAGCTGAGAAAACCTGTTCAAAGGAGTCCAGAGTCTCAGGAGCCCCGTTCCCAGCAGAAGTACTGAGGATTTGCACCTTTGCTCCTGACATTCCTTTGAAGCTCCTAATCTCTGGCTAAGGGGAAGCAAGTGTAAGAAGCAGTGATAAATATGAAAAAATAAAGGAAAATGAGATGGATATAGGAAAGCATGAGGGACACACTCCAAATCCTCCTCCGCTCAGCCGACAGACAGCTTTCACAATGACTTTTTCTGAAAGGAAGATGGGAACTCTTGAAGGGCAAAAGATAAAGCAACAACTAGTACAACCACTAGAACAAATTAAATTACGCAGAGGAACCTGGCTAAGACTATATTTTCTGCTGCAGCCTGGTCCACTTCAGTGATCATTTTTAGTCTCATTTGGCACAGAAAAAAGGCCCATGAGATCTCTTTGTGTAGGGGTGCATCTCCTGCATGTGTCTGTCAATGTGAGTTTATCTGCTACCTGAGACTTCCTATTGGCAGATTTCAGACAAATCTGATAGTGGGGCTGAGATCACAAAGACGTTATGTTCCTGCAAGTTTCGTTAAAGTAAGTGGTTGAATATATCAGAAAACCTCTATTAATATCCCCAAGGCTCAACTCTTTTTAAACATCAAAGACATGGCAGCTCAGCCTTGAGACAATTCTGTAAGAAACCAGGTTTCACTGGTGCTATGGCTTATGAAACTACCTGTTAAAATACTGTAACAAGATACAATATTCTGGAAACACAAAAGGGCAAAACCTGCATTTGCTACTCAAAACAATTTTCTTGATTTCCACTTCCAACAAGGTAATCGATTGCATGTCCAGAAAGTATACATCCCTACATCTCTTACCACTTGAGGGTGGAAGAATGTTTACTGTTTTCACACAAAACCTTAATTCATGTGAATAAAACAGTTGAGAATTTCACCACTGTTTGATGGGTCTGGTTTTGTCCCAGAAAAAATTCACAACTTGAGCTCTCCTACAGAGCATAAGTGCCATCCTAAGTGCCAAACTGTAATGCCAAGATGGATGCTATATATTTAAAGGTATAAATATATAATAAACCATTCCTTACTTTCCTTCTCTTGCAAGTTAACATAATTCCAAGGGCATGTGCACACCGTAGTGAACTCACAGCTTTGACCTGACTGTGGTGATACAGTAGCCTGGGAAAAAGACAAACACTGCAAGAGAGTCACTGCAACTCACAGCTCAGGTAAAACTGTAGCTACCTTCCACCCTGATCTCCATGATTCCTGAACAGTGCAGGCTATGATTCACTTCCTGAAATAAAGCTCAGTGTTTTATGCCCTCTCCTCTCTGGCACAGCAGTAGTGGCTTTGGCAGCTTTGATATTAGCAGCATGAGACATCACAGCAGTGCTGAGATACCTGCTATTCCCTTGGGTTCTTTCCTTTTATTCGTCATGGATTTCAGCCTGTTGTATAACATACATTTTTCAAGTTAAGCATCAAAACAATGAATACAAATGAGCAAGGAAGTGTTCACTTGCTGAAGGAGGAGAATTACTAAAAGCAATATCATGCGGTATCATAATGCATTTCTACTACTACAGCATTTGTATTAATGTATTAGAGATATCTACAAAGACAAATTGCAGCTTAGTTCAAAGCGAAGAGCACTCAAATGTCTTTGTAGAACACTGCAGGCTGCTATCAGACATGGTCTCCCTGAAACAACATTTGGATTTTCAGATCTCTCCTGGCATAAAGGAAAATATTCTCCTGATCCCTCTCTTCCACCTGCTGTGTTGGCTCGCTGACTTCCATGTTGATGCCCTCCAGCAAGAAGGGGAAAAGGACAACCTAAAGTCAGACCTGACCCTTCTTTTTTCAGTATTAATATGATATCTTGCGTGTAATGTTTGAAGATTTTACTCTGGTAAGACTTCGTACTAATAAAGTCAACTGGTAGCAACACCTTCCAAGAACCTGATTCTCTTGCACCATTTTTACACTGGGATAACTTCAGAAACATCAACAGATATCCTCTTGCATTCCACTGCTGAATTAACATACCTCCTTCTTGATGCTCTTGCTGGCTGTGAATTGTTAATTTTCTTTTTTGCAAGCCCTAATCCTTTTCTTGCATTAAAACTAATGCTTATCCTTAGGATAAGACATTATACTAAAGTCCCTTCTGGCCGTGTTTGCATGAAAATTAAATAGCACATCTTGAAAATGGAAAAGAAAGTCTTGTTATCCTTATTATCCTATCACTAGTTCACTCTCGTTTTTTTACCTTCCCTGATTCCTCTCTCAAAAAAATCCAAATCTCTAAACTGGAGTACCGTGATGGCTTCACTGACTGTAGAGAAGTCATGCTGATCTCTGCACCAGCTCAGAACCCAGCCACGACGTCCCAGCCAGCACTGCTTCAAGCAGAGTGCTGAATTTACCCAGACTGTAGGTTACTGCACTACCACTACTATCCATTACCATAAATTACTTCTGTGTACCTTCAACAGGGATGATGCTAATAAAAGTCCAGGTCTATTTTACTTTGATTCTAATCATGCAAGTGACAAAAATGCCTGGAACAAAGGCATGCATAAATTCCCCAAACAAGCAAATTTGCTGGAATAATACCTGAAGGAAAGACTGAATTAGATATCCAGCCACACACTGTATTTTATATGTATTCATCACACTGAGAAAAATGAAAAATGAATTACCCAACACAATTTAGTTCTTCTGGTCTTTCTGCAGTTCTATGGGAATTTTTTTTTTACCAGGTAAGGATGAAATTAAGTCTTGGGGAATTTTTGAGGGTGTGCAAATAGAATTGGTGTTTTTGAGTGCAAGCTCATGGCATCCGAGGAACCAAACAGTGAGCCTTAGGAGCTTAAAAGAAAAGGAAAACAAAATCTCTTGATGGAAAGATTACTTTCCACAGCCTTCCTTACCATAAAGAGAGACTTTGCTGTGTAAATCGATATCGTTTTGCTACAGCAAAGCAGTCTTCCAGAAAGTTATCTGCAGCAGGACAGCTAGAAATAGAAACAACAGCAAAATGTGTGAAGTGCTCTCTTTTCAAAACTAATGAATGGGGCATAACTTCCCCTTCTCCCCCAAAGGCCCAGGCTCACTAGCTGAAGAAAAGCAAAGACCATTTTTAAGCTTATTTTTTAACTTGGTTTAAACAGAAAAATACATTCCGAGTCTGCTAAAAAAGAAAGAAAGAAAGAAAGAAAGAAAGAAAGAAAAGCAAACATATAAGCAGAGACACTGAATAATATTAAATTGCTTAAGCCTATTAGTTAAAAAAACAACCTTCACTTCCTTGTCTTAACTTTAAACCTAACTGTAGCCTGGGGACCAAGACAACAAGAGGTTTACAGCACAGGCATTTGCCTCTATTAATACTAACTGTCTCACTCTGAAGTTCATGAAGAAACTAGTAATGAACTAGGCAGTTAATTCCTTAGTTTCCAGAATTCAAGCATACTGGCTGAACCCTGCAGTAATACAGAACTCGAAGTGCTGGCCTAGGGTAAATAAGCTCTTTTCATGGGCTGTGTATGACCAGCACAAAGAAACTGGCTTATGTCCCTAGAGTTCATCCCCCACATGTCCTACCAATAAAATTATAAAGAGGCTGCAAAATCTTAGTTAGAGAATACAAAGCATTGGCCCTTGTCAACAGTTGTTCTCTCTGGAACTGCAGAGGTGCCAAAAATTGATGAAGAAACTGGTATTGCTGTGCTTTTGTTCCTAAAATGTTCATCCTAACAAAAAGCCTGAGCATGAGCTGGGGACTCAAACCCAGGGAACACAGTAATTAGTCTCTGTTGGCACAAAACTCTACTGACTTAACTCTGAAAGTAAGAAATAGATTACAAAAAACTGGGTTTGTATTGCTTTAGTTTTGAGAACACAACTCTAACAGTAGGAATAAATTGGGGACATCAACATAGAAGAAAGGAGTGGGGGAATGGCAGTTCATGTTAGGTAACATTAAAAAAATGTATCAAGTTACCACAGAAGTAAAACTAAGGTTGTGGAATGCAATTTCAAAATTTTCAATCATTTCTTTTTAAAGTTAGAATCTGCTAGGTATGATCCCCGATTTGTTAGCACCTAGTGAGAGAAGAGCGGCAGTACTTGAAGACACAAACGCTCCATTGCTTTCAACTGCACGTATCTGCACCAGGAGGTTCTCGTTTTTCACCATGTTGTTCCCACTTTGAATATATTTTGTCAGTGATATCAGCTGACTGCTTAATTAGTTTAAGTGGAGTATAAATTTTTTGGTACTTGGCTAAACTAAATCTGGGGTTTGAGCATTTTTGAGGATGTGATGCTAATTTCTACTCTCTTCTGCTTCTGACCTTTTATTCCTCCCTCCCCATCAGTATAATTAGAACTGCAAGTAAGTGCTGCACTGTAGATGTGCGTACAATCATAGTTATGATTTAGGGTCAAGTGCTGCACCTGTAATAAGCTTCGGGTCCAAAGGTTTCTGCATTATTTTACATATGCCAGCACATAACCTCATAATGCAAACTGACAAAGTAGATACTTTTATTCAGCAGGTAGTATCCTCTACTTCTAGACACACTGAGATCACTTCAGTACCTGAAACCCAAGACCAAATGGGAAGCCCTTGGATGTTTGGCTGAACCACAGGAATAAAGTCCAAATGAACCAAGAAAATGCCTTGCCTTCAGCAAGGGCCTTTACTGGCCACCTAAAGGGAGGATGAAGAATAACTTTGTTGGGACTGATGTAGTCCTTAGTCCCCCAGAGAAGGTGCCTTACAGGCCAGCAGTGTAGGTTCGGATTGGAAGCACACAGTTCTGTACCACTTTCAGAACGCTGTTTCGGGGGTAAGATGTTTTGATGTTTTGATGTTTTGGTTTTTATATTTATTATTCTAAGTAGAAATTGCTACTCAACACATGAATGCTGAATTCCTTTGTGTATTGTTACACCATTCATCCTTGCTTGATCGCTTGAAACAAAGGAAGGAATCTGTTTTTCTCAGAAGGCTTCATGTGATTTCGGGCCTTCTCTTCAATTTTTCATTTTGCTATAGAAGAATAGCCTCTTTCACTAGACCCTGACATTTCTGGTCCCAGCCTCACTCAAGAACAGCTTGAGGCATGAAAATATAATTATTTCTGAAAGCAGAGCCCCAGCAAAGCCTCCTTGCAACCTCTGAAACTGTCTCTGCATTGGAGAAGACTGTTTTCCAGAAAAGATGCATCCCAGTGGTTGAGTGTATCTATTTGCAATGTCAGCTCCCCTTGGCAAACCTGGGACTCTGCCTGACAGAGGACCGGAGCAATGGCTCTGCTGGACAGAAAACAATGCTCAGACTGCTGAGGAACGTACTGGTGGCTAGCGACAACCTCAGCTTTGCTGAAGGATGATAAATCCTTCAGTGGTATTAAACACTCTACCACCACAAAGATCTTAATCATTCAAAGATCTTAATCAAAACAAGGGGTTTTCATTTACACCAGGCCCTAAGCAGGCAGAAACCAGAACACGTGATTTGCACTGACAAAGTATCTGCTGCAGATATACCAACACGGTCACATCGGTTGGGTTCACCTTCTTCTGAAAATCTATTTTCCTTTATGTGAATGTATAACTCCTAGTAGCATTAACTTGAATTACATGTACATACTGCCACAAAAATATTCCGTGTGTGCATGACAGAGAGAGAGAGAGAGAATCACATTTCAGAAGGGAAAGGGAGTTTCAGACGTTTGAGCTTCAAAATAACTTGCACACACAAAATAGAAAAACCTACAAGTGACCAAAAAATTCACTACTGAGTGCAATGTGTTCAGCAATCATGTGGAAAAGAGGAAATATTGCCACAACAAAGACTTGCTATATTCTTTGGTCTCAAGAAATTAAACACAAACGCATTATACATAAATGCCAGACTTGCAATTGATGTAGCAAGCAAAAAGCTCTGCATGAATTGATTTGTTATGGGTTCCTTTCTGCCTTTGCATTTTTCCCCAGTGAAAAACAGCTTTTAAGTCAAGATAAAAACAATCTGGTGAAAATATTTATTTGGACCTAAATTTTTATTCTTTGGTAGGGAAGTATCACCAATCATAAACCAGTACACATATTTTAAAAAGTGCTTACCACTTAAAAACATAGAGAATTTGATTTTCAAGGGCAAGAAAAAATTGCAAGAAAAATTTCTTTCCCCCTGCCTGTTCCCCCCTACCACCCTCCAAGAATTTTTTTCAAGTTTGAATCTTCCAGTGTATGTGTGCGGAGGGAACTAAGGACAAGCTTGAAAACAAGTTAAAAATAACTGAATAAAACAGTTTGGTTCTGTGAATCATTCAAGAGTCCACAGTCCTTAGTTTCACTTCTGGAGCAAATATCTTGCTTAAAAAAAAAAAAAAAAAAAAAAGGCACCAAAAACCTAAGATGATTTGGATTTAAAATCTCTTTCCGACTGTCTTTCACTTCAGTTCTGACTTTTGTGAACTTTGACTACTCAACACAAATGTGTATTTGCATTTGAGGATGAACTTTTTTTTTTTTTTTAATCTTCTTAACATCTGCTTGCACCTATTTATTTCATAGTAATTACAGAGTTATTGTTTGTTCATTTCACCTGAAATTGTTCTTCTAAGAAAGAGTGCCTAGGGAGAGAGCTGGGGAAACCATCAGTCTGACACTGATTTCTACAAGTCAAAGATGTTGCCCAAAGCGGTGCATCTCATCAGGAACAGGCGGCGTGCCTCGTGCCTGGTGCGTCAGCCGCCTGCCCTGGCTTAGGCTAGGTCGATGCCTGACAACATCATGCAGTCTCCCGAGTCCAGCAGCCGCTGCACAAACGCAGCAGTCCCTGCTGCGAAAAGCTCGCAAAGAGAGTAGAGATGCTGCCTGGAAGGGAGGGCACACAGGATGACAGCAAGCGCAAAGGACACAGTGTCACTGGGTACGCGGCTGGTACAGCATGGCGAGGATGCTGGGCACGGCTTGATTTTTCACGTGCTGAAACACTCTGAGTTGAACGGTTCCAGCTGCTTCATGCAGCACATGCCACCAGCACGTTTCTATCATGCGACAAAGCACGGTGCCAAGGCCCTAACTGAATTTGCACAAACCACAGCAGCCAGAAAGCACAGCATCACATTTTCACCCAGGAAAGGAGCTTAAACTGGAGGGATGGGCTCCAGTTCAGACCCATATCGACACAGCCATCTCCACTTTGAACCCTGAGCTAATACCTTAGCTCAGGATCATTCTCTCTGTGTCATGTCATTGCTGCGGCTGGGCTGGTACCAGCAAGGAGCTCCACAACATGCCCCATTGCATGAGTCCATATTGCTTTCCTGGGTATATCTCAAAAAATTTGGATTTTTGACTCAGTGTGCTGTTTACTGAAAAATTGCTGTTAGTATCCAGGAAGCAGAGCTCTTCTGAAAAATATCCTCTGAGTGATTCTAAGTATGAAGATTTCTTAGCCCATTTTTGTCATACTCAACAGTGTCTAATCCCTGGGATGGAGTCTGGACATCTTTACCCTTATTTGCACCCAAGAGAAGGGAATCCTGGTGTGTCAGCCCCAGCTGATGGGAAATTAGTGCACAGCAGAACTGCAAGAACTGTACAGAAAAACACTTTTTTGGTCAGCATTATGACTTGGAATTTTTCCCTACATCATGAACACACACAAAACAAACACTAAAAAGTATCCAAGTAGAGATAACAAAGCTGAATTTAATGGCACAGACCATTGAATCTGAGCACCTTTTAAATTCTCTGGCTCAACATACAACAAATAAGTCTTGCAATGATTTGTGAACATTTGTTAATACCAGCTAAGGATACTATTTTCATTCTCAGTGCATGGAAGCAATATAGCAGCCCAGTACGTGCTTAAGATCCCAGGAGGGGTTAATGACTGTCATCATAAAGTCTGGGTTGTGGTATGGATTTTTTCTTTCTTACTGGACTAGACTTATTAGTCATAATGAGTAAAATATTGTAAGAATTTTTTTCTTTTACTACATGCTACAGAACATGAACAGTAATAACGGCTGACAATAAAACTGCTGCATTCCATTTCTAGCTGCTGGTCACACAGAGGATGTGCTGCTCTACTGGAATTAACTTAGCTCATGCAATTAAGGGCTGTGTTTTAAAACTGAATGTCCTAATTTCTGTGTCTGTCAATTGCCTCACATGCTGCAGTCCTTGCTAGTACAGCAATCATATGAAATTAAAATTATTTGCTGCACCTTCTGTCCACCTCCACCCTCAGCTCAGCTTTCACTAAGTTGCAATTATCACCTCTTAGTGAGTAACTTATTGCAAGTGTTCACTATTCAATCTAGTTTGAGCACACATTTCACAGGTTGATTCATTACCTCTGACTGGGGAAAGGTAAGACTGGAAATCCAGGAAACAATTATTTCAACAGTTGCTTTCCAGGAATTTTTGTAAAATTATATACTTTGTTGCTTTTCTGAATGATCTATACAATTGCACGGGGCATTATAGGCTTGAAATAAAGTTTCATTTATTTATTTATTTTTTAAACATGCAACTTAAAATCCTCTCAATTCTGATAACTATGGGCCTCCAGGTTATTAATAAACTGTTCAATCTTACTGGTTTTCTCCTTGTTTCTAGAATGGATCCCCCCCCCTCCCCCCAATTGTCCAAATTGTATTTCTTAGTGCACAATACTAGTTTTCTCTAAGGCACTAAAAATCCTTAATTTTGCTGGCACTCTACCTTCCTCTACATGGTACCTGATGGAAATCACTGTACTTCAATTTCTACATAATGGTTGACATTACATAATACCACATTATTATAGGCAAAACGCAGTTGTTATTGTCTTTTAATCAGCAACGTTCATCTTATAATAGGGTTCTAAAGGATGCATTTATGGAATATGTTATTATATAGTCACATTGGTTTTGTAAAGGAAAACTATAATTACTTCTACGATGCTTCTGCTACACAGTACACGTGTATTTGTGCAGTACAAAGCAGAGGCTTTCTAAGAAGAGAAGAGAAAAGAAAACAGGTTGATGCTATTAAAGCAATAAAATGTTCAAGCTAAAATCCCAGCCCACTTAAAATCCATAGGAGCTGTGGCAGAGATTCACACTCTGCTCCCCCTGTTTGCACAAATGGCAATGGAGGTTTATTGGATGGTTTTCAGCAAAATAGTAGCTGTCATTGAGATTTTCAGTGTGTAAAGGGGGAAAAAAATCAACTAAGGAAACCCCAATGCAAGCTGAAACATAAACACTTTTGAAATGTAAATCAGGTCACAAATGGAAACATCTAGGTGAGACCACCTCATCCCAAGTTCCTTCCTTCTTCCATGGCTGCCTATTACCTGCTCTTAAACTCTTACTCTTTTCCCTGGGAGATTAATCTACTATCCCAAAGAATTCACCAATAATACGTTTCCTGCTATTAAACCTAGTTTTCTCTAAATGATTTTTTTTTTTGGCCTAGTTATGGGACTCAAAAACCAATGGGAGGATAGAAGGGCACAAGAATTAATCTCCCTCTACAAACACTTCATTAAGAAGATCAAGCCAATCAGAAGTCCTGGCCTCAAAGGAGCAGATCTAGGCTGTGCTGGGGGGTTGCAGCCTCACTGGCCCCTCAGCACTACTTTGGGAAGAAGGCCAGCAAGATCCCAGCATTGCCCTTAAAGGCTGTGCTCTGAATGCAAAGATGCCCTGAAAATCAGAAGAACGGGTGAGCTCTAAGCACGGATCAGCAAGTTAGATGTACAAAAACATTTCCTTCCACCACACGCAACCGCCTTCTTTACAGCCTCCAAACAAGCGTCAAGAGTCACCACCTTCCCCTCACTCATTGTTTGGCTAACTTGTCCTGTCTTTCATTCGTCTAATCCTCTCTCACACTCCAGTATTCCAGCTCCCTAACCACACAGGCTGCTCCTCTCTCAGTTCCTTCCGATTTATCGGCATCTTCCTGGTGATGTATCCGGGAATTAATACATTCTTTATATGGCTGTGGCACCTGGAAATGGAGACTTTTATCTTTTAGTTCATGACGTAACGTCTCTGTGTGCAGGCTGGTAATCACACTGACCTTCATTTACTCAGCACTGTTTGCTAATGCACTGTGTTGCAGAAGTACCATCTGGGTGATGCTATGAGCTCTGCTAGTCTGTGTCCAGCAGCAGAACCAATGCTTCCTTGAGAAACCTGTATTTTCAGTGAGTATATTCCGGGACTTGGGTGGGCAAAAACCTGTGACATAAAAGTAGTATCTGTGGCTGTTTCTGAGAAAAAGCTTCAGTTCTACTCAGAAAAAATACTGCTTATCCACGCTCTGCAGAGTAACCTGGAAGTCTCCCCCAGCTTCCAGGGAGTTTACAGCAGGCCATTGGAACATGGGTCCTAACTCCAGAAAACAGATCCTTGGTGAACAGTTCATAATTGCATATTTGTGGGATTCCTACTGCAGCTGTGCACCACACTCAAAATGGGAAGCTCAGCTGTCTCTATAGTTGTCTTAAACAAGGCAGGATCCAAATGAAAAATATGATCCAAGTTATGAGCTCTTTGAGAAAAGAGAGAAGCAGCTTTTGTTTTGGGATAAGAATCAATACACAGGACATAGGGGGCACATGAGGCATAATGCCATTAAATGCCAAAAGAGAGCAGAAACCACATATAAGTCAATGACCTGCAATACTTTCACTGTGCTAGTCTAGTCTCAGCAACAGTACTGAGACCACCACCACGTAAGCATGTCCTTTCTGTTCTAGCTCCGCTCTGTTTCTACCCACATGCTTGGATGCATACAATGCCATGGCTGGACAGCAAGCCTTGAGTATGCCAACAGGCTGTGCAAACAGTGCTCTGTGAACAGCACATGAGCTGTCTTTTTCTTGGAAATACATACACAGCCTTCCGCTACTTCATTGAAAATATGAGAGATTCAGCCTTCCCACAGCCTTGCATGGGCTTCAGAAAAGGCTTTAAAACCCCCAAATACATTTGACAACATCAGGGCAGAAAGGAGGATTTTAATTTACAGGGAGATTGTAGAAAAAAGTGCAACTCAAGTTTGCCCAAGGCTTCTCTAGGTGCATGTTTGCTCTGTTTCCAGGTAGTCCCAGTCAAGTGCTTCAGCCCAGGATGTTTGCCCTTCCAGGTGAAAGTTTGGAGGTTTTTCAGGAGCACAAGAATTTTTGTCCCAGACAAGGGCTCTCTGAAAAGCAGAATCAATGAAGACTGCTTTGCCTGAAGACTAGCACTAATGCAGGTTCTCTGATGTCTAACAAGGATTTAGCTCACACTACGGAGTCGCTCTCCATGGGGGTATTACTAACAAGGCCTCTCTTTCCTGTCCAGTGATTGCCCCCCACCCACCCAAACACGCACACACATTTTGTAGGAACTCGGTGACCTCTACTCCTCTGAAAAATCCCATTAATTATTAGATTCAGTATTTATCAGCAGTGCTGGGACTGAAAGACATTTGCAGACAGTAGAATCACAGGATTCTCAGTTTCACAGCTCTGCCATGCCTCAGAAGTAAATGCATCATTTTTGATTTGCCATTTCAATCAGCATCAGTGGTCTATGTAGATAAAAAGCAACAAAAATGCTCTGGCAAAGCAGAGGTCACCAAATGTAATGAGATATCTGGGGGAGATGAGTCAGATGAGCTATTTTCTCAACATTAAGATTGTTTACAAATCCAGCCAATTTTCATTAGTTTTACATGAATTTGTGTGCATATTTTTTCCTCTAGAAGCAAAACGATCCCTTTTCATCTTCTTCCATCTCTCCCTGGCATATGGTATTTTCATCTTGCTAATAGGATTACATTTCACTTTACTAGGTTGTACCAGTCACAGAATTTTGTTCCAGATTTTCACTGCTTCTATCACAAACTCGTTTCTAATAGCAAATGTCAACCCTGTAGCATGAAGGCGTGAAAAAAGAAAAAAAAAGGGAAGAAAAAAAAAAGAAGAGTGTTAATGCCAGCTGTTGAAAGGCTCAGAGCAGCCTGTGAATCCCAGGGGGATGGAGCCCCTGCGGAGAGGGGGCCTCAAGCTGCACCTTCTCGGGAGTCAGGGGCTGACTAAGGGCTAGGGCCTCATTTGCAGCACAGTTTGAAGCCAGCTGCTTTACAAGTACAGAGACTTTCTCTTGCAACCAAAGTCATGCTTTGTCATTCCCACCTCAAGTATACCACGAGTGACAGCCACCCACAGCAGCACAGGAAGAGAAAGGAGAGCAATGGGCGAGAAGGAAGAGGACTTTGCAAAAGGAGCTTCTAGTCAACCCCCTACACCCCTGGGATTGAGCATGGGTGGGTGGTGAGTGACAGAATAGTTTTTTTTCCTGGATATTTCACGTTCATGGAAAAAAAAGAAAATTAGTTCTATTATTTCTTAGGGGAACATCTACATCACCACTTGTGCTAATTAAATGGGACAGGATAAATTCAATGATCACATGGGTAGCTCTATCTTCAGTTTATTTGCTGTGTGGCAGGTCTCTCTCAGCTGGGATTTACCCCCTCATTTGTTGGTGCCAGGTAACATCACCTGAAGATGTGTTTAGTTTACAAATGCAGACACATCCATCCCTTCCTTGTAAATCTTGCTAGAGGAATTAATCAGTTCAGATGATAAAGCACCAAGGGGAAGGAGAATCAAGGTTAATAACATATATTAATAAAATATGAGCAAGGAAAAATGACTAGCCATATCCCAGCTAAGTCATCTTCATGAACATAATATGCTCCTATCTTCAAGAGAATATTCTCAGTAGATTAGGAGGGGAAAATAAAGGAGATTAAATAATGCTGCAAGATTTCAGCTACAATTGGATGCTCTGGTTATTGCTGTGCTGGTAACAAATCTGGAGCCACAAAAGGAACAAACTTGGTAGTCGAGAGCACTAATCAGTCTGGAAACTGTTCTTGATGTTTATTTTGAGGGGAATTTCAGCCTGGTGCAATACTGCCTACAATACAAGAGATGGCGATTTGCAAGCAATTACTTTTCATTTATTGGCATTGAGTTACACTCTTGAGCTCTGACATTTCCATACACAGAGAAATGTCCTGTGGAAAGAGGCAGCACGCAGACAATTTTTCCCTGGGGGCTATGATTTTAAGACCTCCTAATAGAGGCAGCACGACAGTTACCAATGTTTTCTGGCACCACCCTGCATCTCTAATGCCTCCCTGTATACAAACAAGTGATAAAAATGACCCGTTTTCACTTCCGCACTAATGCTAAATGCCCAGGCCCCAGATATAAGTGGCAGCAATACCAGGCCTCCAGCAGTCAGCACTTTGACCGTTAATGCCACTGTGCAACCTACTGCAAATCCCTCTTTAGATCCCACCCTGGTCTTTGCTTAAATACCCCAGAGATGACTGAAAAAACCCACAACTCTTACAATACAATCTTAAATAGAAGATAGGCTATAATAAATAATGCATGCAGGAAAAAAAAGATCTTCCCTAAGTAAATGAACCATAAGCCTAGTCTCACTTTCAATTTCACTTACATGGTGCTTTATTTCCAAGAAACGGGTTTGCAAAGTGGGGAAATACTGAGATGCCAACAAACTGTCAGCTGTCATCTTGCCTCAAAGTATGACCTAAATATTCCTTCCATCTTTCTGAAATACTTCACTTTATCATTCCCATTATGTATGTGGCTATTCCCACCAGAAGTAAAGTGAGGGAAGCTCATCGATGGGTTTATTTGTATGGTTTCATCACCATCCCAACTAAATACTTACCCACAAGCTATGAAACAGTTAGAAAAGCAATACAGGCACATTCTTTGATGAGCAGGCAGGAAATAACATTTTAACTTCAACTAATGACCCATATCCTCACCTGGGTTCAGATCTGAAGGACAGTAATAAAAACAGCAACAGTAAGAAAGGTAAAGCCCATTCAGAGGCTCACAGGAAAAGCATTCTTCCATCAAATTATGTCATCAGAAGGGGAGTGGAAATCCCTCTCTCCCCTTCTTAATCTCCTAAAATAAGAGAAAAGCCTTAATCCAGAACCATCTTTCTCAAGAAAGTCTCTAGAACTAAACCTTCAGCAGGCAGTGAAGGAGAACAAAATCTGCATGCACTTGACAAAGCCTAAGATGATTGTTTTTGTTTCATAAAATGAAGCACACATTTTAAAAATGATAATCCATTCCCAGCATGAAGAAAAAAAATCTGCTCTGTTCCATGACTTGTATTGATTTATGTCACTCCAAAAATCTCTCGCCATATATATATATATATTTTAAAATATTTTAGCTGTAAAATGAAAAGATGCTTTCATTCTGTTAAAGGAAGGTTAACATATCAGGAAGAGTGTATTTGCATTTAGCGAGTGAATTTAAAAAGCCCTACTGGATTTCTTGAATGCTGCTTTGAAAAGTTGACTCCTGTACAGAAAGGCTGCCTTTTAAAAAATAAAATAAAATAAATGTGTCGAATACCACCCTGAAATACTGGCTATAGAAAGCATGATCCCTCCCATTCTCTCTCTTCCCCCTCAAAGTAGGATCCATAAATAAAATGCTTAACAGTACCTGGCTGTCTTCCCCAAACTGAAGAAACTTCAGCCCTATTGTATGAGGCACCAAGGTCTCCAAAGAGTTTAGAAATCAAATAAAAGAAATAAGACAAAAGGCACGACAAAATAATCACTGTCACTCAGAGGGAGTACAGAGGGCAAAGATGCACAAAGCAACAGGAATCTTTATGTCACTCTAACCTGGTTCTGTTCCCTCCCTTGCACCAGCAGTATGCTCACTGGACCTCGCACCAGGCCAGTTCAGGTCACTTGCCCTGCAGAAAAGCATCCCTTCGATTGGCTGGGTCAATCTTCTGTGGTGCAAGTGAGCTGAATGAGCTCACAGGAGGCTCTGATGAATGCTAGCATCCATGTGATGAAGGGTGGAGGAATATAGATCTGGGAGCGACAAGAAGGAGATGATATGGTGGAGAAGCAGCAGAACCTCCTGGTTGACAATAGTAGGCTGCTAAATTGGCTCATTTACCTCATTTCAATTCCCCCTGCACAACAGAGACTGAATGGCTTCCCAGGAGCCTACCCTTGGTTGGCACTGCATGGCCTGGGCCAAGCCTGGGAACAAACCTTCAGCAGAGCCATCCCTAGACACTACCCAGAGCCATCTCATTGGCTTGCAGCTGGAAGCTGGCCGGAGGTAGAGACAGGAATTAACTATACTCTAGACTATGGAAGTGAATATGGAAGTGCTTGGAGTCAGTTTTCCTGAGGCCAAGGTTAAAACAGAAGTCAGTACTGGTTCTGTTTGCAGAGACTTTTTTCCAGCAATACATAGGCCATCAACTTCTGAGGACAGAACAAGGCCCACAGATAACGTAAGGATAACATGGGACAGCCTTTCTGATGCTAAGAGATTACTGAAGTAAGTCCATGAGTACTTTACCTCCTCACATCACTACCTAAACAACAATTAATCCTCACAGCACCTGAGACGGAAGCAAGAAACTAATGAGAGCAGAACTGTGGGGAAGGTTTGCAATGCAATGTGAGGCCCCAAGAGGTCACAGGAGATGGGGTGAGGAAGCAGAAATATGGCTAGGTGATACAGGAGCTGCTCACTAGTACTGTGCAGGACATCACTTTAGTCTACATGCAGGAGAGCAGGATGGCCCTATGGGACAGCATCCATAAGAATGTCTCCCAAAAGATTCTGCTGGAGAAACAGTATCACAACAGAGGGTAAGGTAAGTAGCTATCCTGCCCAGCTTCAGTGCCTACAGGTATCAGCACTTACAGCATCTCCAATGACAAATCCAGTTAAAAAGCGTCCTTCCTTATTACACATTATTAGCTCACAGTGACAGCTCTGCTGAACCCTCCCTACTCAATTAACTTGGAAGATTTTTCCACATCTCTCTACACTTAACAATGATTTAATAGTGTCAAACTGCCTCATTACTATACCCAAAAGAAGAAAAAAAAAGAAAAAAAACCATAGAACATCAAATAAAAACCCTTAGCATGTTAAATATGCCCTCAACTTCAGCTGAGCAAATAGAGCTGACACCAGTAGGACATTTCATGTACTACAGCAAGGCACATGCTTCGATAGACTTAAGCCAAGATATGCAGCTCTGCACAAAATCAGAGTTAGAAAACAACATGGAGGGAGGGAGAGAGTAAAAGTACATAGCTTTTGTGAGAGCTGTAAATTTGTCTTCCCAGTTTATCAGTTTTTTCAATTACAAGTGCTCCAGCATAGCTTTAATACATTAATTTTATGCCTAACTGAATAATAGTAAATTTTTATTTTTCCTCTGTAATAGATTCTTTTATGGGAGTCCTTCTGGTGCCATTCTGTTTCAGGGACAGATTAGCCCTGCTAGCTAGTCCAGCCTCCTACAGTGATTCATTACAGAGGAAAACAGTTTCTGAGGGAGAAAAGGGAGGATTTTTACTGTGTCTTTATGCTGGTCTTGGCAGCTGTACCATCAACCATTAGTCATATTTCAACTCTTTAACCATCAATAGCTTCCGACTAGCACTTGACAGATACAGGGTAAGATTTTCACTGTGATATATACTTCCATTCTTATCTTTTGATATCTGGGAGTAGAAAATTTCAACGAAAAAGGGCTTTATGCTAAGATGACCATAAATCTCAATGTGTTTACAACAGAAGACTGACCAGAAGAGTTTATTAAATCTATAAAGGATTTGATGTATATCAAACTGTTACATAAAGTCAATACTTTGGAAAGAACTAGACAATAAATACTCTACAAGAGGCAATATTTCTATCACACAGAAAGCAATCACATAAAGATTAGGAGACCAATTTCAATACTGAATGTCAGTCTGCTGTAAGACGACATTTATTGTTTTTCTGACTTATCACAGAGGAGTGAGATAAGCTATAACAATATTCTGAGCCAAGCTAATCATGCCATCAAAGTTAGAACTACTCTTCCACCTTTTAAAAATCACTTTTATACTTTGCAAATAAAAACCCAACCTCTTGCAGGTGCAAGAGGAGGCAGGAAAGGAGATTTATCATGGCAAGCAGTAAAAAACCGTCCACAAATACAACCATCCCTCAACTATTAACAAATTAAAATGTTCTACTGCTGGTAAGTGTACGGTGCGAGTTTGTCACTCCGCTTCTGGCTCCGAGTAAGGCCCAGCCATCGCCAGCCCCGGAGGAGCAGCCCAGGGCAAGAGCTCAGAGCCCGCGTCTGTCGTGCAGGAGCCGGCCCCCTCCGCCGGCAGTGTCCCACCACCCTCCTGGGGGCCGGCAGCTCCCACGTGCACAGGCTGCTCTGTCGGGGTCAGGGAGGATGCAGCAAGGGAGGGGAGGAAGCAAGGGCAGCAGAAGGGCAATTAAGGCAACATGCCTGAGCGGGGAGAGCCAGTTAATGACGCACTCATCCTGACCTAAGTGTTTCACATTGGTTCAGCAAACCAAAGCATCACTTTGTTACAGAACCAGCATGAAGGAAGGTGGGAATTTATTCTTCTGATAGATCACTGAAAACCTGTGACAAAAATATCAATATTGTCCATAAAAGAATGCTTGTCCCCCCCCCCATAAACAGAATGTTCTTTTATTTGCTCAGATAAAAAAAAAATCTTAACTAGCTCAATTTTAAACAAAAGTCAAAAAACAGAAGTAGCTGGGGGAAGACAGCTCTTTTTGAAGCACTGACCAACTGATATTTCAAGGGCAACCACCTTTTTCATTCTTATTCTTTGTTTTTTTCCAGGCTGCAAAGCGCTACCTCCCACAGCAGTCTCTGCATCCGAGGCGAAAGCTCCAGCTCGGTGGCAGACCGCCTGCCAGGAGCACTGTGCCCTGCGCTTGCCGGGGACCAACGGGACGCTCCACCGCTCTGCGCCAACTCACGTCCCTGCATGCAGTCCTTCGCAAAGCAAACCGCTCAGCTCTCTGCATGCACCCTGTGGCCCATTCAGCAACCCCCAAGTCAACCTCTGCTCTATGAGCACAGCTCACGTGCTACCACATATATTGCTGGTCTCAGAGTATGATGCTGGGTCGCTGTATTACCTTGAAAAGAATCTCT
Source organism: Apteryx mantelli (assembly GCF_036417845.1). Lineage (NCBI taxonomy): Eukaryota > Metazoa > Chordata > Aves > Apterygiformes > Apterygidae > Apteryx > Apteryx mantelli. The sequence goes on from NC_089999.1 coordinate 14,806,584, forward strand.
TCCAGGTACAGATGGCCATAACAGACACCAATAAAGAATCAAAAATGCACAGAGAAGAATCAACATTTGCGGTGTAATCATTACGCTGAGAAAACTGCATTGTTATATTATGGTGCTTGGCTACATGCGTTCTTTTGAATTTCTCCTTTAGCACCTACAGAAGCTTGGAAATACTTTTTGATGACTACATGAGGTAAGGCTTTATGTAATCCCACCATGCAAAAAATTTAATTCAAAAGTGGCTCTATAGCAACCAAACAGAAAAGTCTCAGAAACATATGTTATCAAACACAGACAAAATTCAGATCCAGACTCAAGACTGTATTTCTTCAGGGTGAGTTGCAACCTCAGATATGAATACCCCCAAGCTTTTGCAAAGCTCGGATGTGTGCTATAGTATCCTGTTTAGTGCAGTGCTGGGCATACCACCCATAGCAGAAGTGGAGGACAGAACTTCCCATCCTCCCAACACCTTTGGGAAGAAAAGTAGACTAGGAATTGTGAGGGACTTGGATACCATGGTAACATCGGTTATAAGTAGCATAAAGCAAACAGAAACATGGATTTCAAAATGGAAACTGGTAGGATAATTTTAAAACTTTGGCTGTGTTTGTCTGAAGCAAAATTGCAAATCTGAGTAATAAAATGGGCACTTCTGAAAATTTTGTCTTGTTTCTGCACACCATACATTTCACCCACCATCATTCCAATAATCAGCAAAGAATACAGCAAATAGTTTGTATTCTTTGTACAAGTGAAGAGATAAGCCCTTTACAGGAAAAGATTAGATGACAGTCTAAGTGAACATGACTATTAATAATGAACCCCAGTCCAGAAGGGAATCATAAATTATACTTAGCACCTCTCACTTGTATTCCTGGAAAGATGAATCTAACAGATTGTCTTGCATAGAGAAGAAAGGAAATGACACGAAACAGTTGCTCATTATTATCAAGGACTGAAACACAATGAAATTAACTAAATTATGAGCAATTTTAAACATTGCCATATGCCTAGAGGGTATGAGATATATGCAGTACAAAACATATTTTTTGTCTAATGTAAACACTTTTTCTTGATAGGATCTAAACAGAGGTGCTCGGAAGTCACCATTTTATGAAAAAGTGTGATGCACATGGATGCTAGTAACTCCTCAACACAGAAGCTAAGGACTGGTCAATGTCAAAAAAAAAAAAAAGCAGTTTCATGCTTAAGGTAACAAACTGCCTTCTTCCTGTCTGTTGTAGATCTTCCACTGGCTGTCTTTAAGGAAGGAATTTTCCACATCAGGAGATCCAGATGAGCTTAGGTACTGAGGATCTGGAATTCCTTCTAGGGAGGATTTAAACTAAAGGGAAACAGTTACCTGAATTATAGGAACAAAATTAGCTAAGAAGTTGATATCTAAGAAGTGCATATGTCAGATATAAGCAGTGATGGAAGTTTCCATTTGAAAGGGGAAATGTGAATGGTAGGTGATAGCTCCAATCTGGAAAGGTGGACAAAAGTGGAGAGATACTATTTATTCTGTTGCCAACCATAATTCTGTTTAAAAAAAAAAGGGGAGCGGGGGGCATGAGGGATTTTAGAAAACACAGCACCAAGAATCTAAATCTCCTTGGCTGAAACTTGCTCCTTGTATAGATCTACCTAACAAGGGACATCAAGTCAGTGTCAGCATGTGAAATACATCCCCAAAATGTTTTGTAAATCCTTTTTCTGACATTGAGAAGGACTGGAAAATGTGTTGGCACCAGAATGTGATGTACAGCACTACTGTCTGCTTGATGGACGGGTGGATTGTGTGACATCCTGTGACAAATGATCTCCATCTTCTGGCTGCCGATTAATTTTCTAGGTCATTTAATAAATTACAAAAAAAAAAAGTATTTGAGAGGCAAACAGCTAGAATAGAGTTCCAGTGGTGTGATACCTCTCCCTCAAAACTTTCTGTTGGATTTATCAAAGTAGATAGCTTCTTTGCTGCCTCTTTTTGCAAGGTGATCATAATTTCATAAAGACAGTGCTTACTTTTTAATCTTGTTTTGTGCATGGAAATTGGATTTGATGCAGGGGGAAAAAAAAAAGCCTCATAAGGAAGCATGTGACCATGGTATGAACTCTTCTTTAAGGTGACAGAATATGTGATTAATTCCCATTAGAATGATACCAAAAATGCATCATTATAACCAGCACTATATTAGATCCAAGTGCTAAGTTGGCAATAAGATTCAGTAGCTCTGCACAGATGCATCTTTCCATTTTATTAAACTGTAGACAGAAAAATGTCACCTAGTCAAAGCACTGAGTGGAGCGCTTTGCCACTCATGTCCTCTGGGTCCTTAGCAGAGTTGCTTAATATCGTTCTGTGCCCAGCTTTCAGAGTTATTTAGGTACTCAAACTCACAGATAGAGGTCTAAATAGGATTTAGAGATGTACAGGTAAGGCAGCTATATCTCTCTGAAAGTCTTGAGAGAAAAGCAGAACTTACTTCAGTGTCACCGCAAAAAGAAGTTCCTCTGAGCTAATAACTATGTTTAGCTCGTCTCCAGTCTCAGCTTCCCCATCTGTAAGATGGAAACGCCTGCATTACAGGTATGACTGGGAGACAAATTCATCAATAACTTTTGCACACAGGGAGTAAACTGACAGGAGGATTGCATAAATCGCCAGCAGATGCATCCAATTGCCTAAAACAGCCCACCTCAGACGTTGACTTATCTTTACATACTACTGCTTTTTCCTGTCCATACTTGGGCTAAACCTGCTGTCGATTTTTAGAATAGAATTTAAAAACAAAAAATTAAGCCTTTAAGAGGAGAAGAAAAAAAAAAGAAGCAAAAATGACCTCCTTTGAGCAGGACAGTGGTGGCTCAGAGTAGGGCTTTCAGGCAGCCACCATAGGGGAGGAAAAAAGAGACTCTTTAAAATTAATACTGAGCCTAAAAGAGTGGCATATTAATAAAACTAACTGGCATGGAAAAGCTAAGATTTATCATCATGCTTTTCATAGTCCTGCTACAGAAGCATTACCACCAAATCTCCAGGAAAACCAAGTAATACCTTCCCACTCTCCCCTCCTTTTTTTATACAGTATCCTGGATTACTTTATAACATTAATCAGAAAACAATTCAGCCCCTCATGGTTTGATGTAAAGAACTAAGGACTATTTCATACAATACATGAAACGCACTGCAGGAGCTTCTGAACCGTACCTTCTCTGGGGAGATTTCTGCAGGGCTTTTGAGTATCTAATGTCTTTGCCAGCAGTGTGATATAATGACACAGTACCCAGGAAGACAACCCTAGGCAAGAAGAACAAAGTTATACAGATGAGCAAGTAACTCCAAGAGGCCTCAGACTCTGCAAGCTGATTTCCAGGGAGACGTGCCTGTACTTAATGCACCATGGCAAACAGGGATTCCCGAGCTCTGTATACCAATCAGGATGCCGCATGGTATCCACCCTGTGGCATTACAAATGGAGAATAAAGGGAGCAGTGTGGAGCACAGTAAGTTGCTTCCAGATTGGTTGCCATTTTCTTAACTGAGGGTATAGCAAAAATAAAAACAAAACAAAAATCCCACCTCCCCACTCCCCCACCAAAACCCTGAATACTTTAAGGCTGAAACCTTTTGTGAAGGTTGCATCTACTCTGATTCTAACTGTGACTTTCAGAATTGCATTGTGGAAATAATAATTCCCATATTCAGCTAGAGGAAAGACAGTGCATCTTATAAGTCCTACAGCAGGAGAAACGTTCCTGCCTGGGGTTGAAGGGAGGAATGAAGGCTAAAATGTAGCTAGAAGTCTTTGGGAAAAGAGAAAGGAATCTTCCTATTTTTTCTTGAAAAGGCATTTGCAATGAGACACTTGGATAACAATCAGGGCAACAGACACTCATGCTCCAGGCTGAGTTAAGTTCAAAAATAAATTTCACCATGTGAGTGAAAAGGTACAAGTTCAGGGATTTCTTTTGATTCCAACATATTACATTTGGACTCCTGACAGAGGCATGACATGAAAACCAGACAAGGCTAAAGCTAAGGCTAACACCGCACGTAGAGAAGGACAGTAAAATGGAGTTTCCTCTAACCGTACTAGCCTCCCTATAGGGGAAAAAGCCACTCACGCCTCATTCCTTAAATATCTATTTGAGATGCTTCCATGCTGCCAGCATCCTTTTCCGCCACTGAATTAAGTTGCTTCCTTCACAGATGTATTATACTGTAATAATAGCTCCCTTGGGCTCTAGGCCTGTAAACTTTAAGGTCAAGCCAAGCTAAAGGCACAAATCATGTAATGTGTCATAATCTATCTAGGCTTTCTGATATGTTGGCATAGTTGGGTCGTGTTAGGGTTCCTTATTCCTTCAGAGCACAGGTCTCTGATCCCAAAGCTCGACAGCTACACAACAGCAGCAGAGCACCACCATCAGGGTATACATTCAGATAAAATGGTAATTCAAAACTTTCTAATTATTAACACTGAAAAGCCCAAATCCTCATTCCCACTCAGAGATGTGAGACCTTCCAGAGATCTTCACTGATTCTCAGCTCTCATTTAGTCTATAGTAAATCTACAGCAACTCTCCTGCTGTCCATAGATTGAGACCGGTATAAAATGGTATCAGAATTTTCTTACTCTTTTGTCAGTACTTCTGTCCTGCCCATCAGCTGTTTAGGTACAGTGGATCCATTCCTGTTTAGTGAAGCAACTGGAACAAAACAGAGGACTGTGGCCAGAGTTTCCATTTGAACACCTCCAGATGAGCAGTGCTCATTAACACTGTGCAGGTTCAGGTTCCCTCTTAAGTAAAATTAGCTCTGGTAGTTAGCTTTGGCTCTCCTAAGCATGCCCTAGTCAAGGCTAGCCCCTGATTTTTTTTTTTTTTTGGCGCTTTTCTGGGGAGGGAGGGGCACATGCAGGTGTTTAAAAAAAAGGGGGGGGGTGCTTCACCCAAAGCAAGAGATGAACTTCAGAATCCCTTCAGAAAGGTTAAGCGATGCAGATGCAAACTTACAACCTGTGCTTTTAAGGGTCTGAAAATTCATTTGAAAAGAAGAGTAAGTTAATTTTGCATAACCGATTTCTTCAATAAGCCCTGCATTTTTCCCTTGCTCCATTAAGAATAGCAAGCAGCTTTTCCAGAAGTCAATCTCACAGTCTAATAAAATCTGTTCTCTCTAATTGCAATTAATCATAGGAGACCGGTCAGAGAAAGCTGCTCTCAACGACAGATGCCATGTTCAAGTGGTCACTTAATGTTGGGTTAGTCCTGTGATTATCTCTCAGCAAAATGAGTGCATGAAGGTCTCTGAATGCAAATGTAATCCCCAGCTCTAGTACCCTATGGATCAGCCACTGAAGGGAAACACACCAGGGAGGAGCTACTGCTTCTACAACCTCAAGAAGAACTTCTTTAGCCCGAATAATGATTAAGGAACTGACAATTCAGCATCAGTTCTTGCTTAAAAGCAGTGAGGATAGGGACATAGGTAGTAGCTGTAAAAATCTGTGGCTTTCATTTCGCTAAAACTTAAGTGCAATATGAAAGCCAACAGAATAAGAATAACCTCTTGCAAAGAATAAAGAAGGAAAGGCCAAAGTATTAGGAGGACATGCAATGAACAGGTAGTCTTTGATGAAACTGCCAGAAGGTCCAGTTCATTGTAAAAATCCCGTCCTCCTCTCTCTTCCTCAGATGAAGCTAATGCAACTACTTTACCTAGGGGCAGTCCATTCTTCTGCCTTACACAGCCGCTACCCAGAGTGTGTGGCAGAGAAAAGTCATTACAACGCTCCTTGTAACAAAATCAAAGCACTACCAAACTTTGCAGCCACTTCCATTAAGAGAATTTCACAGGCAGATACGAAGTTGTGCTCCCCGAGGTAGTTTTTTTACTACTAGAACAGTAGGAACTGGACATGCTTGGCACCAGCTAGTCAGCTGTTATGTGAATGTTACACAGGTATTTCAAAATGTTTATCCCAGACAAAATGATTAAGTTCTTAAAGAAAAACCCCATGATCTCTTTGTTATTTGCTTTCTCACAACCTCCAGGAAAACCAGACACGAACCAGGAGCCACCATGCTCAGCACACAGAAAAGGAGCTCACACATGTTGGTGGAAGAAAGGTGTGCCAAGGAAAAAGTTCAATTCGAGTTTCTGCCACTGATTCACTCACATCTGACAGTTCCCTTCCTGAAAATGGGAGATGATGCCCAGCTAACAGGAACCTTGCAAAGCTCTGTTCATCCATTTCTGGAAACAAATTCAAGACCTCAGGCAGAAGGAAGCTCTTCGTTGTTACAGGCAGCAGAACTATGCGGGTCTCTACTGATTAGCTGGTGCAGTGCAGGTAACAGAAGGATGTTTAGATTTTCCTTACTGGACAGTGATCATAAAAAGCAGTTTGGTAGCATAATTCAGCTTCTCAGATTGATGGCACTATAATTCCTTCCAAGAAGATCAGCACCAGCCAGTGATTGACTGGCTGAGTACAGAGGTCTGACCTCTGCCATCCACCATTTAAATAGTATTATCCTAAATGATTCCCTCTCCTTCCTTTTGTTTACACTACTCAAGCACAGCTGGCAGCTATCCACCTTCCTTCTTGCCCAAGCCACACACTTCATTACTGCCACCTGAGATGTTGCGGACATGTTTAGCTGTCTCCAAGCCATGCTTGCCTTACCTCAGTCTGTTGTCCTCTGTTCTGATTTCTAAAGCTGAGACACGAAAGAGACTGGAAGAGCGATTACTGTTGCAACCGCCGGTCATCTGCACATGTCAGATGATGCAGTTGTGCTGGACCATGCTTTTGGCAAGCAATGCAACGAGCACTATTAACTGAAGAAAAAGAAAAAGAAGAAGGAAAAAAAAAAAGGAGCTGAGGCATCAAGGCTGGGCTCTTGGTTCTGCCTGAGCTACAGCCACTCATCTGCAAGGCTAGATCTCCCACAGCCTTTAAGTGACTGTCAGCAGTGAAACACCGACTAGGGCCTGCCCTTTCCTTTAGTGGATCCAGCTCTCACAGATCAAAGGGTCACAAACAGTCACAGAACCATTGCTGGAAGAACCTGGGGTCAGTTGTCAAGGGCTGCTCTTGGTGAGAACTGGCAGAGATGGAAACATGTCCTCCTCCCAGACTACCTGAAACACATGAAGCTTTCCTGGGGCATAGTAAGCCTCTGGGAAAGAAAGGCAAGAATGCAGCTCACTCATCATCTTAAGGTGTGCTTTCTTTAAAGTGTTCTTGCACCTGAATAAATAACATGCTGCTTTTAACAAGGCTGCCAGGTTACCAGGTATGCTGTCACAGGTCTCAGGAAAAAGAAAGGCAGAATCTGAACTTGCTACACCTGCTGACACATTCACAGTTGCTGCCAAAGCACCTGGGATCTTACGGACAGGGAAGACAGAAAGGACAGCGAATCAAGCGTCTTTTTCATGCACTGCCTTCTTCAACCCATCCAGTGGAAATCTGACATTCTATTTATCACCAGATACTCAACTCAAACCAGCACGGACTTTGCTATGCTATTCATTGCTGAGGATATATCACACTTAGCTCACCATGCTACCTATGACCCAAAATGATACACTGCAAAGGCTAGGCTTTGCAAAGAGAAGTGTTTTACTTGATCTGTTTTCCTAAGAACTACTCTAGTTTATTTCTGATTGAACAAGAATCTCTACTCTTATAGGGTTGGAGAAATTTGGTTTCTAAGGGAATTTGACAGCAGCTCTACTAGTTTATGGAAGGAAGGGCACTTAACGGGATTTTGTTTGTCATTTGAAAATTAGCCCAGAGGAAATAGAATCTTCAATTCAAGTTTAATTAAAAACTGATGAACCAAAAGCCTTGTGAAGTTCTGTTCTTATAGAACAAGAATGCTGAACAATGGTGATAAGCAGCAAGAATAAAATAAGAACAAGAGATTAAGAATTAAAATCCAAACAAAAATGGGCCAAACTGATCTCTGTTGTAATCCAACGGCTCTGGCAGACTCGCACCAGAACAGAATCGATCCCATTATGCTTATTAGGAGTTTGGGAAGCGATATGAAAGCAACTTTCCACTGTCTTCATAGATTCAGATCCTATAGGGGTAAAGCATTCAGAACTGAGGACTGCTGGGAAGACATGGTTCAAAACTTTGGCTCTTAGTCAATGGCTAGATGAAAAGGCAAATGATGCCACAGAAACACATGGATGCGAGTGAAGGATTCCTGCAAGAAGGAAGAACTGTAGTAAAAGCCATAGAGTTAAGGGGCAGGTATAACACTGATTTCAGTACAACTTTGCCAGTTTATATCAGCTGAGGATGCAATAAAGATGAAAATATTAGCTAAAATAGATACCTGCTACAGATAACTGTCAGAAAGCACATCACCCTCTGTTGTTTAGTTTGCTTGTGTACAAATGACAACAGTCCATTAAACTTCTATTATTTACTCCATCTCTTAAAATCTTGAGGCCAAGAGAAGATAACTTTCTGGGAGATATGCTTTAGTCAAGCAGAACTTTGAACCATGTTATATAAGAGAGTAGACTATAGATTTTTAACAATCCTTTGAAGCCTTAAAATGTATGCATCAGGAACATTTGCATATTCTAGATCTTTTGTTCTTTAAGTAGTCTTTCAATACATTTAAATATGCTTTTATGCTGCTTGCATAACCAGACTTTTCTCCCCTCATTTTAAAACTATAGATTGTATGTTTCAAGCCAGATACTTCAGATGTGCTCATGTAGTAGAGATGTTCAATATCTGATATTAGACAAAAGTTTGCAGTAAGCATTGCACCATATTCAGTGGGTATCAGTTTTCACTAAAGAGCCTGTTTTGCCTTATTGCCTTTTAGTCTCACTTTATACAGTCACAAAGCACTAGTTCCAGTTCTGGCATTGCCTGGGCTGTGTTCAGTTTACGACAGGAGAGCTGACAAAAATTTTGCCCCTGATTAAATGTAGAGCAGCACTTGCACTGCTCTAACTAGCATCAGTTTGTACTGATTAATAAAGAGCCCCATTAGTTAAAACAAGTGATTGTTGCTATTCATAGTGTATCTTTATCTCCTCCCTCCACCATATACTTTCCCTCTGCTCTGAAGCACCTGGGAATTTCCCCTTATACAGGGGAAAATGTCACCTGCTTGGTTGGCTTTCTGAGCCCTCGGTAGTTTCACAGCTGCACTAAGATGCAGTTGTAGCTTCAAAACATGGTTTAAATACAAAGCACAGACTAGACTATCCTTTTTAACTTTTGTCCCCTCTCTAGTGATTTTTGTCTTGATTACTTTGGTCTACAGCACAACAAATAAAATGGTCACGTAACTAGGCTCTTAACTTGGATTACAGTATTCTGGGTTAAAATAGCAATAAAAGTAAAAGCACAGGATAACATCCACCTGTGCTTAGTATTTCCAAGCAGCTAGTTCTGGATGGTTCTCAGAACAACATGCCAGGAAAATCCCACTTTTGAGGTGGCTAACACTTCCCTCTCTGCACAGGAAACCCACTGAGGAGACATAACTTGGAGATGGCTACACCAAGTCCTCTCCTCGATACCTCCATCCGCTTGTCTCTAGTTTTATCCTCCTTGTTCCATCCTGTTCTCAGAAATCCTGCCTTCTACTTTCTCTCAAACCTAAATACACTAATCTCAATTAATTCAACAGCAAAGCCTGCTGTTAATGGATCATGCGTCTACATTTCAGTGTTTGACGAGATCAGCCATTGGCTGGCTTCACATTACCACCTCCTGCACCCAAGAACAAGGGATGCCATCTAACAGAGGTGCGCACACAACCCTGCATGCACATACACGGATTAAGCCAAGGCTACATAACTACTTAGCACAACAGGCGAGATTATAACAGCATTCAACCACTTCATTTTGTTTCAGAAAGGGAAAGCTAAAAACCAGTACAGTGGCAGATGCATTCTGGTCTGGAACTTGTGCGTACTGTACAGGGTCCACGCGCAGGGCACAGACACGTGGGCTGGTCCGCGCTTCCCCACCTCAAAACTACACACTGTGCAGCTGAGCTCGAGCCGTGGCTCTGAGCGAATGGGCACAACAGGCAGGCTACACCCGAGGCAGGCCGAAACATCCCCGTAGCACTGTGCTACACACGTGTAGGCAAAAGCTTGGCAGCAATCCACCACGCACCAACACAGGGACACCTCTAAGCACCACGCACGTATCGCCAATCCCACTCAGGCTAAGGCTTCCTGAAGTAAAAATCTCTTTAGATAGAGAGGTGAGAAAGAATATGGAGATAAAACCTGGCAGGGAGAAGTAGATAGCAGCTCTTCTGTTGATCTTCATAGAACTGGGACTTCACAGGGTGTTTGCTGTATGGAACAAGCTGTCATATAAGTCTAGAAAATGACTGCTGCTTATTCTGAAATCAAATGTGCACCAGGAAAAATATTTTCTTTGTAACACACACATACCGAGTTGCTTATGCAAAGGTTTGAGTAAAGTACAATGCATATACCCTTAGCAATCACACAATCCTGGAAAGCCTGCAGGTATATTTGACCCTCAGCAGATAAATCTCTCCGAGGCAGCAGTATGGCTTCAAGTATCCAGCTAAACCCATTTAATTAACTGTGTGAACATTAATTATTGGGTTGTTGCTGTTTTTATTTCAGAAAACCCAACTGGCATTTTACCATATCAATATAAAGCAGAATAGCCACTAAAACCAGCCTGATCTCAGACCCTGAACACTTTAGATCGATGATAATTTCTTTGCAGTTCTTACTGGCAAAGAACAATTTAAAAAATGGCCCTCAAAGAATAGTAGAGCAGGAAAGGATATCAATTAAAACACCAGCTAAAGGAATCAGATTTCCTCAGATACTTAAAACTTGCTTTTCAGCCTATATCAGATATGATATACATTGCTGTACATTTTCTATTCCAAGTGATTTACAAATAAAGCAAATTGTTCAAATAAGCTTCATATCTAAAGAACTGGGAGAAACTTCATATTTTAAAAAGGGATGAATTTAAAACCCTTCTACTTGTAACACTGCCATAAAGACATACATTTGTGCAGAGAGATGAGTTAGGCATCACTATTTCTTACAATTGTGAATTAAGGGAGTGTACTAGAGGATGTTTGGATCCAGTGACATTTTAGTGATACTGGGTGGAAGAGGCAGAGAACAGTTTGTTGCATCAATTCAATTTATATGTCCTTAACGCTGTGTTAGATTGCCTCCTTCCCATTAATGTTTTTAAGTTCATTAACTGGAACACTCTGTGCAGAATAGAGTGTTTTTTGGTGGGGGTGGAAATAACGGCACATCCAGTCTCTGTTTAATGTGATTATTTCAGCTCCTTATGCTACGTGGGCCATGTTAAAACAGCATTTTCATGTTAACTCTATTATATAATTAGTACCATTCAGAACTGGTAATGTAATTGTTTATATTACACTATCAATTACATTAGTTTTGCCATATGAACCATTACTACAGTACTATATTTCACTACATTACATGCTACTTTGGCAACTGCAGTCTCACCTTTGTTTCCAGTTTTCTCTATGGCAACTCCCAGCAAATTGTGTATCTGCTCTTCAATTAACATAAAGGGTTTATTATTGTGAGAAGAAAAAGCAAAATGTTCAAGAAGGTTTATTTTCAAACACACTGACACTTCAGAGCTTTTGCTTACTTTGCAATTCAAATACCTTTCATTATTAGAAAGGTAAAAGAGTATTATTATAGCAGTTATATATTTTGAACACATTTGAGCATTAGAAGAGATAAAGCTGTTTGTGTGTGTGAGGATTTAGTTGCTGTTCTTACAAGTATTTTCTTCTCCTAGTAATTTAGTGTTTGGTGACTTAAAATTCTGCTGGGCTGACAGAAACTATCAACGCAGACAGCATTTTGGCATTTTTTCCTCCAAGATCTTTCTCCTCTTAAAAGAAAGAAAGAAGGAAAGAAAAAGCCTTCAGATATTCCTACAGTCCAAAACAGGCCCTGTATAAATGGTACAAACCCATCTCGACAGAACCCTCAGCTACTTTAAAAAGGGAACCGAGCAGGGAGAAGAACTAGAATTTAGCCCTCTAAGCCATGGCAGATTGCGCAGTTGTAAGGCAGACCTTCTGTAGTGGACAGCCCTGAGCTGCACTAGTACCACCCGCACCCACACGCAGGAGAGCTGAGCCCCAGGAACCAGCTCCCCAACACCTCCGCCAGCCCTCTGGCAACACACCCAGTGCTAGATAACCCCAGGAACTGGGAGGCAGGGTTTGGAGGGTCAAAGAAGGCATTTCTGCTCTGGTAACACATGCACATGCAGTAACTCTGAAGTATGCGATGAACAGTATCTACAGAAGGCTCTGATACGAACCTGGAGAGCCGGGAAGTCTGAAAGCCATAGCCACTGAGCTGCATGGATTTATGAGCACAGCAGATGCTGTGGAGTAAAATCAGCCAGCTTAAGCAGAGCTTTACTTTATCTGCAAGCAATAGGTACCAGCCAAAAGAAAGATAACCAGAAGCTGATTCTGTAGCACTGTTTAGCCTTAAATGCTGGGGCAGGGAGAAGAGGAAAATCAACTCCATTGACTTAGTCTTACACAGTACCATTAACCAGCCAAGCTTTGAGTGGCACAAAAAGAATTCTCAAAAACTCCCAAATTAGTCCTTGACAGAGGGATTTGAATTTGCTAAATACAGGGTATTGCTCAGTCTAGGCTGAAGGGTTAACAGTTTTCTGACACCATGCGGACACTGAAAAATCTGAAATATTAATACCAAAAAACAGACAGAGGACAGGGTAAAACAATGCATGGAGCTCAATGCTCAAATCCACAAGAAGAAACACAACGTGCTGTGCATATCAGTATAAACAAATGAACAGCAATTATTCAAAGAACAAGAGAAAACAGCCAGCAGATATATCACTTTCCAAGCATTTTCAAGCATCAACAAAAGACACAACATGGACAATGGAGAATGAAAACAGCATTAGCAGAGCAGAGGAAATTTTTGCAGGAGCAGTGGTAAACCTTCCCTACCAACTCAGGTCCACTGCGGTTTCGCTGCTTTCTCAAGATGAACTGCAGCAGCTGAAGGCAGCATATCCCCTCCAACATCTATCCTTCTCATCACCTTGTGGTACAGTCAACGCAACAGAAAATACACCTCCATCTGAACCACAGCTGTTCACAGCCTAGTATAGCATTTACACTGCTGACACAGGTGTATTTAGCTGTGAAAGAAAGACTAGCATGTGTGACATCCAGAGGCTCCAGCATGGGACAGCTGGATCAGTCTTGATAAGACCACTTGGTTCAAATGCCCTGTGCGCCTCCCAACCTCTGTGAGCCTCAGCACCACTGGAGATGAATGTTTCAGAGCTTGCTCAGCCAGTTCACTCTGAGCTGATGCAGCAAGCTGCTGGGCAACACATGCTCCGTGACCGCTCTCTCCCCCGGCCCCCTGGCAGCATGAGTTCACCGCACCTCTTCAACGCAAAGCCAGTCTCTTTAGCTCAAGCGACAGCAACTCAGCCCGCTACCACCGGAAGCCCACAGCTCCCACGTTACCATCTAGCAATGGTCAAGAACTAAGGCCCAAAGGGCTGCAATTGCCCCTGCTGTGCCGTGCTCACAGAGTGAATTCAAGCTCCAAACTCTTGCCCATCTGGACTGCCTTGCACTAACACAGTGTCAGATTTGAGGCAAGCTACTGTTACTAGAGGAAAACTCACAAGTGCTCCTCAGGTTGCTTGCCCGCAGCATGGACCACTCCAGAGAGGCTGGCTACCAGCACCCTGAGCCCCTCAACAGGGGATTGTCCCCCCAAGGAACCCTGAAATCATACGCTGACAGTTTTAGCAAAGATTTCCAGGAACACAGGGTCGTACACATTACAGACAACTACACCAAGAGCTAGGCCCCTCCAAGTCATGGTCATTCACCTTTGCTGGCTCATGGAAAACAACACTAAGCAAGTTAAGTCACTCCTCACAGCAGCCTCTGCTTTACCCGTGATTATAAAACATACCATAGGGTCTCTTGGGCAATGCATGAGTCCACAAGCCATGGGGTAGGGTCCACCGCTCTCAGTCAAGGCTAAAAGATACTGGAGAAATCTCTGCCCTAGTTTTTCCACAGGATTAAATGAATCCAGAGGCAAGGCTGACTCTCACACAATGTTTTCCTTGGACGTGCTCTACATGGGCTGAAGCCCACCACACTGATAAGGGACTCCATCCTCCATGCCTGTCCATCATCTCTTTCACAGCACAGGATGAAATGCAGTACAAAAGGGTGGGTGAAGCCCTAAATTCAGTATCTGTATCTGCTTTATAGCTATCTTCTGAATTTTATTAAGCTCTAGAGCCCGACAAAGAGAACTTTTTTCTCTGAAGTGGGTTTTCCCTAGACACAGCTTTGTTTGAGAGCAAATAAAACCCCATCATTAACAGCTATTATTCCCAGCTAAGCACAAATAACAGTTGATGTAATATAATGATGTTCTTGTCACACTCTGGATTTTAGGCTTATATTAAGCAACACTAGACACATCGGGGGGAAAAGAAATTTCCCAGTTGGGGGGGGGGGGGCAGGGGAAGGAGGGGAAAATCCACTAATCATTCAGTGTTTGCATTTCCCTCTTCAGTCACCTCCTACCATTGGAAAGCCCAGGCAAACACATTCAAAATGAACTGGAACAAGGAGCTTGACACGAAGGACCCCCCCCTCACACACGCACACTATGAACCTCTCCTTGGAGAGGCAGTCGATATATGAAGAAAGCCGAAGCAAAATTTACAATAGATGAAACTACCAGAATTTGCAGTGATTAAGAAAGAAACCAGTAAGAGATTCCTCAAGAAAGAAAAATGGAAGAATAAAACAGAGCAGAGACAGGTCTGATTTTATTGCACAGCACTTTCTGTCACAGATGTCTAACCTGCATCTGTTAACACGAAACACCAAACAACCCTAGCTATCAGTGAATATTCCTCCCTTTTGTGAGCACATAAAATTAATTCAAAGTTGCAACCAGATTTTCCCAAGTTCAGACCTGTTTTAGTCACCTTTATGAGGGCCAAATCACACCTCCCTGCAACATTCTTTGAATGCTTTGCCAACACAGAAGAAGTTTTCTTGAAAAACTAATGTCGATTGCAAGTGTTCAGCCTTTCTCTAAATTCACTTCATAACATTGTTTGCTGTAGTGTGACAAATAGACTCATGTTGGTTCAAAAAGTAACACACGCCCAAGACATTATAGGATATCAACTATATTTTATAAATTCCTCCTATTTCAGCTTGAACACTGCTGTCTCCATTTCAAAAAATATATATAATTTTTTAGGGAATATTCCAGTTCTCCAGTAGATGGCCAGTGCTAAAACATTTCCAAGATGCTAAAAGAGACAAGTTGTTCTCACCCCACCCCTCATCATCTTCCTTTACCTGTAACTGCAAAGGGTATTGAGGTCAGCAGGAATCTGTCCAATCTCAACAGGATTTGGATCAGGCCACAAACACTATTTTATAAGACTCCAAATTTGAAAGAAAAACAAATGTTTTTAGACTGTGTTACTACTTCGACACTCCAAGTAAAACTGAGCTGAAAGAACGGAACCAAAGACTTTTTTTAAAAAACATATGCAAGCCAAGAATTACCTTAATTACATATGGGATATAGGGGTGCAACAACATATTAGAATGAAAATAATGACTTTTTTCACAGAACCAACATGCAGATAAGCAAGCCTAACATATCTGTGTCCCTTTCTTAACAAAACCACATGAACAAAATGCACTCTGAAAAAATGTATCACTGTACTATTTCCAGACCAATCAGACAGCAAACATGCTCCCCAAATTAAAGCTAATGTAATGAGATGCAAATTACCTACTCTATGCAGTTGTTGCACATACTATTAAAGATAGTCTACACCTGCTTATTTCAGTTTTTCAGAGTGTTTAGGGAAAACATACACTACAGAAAATTAAAAAAAAAACAACACAGTGCATTCATTTATCAACGCACTAGGAAGAAGGAAGTGTTATCCATGGATATTTGGGCAGTGGTTTCTTTTGTAGAGACACTCATTAGGTTCTGCCTCAGAGTTCATGGAGCCAATTAGCATCTTTCCCTAGTCTTCAGTGGGTTATGAGCTAGTGGCTTCAACATATTTCTGATCAGTCCCTAATACTAGTCTTAAGCTTGATTACAGCATTTACTAGAGATGGCAGAATCCTTCAAACAGGGTCTTAATCCTCATGTGAGGCTTGTAATTCAGAAGAGACCGCTAATCAAGTTTTGAGCTACTTTTGCTTCCTCCCAGCCCCAGAGACTGTCAGGAACTCACAGTTCATGCAGTGACTCAGCACCAGAGTAACAGGCATCTTTAAACCATGACATAGATGCAAACAGCATTTCATTTAGTAAACTAAAATCATTCTTAGCTCTCCAGAAGTGAACTTTACTTCCAGTAAGCACAGCTTCAAACCCCTTCAAGACAAGGATTTCTTTGGGCTTTTGTTAGCTTCTGGACTAGTGCAAACATTAATCCAGAAGAGAGGCTCTGCCATGGCTCCAGTGGAAACAATGTACAGGGGGTGCCTAAAATAATGAGCCAGGTCTGATCTGTATTTCCCAATAGAAAATGGATATCTAATAGCTCCATTTGCTGAGAGGAATCCATTTCTGGAAACAAGCATTTAAAAAAGTCAAGAGCGGCTTTATATTCCTCACATTTACAAAAAGCCTGCAAGTCTACCCAGAAAAATAATATGCTGATTCAAAAACCCCAAGATTCATTAGTTTGCTATATTTCACAGGGCAGGGGTTTTTTGTTTGCCTCTTCAGGAAGTGATACCTTTCACTTCCTCAGAACCTAGCAACATCAGTACTTGTTGTTCTTCCAAAGCATTTGCCATGGAATGAAGTATGAAGAAAACACTCTTTCACATCAAGCTGATGCATTTTCACTGCTAAGCATTTCATTGTTTTAGAATTAATAAAACTTTCAATCAAACATTGACTTTATATGAAAGCAGAATGATTAGGAATGCTTTAGGCTTTCTTCCCTTAAAAAAAATAAATAAAAGACGACTAGAGGAGAGGTCATTAATTTCCCTATATGATTCCATTCTTCTTTGCAGCTGTGACATTAAGGTTAAAAAATATCTCTGCCTGACTTAATACAACTTTTGACTTACTGCATGAAAAGGATTCTTTTGGAGGGGAAAATCAAAACAGAAGGAAATTGGAACCTACAACAACTCTGTGGTCCTGAAAGAAGTGGGAAGGATGAAGCGTCCTGCTCGAGTAGTTTCTTCATAGTATTTGGACTTGTAAATAAATTGGCCTTGATTCTGTATTTCTTTTTCCGCTGATAACCACTTAGGTCCATGCAGAACAAAAATGATTTGGGTGTATAACAGTACTCTGTATGGGTAAAGTGCAGAGACAGCAGATGTTACACACTGACACTCATGGGATTTCCAAAGGTTCTTCCCACTGACTAACCCACTTTTGCTGACTCTCATACACCTCTTCTACAAACTGCAACATAGAGCAAACTAATTTCCTCTAACTACCGTATTTTTCTTTTCATGATTATCTCCTTTAAAAGGCACAAATTGAAAATGAGACGCAGAGCTGGTGGCCTTTTTTGAGCTATGATTATTAGCTATGTTGAGGATAAAAGTAGTATGACTCCCTAGATAAATATATAGTTCATTAAAAGTGTTCTGGATCACTATATTCTACTGATCAAAAGCCTAAATCACACAGTGACATTAAGGAGCTATATTATGATCCAAGTTATATGAGGAAAACCCCCCACATGAGAACAAAAGGGAAAACCTAGGCATTACTACTGGGAAGTACAAAGTTACTGGAACACGGCAATCCTACACCAGCAGGATCTCCGACCCCCCCCCCCCCCAAAACACACACATCTGAAGGCAGAATTTCATCCTAATATTCAGGGGCTGGGGGTTACATTGCATCAGAATAGCAGCCTGTATACACGCAGCGCTCATGATCTCTCTTCACAGAGCTGCACTTTCAATTAGATTCTTTTCATTCAGATATTTAACAGTCAGGCAAATTCAACTAGCACTGCACTACTTCAAAAGTATTTTTAAAAAGCACAATCAAAGTGTTTCCAGAAGTAGTCTAGTGAAATGCTATGAATTTGGGAACTACGTACATCCTTTTGTGTCAAGAACCTTCAACATTTCAAAAAAGTACATCTGTAGCAAGAAATTGGCTGTTCTGGGAATCAGAATGGAGGAAGTATGTTGCAGAACAAACAATCCGAGTCCACGGTCACTTCAGTATGGAATTAATGTTTTATCCCCCAAATACAAGAAAGGAGCTGTGTTATAACGTGGCCTATATATATATATATATACACATATATAACTGAACTTGCTTTATCAGTATCATGTCCTGCTACTACTTACTGGTGGAAGAGCAAGTCTCTCCGATATTGAGCTAGCAGAAAAGTGCTTCCTCACATCCAGCATTCACTGTCTGCGTGTTGCCTAGCACCTGCTTTGCCTAGTGAACACAGACTGCACCAGGAAAAAAACAGGCAACAAGCCTGCTTGTCTCACTGCAATTGTTTCCCCATAATAAACACTCCTGTTTTATTCTTTTCAAGGAGCCCAATTCCAGACACTGCAGCACCTTTTCACTGTTGTAGCCCACATCAGGTCTCACTTATGTCATGGCTCTGACCCGCAGATATAAGAGAACTGCAACAGTCCTGTTTTTGTTTTACCCACTGTCTCAGAAAAATCCCTCTAGTGGCATAAGTCAGCAAGATGAAGCTCTGTTCGTTTCCGTGAAGCCTGTCTGAATTGCACAGGCTGAGGCTGTGGCTCTGAGAGGCATATTTTCAAGAAACACTTTCTCATGAAAGTAGTATTTTATTTTATGGAACCACTGATTACTGGCTCTTGCCATTGAATGCAGCATATTCATATTTGGGCGTAAACACAACACCTCCCACATTCATGGGATAATGCAGTCTAAGTGCAATAGCTCTAGGGTTAATTCAATCAGCAGTATTTGAATCATGCATGATGAAGTATTAGTTCTTAAAAAAAACCTGCACGCTGGTTTACTTTGGACTACTAATATTGACTGAAGGTGATTTTCCCTTCTCTCTTGTACTACATTTTTTTTCCCCAGTATGCAGTTTAATAAAGACCCAGAAATCAGAAGGGGCTGGTGGGGGGAAACCTACACAGAAAGAACATCCTGTATTTCCAGACCATGGCTCTCTAGGTCATCTTCAGATGATCTCTGTGAAATCTCAGCCTAAACTCGTAAGTCTCTTCTACATATCTGTCACTCTCCCATTTCCGATCATTTCAAATCTGGCTCGATAAAAGCCATCTGAGAACAAAGCACATGAATACTGATGACAAGTTTTGCATCTAAATTATGTCTTAATCAGTCAATTTTAAAGGGAGCACAAGTTTCTTGTCCAGCTTCCGGCTTCAAGGACACAGCGCTGTGCAAAAGGAAAGGCTTAGTCTAGATCTTCCACTCCTGGTGCACCCACAGTACCTACGTCATCCAGGTTTAGGATAACCCAAAAGCTGCAGGAAGAAGTACTTCTTGTTCCGCATCATCACCAAGGTGCATGATTGGTAGTAACTACTCCTCCAACACCTTTCACCACAACCTTGGCAGCACTCCCCCAAGATCCATCATTTAAACTATTTGTGTGGTTGTGCCCTAATCCACACAAAATGAGACCAACTTTTTAAAGAATGTGAGCTAGTTTTGACTGAAGGAAGCTAGGGACTGACCACAGAAATAGGCCCACTGGTGGATGTGAAAGAATACCAGGAGGAACTGCACCAGTTAGCATAGCTGTTGACCAGCTTCACCTTTGTCTACAGCCCCAACGTGCAGGATTCTGCGGGACTGAGCTGTGCATCAGTCTTATGCTTCCTCCTCTGCAAAGGAAAGAAATTCATCTTATGGAATCAGTGTGGTAAGCAGCATTACTGTTTACAAGTCTGCAGTCCCTAGCCCAGTTCAGGCAATCATTTTTCTACAGCTCTGTACCTCTCCTTACAAGAGTCTCAGAGGATGGCAAGGGACTGTGCCAGGGTCTCACAGCTTCTTGCTAGAACTCCTGTTCAACATAACTGCTACTCTGCTTGGCAAAGGAGCATGCATGACAGTGCTCACAGCATTCAGACGACAGCTTGCTCTTCTTTTCTCCTGGCTGACCTCACTGGCATGAATTAGTATTGGAATTTGAGAACAAAGAGATACATGCTGTTTTACCCCAACACCACCACCTCTGAAACCACAGCTCCCACGAACAACTCAGATCCCTCACTCAAATCATTACACGAGCACTGTAGGTAAGATCCTGGTGCTGCTTGATAAACTGAGGTGTGATGCCATTTTCAGTGGTGACTCACGTACAGACCTTCAAAAGGTATCCAGTACATATTCACAGCACCAAGACTTGATATGAATTTTTTGAATGCTAGATGCCAAGAAGCCATCAGAGAAGCGCAGCCTTGCTATACAAGGAGCTTGTAAGCTCTGCTTTGCTCTGCACCCAATCTCAACAAATTATACATGACAAGAAAGTCATAGCACTTACAGGAGACTATTGAGAATTACAGCTCCAAAGGGCCCAATGTCCTGTACACCAACATCAACCGGAGCAAAATGAATCTCCTACATCTTTCTTTTTAAAAGGTTAAAGTAAGTTTAAAGACAATGTTGTGGTAGACTAGCCGATCACTTAACTAGGACATTGCAGCTGCCCTTCTGATAAGGGAAAAGTAACAAAGACAAAAACTTCCTAGCAAGAGCACTGCTACTTGCTGGAAACACGTTTCACCTTTGGTACTCACATTCCATTAACACTGTAATTTGTTCTAGGACTTTCAATGCCTATAGTTTACAGAGAATTGCATACTAACTTGACCTGGAGGGGTAACTGAATGAAGATTTCAGCAAGATTAATACAAAACAGTCTTGTTTGACTTTCAACTGCTTAAAACTTGTACATGCTTAGTCCATGATCCAGCCCTATCCTTACCTTGATAGAAAGATACCCACTGATTTTACAGTCCCTGGATGAACCATGACCCTCTTTCACCATCCCTTCTTTATTATTGCCATCCTGCAGTTGATTAGGGAACCTAATCCTTTTTTTTAATTGGATATTTTTGTTTACCTCTGCTTCATTGTATTTAAGCAGAAGGAGAGCCCACAGCTGTAGGAACTGCTTCATTTAGGTATGTCTGCAATTAGACAACAGCTTTACTAAATCAAAAGCAGGAGAGTGCCAGTTGTAGACTGTTTCTTCCTCCTCCCTTTCCTCTCTGGGAGTTCTTGTCTAGGCATTGATAAATTAAACTAGGCATCTCCTTTGACTAAGATGAATGGCAAGCTTAAATGATATCCACTGAACAAATGGCTGATTTGTGTATTCTTCCATTCAGGATTAGGCTAATAAGATGTTCATTTATGGATCTATTACTCAGTCATTTAACTGTGTGAAATAAGAGGACTGGGTAAGTTCTCCAAACCAGGCACTGATTTCCATCTTTTTAGGTTATGCAGAGGATTTGCTAAAGTAATTTAGTAGGACATATCAAAATATTCATTAAGCTGACACAATACTTCAAATTACATCAGAAAAACTAGGTGTGTTTGAAAACTCCAGGTTTGAAGCAGTTGTATCCCTCCCTACCACCTTTTTTTTGGGGGGGGGGGGGGCGGGGGGGCAGGCAGTTGTTGTAAGCATGCAGAGTCAGATTGTTTCAGAGGGGAACAAGAAAACCAAAGCCAATGGCATTGTCTGTGCATATAAGGGTGCGCCCCTTTGCTCACTGCTGCGAGGAGCCAAGAGATGGAGGAGGTGGAGCACAGGCCTGGCCTGGGAGCTGTGTAAACACAACTGCTGTAAAGGGCATTTCAGCTGAAGCCTTTTTCAAACAGCAAAATGGATTTTTGATTACAAGACATCCTGGCAAAGTTTTTCCAAACTCCTCCCCAAGTTGAGCTCTGGGCGTACTACCTGCTCCTGAAGTGCCACTGACCAACACCTTGCATACCTGCATCCTTCTCTTGTGACACTCAGAATACTATTTGGCTTATGTGTGGAAGTCAAGAGTTTTACCTCAACCTAAAACTGTTTTGTCAAGACAAGCATTTTACCAGCTAGTTCTGATGAACATTTATTCACAAGGAACTAGACTATGAGTAACACATGCAACTTGCACTAGTTGGCAGCTACAGCACAAACACTTCAGTCACCGAATCAGAAACAGATTTAATCCAGCAACCTTGAAACTCTGTTTCTTCCTCCCTAATAATAGGTAGAGCAATCCTTCCTAACTTGACTGTGGGATGGCAGGAACATGCTGAGAATACCCCTGTAGTAGCCAGCGTACCCAATTTGGAGAATAAAAGCTGGAATGATGTTCCTGTAACAGAAGACTAATCATTTTCCCCCTCTACCTCCGCCAACTCAGTTTCAGAAATTTGTTTTTTCCTCCTCACTACACTTTTATTCTTCCTGCCTTGGCACAGCAGTGGGGATGCTAATGAGAACTTTCACTCCAACCATGGTATCTCTCAGGAGACACATCCTTGGGTATCAGTAGCAAGCAGGCAGGGCTTTTCTGCCCTGGTGAACCACATCACTTGGCTACTGTTTTGCTAGCGTGAATGAGTAGCTAGACCGGGATTACACAGTTCCTTCCTTTGAGCAAGTTAGGCTTTCCAAAAGCAATATACTTTCAGAGCCCAGTTTCACATATCTTGTTTCTTCATGTTCCCTTTTATGTGCAACTTGTGCTATTACCAGCATTATTTTAGCTCCTGAACTGCACTTTTCACTACCTTTTAAGCACATGCCTACAGCATTTGCATTGCATGCGGCTGAATAAACTGAAATTTGGTCTGGCCTTTTTAATACTGTTTTTCCTTTTCAGTTCTCTGGAGGATTGGGGGGGGGGGAGGGGGGAAGGGAGCAGAAGGCTTTGTGTCCCATGCAGGTTCCCAATGTATCAAGATAATATTTAAAATAGGCACAATATCCTAACATTGGATGCTTTTCTTCTATCTAGTCATTATAGCCAGAGCGATAAAAGAAAACATGTTCATACACACACGTTATAGGCAAAAGTCTGTCCCTAGACAGAGTAGATCACTGCCAAAGTAATTGGTATAAGACAAGACTGTAATGCATAATTTTAATACCACTTAGGGGGAAGTCTGTATCTGCTCCAGAGATGGAGAACACAAGGTCATTCACATCTGATTTTTATTGAGGCATTAGCCTTCTTTATGTTTCTTGCTCATCAACAGAAGGAAAATTGTTTGTGCATACCCCATTCACAGCTGCTCAGACAGCACTTGTCTTTCATTTTTTTGTCTGAATGAGTATCATGGGGAAGCGGGCAGTGAGAAAAAGGCAGGTTTCTTGATATGGGGCTTTGATATTTGGCAGCTAGCTCCCCTCAGATCTCCTGATTCAGAGGCACTCTTGGAGAGGACAGGGAAGTTACACAGTAGATCTCTTTTTGAGCTAAGATTTGCAGTCACTAGTTATCCATCTACAATCTACAGAGGCTGAGTCCTGAAAAACAAACTGGCACTCCATGATCCTTGAGGACCGGCTGATGTGCTAGCAGTTAATTCAGGGGTGGGGACAGGTTTTCTGCTGGGCAGGGGGAAAGCGGGGGGGCGGAGAATGCTGTCTGGTTCTGCCAAATTAAACCAGGAAATAACTAAAGACACTAATATTTAAACTGTTGTCATTAGGATTCAGCCTTAACAGACAATTCTGCATGAGCTGGTTTTTGGCCCCTCCCTCCCTCCCCCTTCCTGCAAGACTGTTCCTAGTTGTTTGCAGTACACCAGAAGTACTGCTTGTACTTTCAAAATTATCTCCACAGTGACAGCAACATAACTGGCCACGCTCACAGCGGCATTCACGTTCAGCTGCTGCGCTGATGCAAGGTACCAACACCTCCATTGCTGAGGGTTCACAGTTCAAAGCACAGAGCCACACTCCAGGAGTAACATATCGGTTCAAAAGCAGGAGGGCAGAGACAACCTGAGAGGCAAGCTGAACTCACACTGCTGCCTAGTGTTCTTTTAGCTGATACATCTGGATAGAGATTGCTAGAACTTAAGAAAATATTGCTGAGGAGGAAAGGGCACATTGGTTAGCAGGGATACTCACTAGACCAGAGAGTGGTCTCTCACATACTGTGTGTTTGGATTAAAGCAAGGGATCAAACAAGGGTGCTGACAAGATAAAAGTTGTAGACTTCAGGTTGCTGGGAGATCACTTGCTAATACAGACTGAAACACCTGGAATAGGCAGTGCCAGTGGACATGCTCTAGAAACAAGGAGGAACCAGTGGCAAAAGACACGTTACTCTTCCTTTCATAGCCTCATACACGCATTTCTAACACACTGACTAGGAATTCACACCCTTTCCAGAGCTTAGGTTAATGGCTTTATCCCAAGACTGCTGCAAGTTAACAGAATCCTTCTCACTGACTTCAGAATGCTAAAGACCAAGCTTTATCACATTCTCTACTCCGGTCACTTGGAGAATAGCTTCCTACCCTGGATTCTACCCAGGATTACTACTCAGCATTAGAGACAAGATGATGATTACTCTCCAACTTTTATTTACCCAGCACTTTTGTCCTTCTTCTTAACTTTAAACAAGTTCTAAAAGAGCACTTTCCTATTTAACAACATTGGTATGTTCTGGAGACAGAAAGCAGGAGTGCGTAGAAGAGTTCTTAATTTATACTTCATCTTCCAGGTCATAGTTAATTTAACAGATCCCTACATTCATACAACAAATTATTCCTCCAGAAAACAGAGCTGGTGCCAGGATACAACTGTTTTGTTTAATATACCTGCTGTGTAATGAAAGCATATCTCTATATATGTGCTGGTTTTTACTTTACATTAACAGAAATTTTCATGCATATTGGCGCTCTATTTCCTCCAAGTAATCTGTCATTTCAAGCAGACAGTTATGAAGAAAATACAAACATAGCCTCAAGACATGTATTTTCATCTAGCGAAATGTTTTCTTTCCTGCCTGCTAAAGATAATAGAAGTGATCAGATTTTGCAAGGGGTCAGCTGGAGAAAGCAGTAGTTCACTCATCTCGGTTCCGAGTACAAAAGACTCTGCCACTACTAAAAGCCTTTGGCAGCAGGCTGTGCAGGCATTTGCAGCCCAGTTTACCTCTGCTCTCTGTTCCTTTGGCTCAGCTTTCCTGTGGCAGGGTCCAAACAGACCCATAAGCTCTGCAGGGTTTAATCAGCTGTCAGATATAAAAGCAGAACAAGAGTAGATTGAAACTGTCTCACTGTAGTGAAAAGAGACACATACTCCAAGCATATGGGTAGGAGATGAAGTCATGGATTTGCTTTGCCCTGCCATCTCTCTCTCAGTCCTACCCGCATGGGTAGGGGGAAGGCAGCCACAGTCACTCCAGTCACACAGTCTGTGCCTCAGAGGGGCAAAGAGCTACTGCAAGAAAAGCTGATCCTTTGTGATGCTGCTGATATCCAAGGAGAGAAATCCAAGAGACAGGAGGATTCTTACCTATTTGGGAAGGTGGTTCCTCCTTCTTCTGCCACTCAATGCTTGTTTAGCGGCATAAGGCTCTGGCTGAACTGCAGACAAATCCTTCCGCTGTGTAGCTGGAGAACTTTATACATCTCTACAGAGCAAAGACAGAAACACAGGTGAAAGGAAAGAAGCACAGAGAATAAGTCCTTATATTAGCAAGAATGGTTTTCTTCTGTTCATGTCCCAGGGCTCAGACAGTGGCTTTGGGCTGCTCTTGCTATATCAGTAGCAAATAACATAAGAAATCCCCCATCACTGTAGACAGGTGCTTGTTTCTAGATGTTCAGATGTCCCTCCATCCAACCTCCTGCCTAGCACACCTTTTCCCCACATGGGCATTTGTATCCTGTCACCCCAAGACAACAGGTACACCTCTCAGATGCGATATCCCTTTTCAGAAAGGTCCTTTGAAAAACTATTCCCATGTTGGTTTTGATCTTTTCTGTTCCACCTGCTTTCAAAAAACCAGTTCGGCCCACTGAGCTGTGACCAAAGAAAAATCTCAGTCATACATTAATTTTTTTTCTTTTGCATAATGCATTTATGAATGTATCTATTTTTTATTGCAGAATAATATGCCTGTTTTATGTACTGGCATCTTTCTGATGTACTGAGATTCTATGCTAATTCCCTATTCATCACAGTAAAAGCCAAATAAATAAATACCACCATAGCTCTGTTTCAGTCACAATTATAATCTTTTCCAGGTACTACTTGCTTCATTATCTGAGTGAACAGTTATCTTACCCACAAGGCAGGCCCTCCAAATTCACAGTTGGGCAGATATAACCTTAGTTATTTAACTCGGTCTAACTGGCACTAATATTCCTCTTAACTGCTGCTTTTAAACAGTTTCCCCTATAGCTGTTAATTACATTAAAAGGTACTGAATATATAACTTCCTTTAATAATGTGAAAACATTGGTTGCTTCCTTTCTTTGGAATGTTACACACAGCACAGCAGTGATTAATGCCATGAGTTTTAAAAGGTAGTCAGAGAGAGCTCATAATTGTTGATTTATACCTTAACTGGAAGACACCAGCTTTCAGTTTTTTTTTTTTTTTTTTTGACTTCTACTTTTTGTTGGGAGTCCAAAATTATTCGGCATGTGTCATCATTACATTAATCAATATATGTTTTTGTCTTCCACAAATCTGCCTAATTGCTTTTCTCATTTAGACAACCCTGGAGTCATTTGCTAATGAACATCGCCACGCACTAATATGGCATGGAGGATTTACATGTAGCATTCTAAGCAGATTTAAAAGGAGAAGGGGAGAGACATTAAGCTTGTCATTACAGGTGCTGGTGTCTTCCTGAGTTATTAGCATACAATTATTGTATAGCAGCCTGGAAATTAAGGACCAACTACACTTCCCATCAACCCACTGCTATTTGTGTTGTTGCCTACCTCACCTAAGCAAGAACACTGTCATACTTAAGTTGCTACTTGAGATATGCAAAGTGTCCATAGTTCATTTAAAAACTAAGCCATAATTTTCAGATATTATAATGTCTCAGCTCAACCCAAACCACCAAATGCAGTCTGGGGCCAGGCAGACACTCTTTGCAATTGTTTTGGCATAGGCAAAAGTTTTCTTCTTTGGAAGCCCAGCTACTCAGGGCTGTGCAAATATCTGCTACCACTGAGAACTGCTTCTCTTCACCTGAAGGTGGGACACGCTGGGAACAATGCATG
The DNA here is from genome assembly GCF_036417845.1 of Apteryx mantelli. Classification (NCBI taxonomy): domain Eukaryota; kingdom Metazoa; phylum Chordata; class Aves; order Apterygiformes; family Apterygidae; genus Apteryx; species Apteryx mantelli. The sequence continues at coordinate 14,833,969 of NC_089999.1, forward strand.
TAATAGACTGGATCCAACTGGATGATTTACGCCCAGGTCATCTTCAATCTTTTGCTATAAACAGCATTGCTACTTCCTGGTTCTACCTGGGCCAAGCCTCCCTCTTGAAGCAAGACTTCAGACACCTACTAATTTCCCCAAACTGTACCTTTCAATACTTAATGGCTAGTCTAGGGTAAACATTCCATATTTCCTGCTCATCTGCAACCTCCTAATTTTGAGCAACAAGCCTTCCAGCTGGGGCTTTATAGATATTTAACTCAGCAAGCCTTGATCTGATGGAGAATAGCTAAGTACTGGTGGAATGCAAAGCTTAAATACCAGATGTCCTGGCAATATCTACCAGCAACATAGGAAAAGCCAGTGCCACACAAGTGGGATTTGCTTCCTCCTGCTTGATTTGACAGCAAGAGGAAGCATAAATGTTCTTCTTTGGATGTGACCTACCCTAACAGGGGGAAAAGCTTCTGCTTCCCTGGATTTTAACAACTATAGATGACACTGTAGTTGTAGGCCTGCAGGCCAAAGTTAAAAAGAATCACAACAGGCTAATCGTGTACCCACATCAATACATTTCTGTCAAGACAACAGGAGATTTTGAGGCAAGCCTGACCTCCCATTTACTATATCTGAGGGAGGGGTGAAAATAACCACAATCCTCACAAGCTGGTGTCGACTGCACAGCTGTGTTCAGACACAGGAGGGCTTGTTCCACAAAGCCGCCTCTCAGGCCTAAGAAGTGCTAAGTCAGCTCTGAGGGCAGAAAGTTTGCAGCAGGTAAGTTTATTAGAGTGAAGGGCTCCTTCCTCCCCTGCCCTCAGCTATATACAAAGTAGTTTGCTCACTGCGTGGCATTTATGAATACATTGCAAGTTACTGACCAGATACCTCAATGGGTAGGGAAAGAACAGAATCATCCTTAGCAGGATGATTTCTGCAGCTCCTTTGAAGCATCCAGATCAAAAGGGTTAGGGAAATCTCCTCTCCCAGACTAGGCTAAAAGAGCTTTGAAGCTGCTTAGCCAAGGTCAGGAAGGCTGTTGCTTCACACAGCAGTTTATGGAAGCACATCAGTGCTCTCGACTCCCCTCGTCCAAGGAGCAGGCCTGGAAGTCCTGCAAGCTTCTACTTGCTAGAAAGCCTCTCTCAGTGAGGAGAGATGGTTTTTAAGCAAAGCCTCATAAGGAGGGAGAAATAAGTGACTTTTGAGGAATGGGCCTTACTTCCCTCAGGAATGTACCAGGAGAGAGTACAGTCTGGGGTTAGACCATAATTAAGGTGACTCCATGCCACAGGGGCATAAGAGGGCAACAAGGTATTATGCTATGGCTGGCAATACAACAGCAGGGAAAAGGCCACAGAACCGGCAGGCTTGCCTGGATGTGCCCACACAGCCCCTTTCCACATGGGACAGGAGGGAACACAATAAGGGCCAGGGCGCATCTCATCATAGGTTTGTCTTTTAAAATAAGTCAGGGCAAAATAAGAAGCCCCCATTTTACAAAAGCTTACTGTAAGTCTGTTTTGTGCCATGGGCAGTCTAAGTTCTCAACCACAGAGCAAGACCCCAACTCCTGGGATAGCAGTGAATTACCCACCCTCCAGCCTGCACATCTACCAGTACAGGGGGCAAAAGGGAGAAGGGAAAGCTCTATTCCCACTAAATCAAGCTTTTTAAAGAGAAAATGAAAGCTGAGAATATTTAGTCTCTCTCTTACTCTGGCATTCTGTTCTCTTATTGTTATATTACATTTAAAACTCTGCCAGTCCTCAGGAATTTGTGACTATTCTACATCTTTTCTTCAAGCGAGCAGGTCCCTCTGGTCCGAGATCATTGCAATATATGTCAATTTATACTAATATTTGGTACAAACTACACAGTATAAAAAGATTTCACCCCTCCAAAATAACTTCTGTTAGATGTTGAAACATTTTCAGACTCCAAGCAGGGCAGTCACTCTGCCTAAGTTCATGCGCCTAGCGTATAGGCTAAATTGCATTGTTTCACCAAAAGAGAAAGACAGGCTTCTCCAAAAGACAAGTCACATAATCAAAGTCAAAGCCCTACTCAAACCTGCATGCAAGAAGGGCGCATCTTGCCATAAGAAACTGGAAATGCAACTAATAAGTGAGACTCTTTGAAGAAATGCTTTAATTCCTTCATCTTACTACATCAACCCTAGAGCAGAGGTTGAAGAGGGAGTAAAAAAGCCAGGACGCAGCAGGTACATTCCCATTGGCACTGCCTTAGGGAACCTGCAGCAGTACTGCACCTAGCACTACTGATGCTCACACCTCCCTTCGCTGTGGCCCACTTACCTATTAGAAAAGACCAGAGCTCCTGCAGAAGAACGCTGTACTTGGACCCTGCTTTCTTCATATCCTCCCCCATATTACTTTGCATCTTCTCTCACCCCTTTACAGGTATTTTCCAGCCTGGAGAGCCCTTCCACCCCCTTGCAAGTGCAGCTGAGTCTGACTGATATAAACTTCAGGTCCTGCCCACCCCACCCCCCAATCACCAAGTGGTTAACTGGCACTCAGGTGTGGGTCATTTGGTTTTCTTTCTCCTCTCACTCTCTCTCTATCATGGGGTAATTCTTCCTGCCAGAATCTTTCAGTAATCAGATCCTATGATAAACATTTGGCTACATAAAACCTATTCTACACAGGAATGTATCCAACATTTGAAATTTTGGTGCATGTTTCAGCATTCAGTGTGATACACATAGGAGAGCAATTATCTTACTTTTTTTTTTTTAATTCTCCCTGACAAAGTAAAAGATCAGAAGAGCTTAAGGTCTCTTTTTACTTCTCTCATGCCTTTTTCCCCCCAACTTTAGAAATACCAAGGTGTTGTCTTCCGTGTTTATTTTCTGGAATGTCCTTGGAGGAGTATGGAAGCAGAGCAAAATCTTAAGCAGGCCCTAATTGGACTACTGGAGTGCTAAATGTTAGGAAAAGCAGATATCCTTTCTTCACTGCATATTAGTTACTTGCTTTAATAAACCTTCACAGAAGTAGCCATAATTGAGGAAGTCTTACATACTCTAATATCTCCTGCCTGCATCTCCTCTGTTGTTACACAAAAGCAAATGGAGAACTGTCTGAAGAAGGACCCTGATAGAAAAGAGGATCTTTCTTACATGCCAGCAGGTCTCTCTGTTCTCAGTTCATTATAATATTTGCCAGTAATTGCTGGTATTTGGTAGAAAATAAGCAGTATATAAGATTTCAGCCCAGAAAAACAAGTTCCGTTGGAAACTGAAAAGCTTTCAGACTTGGAGCGGGGTGCTCACTCCTTCCAGGTTTATATGCTTAGTTATAAACTTCAACTAGGAGGGCAATAAGTAAGTGGGGTTGCAGGAGAGCAGAGAAAACAGCTTTTGAGGCTCTGCAGATAGGAAGGACACTGATTGCACCCATAAACTGGCATGATTTATGACTGACATTTTGGTTCCCTTTCAGAGGAAGGATAGGGGTAGTTGAAGGTAAAATTAAAGTAAATTTTCCTACCTCCACACAAAGCCTAGTGTTGAACAGGACAGAGTTCAGTGTGACTGCAGACTCTGTTTTCATCCCTCTCTGATAGTGATATAACAAGTTAAAGACGCACAAAAAACCCCATCTACATCAGTCAGGAGTATTGCTACCTAATTCTGGAGTGCCTCGGCCCAGAACAACACTGCCTAATTTGGAGCAATGCTTTGTAACCTGGAGCAACGCTGCCTAATTCTGGAGTGCCTAAACCCAGAGCCATGCTGCCTGATCCGGAGCAATACTGCCTAATTCTGGAGTGCCATCTACTGGCATGCCATCAGCTGTCGCACACCCAGGCAGCACACGCAGCCACCAGTCTCAGAGCCTTCCAGCTGTCCATAGTGTCTTCCAGGTTAAGTATGATGGACAGAATCCAAATTTGTAAGGCAGGGAAAAAAAGAAAACAAAACAGTTTAAAAATAAATAGTCTTAAAAAAACCATGCTGAGATTTTCTGCATCCCATACACAGGCTGTGGAAGGAAAAATGCAGCCATTTATTTTAAGTGTATGCTTAGGTTTTCCTACCACAGATCCAGAGATCCAGAGTCCTTACTTTTTTTTTTGGAGGCCACAAATGATACAAAGCTTTACATGATGCTTTAATAGGAAGTGTCTGAAATGACAAATTAAGAGAAAGAGTGTTTGTGACAGTGATAAAGAGAAAGTTTAAAGCTTGTTTTTAGACAAACTGGCTGGAAAATTTGATCCACATAGTCTTTCAAATATGATTATACAAACATCATTTGCATAAATATTATAATTAAAATTCTGCTTATGGCATAATAAAAAAGAAAAATAGTATTAAATGATCAAGGCATTTGAATGTTTGAAATATCACTGTGTGATGTTTCCTGCTATCCCTTAAATAAGTAATTTATTGCAAAACCTATCAAAGCAAAAGGAAATTAAGTCAGATAAGGCTGGCTTTTTATTCTGCAGTTCTGTTTTGCAGAGGATATCGTTACTTTCAAACCATACTTGATTTTTTCCAAGGTACTACCTCAAAATAACTATAATATTGGATTTGCTTTAGAGCTGTGACACTTAAGAGTTCAATACCTTCAGTGTATGCTTATAAGTAGCTCATGATAATAAGGACCAATAATCATCTGTTCTTAGGTGGGAGCCCCAACCCAGAGTGCCTCTTACGCTACCCTGCAGAGAGGCTGGGCACACATTTCATGTCTGAATTTTATACTGGTTCAGGGACTGAATGCAGTCAACCTGGATTCAGGGATGAATGGGGGGCCTTCCTATGCCCCCTGTTCCTTGCCAACCTCCCTCGCCTCTTTGCAGATCAGTGCTAGAATGGTCTGCAATGGAGGCCAGCGCTTCTTCTTTACATTCAATAGCTACCCCAAATAATCATCAGAAGGCAAATCTAGGTCGGTATAGAGATGTTTTAGAAGCAGGTCAGCTTGCATGCTCAGGGGTTCCCAGGAATATATTTGAGTATATGCCTGACCTTAAAAACTTGAGATATTTAGCAGAAATACATGGGGGTCTTTCATGTTTAAGAGCTTTGCAATACAGCTGCTAGAGTTCAGGTGCTAAGCTACAAACAATATTGACCTTTCCAGATCTTATGTCACCTTAAAGACATCTCCAAACTTTGAATATCCCTATTAGACAACGGATGGTTTGGTCCAGCACGTGATAAAAACAGACTGCACTACCAGGTTCAGACCCTTACAAGCAAAGCTAGTTCTGATAGCATATAAAGCACGGCACTGAAATTTCTTTCAAAAAACTGGTAAACTGGTGTATCGGTCATCTTTGGAGGAGAGGGTCCATCCCTATCACCCCGAAATCTCTCTCAAAATCAAAGCTGGTGAAATTATATGAATAAACACAATTTCTGGATATGACCCATTTTATATCACTATCAGCGCCATTTTCTGCAGTTGTGTAAGACCATGAAAAGGTTCCAGGCTTTGGATCAAGGTCTGACTCTATTTTTACTTTATCCAAAGCAATTCAGCCATCTCTGACAGTTACAAAGCAATTTGTCATATTCATTTCTCCACTGCCTTTTTATTTAGCCTAGCCATAAATGGCACTTTTCTGTTTTCAAGATGACACATTTTCATCTAGCTGCATAACTTGCGGAGCCCCAAGTGTGGAATGAAGAAAGCTGCTCTAAGGGGAAAAGCCATCCTTTATCTGCTAAGACATATCCAGTCCTTTCAGAGATGAGAGATTTCTCACCAACTGTATCATATTTTCTATCTATTTACATGTGTGTGTAAACACCACAAAAAGACTAGAGACATCAGTAGCCAGGAGAAAAGCCACAATGGCCACAGCAGAGCCTTTCAAAGATGAATCTCCAGAGAAAGAAGATCAGATACAAGTCTTTTAATAGTGCAGGATGTATTAAGAGCTTGGAAATATTTCTGCAGGGATACACTCTTCCTACAGATCCCTGAGCTCCTCACTGCAGTAGGATAGGCAATCACCCTGACACTTCACCTCCTTCTAAAGCAACAGTTCAGAACGTCAATATCTTTTAATTAATGACCACTTTACCTAAACAAAAATAGTAGCATCGCACTGAACCTCACTCAGAATAGTTTCTATATTCCTCTAAAATTCTCCTGGGATTCTGCAATACCAAGAAAATTGACAGGGATCTTTGGTATTTTAGCAAGTTACTTCTAACCCAGCCAGACCTTGGCAATCACTTTGCCATTTAAAGTCAAATGCTTGAAACAATATATGTGATTAGAATGGATAAAAGCAAAAAATGAAAGTATATCAACAGTCCTATCAGTGCACCACGGTTGACCTACTTCAGCAAATCCAGTGGCAACAGATGATTTCAAGTAAGGTCGAACAGTTCAAGAAACGCAAAGCCTTGTATTATAACATGTAGGATGTTTCAGAGCTAAGTTCCTCTTCAGGAGGATCAGATTTAAATCAGTAGGAGAAGATGAGCTAAATTAATAGTTCTAAACGTGTCCAGAGAAGAGGTAACACTGTTCTCCTACCTGCCCTGCTCATGCCTCCTCTTTATTAGTGCTTTGTCTAGGGAAAATGACAGACTATGTCACAGTGGCAGGTCCTCAGTCATTGAAAACAAAAGAAGATACATCGGTGAATTGTGATTATCCAGATTTCTCTGGGGAATTCCTGAGAACTTCAAGAAACTCTTGCTTGGGGGAAAAATGAGATTCAGTAGCCCTATGAATTTGGAATTTGGAAGAAGAGCAAAGGAATGAGTATTTGGGAAATCCAGGATGATGTCTGTATGTTTTAACAGTGATCAGTAATAATAAAAAGCAGAAATACAGCTTTGAGAAATCTCTCTCCCGATATGGAATGCTTCTGAATAACGTACCTCCTTTTGAAACATTACTATTGGTGCTTCTTGGCTGACTAAGAAGCAGAAGCTCTGGATCAGGAGTACATCCACTGCATGCCAGGCACAAAACAAAAGTCTAAAGATCCATAGGATTAGCAAGATCAGATGGTCTTTGGAAAGAGGACAGAAAATGGCACATTTCCATTGAAAAAAGATGGCCCTATGCCACTGGGAGTCTGTCCTTTTGAGCAACCTATTCTTATTTTCCTTTTGTTTGATTAAAAAAAATCCCAGGAAAACTGGGCAATGCAGCATCTGAGGAGACCAACAAGAAAGATTCCCTTCTCAGAGGACTGGGCTTAGTTTGGCTGCAATGTATGTGGTATATGCAGACCCAGAGAAGAGCTAATGCATGGTGTTAACACCCTTTCTGCCCAGATGTTTCTCCCATGCTGGAGCACTGTTATTTTTCAAGTGCCTTTTTCAGGCAGGCACTCCCTCCCTGCCTTACACTAACACATTTTTATACAAACAACAGATTGTACTGCTGCTAAGCTTTTCTGGATTTGGAAGGAAAACTAAAAGGATGTTGCTTCTTTCTTTTCAGTCCCTCTTTTCTTCTGCATATGTTGACTTTCACTGCCTCTGCCTACATGCAATTTTCTTCCCTGTGTTTCCTCTCACCTTCCTTGACCTTTTTTTGCACAGTCCCTCCTTTGCTATTGGCAACATATCAATGCAGCATCAAGCTTTACACTGTCATGCTTTACACTGCAGGTTCTAGTAACAAAGGATTAATGAGCGATTAACAGACATTATCTATTATGATGTTTGTTACAGACACTGGTATGATCTAGTCTCAGCAGCTATTTTCATCGCATGTGCAGAAAGCATTAAAAATGGCTCGAAGCATCATATCAAGCTGGTGGACTTTTCACAATTAATGAACAGTTTAAGCCATAAGTCAAGCATGTATTTCTTGCTTACCCCCCAATTTGTTCCCAGAACTGAGAATGTGAGTGAAGAATACCCTTTTAGAAGAATTCTGTTTGTTCCCTCAGTGTTCAAGAAAGCAAGACTCTAAGTACAGTTTTGGAAAGCAAACAGTTCCAGACAGTTTCTTTGCCATCAGTTCCCAACCTGTCTCTGGTGTGTTGCACACTCAGAGGGTTCCCTCTTTCTGCTGCCTATTTGGGCATATTCATGATTACACCTCTGTCCTTATGTAGGGTGTCTTTTGCAACATATCCCAGCTGGCCTCCAAAAATAACAGAAGAGAATCCTTAACCTTTGTAGAAGTTTCTGCTCAGACTCTTGACAAGCGCCCAATATCTGAAGCAGCAAAGTAAGAGGGTATTATCTCTAACTGACATTATCTAGACAGGCATTCAGTTGTTCCCTCCAATTCCCCTCCTTAAGGAGGACTAAGTCTGAACTAGATCTGAGATCAAAGATGCACCTGATGGCACCAATGAATATCTTTTTACTTGCAGTATAAAAGGCAATAAGAGAAGGACTACAAGACAATCAAGTTTGCAATTTCAGCTCAGGAATAAGATTAAAGAATTTTGGGTCCAAATCTGGCCCTGCTGTAGATAACCTATAAAAGAGAGGTTTGAGGGAAAATTAATACCCTTTATTAGATCCACAGATACAGCTAGAAAAACTGGGGCAAGCTTTCAAGAAAAGACGACCTTTATACCAAAAACTTTCTCAGTTTTTTTCTACTGCATCAGTTTGTCTCATAAAACATACTAGCACTTCCTACAAACTTTTGCTTCATTTATATCCTCAGTCATCTTTGCCACAACACTACTACCCCTTCACAGATTTTTATATGTCCCTTTTGGCAAATCTCCAAGAATCAAACTGAAAAGGACTCAGTTCCTACTTACACACCTAGATATGATCCAGATTCTCAAAAATGCTCAGTACAAAGCAGCTCCATGGCTATACTGACAACTGGGCTTTCAAAATAGCTCAGCATGTTTGACATTTCAGACTTTTCCTTGCTGCGGGCAGTTGGGAAGGGTACATTTTCACAACATGTGCCTTTAGGTTTTAAGGATTCTATCTGTGCACAAAGTGGCTATTGTTACAGTTTCAGGCTGGTGTTAGCCCATTACAAAACCAATTCCTTCTGCACATGCAACTAAAATAACCACGTGAAGCACAGACTACCTTGTGGCAGTGACACCAACAAACATCCTCGGCGACACCAAAAATTAAAGCAAACGGGATGTGGAATGAATGTATCCTATTCAGCTTCTCTCCACTCACAGTTGCCTTCCATGAACCTGCTTCCATCAGCCTCAGTGATTTATGTGATGGAGAGAGGAGACCCTTGCTCACAGCACACACTCACAATTCAGAAAAAGCAAATCATACTACTTATTTATTCTATCTGTTATTTCAACTTTAGAGAGACCTAAGGATGAAAGGGCAAGTAGAAAATGCACTTAGAAATGCCTTGGAAAACAATCCTAGTTATCAGTCACTGTTTCATCTCTGTGAAAGATTTAAGAAAAGCTTTATTATCTTTTTTTTTTTTTTTAGTTAAGAACAGTTTAGTGAAGCATTGAAACTAAACTGCTGCAAGGTGTGTTGACCCTTCCATAAAGCAGCTCCTGCAAATCCTCTGCCTTTTTCACCTTCAGGTCTATGAACAACGCAGTCTCAGTCCTAATGTCATTTCCACTGCTGAAAATTTGTGACATCAATAAAATCCTGGTTTGTCAGTACAAATGGAATTTTAAATTGAATTCTTATCAAATTAGCCTTTCATCAAGGTCATGCAATATTGTGTGAATAACCTTTTCAGAAGCTGTGTACATGGCTGCTGCCGGAGGTGAAAATGAGGCAAATTCTAATGAGATTACTCAGCTGGAACACTCAATAACATGCTATGGAGTACAGAGAGGTGACATCAGGTTTAGCAATAATTTAAGTAAATGGATATACTGATGCTCAAAACATAGTGCTTTACCCACCCCCCAACACACTTGACTATAAATACATGCCCTCACAATACCTATACCATGGTTATTCAACAGCCAGAGAGGAACTGTCACGTCTCCAACAAGCCAGATCCAAAAACATATTTTCTGAAGGGAACTGCGATGAATTGTAAATATATCTCCTCTGCTGCTTCCCTGTTGCAGTAAGATTTTCTCTTTATTTCAGACGAATAGTATTTTGCAGCATTAGCGGCTGGAGGGATTCTCCAATAGCCTTGGACCTAATCACCAAACCTGCAAAACTGCGCATTTCAGCATTATCAGCTAATCCTGCCAGAAACTGAGCGTTAGCCCAAATGGATAAAAGATGGCAGCATATGCTCTGAAGCAAGGGAACAGCTTCACTCACAACTCACAGGCTTAACTCTAGCCACGTGCTCCGTGATATGTGTAGGATACCGCACTCAGCCCACATGAGGTTGAGTAAACTGCCACGCGAGTGTTAAAATGCCTTCACCGTTTCCTCCAGCTCCCATCTATACCGGGCCTCAGAGGAGCTAAACTGTCAGGAAGTGCCATTCAATAGAAGTCATTCGAGAATCTGTTCTTGCCAAAATAAAATAATCCTAACAAATGAAGTTAAGTTACAGCTGTTACCCTTTCTGATAATGTCTTCTTGCAATCAAATACATGGATTCAATTATCATCAAGAAACCAAATATACAACTGTCTGAAGAATTCTTTCCAAATAACAAAATAGACGCATATTTGACAACTCCAAAAAATATTTCAGCAAACATAATAGAGAAGATAATGATAATTAGGCTAGTATTTTATGCCATAATGCTCTTGAATGCCTACAAAAATACAATATTTTCAGCAAAATATAACTGAAAAGATTATTTGGCTTATCTAAAATAAATTTTTCCAAGCCTCAGCACATCTGTTACAAGCATTCATGCAGATGTATGTGTAATGCTACAGATTCAAAGTAATGTTTATCACTTTGAAGAAGAGGTGGATAACAATTTGAAGTTTTGTTCATGATGGAATCCCTTTGGCAGAAAATGGACACGATTGCTTTTTATCAGACCTGTGGAAAAGTGGAAAGGATTAAGTAAGTCCAGGAAAATGGCAAAGTTACAGGAACTGGATGCTAAATAGACACAGAAGACAACATACTTTGGCATTAAGCTCTGTGTGTACAGCAGGGCTCAGTTCTTGCAAAATGGAATATTTGCTCATGCAGGTACAAGTTGATCTAAAGATCATGCTCTGACATTTCACTGCAAACACTCTCAATTTGTTCTTTGTTGCTAAGTTACATGTTTATCTGTTCCCTGACTGGATGCCTTCAACATAGCATGTAAGGGGATTTTTGCACTCAGATACAGACTTTAATATTCACTTTTGGTAACTATTCAAACTTTCAAGCTGAGTATTTGTTTTTAGTGTGGGTTCCTGCTATTAAGCTCTGCTGATTGAACCTTTGCAGGAAAGACAGGTCTAATTGAAAGCTCCTTTCTATCTGGGATGGCTGTTTTTAAAGAAAATCCTGGTTTAGTCACAATGGTACAACTGATGCTAACTGAATATGTAGTGTGCAAATGTTGTTGGCAGAGCTGAGGGAAGGACAACATTTCTTCTGAGGTGTATTCTGAGATTTCAAAATTGGGCTTAATTTCAAATCAGAACAAAAACTGAAGGTCCCTAAATTCCATCTTTATCCTTCCCTTCTGGCTCCCCTCCCCAAATGTCTCAGCTCCAGGGAAACAGAGTCACTCCTTTTGCTGCTGACCAGGTCTGTATTGTGTTATGACATTTACACTTGGGGGGTTTCTAAATAAAACAAGGCATGCCTGATTTTTTTTTTTTCTGGTAGAATAACTACAGGACAAAGTGTTTCAGCTTTGCTGGAGCTGCATTATCTTTTTTCTTCTTCAGTCAGCTCTAGTTAAGGGACAGCCTCCTCAGCCAGTTTAGCATCATGAAAATCACATTCATCCTTACAATGCTTTCCTTGGAAGAAATTGCTACGAAGGCCTTTTTCTGCTTCTCTGCAAGATGGGGGAGAAAGTGAAATTACACTCTGACACAGATGAGCCTGATAAAGGAGCATTCATTACTATAGGAGATAAGTGCAGCAACAGATGGGGAGCTCTGAAAGGTGGTCAGGACTGGGTGAGCTTAACCCACTTAGGAGCAAAGAAGGGCTTAAGGGAGAGCTCAGCCCCTATCACTGCTAGTCAAGTCTGCCAGAAATGCTGAAAGATCTCAGATGTCCTTCCTTCTGCATAGTCATATGGCCCTAGCTCACAATCAGCACATACTGCACAGGGATGAGCCGGTTTTATTCTCCTGGCTCCCCCAAGGATAAGGTGAGGAAGTGAGCTACAGGAAGATGCAATCAACTGTCAAGGCTCACACAGGAGCTAAGAACTGAACCCAGGAAACCTTTTAGTGCACTGCCCACTAAGCAAGCAGTTAAAATGATGTCAGACAGAGAATCAGGCCAAACTGCTTCAGGAGAAAATAGCCAGAAGGGAAACAAAATATATTCACTGTATCAGACTTTGCTAAACAAGGGTGGTACTGCTGAAAAAGTTTGAGCAGGGCTGAGCTCAGGAAAAAATCATCACATCAGACTTAATGTAAGAGCTCAGAGGACTCTGACACAGTGGTTCCCTGGCAAATGACTTCTTTCTTTCTAGCACAGCCTAACCTTTGATGCTGCCTTCACACTCCTTCCAGAGATATTTCAACTACAGTGCATTTCTTCCCCCACTGATGACATTCTGCACTTAAGATCTTTCTTCTTACTTGATCCCTCTGAGTTTTAAAAAAAGGGAGCTCTAGGATTTGGGGAATATGCTGCTTGGCTCATAAGCCAAGGGAAAAGTTTTAATATACACAGCTTTGCTTCAATCTCTCCAACTGACAAGGGAGTGAGAGAAAAGTCCTCCGGTCTTGTTTTGGAGTCACTTGGTTCTCTCTCTACTGTGGATGTATCCTGCTTCCCAGGCTGTCTCAGCTGCATTCATCTTGTCCCTCACTGCCTCCCCTTGTCTCCTGTGGCTGCAAACAGTCACCTCCTGGTGAACATCTAGCATGAATTAATTAAAGCTCCTTGGTTTCTTTCAGTCTTAAGAGGTTCTGAAAATATTTACCCCTGCTCAGCCAGTTATTGAGGCTGACTAAGCAGTATCTTGACAACAAAAGGGTTTTACCTTGGACTTCAGTAGGTTTCATCTTCAGCGTTGTTGTATGAGACAGCTGTTTACAAATCAGGAAAGTTGTACAGTATTTTCTTTATATGGCAGCTGAACATAAACTCTACAGAAACCTATCCTGCAGCTCTCACCCACAAGCAAAGTGAAATCTTATTATTTAAATAGAGAGGCCTAAAGCTGGTCCTTAGCAAAATTTCATCTGTAAATTGCTCCACTGGTAGTAACTGGACTTCCGGCATCAATCAAGGTTATCCAAGGTGCTGAAAGACCCATCCTTTGTGTTTGATATTCAAAATACAGTAAGTACAATGTTTGTGCAAAGTGTTAAATGTAATAATATATTCTTGTGTTGAACTTCAGGCTACCTGTTCACCTACCACATTGGAAAGCATTAGAGCTGGACAAGATTTCCCAGGAGTAAAAGAAATCCATGTTCATATGCTTCTAAAGGCTGACAGGTGAACAAGCTCTTCCACAGGGCAATCAGAGATGCCCTAAATGACATTTTAAAATCTTTAGTCTTCCACTTGCAAATAAAAGTTGCTTTCCGAAATGACAAGCAAACCAAGCAGACTTCCCACAAACTGGAAATTTCTGTTGTCTTTTAATTACTTTATTTTCCATAAGAAAAAACTATGATCAGTGGTCAGAGCGGGGAAAAAAACTTTCATAAATGGGTTTTTGCATCTATCCTTTTTTAATCATTTATAGGAGAAGAGTAATAGGCCAGATACGGCACTAACTTTTATTGTAAACTACTCTGGAAACATATCTTGCTTAGAGCCATTAGCAGAGGAACCAGATTAACTGAAAAAGCTATTGGTATAGCACAGTATAAATACTTACATTAATGTTTGACTAAATCTTTTATCAACAGGTCAGATTTTCTTCACATTTTTTACCTTTTATTATGAGATTTTTAATGGACTGATACCTTTCCAAACTTTTAAAATTGCTCAAGAGTGGAAGAGATGACCCAGCAAGGATCCTGACTCTCACTGCTGTGTTATTTCCATGGTGCTGGCATTTACAAAAGAGACTATACTTAAACTCCTGTACTTCTAAATGGGAAAGTGAAGTCTTAGAGAGGAAAGGTAATGGTAAAAGAAAGAGATTCTCAGGTAGCAGAAACTACTGTTGCCTCAATGACTTTAATGGACCTTGCCACTTTTATGAAATATACCTATTTACCTCTGTAAGGGATCTTGCTCTGGAAGTTCTCTTGGAGAAGGCCATTCCCCAAGGCGGGTGTACTTCAGAGAACACCCCACAGTACCAGCTTCTTGGCTCGGGACCTGGATCAGGCACCCTGCGCCTGCCTTCTAGCCTGGGAGCCAGCAGCTTTCCCCATGTACCTTTGCCTACAACGAGCTTCCAACATTGGCCATCAGCTGCCAATCAAGTCAAGTATTCATCACCATGACATGCTTAGCGCTGTCGGCCAACGTGTGCCAGAACCCTAATGCCACAGCAAGCTCTCCAGGCATGTGGGCCGCAGGAGAACTGAACTCACTGAAGTAACTGCTTTTCTAGCATGGGCAAGATATTCTGCCAACGTACCTTAACCATACAAATTAAAACCAGATCAACCAGGGGTAGGAGCTGAAAAATGAGGTAGTCTTGTTTAAGTAGATTAGTCTTCTCTTCTAGTAATAGAAACATTACCAACTTCTCCCAACTCCCTTTGTTTCCCATTCCCCCACCCCCAAATAATGCTGAGGTTAATAATGATCATTAAACACAAAAAAAATCAATATCCTCCAAAAACCTTCAAAAGTGTGTGTTTAGTTCAAGAAACTGGAGCTTGCTCCGGGGTCCTATTATAGTTTTACAGCCCTGAATTTATTGGAGAGGATTTCAAGTCAAAATATAAAGACAGACATTAAAGAATGAAGATCTAGGCAAACTCTGTGTCAGCTATATTATCAAGTGAATCTAGTGTTCTGTTCAGGAGCAAGCTTAAAAAATGTGTTTTAGACTCATGCCATCAATTTTCCATTTCATCCATCCCGTAAAGAAAAGAAGATTACGGGAAATTGTCACCTTGGGTCACTTACGAATTACCCATTTAACACAGCTTTGAATAGCATCTCAAACTCTCCTGGTATCATGACTAATCCAATTAAATCTGCCAGCCACACCTATAGCTAAATCTCCTGAGGATGAGAACTGCAGGCATGCTTCAAGAACCATGAAGGAATGCTGTGCAGAGCTTCCCTGAATTTGAGTGTCCACGTTTGCTGCCAGCCCCACTGGGACAAGTGGCTGGAAAAGGCAGAAGTATAAGCAATCCTATTTGCATTGCTTGCATCCTATTGCTCTTCTTTAACAGTATTTTCCAGGTGAGGTTAGTTGGTCCTCTGAGCTCTGAGCTGAAATGCAACCATCCTGGGGAATTTTAGTCCAAAATGCCATCAAGTCAGATATAAGTTAGTTGGTACATTTTATTTCATATTTATTTACATGAATATCATGAATATATATATATACACACACACACATATATATATATACACACATACACACACTTCTCTCTCTCCCACCTGTTACATTAAAGACTGATATGACTTATGAGCATAGAGATGGACTATTCATGACTCCACCTAGGTACATTTCACCACTGTTACTTAAGAAAAAACTCAGATCACTTGTAAGAAAGGGATTTCTGAGTTGCTGAATCCAATCCGCTGTGAGCATGTAATCCATGCTGAGTCAAAAAAAGTCTAAGTTCCTGCTCATTTAAGGCACAAACTTGTCTCGGCATCCTATAACCAATGTGAGACCTCCTGGAAAGCTGCAGTTCTGCTCAAGCATGAAGTGGCCAGACAACCTTCCAAGGGCAATACCATGAAATGAAGAAATAAAATAGCTGGAAGGACAAAGCAAGAGCACAAATAATGTCCTAGCTCCCTCCAATAGCAGAAATTTTTTTTTGGAAGAAGTCCTAAATTATTCTATGAAGCAGACTGTCCCCCATACTTTACAGGAAGAAAAAAAAATCAGTATATCTCAGCAGTCCTTGCCAACATGAGCCAGGGAAAGTTGTTTTTTTTTTTTTCTTTTTACTAGTTGTAGCACAACTATTTCTAAACAGTAGCACATGATTTCTAGACCTCTGCTAAGCAGCATTTCTACCACTGTGCTCCAGTAACCACCAGATAGCTCCACCATAAGAGCTCCAGTAACCACCAGATAATGATTTAGCTCCTGCACATTATGTGACTATCACACTACCTTCCACTCCTATGTACCTTTTTTGGTTTTATCTGATACCTGAACAGCTGACGCTGCTACAAGTGCAGGTAGTATATATACAAAGGAGACAGCAGCAGGCAATCCTTTGTTAAGTAACAGCATAGTGATTATAAGTGGAAATGGTGGGGGCCCTGCTACTGATCCTCCATCACTCTTCTGAAGTCAGAGAAATTGCAACTGCTGAGACTCTGATCCATCGCCCAGGCCATGGAGCTGTCTTAGAAGCACTCAGTTTCACAGCCCTGCCTGGTGATATAATCACAAGATGACATATTTCTCAGGTCACACATTTTTGTTGCATTTCATTACACATTGACCATTTCAACCAATTGCTCTTTTTGGGCATATGCATCATAAAAAGGAAGTTGAATTTAAAAAGAAATTAAAACTATTATAATAAACTGTAACAAATTTTCTAATTTTAAGCTTCGTTGTATAAATAACCCAGTCTTACATCCTATAAAGAAAAAAAAAACACCTTACATTGTTCCTTGTTGGATAATCATTAATTCTGCCTGATGCTAAAAGATGCCTTTGATATTTCATTCATGATGAGATGATAATAACTTAGGACTCCAAACTTACTTGAAGGTCAGTAAGATCACTAGTGTCTGAAATCTGTTTTATCTCCATCAAGGCATTTTTCCTCTCCACAATACCAATTTGCTAAGTTAATATAATGATGCCTATCCTTCTGATTACAGTCAGTCATAATGCATGCATTTCTGATGGGAACCTTAATGTCTACAAATCAATCAAACATACATTTACAAGATTGGTAAGTCATACAGATTTTACCAGAAAATGGGTACATAAGCTAAACCCCTAAAACACTGATTTCGTGAAAGAAAAAAAGGGTTAAGTATAAAGCATGGCAAAGGTACAAGCTATGGCAAAGTGTAACTGCAAAAAAGACTGACCTTTTTTTGTCTCCAACAATGGAAGTGAGGTGGTAGTGCAACTTGGAAAGGAGGATATCTGTGGGGAAACGTCTTTACCAACATCATTAGAGATGTTTAACTGCGGCAGCTCAGAGCTAAAAAAGATGTACAATTGCTACTACCCTCTTCCTTTGCACTCATCTATCTTCAGGTGGTAGAAGGTAGTAGTTTTCCACTGACAGCAGAGGAACTATGCTAATTATCCCTAGCTAGAGCTCTTACCCTGCAAATGCTGAAAGAGTCTATCTCATGGTTCTTCAGTCATGCAGATAATTTTACTCTTAATTAAACAAATGCCACAATGACAGCTGGGAATTAGCAGCTGCAGTTTGACCAAGTAAGTATGATACCTCCTTTAATTAAAAGGAAAACTCTCAAAATTTCCCTAATGAAATTTCCACTCTGACAAGATGGAACAGCTATGAATTCACACAGTAAGAAATAACTGAGAAGCACAGCAATTCAATCAATGCATTCTTCTTGCAGGAAAATACTTAGGCTAACAAGGAAGAAAAAAAAAAGCTGTAGAATTTGCAAAAAGTCAGCTTTCCAATTGATTTTCAGCTTGACTTTGCAGAGTGTCATTCCTAAGTAATGACTAGGAAAATGTATAGCATCCAAATTACATACAGGAGCATGACACTAGAGGTATTGAACTTAGATTTAACTGCAATAGTTTTAAGTATGTTATACAATATAATTTATTTCATAAGGTGGCAGAGACTAGCAAAAAAGGATATTAAGCAGCCAGAGATTTAAATCTCCGGCTTTTTTTAATATCCTCTCTTTTGCCAGCCTCAGAGGTACCCAACATGTCAAAGTTATTTACATATTCTTATACACCAGACTTCCTCTCTTGATAGATACAATATATAGCTCTATTTAAAGACACAGAATCCCTCTCTGGATATATTTCTAAATAACATCAGATACATAAAGAGACTCCCACTGGAATAAAATTTCCTCTTACTCATTTGACTCTAAATGTCACCCTTCTTGACCCAGCCATTAAAATGCTATTCATGCTAGGAAATGGAGCATCAAGGGCTCAGCACCCACCTCTCCTTTGGCAGAATCCATCCCCAGCAGCAGTGCAACACAGACCCAGAGCATCGTGTACCTGCCACAACATGCCATTGCCATCATGAATGCATTGTACACAAACAGAAGTGCCTCACAAAAATTTCCCTTTCAAAATAATAACGTGATCAGACATGCTGCTACTATTAGCAAAAGTGATTCGGAAAAACTACAGGAGAAGAAACCATTAGGAGCTAGTGCAAAGAGTAGCCAGAGAAAGCAATTATTCCATCATCAAGGTTGCTGCCATCTGAAACAGGGATTTTCTCAATCATTCATAGTCTTTCTGGAAATTATCATTTGCCTCCAGACAATCATTTCATGATAAATTAGAAAGAAGGTATATACCATCTTTGATGAATTATGGACTCAGGGCTTTGCCATAGGGAGTAAATATACAGAAAGTGGAAACTAGGTCAGGTTACTAAGGACAAGTATAAAAACATAATACAAGTGTGCAAGGAATAAATCAGAAAAGCCAAGGTACTAGAGGAGGTACAAGTAACAGCAGACATCTAGGCTAACAAGAAGTCTTTCCATTTTATTATTAATAACGGAAAGCCTGGGTATCTGAATTCACATCAGTAAAAAAGGGACAACAGCTCTATCTTGAAAAGAGAGAGTAGAGAACGGGCCTTACATGTCCTCAGATCATCTGGACTTGCTGAACTTCTTCCTATGTTCCTGAAAGAGCTGGCTGAGGCAATCTCAAAGCCACTTTTCCTAGTGGGTTGGACAAAAAGTCAGAGAAAGGAAGATTCAGACCAGCCACCAGGAGGACAGCAAAGCACAGGAATGGATTACCTTGACAAAATACCGGTCTCCAACACTGGAGTATTTTAAGAATAGGTTAGGCAAGCTTTTGCCAGAAATCCAAGTATCCTACATTGGCACAGGCAGATGGATTAAAACGACCTGTCACAGCCCCTTCAGGGCTGTTTTCCAGCAGTTTTTAGGCATGCAGTTAAACTGCATTAGTGACAGACTGTAAACTAAATTTTGGCTCAGTTACTTGTTTCTCCCTTGTTCTGAGAGAGAGGTAGGAACTGACATGCAGTCCACCACTTGCAGGGGCCCTGCCCCAGTGCTCCCTGCCCCAGCTCAGCTGTGCTAAGTGCCACAGGTGGAGGAGTCAGCCCACACCTTACCCCTGCCAGCTGGGAAAAGGGAAAGGTCCATGCACAGTCATTTCTCCCACTGTGATGTAAACAGTCTTAGCAGATGTTAATACTCTTAGCATGCTCCTGTCCTGTTTCCCGCAAGCTACAGCAATAGCTAACAATTGAGCCCTGTATGATTTTCAAAACCATAATTAGCCATTTCTTTTGAATCAATTATGAAAGTGGTATCAGAAGGGAGAAAATAATGTATTTTATTAGAATAGTTTGGACATTTTTTGTAAAACCAGACTCTGCTGAAAATCATCAGTGAAAGATTATAAGCTTTATTTTATTTCAGATAATACAAGCAACGTAAATTTAATAGCAATTATTTTATTTCCAGCAGTAGCAGAACCACCTAATCTTTCTTCAGCATAGCAGAGTTTATTACCCTTTATCTGCCTAGACAAGAAACCAGTGGGTCAGATGCTCGGTTGGTAAAAACTGACTTACTTCCACTAGCTTTGACTAAGCAGTGCAATTCACACCTGCTGAAAGGCTGAGCCATAAAGAGTATTCTACTGCTAGTATTTTATCAGGAGGGTTTAGTTTTGTCTTTGTTTGACGTATTCTTCATTAGAATGTCTTATCACCTACTAAAATGTTTCTGAACCCTACTGCTCTGTCTTTAATATCAAGGCCTAAATTCTCTGTTGACTGGTACTAACATAATTGCAGAGATGTGATGGGTATATTGCAGATTTTTATCAGCTCCAGATTGGTCATAGTTGTTCTCTTGTGTCCTCCCTATTCCCCTTGCTTTAAGCATTTGAGTAAATTACAAGTAATGGCAGTGTCCTCAAAGGAACCAAAGAAACCATCAGCTTGTGATGGAAGGGAAAATCATTGTCTCTAACAGAGAGTGACTGTCCCTACTCGCCAGCACTTTGTACTTTTTGTGTCTTTTGTAAATGACTACAGCAAAAGCAAAGAAAATAATGGCAAAACTCCCAGGCCTTGTGGGTGGGGGCAGATAATCCAATATGACAAATACAGGATAATAACTGTCAATATATGTTGTATGTTGTAGTATGTTGACTCTTTAGATGTTTCCAAAAGCAAGGACATAAGGTCCTCTCTGTATACTGGAAGTATGTATTAACAGTATATGGGTTGTGCCAGAAGAATAACTCTCTTTTGTAATATCATATTTTTCCCCAGACCAGAGGATATTTCAATGGGTTTGCAGTGTGGATGAACTCAGTGCTCCATTTTGCCAGAGGTCCGCTTTGTGACTTTCAACATTAATTCAGCTCCCCAAGCCTCTACTTCCCCCAGCTGTAAAACAAAGGGCATGTTACTGACCTCTCTGAAAAAGGCACTTGGAGATCTAGGGTAGTGAAGTGCTGTTTCATAACAGAATCATGTTTTGATCGTCCAAGCACGTGTTTAAAAAAAGATCACTAGTATTATTCCTGGGCTTGACGTTATGCATGGGCAAAATCAGAACTCCTTGATGCTCAGAGTGCTGGCTCTAGCATATATTCCTCCATCCTTTCATGTTCTCAACAAAGGAAAGGGTAGGAAAAAAAGAGCCTACAATCAAACCTACAACACTGCAGGAAAGGTCAGTCTTTCACATTTCTGGTTCTGAAAAGCAACAGCTGGTGCCACCCACCATTCTCTGTGCCCTACCTTTGTACTGAAAGGAGGGCTGTCCAATTTAACATGAGTATTTTTTTTATAAAGCCAACCCTTTTAGCATTAGTCTTTTCCAATAAATGACAAAGTTTGCACTGCAACAACAAACACTGGGGTGGAGGGCTGAGTTGCACTTGGCTGACTGTGTCAGTAAATAATAAATCGGCTAAGCATTTTCCAGGGATGCATAGGATTTAGCTATGAACATAAGAAGAAAGGCCATTTGCAACATTCAGTTTTCTCTAAAATTTCCTAGCTCTATATAAAAATTCGCTCAAAAAGCAGTGCCCAAGCAATGACAGTAATTTATCATAGAGAGTTCCCAGAGTTGGTACCATTGTTCAGCTGGAATTTGTTAAAACAGAACTTCTATCCTAATCCCATCTCCTCTTCTTTTCTCTTTTTCTTTATTCTTTGCCTCAGCTGTTTGCTTCAAAATGAACTACTTTTACCAATGGAAGAGCTGCAGTTATGCCTGCTATTTTCCTGCTTCTCTCACATCTGAGTTAAATAAATCCAAGACTGGGCTCTCTCAGACAGGGTGTAGTTTTAATTTTTTTTTCCCCCCACTGTGGTTAGTACAATGGGGCTTGCAAGCCCTGATGAGATTCTTCAGATTTTACTGAGGCAAAAAAATCAGTGATATTAGTAACTCAGGTTGTTCAGAAAGGCAATATTTGTTAGTGATGTGCTTTCAGCTACATTTTCTTATTCTTTCACGCCAGCTCTCTTGGCCATCAATCTGGCTCCTTTTGGGATAGCTTTCCAGGAGATTTCAGACCTGTGGTGAGTTTTAAGTTCTAATTTCTGAACACATTCATTATATTCTTCTCCACAGAAATAAACTTGCACTATAACCATGCACAGAAGCTTGTGCTTGTGGGATGTACTAGTTGAACAGCTTTTTAGCCAGCCTTAATTTGGCCAATCCATCTAATAAAGAACTGAGCTGTCTCCTGGAAGAGCAAAACCTCTTTTCCCTTGCATATAAGGCTGAGTGATGCTCCCTTGCCATTAAAAGTCATTCTGCTCTCAGCCTCTTCAAATGAATTGTGCATCTGTAAATAAAGGGAGACCAAGGCAATTTATTAATCTCATGTTTGCTACTCTGTCTTCTTAAAAAAAAAAAAAAAAAAAAAGAGGCTCCGAGTGCATTATTTCACTCAGCCTGCAATGTGTGACTTCATTTCTATTTGTTGAAGGTGAACCTAGCAGCTTTGTGTCAGACTCGAATCCCGTGAAGACAGATCTTCACTGAAAGCACAGGGAAGGGAACAACAGGTGTTTTGTTGTGGTATGCTGTCAGAGAGGGAGGACGACATTTTTGGCCCCTGAGAATGCCCAGTGGGACTCCTCTGAACCCAAACTGTGATATATTTTCATGCAATAGTGAAGGATTCAGTTTTAGTAGGATTTATTTTTTTTCCAGGCAATAAGAAGATATAGACACATTAAGTGACACACAACTCTAATGCCTCTTCCTTGGGTGTCTAAATAAATCAGGAGCCAGATCTCAGTAAAGTCAATTGCATAACTCCTGTTGTTTGCATGGGAGGAGAGTTCAGCCTTTAAAATGCTTGCAGTCAAATAGAGCATGCCTCCAACTTAAGTATCTTTAGATGGAAAAAATATGCATATTTATTTACTAATGCAAAGCAGATCATTCTGACATCACGATTCTCTGGTATTGCTGCTTTCAAGAAGATTTTGCTGTTTCTCTTTTCAGACAATAATAAGGCACAGGAACAAACAGTTTTTCCCAGACATAATGTGTCAATATAAATTATGTTTGCAGTAGGAATTGCAGTGAGACAGAAGGGAGTCCTCCTTGCTGATCATTTATATGTAACCTCCATTTTGTCCCACAGGGGCTTAATCAAAAACACTGGCTTTTAACCTCTAAGTAAATATTTTGGTACAGCTTTAGTATCATAACACTGACATAGTTGCAAAATGAGAACCAGGATCTTGTTGGCAGAAAGTACTGATGCTGAGACTTCTCTGTTCAGTAGGTCAGACTGGGTCAAACTTCAGATCAGACTCCATCCTCATTTCTGAGCAGGGCAAGTCAAGACCTTGCAACTAAAGTCACTAGAGTAAAATGAGAATTTATACCTCCCTCCTTGGTGAGGGAACAAATTCAAGCCAGGAGAGTGCAGTATTCCTCTTACCTGAATATATTGAGCAGGTGTGGATGTCTCAGGGATGCTGAGGAGACAGTTTGCCTCTCTGTGCCATGGGGACAACCCTGTGTTTCTCAGTTTGTGATGGGGACTGCTGAACAACCACACATGCCTCCCACACTGGAGTCCCAACCAACCTCATTTTTCCAAGGGGTTGCATTTGCAGATGTGGAATAATTCTGTTCTCACAGCAGTGTATGTGGTAGACAGAAGTCAGTAGATTTAGCTTGCTTGAAATCTGAATCTAAAATTCACCCTCGTACCAGCAACACTGCCCAGTAACATGAGAAGTGTCCTGTTCTGAGTTAAACTTAGATGCTGCTACATTTCCTTTAACTGGCTATGTACCCACTCACGCTAGCTGAAGTTCTGGAGTAATTCTCCTAGGTTATTGAAGTTATTCTGAGCAAATTTTACTACCATATTTACTATACTTTTGGTATATTTCTACATTGTGCCCAATGGATTATGCAGAATCAAAGTGATGTATTATTTACAAGAAATAAATATTAATCAATATCAATGAATATTTATGTACACATAAAAAAAAGAATGGCAATATAAATGGCCAATGAGTGATAGCGTATGTCCTTGAACTTAGGGAACTTGGCAAACAATACATATATATCAGCCAAACATATACAAATATACTCTCTCTAGGGCACAAATGTAATACCAAGGGTAAACACTCAATGTTAAAATCAGCTGCATGATAATGTTTCTTTAAAACCACAGAGCAATAAAGACTAGTTATCCAGGACTCTGTCCACCAAACAGGATTTTAAACTACCTCTTACACTTAAAAAGGATGGGGCTTAGAGGACACTGCTGAGTGACCAACACAGGATGCTCTTTGTAATTGGACTGGCTGTCAGTCTGGCTGTGTTCAGCCACAGAAAGGATGCTTAGCACAGCTGGACCAATACTCTCGGGTTAAATTCTGCCCAGTGTTTGCAAGTGGTCTGCAGTTCAGTTCCTTGTGCCTTTTTGACTGTTGTTACCAGTCCACCATCTCACCTTCCTGTGGAAAAATATTTACTTGTGTATAATCTCCTGGTCTTTGCTTGCTACAGTTTAAAATTATATAAGCAGCTTAAAGTTTGCCCACATCAGTAACCCCAAAGGACATGCTTCTCACACAGTACAGGCTCTAAATCATCACTTTCTAATTGCTGAGGACTGGCACAAATTCGGAGTAGTTTATGGCAACCCTCCTTGCACAGTGTTGTATCATAGTTTGGGTAGGACTGTAGGCATCGGTCTTTGACTAGCATTCACAACAACAGCCTCCTAAAACTGACAAAGGCCTATTGATGATTAATAGTAACTGCAATAATATATTCACTTTTGCACCAACAGCATTCCAGGAACACTGTCAGCGTGCTGCTCAGCTACCCGTGCCTGAGCTGGACTGCAGAGCCAGCCGTTCTGTGGACAGCCATAAAAAGGTGAAAGAACAAACAGGACAACAGATGTGACGGCAAGTACCCAAGTAGCTGCAGTACCACTTTTCTAGGAAAAGAAATTATTCCCCTTCTAGTCTATTTCATTCTGTAATAGCAATGTTAGCTTACAAATCCGCTCCTTAACCTTTAACACAGATACACTTAAATTGATGACAGTAGTGTTTATTTTATTAATGCTAATATCCCTTATCTCTAGCTGCTTAATGGATTATAATATTACAAAAATAACTCCACTGAATTGCATCTAGTGACATGAAAGAAACTTCCCTTCTTTGTACACAAATCACCCATCTTGTCATGAATTTACACACAAATATTAGCTAAGTTCCCCTCCAATCTCCAAACCAAATAATAAACTCTAGTCACAAGGTAAATGTAAAGATGATCCCTGTTTTCTAAGAAAAATAATCTTTGGAAAGAGAAACTTGTGTGTGAAAAGCTGTTAATACACAAAGGTTTTGTTTTAAAAAACTACGGAGCCCTTTTAATCATTATTAACCAAAACAGGCCAAAAGGTCTTCAGTACATGAAAAATGCTGATAATGAGGTCTTTAGTCATCTTGACATCACGGCCAGGAAGCTCGCAGTGTATATATTCAATGGATAAAATCATCACTGCCTTGCTCCTCAATGGAAAGGCTCTCTATTCCACCATGAAGATACCCAAATGCCATCTACACCGTGGGGACCTAACTGTGAATGCTCTTCTCTGAGACTGCTGTGCAGTTAAGCATAGCCAAAATGTTCAACCGTTCTACTATGGCTGGGGACACAGGACTATTCATGGACCACATAATCAGATCAGGCCTGCTTCCTGCCTCCAATAGGTACTGTCCCACTCTTAGACTGTGACCTGTACTGAAATAATGTAATCTACTGATATGATTTTTTTCTTGATAAATGCGGAAGAGTTTAGTTAAACCTGTACTGTACAGCATCAAGATAAAATACTACAAGGAATAAGGAACAGTAGATTTAAAGTTTTGTCCACCTATACAAAATCCATCAGCTAAATGAGTCTAATCCTTTAAAAATGAATTGTAAACAATGCAATTTTCAGGCTTGTTATCAGTGTGGAGAAATAATCTCCACAGTCCTGAGGGTTAAGCAATCCAAATTTTGATCTCCCTAACTACCTCTTTTTCATAAGCACAACTGGACATGACTTCCCAGGGTGTAGTTTGTTTGCTGCAATCTTGTCTGACAAACAAGGAATCACTCTGGGGATCTTCAGAGATAACAAAGGAAAAAAGACCCACTAGAAAGCATCAATGGCAAGAGTCCAAAGCTAGAGAGCAGTGGGTTTGCAGCTGGAAGCTGTCGCTTCCTGCAATTTCCTGTAAACCAGCACTAGGGAGGATGAAGAGCCTGTAGCACATGCACCTGACTGCTGGACATCCAGAAGTCCCAGACCAGTGGCCACAGACCTCCTACCTTTCCCAGACATCACCACCATGAGTTGGAAAAACATCCAGAGAAAAAGAAGATATGTCCAGGAGAACCTAAACATTCAGAACATCTTAGACAATATCACAGACTGTTCAGGACAAAATTAACTATTTTTGGAGCTCTTCCTGATAAAAGCCTGGATTGTAGCAGTTCGGCTTTTCAACCACATATTTCCTCCTCAGGCAAAATTTACAAAAAAACACTTCTCTGTGTTCTACCACTAACATTCGCCACATCCCTCTCCAGCCCAGGCAGGGTCTCTGCCAGCACTGTGTCATACACACTCTGGTTCAATACTGTCTGTTGCTGCCCAAATTTCTAGCTGTGACACTTTTACAGTGACACTTTCTTTTGCCTCATCTGTCATCTTCATGCACTGCATCTCCTCCTACTCTTCACCCTCCATCTCCCCCTTCCCTCTCCCACCTTCTAAGCCTCCCCAGCCTGTTTTATAAGGCCTCCTCTCCCAGCTTGGGAGTATCTGTTGTAGCATCCCTTCAAATACCCACATGAAAAGGAGATAATTGCCTACAAATGTCACGGCAACCCTTGATCTGCTGAAGATGCCTGCGCTGTCTCCCATCAAATTCCTGGGCCAACTGATGTAAAAATTGCTTTTGAACAATTTCGAATTTGTTCTTGGTGGAAAATACAGCATTTTCAGTACTTGCCTGACAAAAGTATCTGACACTGCTGCTGGGAAGAAAGGGTGTTACTTATTAGCCTGAAAATATCGTAACACGACACAGCAACGAACTCCGAGAGAGAGAGGTATATGAGATAGTTGTGTCATTCCTGCCCTGCCTGATGAGCAAGCGTGATTCAGTTTGCTTCCCATCTATTAACCACAGTACAGTCTGCAGAAGTGGGGAGTATGCAAATATGAGCCAGGAAAGTTTGCTTGTGTCTGGGACTGTGAATAGGAGGCTGCTACTGCGAGACCCTGGGTCAAGGCCCATTCTATCACTGTGATTAGAAGCCTGAGGTTAGTCTTCCAATTACATTATTGAATACAGTATTTTTGTCTTGTGTATGTAATACAACTGACAGAACTGCATCCCAGCATAGCTTCTAGACACTACTACCATGTAAATAATAAAACAGTGTATTTATTAAATTCCCAGGATACCATTAACGCTTCCAGAAATAATGACAGCATCAACATTCCCAGCCAAACTTACTAACCAGGATGGTTAATAAGAACAAGTGCCTAAAAAGATATTGCATGCTGATGCTATCCCTTTTCTCTTCCTTGTTTTCAAGCTAATGCCCATAGGAATATTTTAGGAATGCTGTGGGACTCCAGCTCCCTCCACACTGCTGGTGAGCACCTTCTTAAGTTTAGCTTTTGCCCTTTCAACTTGCCAACTTTACATCTTCAAGATTATTCTTCATCATAATATGCAGTATTTTTTCTGCCCCCATCATTTCTCCTTTGTTGAACACCCTTGTTACTTGCCTCTGCAAGGCATCTATGTACGTCTATAGGAAATGATGTTACACAAATCAAGACGAAAGGCAAGTATGTGTAAATCCAAGGCATCCTGCGGCAGACTAAATTAACTGATATTTTACTAAATCCTATAGTAACAGTTTCCAAAGTAATAGTTTCCAGTAGTTTCCAAAAGTTTTTACTCAGGCTCCCATCCTATCCTGGCATTTTTAAACAGGAAAAGCCAGCAAAGCCCTGTCATTTCAGAAACGTATATGGCTGTAAAATACACAGATTTGGGAAAACCAGTTTGGTGGAAATCGTTAAATGATATTGTTTAAATTCCTACATGAGCTAGACCAGACCCCAGTCAAAGTGGCTCATTTAGGAGATTAAGAAAACCAGGAACACATTAGCATGGTTCACAGCAGGGTGGAGCATTTAACTGGAGTCACCTGCTGCCTCAAAACACCTTCAAAAATGTATCATGTGGGAGGGCAAGGGACTAATGAGAGAGACGAGAAGAGAAGGGAAGAGGCCAGCAAGAGATAACCCCTGCTGTTTTTTCATTCGATGATTCTTTGGATTTATAAGATATATCCAATGCATTGAGACTACATTAATCTAGGTCTTGTGGAAGTAAACCATCACCACACCCTTTTCTAACTGCATTAACCTAATGCAGCCTGAGATACAACAAAATATGTCACTTTTACTGGATTTAGGAATTTAATTTGATATGGGCAGCATTTCCAAAAATGCAGCATTGTTGACCTACATCAACTGTCTCTGAGGTCCAGGGGAGTCTTACAGGGAGAAGAGGAATGCTCTTTTGTGAGCACTATGCCCAATCCTACATTTCCTGTGATTAAGTCCCATGTACCCACTTACAATACTGAACATAAAACCCTCACTGAAAATAATAAATCATAGTAATAGCAACTTATAGTCTGAAGAAAAAAGGGAATTTGGAAATTAGCCCTTAAATAGGGACTAAGGAGACCTGGATGCTGTTCTTGCTTCTACCCCAGATTTAGACCAGTGCTTCCATCCTCCATTCATGAAATGCTAATATTAAAACTTTAAAACTTGCCAGTCAAGACAGTCCTGGGAAGGTTTCAGTCACAGCTGATTGTCTCTGTCTAGAGCCCAACCATTCTCACGCAGGTTACTACAACCTACCAGACTCATGGAGCTCTTGCTAATCAACAACAGTTTGACGAACCTGGAAAATACTGTAACCAGAACCTATTCCTTTCTTTTCATATTGCCTCCCATGACCTGTTCCTCTCCCAGAGCTATATACCCTGGTCCTGCCTCACTCTACAGACATTCTCAAATAATTCTCAGCTGATCAAATAAATGTATTTTCTCGATAGTTTTTACCATCCGAGCAGGACAAACAAGCACGGACATAAGAAAGAAACCATCTCCACGTCACTCACATTTCCTTCAAGTGCATCACTTTCTAAGCTATTAAAATTAAAAAAGATACCTTATCAAGTGAAAACATTAAGTTTTTTGTTATGTAATGTTATGTAGATTCCCTGTCACAAGAGCTTCACTGAAAGAAGAGTGGAAAAAAAAACAACAAACCAACTTGAGAATATTTAGAAAAACTGAAAGTCAATGAGAAATTAGGGCTCACAACCACAGCAGGAGCTGTCAGCAATCAGTATGTGCCACCATATGTTTTAATAATTTCAGATTTCTTACATGTCTCTAGGGAACCTCAGAGGGTTTTTCATGCTCTTCCCTCAGTTTTCAAACTTACGGCTGTTCTCATCAATAAAAGATTTGGTTTACTCACTGTGGCAACCACACAATGAAAAACAGGTGCAGCCATGTAATATTTCTCTTTAATTACTATTTGTGGGGTAAAAAAAAAGATGATTAATTATTCTGCATTGTAAGAGCACAATGGACCACCTACTAATTATAATCTTGATTTTAAAATCAGTAAATGTTGCACAACATTCTATTAAACCAAGTAAATATTAACACTAGTTTAAAAAAATTTTTTGTCTCTCCCCCTGCATTAAACATCTCCCTCATGAGGATGGACCCACAACTTACTGAGTTATGGCTTTTTCCTCTGGAATGCTTACTCCAGAGACATAAAATATTTTCCTTCAGGAGGAAATAAGAGGGTTTTGTTTTATTTTTCTTCCTGAGCTATTTTCTCCAGCATCAAGTTTGTTTTTATGACTTATGGGTAAATAGTGTGAATTCAAGAAAAACCTAGTCTTCCATTACTTATTCGTATTATTCTTCAAAGTCAACCCACTCGAGAGTTCACAAACAATTCTTTATTTTAAGTGTGTGTTTGTAAGAATGGATGGATATGTCTGTTAAATATGTTAATGTTAAATATGATCCCTGCAAACAAACTTCTTGATGGTCAGTTTTTAATTTCTGGCAGTGTTCTGATGTCCAGATTTTACAAAAATAAATGAATAAAAAGATAAAAAGATAGAAATACCTATCCACAGAGGAGTTGTGTTAGCACCTACTGAATACAAGTTTATGATGAGAAGTGCAGAAGATCCCAACATTACTAAATTATGCATGGTTGTGCATTCAGCAAATCCTTTGCTTTATATGCAAGAGTCTCACTTGCCAGAACACTCTAGGGAAGAACGGGAGGCACTTGTCAAAATGAATACAGTCAACCAAAAAGAGAGGCTTTCACAGATTAACTGACAGAGTTTCTTTAAGCTTTTTCTTCTTCTTTCTTCCTTTCCCCCTACTTTAAGCAGCCTTCCAGGATGATGGGGGCAAATAATTGTAGGCTCAGTTTGCAGACAGTGATGGCATTTAAACTGGGAAATGCAAAGCTGTATCTCTCCTTTCTCCTCCTTCCCCTACCCCTCTCCAGTTTGGCATTCAGCACTGCCAGAATGTGAATTACACTTAAAGAACATTTGCATCTTCAGTACCACCACTGCCAAATGCTAGGCACAAAGAAGAGGCTCAGTGAGGTCCCTTTCAAATTTTGAGCCTTTGAAATGAGCAACCACTGCATATTATTTGAAAGCTGAAAATTATTCCCCCAATGAACTACAGAAAGTTAGTACAGTAGTTCAAAGAAACTTGGGTTCTGAATTCAGCATGCATTGCTGCCTTAGGCAGCCCATAAGATGATAACTAAACAGGTCATCTACTGTCTCGATGCTGCATGCATCTAAAGCTGCACAACCTGTATTTAAGCTGTAGTTGATGACAGCAATGAAAGTGGCAAGCTATGGCTGGTCAGAATGACAGAAAGCAATGTTCTTCTGCTGGAAAATGATGCCTTGCTGAAAACAAAACTTTGTGCTCTCAGTGCCAGCTCTGATAAAATTGCGTTTTGAAAAACTGGAAATACAGTGTCTTGAATCACCCAAACTGTTCTGTTAGGACTGCTGGAATGGAGAATTTGCAGGGGGCTTGCTTTGAAACAGTTTTTTATTTTTAAATCTACTGTGCTGTTATTTATCATTCAAAACATTATAGAACCCAAAATGGTTCAGAATAGTACAATATAGTACTATGTGCTATACAAATATCAATATTAATTTTGACTGTAAAATACAATCAAATGAAGCACCAATTTAGCTGAACAGAATGATTTGACTGCAGCAAATCAAAACCATTTGAAAACATTAACAGCTCAGTAAATCTGATTTTTATTTTGTTACAATTTGGAAAAAAATTTCAAGCCTGTTAAACCTCCACAAAACCAACTCTGTTTAAGCTGTCTGCTTAAACATTTTTTTTTTTTTAAAGTTGACCAAACTCCCAGTCACATCCTGACATTGCCATCAACCAATCCAGCATATCCATCAGCTATATGTGATATTAATCCAGGCTATCAAGGAAATAACTATCTGTTAAAAATCATTTGGAAACTTCTCCACAGTCCTATACCAATCTTCCTAATTATTAAGAATAGAGTCATAACCCACTGTACTCTTTCTGACATCATTTGGATTTGAAAGAGCAAAAAATCTATTGCATCAGCTCAGAAAACTGCAAAGGGGTATTTAAGAAAATAAAGCTTCATCTTCTTTTTCTCACTCTGCCTCAAAATCATAATACTGGGACAGTTCCGGTCACGGGTCCGCCCTGCCTGGCACCTGTGTACTCTCTTCCTGACCCTGTCAGCATTAGCACTCTATGAGCCAGGCACCTTTGGGAGCCGATACAGATCAGAAATGGACACCGAGGCTTTGCACACTACTTTGAAAGTGACAAGCTGCAAGGAGAAACAGGAAGGTCAGCTCCTGGCAGATGGCCTAAACAGTGGGGTTTCTATTCCAGCCCTGAACATCCATAACCACTCATGGGTATGCCCTTGCCCACACCACAGAAAAACAAAAGCTGATCTGCTTAGCAACATGATGCCTCATTCTGGGAGCGTTCCTGCAAAGGCATGCAATAAACTCCATAGAGAGCCAGGCTCCAGTTCAGAGGTTATTTCAAGACTTCAAAGACAATAAAATGATGGGTCATCACTTGGGCTTTTTTTCATGCCTACACCATAAAAAGATTCTGGACCACAGGTAGACTGGAATATGGAGACCTCCTCAAGGAGCTGCCAAACTGATGCAAGCTGAAGTAATGCATAACTGGAAGGCTTTAATTTGACAAAATGAACAGAACTTGTGAAAAGTGGCTTATATGCAATACTCTACTATTAAGATCTGCATGTGAAACAAGGTGGCACTGAAATAAGGAGACTTGTGTCTTGTGACACAGGAAACTGAGGCTCAGTTCCCAGCTCTGCCAAAGACAGGCAAAAAAGCTAAACCTCTCTGATTCTCAGTTCCCCATTTATTTTGGTTCTAGTGTCTTACAGTTGCTTCATCTTCCTTTAGACTGCAATCACTTCAAAGCAGGGGCTGTCTTTACAAAGTGCATGTTCTGTATGATCCTGATCAGGGCGTTTGAAAGTAGGAATAATCCTATTACTTCAGGTTCACCTCTCGCACTGTAATTTGTAACTTTTCTTTACTGGTCCCACATTCTGATCGCATATCTTAAGTCTAAATGCCCTAAATGCCTTAGTTTTTCTCCCACTGCAGAGATATCACACGGATGGTCTTTTCAGTAATGATCAGCAATTTGTAATGCCTTGGTTTTTGGATTCCCAACTTGACAAGCCTTTAACAGATGTCTCTGTTGTTTCTTTCCTGAGAATGTGGCTACTGGGGCTTTAAAAGTACATCTTAAGTTGAACGCAGCAACTCACTCACCAGTCCTGAAGATTTTTCTCCAAAGCCATATTCTTGTTTGTTAGTCAAGTTTTACTGGGATCACCTCCATCCCAGCCAAAGGAGTAGGCAGCTAGCAGCCTCTGACAAAGATGAAGCTAATTTGGATCTACTACAGCTGTTCTTTTCCCACCTAACAGATGCAGTTCATTACAGCTGACTAAGATAAATGCCTATATTTGCAGAAGTCTCTTAAGCACTATACCTATGCACAGCACCAATGAG
Source organism: Apteryx mantelli (assembly GCF_036417845.1). Taxonomy (NCBI): domain Eukaryota; kingdom Metazoa; phylum Chordata; class Aves; order Apterygiformes; family Apterygidae; genus Apteryx; species Apteryx mantelli. The sequence continues at coordinate 14,867,087 of NC_089999.1, forward strand.
ATAAGATGCCTGTATATAATGCATTACAGCATGTCCTATCAGTTCTGCCAGCCCCTCGCGGGTGATTCAGAAGACTGAACTGAAAGCAATTAAAGATGTAATGGCGTGACATACTGTCTTACCCGGGAATTGACCCAGAAAGCAGATTAGAATAAGGCTACCTGGAGTAAGCATGAGATAATTTACAGCTTCAGCATTCTTCATCTGAACAAGACAGAAATGGAACAGATTATAAACCTCAGTCTGATTTCACTCCTACCACATAAACGATCAATAAGATCCCAAAGCCAAGAGTAAAATCCCTCAGGCAGAATCAGCCATTCATATCTTCAATTCTTTGTTTGTTCCCACCAGTGGAAATAACCCTCCTGCTAGCAGTAGCAGAAGAAAAGTTGTTGTACCTGGCCGCAGCTACTGTAGCGCTAGTGAATTAGTTTAAAACTGCAAAACAGGATGGTGTTTAACCAAGCGTGTTGTCTAAATTCAAGTTGTATTGACAACCTTCCTTCCCTTCTAATATCTCCCTGCAAAATAAACACAGACAGCATAGGTCTTATTTAGGGGATAGGCACTTTAAGCTGATCTGCTGTAAATATGATATATGGTAACTTTAGGAACTCTATATCCCTCTTTTCAGTGTGTCAGAATGATGTAAAAAGGTTTTGTTATATATAAGAATTCAGCCTAGCATTCTTATGCATGTCCTATGCTGAATATTTCTATTTAGATAACATTTATCCCAAATCATGTGAACATATACACTTGCCCACACAAAACAGTACTTGATAAATAAAAGAAAATTTTACTTTGTGCTAAAAATGGCTGAATCTGCTTGTGTCTAATGAAATGAACATAGTTGTTTTCTTTTTTTTACTATTTCATAGTTTGGAGATACTGGATGACGATATCAAATGTAGAGCTGTATGGAAAAAAGTTGTCAGTCATACTGAGAAGTCAACAAATTGATGTCTGAAGACATACTTTTAATGACATACTTAGCATTAACCAACATGATACTCTTTCTAAATTTTATTGATATGCTTCTGACACTTGTATTTCATAGAAAAAAGGGCACAAGCATAAAACCAACCTTTTAAACTCTTAATAATAACATTTTATAATGTGACCTCCTACATGTTCTTTAAATTTTCAGGGCTCCTGACACTCATCTTTAATGTCCTCTCCTGTCTTTATGGATGGAAAGGCTAAAATGATCACAGAAAGATGCAGTATTATGTTTTTAGCTGGTATAAACCCAGCTACCTCCTTTGAGTAGTCAAGTAATATTACAGCATATGTATATGCTGTAGCTAAACTTGACATCATTCTGTGGATCCTAGATATATACTCAGTGTTCCATGGATATTTACCAGGTTTACCCCAGCTAGGAAACCAGTCCTTTTCTTTGTTTACCCATCCTACAACATCATATTTTGGTTGGGAAACAAGAGTGGGAAAGCAGAAGAAAGGGATGTGGGCCATCCCTGTGTTAACTCACGAAGATATAAGGGTTTTCTCCTTCTGGCCTAATGAATTGGCCTCCTGTATTATCATCATTCTGCTGGGATTTCAGAAGTGCCTGTAATGTCCAGTCATCTTTTCCAGTATCCCATGTTTTAGCTTTGCTTTAAAAAAAAAAAAAAAAAAAAAAACTTTTTTTTTTAATCTTTAATACTATTGCTTTGGCTTATGAACATTTATAATCTCTCTTATTGGCCACGTGCTTATTTTTCTCTAGCAGTTTTGAATGATGTCCTTTTATTCCTCTGGAGCATATTTGTGTGATTTGAGCTTGTTCCTCCTTCAGTTCAGCTCTTACATCTGTCCTGTCCTTTGTTACCAGACATAACATTACCTTTTTTATCCTGACACTTCTACAATAAAGCTAAGTCCTATCTAAATGCTCCTTCAGCACTTGCAGAAGAAAACTTCACCTCTCAATTGAAATGACACCTACAAAAACAATCACTCTTCTTCACTACATATCTCACCCCCTTTACCAAATTTCTCTTTGAGACCAATAAAAGGGTCCAGTAAAAGGTCATTTCTTCACTCTGCATCTTCCCCTGGAGTCCCCCACTACTTAACAGTTCCTGAATACACAGAGGCACATTTCAGAGAAGGTTAAAGCAGATTTAAGCCTTTCCCTCGTTCTCTAGCTCCTGATTTCTCAACTCCCTATTATAGGTAGGTAAAGATTGGTTCAACTCTACATACCACAGTGACAATGAACAGAGACTGTTTTCTCCCACAGCAGTCTCTAAGAGGAGATTCTCACCCACTTTTTGCAAAAGCCAACACTTTTTTCCAGCCAAAATCTGGATTGCTCTGTAATAACTTTCATGACACGGGGTTCCTTTTCCTCAGTAGAAATTTATAGACCTCAAGAAATGCATTACATCTAAATGTCTAAAGCAGTGATGGCCCACTGTCAACTACAAGTCTATCATGGGTGGTCTGCAGCTGGTCTGTGGAAAACTACTAGTCTTTTCAATTATAGTTTCACAATAAGCATGTTTAGTACAGCAGGAGCAATTATGTGGGTCAACATAGGTCAGTCAGTGCCAAAAGCTTGGAATCACTGCTTTAGAAGTTTTTCCAGGCACCATCACAAACTCTGCTACTGTTGCATCTTTGCATTGAGATATAACTGTTTTTCTCTGTGCCACTTTAAAAATGAATGTGTCCAGTCAGAGCCATATCAGTCCTCTTTTGCCACCCTAAGCATTCTCTTAGCCTGGTAAGACTAGTATAGCTAAGGATAAGAGAGAACTGGGAGGGATTTTGTCCTGCTTGGCACATCAGCAGCAAAGCTGGTGCCAATGCCCAGATAAGAGAGAACCCAACTGGATTCTTCAGTTCCCAGGAGAAACTGCAAAACTGCACAGCTGACACAAAGCAGCAGGGCAGAAATCACACCCTTTTCATTTCTAAGGCAAAGGTGTTCAATTAAGTTTCATTTCATGACAAGAGACATGAAACTCAGTGGGATCATTCTCATTCTCACTTCTTGAGTGGGACTAGATAATATTCCCCACCACTGGCCCTTCACTTCAATCAACAGTTTTATGCACAGACTTCATCATCTTCTAATATCCAAACTTAACAAACTGTCTAGTGGCAGCAATGGTAGCTTCTCACACACCGTACACTTTGTGGCAACAGTTACCCAGAGTGAACTATACTGGCCTCACATGCTCCACTGAGACCATGCTTGAAAGAAATGGCCTGCCTTTGGACTTGAGATTAGTTATTACTGCATAACAGAGCTGTATCAAAATAGATGGAAGAAAGGGCAAGACATTAGCTATTTCCTTGCCAGCATTTCTTTTCTTATACATGCAAGTCTGTATTAGAAACTGAAGCGAAGGAACTTAAAGAAATTCCAGTGAAGCATTTGTGTCAGAGGGTAACAACTGCTAGCTACGATGGTGTGAAGCACAGTATAGACTAATTGCAGCTCTCCAGTGCTGAAAACTCTACCTTATGAATACATAATCATCACAGATAACTGCTGAACAAAACAGCTGTTCAGGCACCCCATTACATATATTTATAGTGGTCGCAATTCAGAAAATAAGATACTGCTTTACTAATAGAGTTAAAAAGTGATGCACTTTGCAACACACACATACACGTTAAACAACCATAAAGCTCCCCCACTGCATTGACATAGTATTGTAATATATGTTGGCATTATGTCAGGAACAGCAGTTTTCCAGATTCAGCTACATAATGTTCATCCTAATGAACTCTCTGGAGGAACTGTCATAAATGACAGAATATCATAAAAGAGCTTCACTTCCAATAAAGGCCAGAGATAGCACACACAATGATTATATTCAAGGGACAAGCTCTGATCTGTGATGTTTTGAGGCAAGGCAGTGATATTTCTGGTTTATCAGTTATTCACTGGGTTAAGCTTGTTTCTTTCATCTCTGCAGTAGCATTTGAAGTAGGATTCATGGAAAAGAACTTTAAAGATGTTCTCTAAAGTTATTAAAGATAATAATTGAAATAGTTCTTTTGGCTGACAATAAAGTCAATGGCTAAAATTATTCAAGCTTTTAAAAATCAGATAATAACCTACGTTTCTCCCTACTCGTAATCAGCTCATTTGGTTGTAAAGATCTTAATAAATTCAGCTTGATTAACTCCAACCTAGTTATAGAAGGTTATTCAATATTGTGGAGATAATTTTTACCAAAAAAATAATATAGAAACTATGGAGGAAAAGAGATGGGACCACAATTTCAGCTGTTGACAGCTGGCACAGATGCTTTGCATTCAGCAAGGCTTTGTTGTACAGGTAAGATGAAGAAGATGGGAAAGGAAGCTCATTACCACTCTGGTCTCCTCCCATGGCAAGTTCTAGGATTGTGAATGATTTTGCTGAGGAACAACTGTTCCCCAAGCACGAAGAGCTCAAACCCTCAGCCACTGCAAAACAGGGACATCCCATTCAAGCTTTAAAGTAAGCCAGAAATAGTTTGATCCACCCAGATATTCCTCTGCAGTCTGGCATGAATTGTATACATTTGTCCGCAGTAATTAAAAATCTGACAGAGGTGGATGTTGTGGCCATACTTTAAGAGATTTTAAGATATCCCTTCGACATGGCAATATCAGCTATTCTCCCTAGTGGAGATGCTGTTTTTTTGAGTGGCATATGCTGTTTGCCAGCATAGCTAGATCTACTGAAGGAGTGAAAAAGAGATTACAGGTACCCTCAAAACATGGAAATCCTTATTGATTTCGAGGTAACCATATTGGAAAGTTTCAGTGCAGACCATGTCTAAGCTAGATAAAAACATCCACTATGTTGTTTCTTTTTTGCATGACCCCAGCTAGATCAAACCTATCTCAAGTGCTAGCAGTTTATCTGTGTAGGAAGTCTGAGCTGTGCTTTAGTGACCCATGGATTGTGTTAAAAAAAAAAAAAAGAGTGAAAAAAGGTACCTCTCTTGCAAAAAAAGTAAATACGGAGGAATGACACCTTTGGGAAAACTAGCATTTCACTGTTTTGTTGGAGTGACTGCTGGGCTAATTACATCCATGAAGTATTATAGCAGTACAGATTTACTTTGACATGGAATACTTCTCTCTCTGTTGAGATACTATTTTTAATGCCACTCAGGAAAGCTCACTTGTGAAAGCATTTACCCTACAAAATATATACAGATCTCACAGAGGAGGAACTGAACATTCCTGAACTGGATGGGTTTCCAAAGTGACTCTTATTTGGCAATGGGAGAAGTTAGCCTCTTCTAACATGCTTTTGTCCATGTATTAATAAAGCAATTACCTATTAAATACTTACAATCAAATTGTAGCTTTACTACCATCCTTTTTACAGTGACACCTGACAGGTGGACTTAATTCATCAAGTAGGTAATAAACATAACAGAAATCAAACAATAGCTCACAAACTGTTTGTCTACCTACTTTGGGGAATCTATATACCTCCATTCCCATTACATTTGTAATGGATGTTATTTGATGATAACTGCATTTACTTCTTTGGTTACCTTTCACTAGCTGATAATCTCTATTTGATACACAGGCACTCTGGCATTGTCATAACTAGCATGTTACGGGTTGTCTGTCTCAAACATAAGCCTTCTGCCTCTTCACTCTGTTTTTTTGTCTCCCAACATCATTAAGATGCTCCCCCCAAAAAGCATTAACAAGTCCATTTCTGTTCCATCTTTTTATCCCTTTCACTTTTTCTTAATATTTACTGGACATTAAAGGTGGCAAACAAACAAAAAACAAACAAAAACAAAAAACTACTTCTGCTTACAATTCCCTGTGATGATGACCATGTACGGGCAACCAGATGTTGCAGTGAAAAGAGAACTACAGTGGCAAAAAGCAAACAACTGCTCTAAGTGTTAAAAAGCCAATCTACCTCCTACATCTGCCTGTAGCAGCAGAAAGTGACCTCAGCTTTATGAATGACTTACTACTAAGGAAAAGAAACAAAAAAAAGGCTTGAGGAATCCTGACCTTCTGTAATGTCAATCCTGCCCTACAAACCTTAAATTTAGAGAAACAGGATGAAACTAGTGCATTTCAAAGATTTAAGGAAACTCTCAAGCCATTCCCTAACTTTGGGAAATATATTCTGGTTCAAAAATATTTGTGGATAGTTAAGCCACAGTTCCAGCTTTTACATTTAGGTAGATCGACACAGCTGCATGCAATGGGAGTACAGTGACTTATACCAACAATGGATTTAATCCTATTTATTTCATCAGGAATCAGCAAAGTATTGAAAAGTAATATTGAACAAACTAACTTTAGCTGCCCTCAAAAATCAGGTTACCATAACTGAATGCTGTGTGTAACTGGAAAAATTCTTCTTTCATATAGGTGGCTGCAATGTAAGAGTTACTACATTTGAGCCCATCTGACTATATGGGATCAGTATGAAACAGAATGAGATCCTGCACACTGAACTGCAGTCTACTCCCAGTGATCCATCACTGATGTTAACCCAGGGTAACTCCATTCAGATGACTAGTTGAATGCTTATGTATTTGTGCTTATGTGGCCAAAAGCCAAACCAGATCTAGCAGTCAAGTTCTTCAACTGAGATAACTTGAACACATTCTGTGAAGATCAGTGCTACACCCATGCATAGTACATGAAGACCTAGTCTGTGCTGGGTGAAAACATCTGAGGACAGATTGTCATCTGAGGTGCTAGGCACTGGCTGTAGCAGAGTGGGTGTGTATCACAGATGCGGATAAGGACACATGCAGTCTCAGCTTCTCTCATCCCAGACTGAACACCAGCTCTGTGGGAACATTAACCTTGGGTGGTTCTATATAACGCACATCTTTCCCGTTCTCCTATTTTGCTCTATTTCAGCTCTCTCCTTTCTCATTTTAGCCTATTTCTGCTCCACTAGATATTTTGTCTCCTTATTCCTCCTCCTCCCAAGCTGATAACAAATTGAGTGCATGTGATTTCAAGTCACTCTATCAAGCCCAAGATATTTGAGCAACTCTGTAATTAGTCCAAACCAGTTTCATCATTTCTTTTTGAAACGAGTGATTTTATATAAATTGCAACTGCAATCTAGTTTCCAAAGAAACAGATACTCAAGTTTAGGATACAAATTCCAGTTCCCATGTTGTAGCCTTCTTCTCCCACTGTGTGCAATATAAACACATAACAGAGTAAGAGCAGCCTGATAGAAAATAACATCCTCATTTCCATGGCCAGCAAGGCACAAGGCTCCAGACGTGCTGTGCAGAAGGGCAGGGAGTGGGAAAGGGGTAAGTGCTATACTTGCCCCAAATTTAATAGTAGCCCTTTGGAACCAGCATGCGCTGGAATAAATTAAATTCATCTTCTAACTATTCTTTGACCAGCACTGTGAAAACAGTACAGTAAGAGCAGGATTGGGAACCCCCCTTATTTCCTGAACTGTGCTATAGCTAATGTGGGGCTAGGAGTTTCAAGAAAATAAACAGCAAATAAATCTGCTTTTTTGTTTCAGTCCCCATCCCTGCTCTTTGTTTGCATTCTCTTCTTATCCCTATAAAGGGGTGGCCAATGAGCTAATATAGTCTCCTGTGACATTAAAGCAATTTAGCAAATAGATGTCCTCATTTAATAATCTTACCATCTCCATCATCCTGACACCATGTCTTCAGCAAGCCATTAGAGTCTGCAATTTAGCATTGGGGATAGGACATAGGAAGGCCTGTCACAGTCACCAGTGAGCTTGTTCCACAGCTGACCTGTCGGCTGCAATCAGGCATCGAAAAATTCCTCTGCTGCAGATAAAAAAAAAAAAAAAAAAGTCAATCACACTCATTCTGATGTGAGAAAGTCCCCAGTGCTCCAGACGTGTCAGGTAATCCATCACTTCCTGGTAACATATATCAGTCCCTTGCTCCGAATCAAAAATAAAATCACACAGAAACTGAACATATGGAAGGCAATCCTATCTCCATGGAGCACTGTAAAAAGACCCACAGCAAACTAAAAATTATTATTATAATGCAGTCCCCCCTTGGAGAAGCCAGGTAAGTTTCAACACAATGAAGTTTTACATGAATATAATTTGGAGTGATGACTTAGTCATTAAAGCAAATGTTCATCCAAGGTTAGGAGCAAGAAAGTTCTGGAGGCAGCCCAGGGCTGAATCTTTGAAAGGTCTTCAGAACGGTTTTGTATCAAACAGACAGCCCCCATCAATGCTACGAGACAAAGACACTCTGACAATAAGAAGCTAGTTTTCAGCTGTAGTTACCCAAATTTCTTGCATGGGCTCAGCTCCTAAGCCTGCTATGGATACCTAGGATGAGCTTAGACATGACTTGAGAAAGTATCACTTTCCTTCATTTTATCCAGCCAGTAATCCACCTGCTTCCTAGAATGTCTCATCTAAGCCAATTACTCCATTGATCTTGACAGTTTTAGAGTGTGAGGGAGCCCACCTCTGGTCTGACTTGCCCTCTAGAGGTGCCTCCTGATTTCTCCACTGTAGAGGGAATCTAAGCGACTAGTATGACTAGTTGCCTGTCTTTTGCAGGTGCTAAAGTTAGGTGAGAAGCAGCCCTCTCAAAGAATACAAGTACACTAGACATTCAGCTCCACATGAGGATGCAGACTAGGTCACAAACCAGATTGGTTGCATGTGTGTTACACTGCAGGTTAATTAAGTCGATGTATTGGCATCTGTAATTGAAAAACAGAGTTAGGTTTGGGGTCTCCAATTTTGAAATGCAGGCTTCCATTTATTAGGCTCCCTAAGCAGTAGAAAATGTGAACACAAGCACAGAAAATGTAAACACTGGCTTGCCTTCCTAATGGTTTGTTTCTGGAAAATAAACCTGAGATTTCTTTAAAAAATCCATGCATCCCTAAGTCCATGCATTTCTAGCTTTTACTCAGTACTTGAACAAATGATGAGCTCCCAGAATACCATCCCATCTGCTAAATGCTTGCAGAACTTTTGGTTTGCTCTTTACTATCATCTTAATGAACTGCCCTGAACCACACCTTTCACTTCTCACCTTTTACTTGTTTATCAACTCTTTCTTGCCACGTTTCCTAATTATTGCAGACATTTTTGTTTAAAGATTTGCTCCTTCCCTGCCAATCTTCCCTTCCTATCTGACCCCGCAGTAAAGTTGCTCATCAATATAAACACAATCTGCCTAGTTTGCAAATGTAAGAACAAAGACAGCTAAGTGGGAAACAAATGGGAGATGTTACAATACACAGAGTTTTTGCTTTGCAAGCTGTCCACCTCTACTTTACTAGAAGGAGCATTTAGTTACAGAACAAAAAGTACTGTTGTTCTTTCACCAGCTGCCCCATGTTGCTTTGAAAGTAATGATTTGTATGGGGGAGTCCATTACATAAAGCTGTAGAGATGGAATATGAGTGCTGTTTATATAAAGCACCAGATGGTGAAATTACATAATCTTAAATGTTATATATGCACATATATATATTTATATTTTGATATATCAATTTCACTGAGGCTATGGGAAGTTATATCTTGGGGACAATGCCTGTTGTTAGTTATGGTGTGATTTTGTGTATAAGCTGTGTGTGTGGAAATTTAAATATATTTCTGGCCAAGATGAAACAACAGAGTGAAACAACTTCTTAGTGCAGATTTCCTCCTTAAACCTTACCCCTGTGAAAACAAAAGGGAGATAAATCATGCTAAAACTCATCAGAACAAAACAAAGGAATTTATCATCACTTTGTTTCTTAAAGTACTGTATGAAGGGTTTGAAAGGGTTAGTATTCTGCATCCCCAGGTATAATTGTAATGCATCACAGTGATTTTCCCAGTAACAATACTTTAGGCCAGTATGTTACCCCTGCTCTGAAGTGATATGGACAAAGATGCAAAAGCTCAAATGTTGTAACAGATCTTACTGCATTTTCTTTACTTTGCGCTAAGCATATCCTGAAGCCTTGCTCTCTTGCAGTTACTTGCAGTTGCCTTTCAGACAGGTTGCATTAGAGAGAGCTAACCACTACTTTAACCTGCTGGCCAAATGGAAAACAGCATCTGCTCAAAGCAAAAATGGCAGTGCTCAAATAGTATTAACACCACACATTCAACTTCCACCACTGGAGAAGATGACAGAATTATAGAAAGAGGCCCCAGAGAACATAGTGGTAATTCTCTCTAGCAACTCCCATGCTCTTAAAAGCTCTCCATAGCACTAGAGCTGCAAACCATGCAATAGCATAGAACTGTTCAGCATAGACTCTGCTTTTCTAACAAAAGTTTTCAACACAGTTGGTTAAGTCTAAATGCCACTCAAAGGAATTAACTTAAGAAATGGTATGTATGACCTTCCTTTTGGAGCACTTAAGGCTTTCAAAGATGCATCAGAAAAAGCATAGAAAAAGCACAGTCATTCTTGTCTTTCCTCCTTGCCACTGAGATTAAGAAAAGAAATTCTGCCTTGCCTGGACACAAACAGTTACTCACAATATAAAAATAATCCTTAATCAGGAAATGATCTTGAAGCCACTTAGGATAATCCTGGCAGTAAGTACCAAACTGGCTGATGAGTGCCAGATTCAGCTTGAAAATAGCATCTGCTTCATTTTTAACTGTATAGAACGCTTTGATGAGTAAATGTTTGGGACCAGATGTAAGGAGGCACTACAGAGTTCAACTCCCATGAAAGCAGACGTATTTGTAAAAGAGTGCAGAATACCAAGTATTTATTTCATACTGAAATCCTTTGAAAATCTGGCCAAATCTGATGAAGGTTTGAAAACCTAACCTCAAAACTTGTTTCTGCTCTACTGGGGTAAGCATCAAACAATTTAATCCCAATCATTGTTTGAAATCTGCTTCTGTGTATCTGTAGATATATCATACTGATGTCATGAGGCTGAGGCAATAAGGGAGACACGCCAGAACCTTTCTGTTCTTACTTGTCCTTCCCTGCAAATACCATCTCAGGGCAATGGTTCTCTTCTATGTTGCTTGAGCTACAGATGCTCACCAGCTTCAGACCAGGCCCTAGTTTCACTTGGTGACTTTCCCTGACACAGGATCCTAATTAATCACAAGGACACAGAGACAGATTTTCAAGTACTTCCCACATGAAAGGTGGTTCCTGTCTCTACCCTGCTAGTTCCAGAGGGGCTGGGACAGCAAGGGTAGGAGCACAAAAAAGAGTCGGTGCAGGAATGCTGGCCCTCAGGCATGCACTGTGGCAAAGAACTTGCTTGACATTTCTATTACTGTCTTTTGTGATACACTGTCTGTAAGAATAACTGTAAAAAGACTGTGTGGATCTTATGTTTCCATGCTGAAATGACCTTGGTACGTGGGGCACCCAGACAGAAGTAATGGTCTTAAACTATATGGGAGAAAGAAAAATGCGGCTGATCATAACAGATTTTCAGCTCATGTTTTCAGATAAAATGTCATACTTCAATGCTGATGTTTGACCTGTTCCCCAATACCAGACCAAGTTGAATGTGTCCACTGAAGTCATATATGTTACAATACTTACTAATAGCTGAAAATTTGCTGAAAAGCCACACTGTTCAAAAGCCACAGATTCAGAAGTTCCTTGACCCTTCATTGCAAAAGCCACAAGCCTGTTGAAACATGCTCCGTTAATCTCAAAATAAGATTATTTCTCTCAAAAATAGAAGCGAAGAATGATGTACAGCTGACTGCTTCCAAACCCCATGAGGGTAATTAGCTTGCGCTAACCATGTCATTTGGAGATTTCTTACTCCTGCTTTCAAAATACCGGAGGGGAGAAAAACATGTTTCATGTAGATTATTCTCTGCACTGAGACAATGGAGTCTGGTGGCCTTATCTTTGAAAAACTGAAGGCACTTGTACAGTGTTTTGGGAGAATTCCAGGAGGAGACGTGTAGGTGCATTCTTTCATTAGCATGATGAAGTAGCAATTAGCCTGCACAACAAGCTCTCAAAGAGACTGTGGGATTTCCACAGAAAAGGACTTGCTGAATTCTGCAGTTCTGCATTTAAACCACCAATCCCATGGACAATACACAGTATTCAGCATAGGAAACATCACTGGAATCTGTTGACTCTCAGGAGAGCTGTGGCTGACCTGGATCTTAACTTGCTTGAACAGTTTTCACATTAAAAAAAATGTGATTTTGATATATGTATGTTTGTGTATGTGTGTGCATATATTATTCATATATAAAATTTATGTATAATAGTTATAACTTCATAATAACATACTATACATATACACATACACATATTTATTTTTCCAGGTATAAATATAGATCCACTCATCAGGGACTGCCATCACACCAGTATCCTACTAATTTACTATTTATGTTACTAGTAACCGGTTACTTTTGCAATGGACTACATCCCTATCACATTAAGTGCTGTGCAGATATAAACAAGTAGCTGGCCCTTCTGCAAAACAGTCTTCAACAGAGAAAAAACTGTCTGACTTCAAGTTTATAGATCAGCCAGCAGAAACAGTCCTTCCACTTGCTATTTTGGCATATGAATAATTGTTACCACATATCTTTTGATGATAGCTAGCCATTTTCAAAGAGGATAATATGGATATCATCTCTGGAAGCTGATACTGTGCTTAAAATGGCTGTTGGCCTTCAAAGGCAGAAAGAAACAAGAGCAGGCTTTGAGTGAACATTAATTTAAAATGTAATTTTCATCCCCTGCCTAAGAATCACATGGGATTTATGCTATTAAATATTAAATACCAAGACCTTTACGAAGTGAGGCAGCTTTATTGAATAAAATTATATCAAACAATAGAATCACAAGCTTTGCAGTTATTAACCATATAACAGCTTTCAGAAAATATTCCAGTGCAAAGACCCAGAAGAAAAATGTGTTCCAGTCAATGATTTACTCAAAGAATCCCTTATCTACGAAATACTGGGTAACTGCATGCTCAGAGTACATACTGTGGACAAGGCTGCTCATTCTCATGGTCACACTTAATTGATATTTAACACTCTTTATGTAGACAAAACTTTCATTGACATGACAGAAGCTTCTACTTCACTGATATATATGAAACATGTAAGGTTTTGTTTTGAAATATAAGGGTTTGTTCTTATTATTCAACAAAGTGAAGAAAATACGGTGTTTTTGAAATTCAGCTCATTTTCCAATTTGTGTAAAATCCAAGAGCAAATTACAATTTCTATTTTTTTCTTACATTGTACTCTAGGGAGTTATTCTGAATATCCTGCATGAGAGTGGTTACTGTACTTTGTTGAGACTGACTGTCTAAGTGACACGGGGCTGATTCCGTGCCATGCCTGGATGGGAACACAAACACTTCTTGAGCGATTACTGAAATTGACTTCTAATTATCACTGGTGCCACTAAATCTCAATTATCCAAAGCTTGCAAATAAACAAATGCAAAAAAGCCCAAAGTATGGCCAAAGTAAATGTGCTATATTAAATTAATGTGCTGATATAAGAGTCACTGGGCGATCAACACAATCTCTTTGCTTTTGGTTTCTTGCTGTGATAATACTCCTGAAACCAGACAAACCTCTTAAAAATCATGAATGACAGCAAGGGAAATGTGGCCTGTGAAGCATTAGGATACACAGAAAAAATGTACAGGTAAATATTGCTACATAAATAACGACAACTTGACACCATGGCTATTATTTTTCTAACCAATATTTTGACATTTTCACTTACGGTCATTATAAATGACTTATTCCTGCCCCTAAACACCAATCAGAGCTACCACTAGTAATATTTTGACCATAGGCAGGTGCAGTAAAATTGATCAAGATGTTGACACTTAAAGATACGAGCAAACGAACATGATAAACTGCCAGGAGCTATGAGCAAGAAACACAATGTTCTTTCTTTGTAAAATAGCGCCTGGCAGGGATGGTTATTTTGACTTTGTTTTTATGTAGACAATAGCTTTTCAAATTACCCAGGAAAACCATAGCAGACTGGATAGCCAAAATGGAATTTGTGCCCTTGAAAACAATTTGTTCTTTAGTCACAGCCTTGTTCAATGTTTGTCACTTCTGCTGGGAGAAGTGTGGAATGTGGGGGACTATTTTCAGTTGTTCCATTCTGTTATAAACTGGAAATGAATAAAGGCGTGTTTCTAACTCCTAGTGAAAACCTCTGCACATTTCCCTCATGTCCCATTCACATTCCAAATTTAACTAAAATACATATTATATTTCAACAACGTTATTTTGTGCATATGCCAAGTTTGCATGAAAGAAACTGATGGATATTTCCAAGTTCATTTCCTGATAATTAACTTAGAGAGTACTGCAAAGAAAGTATGTAAAATAACTATTTCCCTCCTTTGCTTTTTCCTTATACTATCATATTGATTCCTTGATTCCCTATGCAACTATATCAATTCCTTCCCAATGACTACAGAAATTGCCTTGATTAACTGGATGAGATCAAACAATCTGCTGACCCAAGTATCTTGATTTAGACAGTAACCAGAGTCACACGCTTCAGAAGGCGGTACTAAAGCTCCCCTTGAAAAAAAAATAAATCTGTGAAACCATGCCTTTGGCTCTCAGGGACTGGTAATTATTTAAATAATTGCACTGCTGCAATATCTTGGAACAGGTGAAGACTGCATTGGGTGAGCTGCTCTGCCCACATATGACGTGTCTTTTTGATACTATCTTCAGTGCTTAATTACCAAACATACAGATTGTATCTATGCAGACACCTAAATTATTACACAACTGGTATGATACTCTTTGTCTTAGTCATATCTTTTCCCCTCAGTAAGATTTGGAGTAACCTGATGTTAGCATCAGACCAATAGAATTCTCAGCATTAGCCTGAGAATTTCAAAAGCATTTAAAATTAATGGAAATTAGACATCCAGATCATCTAAGAGTAAAAAATTCTTAAAACGAAGTTCAACTCAAATCTTAGCTGAAGCTAATATGTGAGAAAATCCTGAGTTAAAAACAAACAAACAAAAAACACTTCTGTCTTTGGGAGCTTTTAGAAATTGGAGTATTTTGGATCTGTTTTCTCAGTGCTTCTGTAGTTTGTCACATCCCTGTAATTCTTGCAGTATTTCTAGCTATGGGGAGATGTGACTACATTGGAAATCCATGGGAAATCTGTAGTCCAGTTGTGCAGACGTAAGAAGTTAATTTAATTTGTCTAAGTTTCAAATGAGTCTTGTGAAAAATCCATCAGCACTTACTGAATTGCCCAGAGTACAATTTTAGGCACATTCATTTTCACACTACAGACCTATGTGCTCAGTTATTTTTAGAGACGCAAACAATTATACTAAGGAATCCGCAGTCACAAACCCTCTCCAGGAACAGACTTCAGACAGCTAAATAATACTATCTCAGCACACCTGTTACATATACAGAGAGCATACACAACCTCCCTACCCCTGAAATTCTACTGTTTTACTCTATACTCATTTGAAGATGAAAGCTTCATGACATGTTATGTATTGCAACTAAATCATAGCTCTGAGAGCCTTAAAGAGACAGACAGGATTTGCACTTCCCTCTTAACATGATGAGGACCCAGTTAGAAAACTCACCCCCTCTTCTCCATTAGCAAAACCTGAAGGAATTAGCAACAGTTGTTATTACATTTTACTTTATCCGAGGATCATTGTCTTTCTTCCCTTCTAGCTTTTGTATTACAACATCCACTCTTGTCAAATGAAATATTTATATTATTTTAACCTTTGGCTACAAAAATAATAATAATAAAAAGCACCAGACTAAAATCTTAATTCTTTCTGCAGGAACAAAGGAATGAAGGATAACAGGGACTTTGGTTCCTGAAACCTGTGAAGGGTGTTTCCCAAGCATAATTTGGGAAGATAAGAGAGAGACTCTTCATTAAAAATGAGCAGGATTCAGAATGTCTGTCTTTAGGTTGGTAATGCTTAAAAACTCATCAGTCTTACTTCCAGCTTTCTAAACCCCCAGTTCCATCAGAGCTGGAGTTAATGGACACAGGACAGAGACTGACACTAGCACAGAGCACGAGCCAGTAAAATGAATGCATCTTCAGATATCCAGAAACTCTGCCTTTTGGCCTGCCATTGACCTGAAGGACTTCTGTGCATCTTTTGTCTACTGAGACACTAAATCTTGGCAGATGGACAGCTTGGCTTATCTTAATTCAGAGGATTATATCCAAGATTGCAGAGGTGATGCCACAAATCTGTACACTGTAACACTGACTCCTCCAGAGAGCCTCTGTAGTAGAAGAAAGTTGCTAGACTTACTTCACACACAGACGCTTAGACTGACACGAAGAATCCCAGTACCTGAATGGCGATGAAAACCCAGGATCACGATCTTCACTTCATTACACCACATTGACTTTCTCAAAGGAGACTAACAGAACTGGTCAAAACTAGTATTTCCATCTAGTAAAACAGACCAACAGAACATAGAAATTATTTCTAACAGTGTTTCCCTGCAAAATTAAGATGAAAACTCACTTTGTGTTGGCTTGAATGGAAGCTCTCCTGAATACTCAAAATTAAAACAAAGTATTTTGGAATTTTGTGCAAGGATTTAAAAAAAACTTTTAAAAATTATTTTATTGAGAACTTAATACTATCTTTAGATGACTCCCTTTCATAAGAAAAACTGTCAAGTCACAAATTTTGAATCCTTCTGATTTTTGGCTATATATGTGATGTGATGTGAGCTGTGTAGAATTTTGGTCTTTTTTTTCTTTGTTTTATACAAAGCGTGACTTTTGTTTCCACTCAAGCCAATCTTAGCTTTGCACTGCGCCATACTGAAGAAAATGAGGAAGATATTGCTGAATAACATTTTTCCTGGAAAACCAGTGTGCCATTTTTTCAGAAAAATGAAAAATTCTAATGAGGCAATGCAAAATTATGGATTGCACCAAGAGAAGTAACTTGACAACAAATGCTTGATCAGAACTCAGAGAAAAAAATGACTCTGCCTAAACAAGATCACTGACCATGAATTAGACTTTGCTGTAATTCTAAGTGAAAAGGCTAATTCATCAAGCTATAATGAGAATCTCACTGTCATTCATCTTTTATGCGAACATTTGCAAGCAAGAATCTGGACATCAGGGGAAAGCCCCATAATTAATTTATCTCAGTTGTGTAAAAGGCAACAGATCTGAATGATGGGTTCTGTCCCAGCACAGCTGCCTCATCAGACATTTAAAAATCAAGCAGATCATTTAGGCCCGATTCCTGCTTTCCTTCAAGGGAACAATAATTAGCTGAAGAGAAACTGGAACTGTGACAAATACTGTGGTTTGGAAGAAGGAAAGGAACAGAAACCTACCTCCTAGAAATCACATCAGCAACAAAGACTAAAACTCCCTTCAAGGAAAGAGAGAGAAAAAAAAAGGACAATTATTTACAATAGGGCAGTTTTACTGTCTAGCCTAAGGTATCAAGTTAGGATTAAGACCAAATAAAGGAGACAGTGATCACAGTAATTTACTGTGGATAATTTGCCTTCAACTGAGTCTTAGCATATTCAGAAGACAATGTCAAAGCTCCATATGATTACAACGCCCTGGCTTACTCTCTGTTGAGATAACATTATTGCTTTATTAAAGATCAAATTTTTTGAAAGTATAAGAGGCACTGGAGTACCTGACTCCCATTGAAAGTCAGCAAAATTTTTAAGCTTAATTGCAATTTCTACCTTTTGAATTAGCTCCGTGCTACTGCTCAGGTGGCTTTGGTTCGCACCACAAAGCTAAGTGGACATGTTCAAACCACTCACGCAACTCTCATAACACTTCCACACTAACTTCATGTTCGTGAAGGTAAAAGCCTCCCAAAGTACCTGAGAGCACCAGCATCCTTCAAGACCTCGTTACTGAAAGCAACAGGGTAGGGGCAGAAGTCTGATTGTTGAGAAAGCAAGGGCAAGAAAGGGTGCGTTTCAGGCAGCAGGGGTCAAGAGGAAGCACTCTGTACCCAGTAGCCAACCTGGATGAGCCAAATAGTGGGTGTGCAAGCTGCTGAAACATACATTTTGCCATGCAGTAGCCTTGCTTGCATCCTGAACTACAAATCTGGAGGAGCAAATTCCACCACATGTCTTTGAGCCCACCAGTGAGAGGAGATCTCAGTAGCAACCTTTATGTCAACATACAGGGTCTTCTGTCAGCCAAAAGTCTCATACAAGTTGCCTGACTGGAGTTTAGGGTTTTTTGAGAGATGAAAGTGCACCTGTGGCAGTACTAGACCATGTTTGTGGTATTTCAATTCTGGGCTGCTGTGGGATCAAAACCACTCAGACACATCTACAAAACAGGCTGGAATGTGCGGGAATACAGGAACTAACTACACTTATATAGTTACAATCACATTATTTCCTGAGTTGATATATCAGACAGTGGCAGACAACTAGACGGATCAGTTTGCAGTGCAGATGCCATACTGAGGTATGCTATATTGATATAGATGCCTAGGCAATGTTATTCTCCCCTAAGGTAAAGATAACTCCAATTAACAGGCTGTATGGTGGACTGCTTGTATCCTACATCAGTGAAATGGAAAAGCCTTTCAGAGGGCTGTTGTTAAGAAATCTCTTAAGACAAGGCTCTGAGAAAAGCCACAAGAAGAAGCAGAAGAAATTAAAAAGAAGACACCTTCTTGTAAAGGTTAGTAATGCCTGTAATGTAATGTTTGCACAGGCCTCCCCATTTCCCAGGAACAATGAAGGTCTGATTTTGAATGGCTTTCCTACTGCTGGGAGGAAGAAACTCCTCATCTTTGTAGATTGGTAATGGCTAGAAGAAAGGATTAACTGACACTTGCCTTACACACTGTCCATGCATAACTGCGCTGGCCCCCACCCCTAGCACTTTTTCTAAAGGCAACAGCTCATCTAGCTCCATGAAGCACCATGTTCAAAGATTTCACTTGCTGTAGCATTTGCTCCTCTCCAACCCAGTGCCCCACTTAATAACTGACTCCAAGATCTCCTCCTCCACGAGCTCTCTCAGAGCTAAGTTCCACTCTCCATCAACTGGCACTCCATTTCTCAACCCAGCAAAGACATAGCCATGTGATTTTCTTTGCTGTTTGCTTGTGTACCTCCTAAGGAGGTGCACAAAGTACAGCAATATTTCTAACCCTGTCACACCAGGGTAGCCAAGCTATCACAACATAGAAAAAAAATCAGCAATGACTGAGATCTGTAGCAACTGAGGCCTCCCTCCCCCTCTATAATCCAGGGGGTTACCACTGCCAAACAAGCACTGTGAATTTGTGATTAATTTCTCTTTGCACCTTTGGAAAAACAGAACAATGAGAGCTGGATATTTAACTCCAAGGTCCTTTGGAAATCCCAGCCTAATGGTTTATCTAGCAAGACTTTTATCAGTAAATTAGGAAGAACTCAACAATACAAAGCACAATGTAGCTTCTCTGTTTGACATTGCAGAACTTACACACTACTATAAAAGGAAATCAGCCATATTCTGGACTTTGCTCTGCAAAGTGACATAATTCCATAGAAATCCAGACACCAGACCTGATTTACACGAGCTGAGCATCCAACCACACTTATTTCCTGAATCAGCAGAGTCTAAACTGACAGTTTTTTCTGAGTTACAAATTACCTCGACTCAGAGTGCAGAGATGACTTTGCTGAGGGCACTGTCTCTGCATGCCTTGCATGCCCAGAATGGTCCAGTAGCCTGTGATTCAACTACTGTAGCATCTTGAACAGAAGCAAAGTTGACTAGAGCATATTGGTGCTGTTATCTGTGCAAACAGAGACTTCTCAGCTTGCCATTAGCTACATTTATCAGCAGAAAGCAAAAGGCAAACAAATATACTCATTATTTATTAGGCACTGTTTCATCATTTCTATTCACCAGTGCTTTATTTCAAGATAAAGCTGCCCTGGCAAACAAAAGGGAGCAATGTTTAGCTGCCAGCTCCCTCTTGTATTACAAAATTTTGTTTTAGTTTACTTTCCTGAGAATACAAAACTTATGAGGGAATGGTCTGGACACGTGCGTGTGCTATTGGCCAATGGTTGCTCGGTTTGACTAACAGGTGGAGCTCTTCATGGTTTTAAGCTCCACCACATAGCATATCTGGCAGCAGAGAGATACTGAGCAACCCTGCAGAAGGAGGATGTTATCATAAGCTCTTATCTCATTAGGCAGCTAAGAAAACACAGTGAACAAGGGAGGTTACAAATGTCTCAAATCTAAGAGCAGTTCTGATCAACATGCCTCCCTGATCAGAGATGCCAGTGACGAAACTCAACGGCACAGCAAGCAGTGTCACCAGTTATGCTGCTAGGACAAATGCTTGTGCAACTGGTTATGTGGTCTTCAATGCATGCACATTTTTAAAAGTCCAGTGCAAAAGTCTGCAAATCAAGTGTGCTGCCAGTGCCTATTATTTAACTGAAAAAAGGAGCAGAAGGAGGTGTGCTAATGCCCTAGACCCATCTCAGACTGTTCTGTGACTGCAGGCCTTGTTCTCAGCAAGGCTAAGAGAGCTGCACTAGAAGCTCACATGGCCATTTTTTCTAAAAGTGGTTTAAGAACTCTGCCTCCATGTCACAGAGGTTCATGAGCTGGTTTAATGTGAGTGCCTTGGTCACTTAAAAGTCATGCCCAAAGAACCACAATCTTGATATTTCTGAAAAATTTATCTAGACTTAGTAATGTGAGGCTTTAAGATGGCAAGTGACTCCTCAAATAAGCAAAGGCCATTTGCACCACATGGAATGTAAAAAGAATCTTCGAAACAGACCTTTATATTGCTGGAAATACAAAACCCAGGATTTCTAACAATTAATACATCTCCAAGCTTTGAGACGTAAATTGACATTTAGCTACAGGCAGCTAATGAGAAATACTCCCTCTACAAGAGTATACCTTGCTGCTGACTCTGATTTCCTGTACCTTCCAGGATGCTGGGGCAAGTGGATGGCCGGTTTCATCCATGGTAGCAAACCTAAATGAGGATTTCAACCACCAGACCACTGCTAGCTTTTACAGTCCTTTGGCATTCATTAGAAAAGCTTTAAGACTACCCTGAATTATTGCTGCCAGCAGTGGCTTCTGGTTTGTGATACAGCACCAAGAATTAGTGTGACCAGAATGTGTCCTGGAATGACCATCTCTTCCCCAAGGAGCAGTCAGGAGGGGACAAAGCCAGGAGTTGCTATAGGGTAGTTTCAACTCCTTGGCTTTCCACACAACTCCCAGGGTATAACTTGGTATTTAGATGAGTCATTTTAGAAGTGTGATTTGCCAAGAGAAAACTGCAGCACAGCCCCAATTCATAAGAGAGTCAGGGCCCGAGAATCTGAAGGGCTGTAAAAGATACTGGGGATTTTTTTTTTTCCCCTTCATCAGAGCATGACATGAAACTTTGTTTCTCAAAGCAATGCACTGCGGCTTCAGGAAATTCACCTCAGCTTAATCTGGGCTCATTGCAGAGTGAACGCTTCAGCTCACTTTATCATTATTTATCACTGTAAGACAAATACAGTGATCAGAGGATTAACGACAATCACATTAAGCTCTGGGAGTTAAAACTTCTCACTCGGTAGGAGGGTGAGCTTTTCACTTCAGATAACACAAGATACTCTTTTGCACTTGAAAATGTGATACATTCAGCACTCTGGTGATGACAGTAGAGGTGTCCAGCTGATGTCTGCTTCAGCTCCACACACAGCCACCTGAGAAGCACCACTGATTTTAGCAGAGTTACTCCTCTTCTGACAGGGAGAAGAGTCTGTCCATCTGCTTAAACAACTACACTTTCCATATAGTCCCTTCAATAACCCTCTACATCCAGTGAGATAATTTCTCTCCCAGCTATAAAGCAGGATGTGCACACTACAGTAGCACTGTTCTGTATTCCCTGTGTAACCCAAGTTTACCTCAAGGGTATGAATTTATGCTGTAGAAGTCAACCACAAAATTTTCATTGACTTCAGTGCTCCTGGACTATGCCTTAGAAGAAGACTGTTCAAATGAAGGCAAACAAAAACAAACAAGCAAGATACTTCCCAGAGTAAGTGGATTTGTTGTTTTTTTCCCCCCACCATTTAATTAGAACTTCAGAATTTTAAGACAATTAAAAAAAAAAATCAAATTCTACAAGTTTCTCCAGGTTTTTTGGACCAGATCTTATAAACAGGATTAGGGTTTTTTTAAGTAATTATCAGCATTCAACTGAGGTCAGATACAACAGTAACTGATCGCCTCAGGATGAATAATAGGCTTGGAGTGACTACTCCCAATCTTGCATTTGAAGCCATAAAACACGTATATTTAAGGAAAAACATAAATTAGACACAGAAAATGAGCCCTTCAAGCTTCACTTGTGGCAGAACCATAGAGACACTAAATCAGAGCCAGAACAGGTGAACACTTAGGAAGTTATGAAATAATTAAACACAGCCCACATGGATTAATCAGAGGGAAAACATACTGTGCAAGCCTGAAAACAGGCTGTGGAAATAAGGCAAGGCCTCTGTTTTCACACTCTATAGTAGATTTGCACATGCTATGGGACCTCATTCCTGGTTTAGCAGACTGACTTCAGTGAGCACCTTCACTGATGTCCATGTGGTGTTCACAAGGAATGAACAGGCTAAAACAACACTAGAAAAAAATCTTGTGAGATCTGTTCACGATTAGCACAAAGCAATCCTGTTCAAATTGATAGCTGCCCATAAAGCTCATCAGCTACATGACTGCACAAGACAGAGAAACATTTGACATGATTTCATTTGTTTGCAGTGGCAATAAATATGAGTGAAAATTGTAGAGAGCCTGCTGATCTCTGCATCCCAGTTGGGTCAAAGTTCCCATGAAATGACTAAATGATGATCATTTAATAGCAATTCTGCAGGAACAGCAGCAGACTCAAGAGTGCCAGAGAACTGCCTGAACTGCTTTTTGTACAAATAAATGCCACTGAGACAATTCTTGCCCTTAGGCAACCTCTGATCCAGAACTGTACTTGCTTTGGGTCTAGACCTAGCTGAACATGTGCATTTAATGGTGAGCATGTGAATACAGCCCTGTTTTCAGATGCTTCTCATTTTTCAGTACCAAACCTCAGGTGAGTAAACAAGCAAGTGAATATAAAGACAAGGGAACAGGACAGCTGGGTCTGCATAAATTAGTAGTCACAGTGGATGATGTATTGATATGTAAAAAGAAGGAAGAGCAGACTGGGTCACTGTTTGCAGCCAGCACATTAGGTAGGCTAATTAAAGAGACAAGAAAGTTATAGTCAGTGGAAAATGAGATAGCTGACATACGTGAAATGAAAAAACATCCTGCTGACCACGACAAAGACTTTCCAGACTTCTTAGTCCCACATGAGTGCTCTACACAGGGACCACATCGGGCCAAAAGGCAGAATTGATTTTAGGAAGAAAGCACAGCAGGGCAGAAGCAGAAAAGGCACAGAAACACAGATGAGCCCTGAAAAACAAAAATTAAAGCAATCTGGGTAAGCTCCTAGTTTCCAAGAAACAGTGATCTTTTTTTTTTCCTGCTTCATATCATCATATAATGCTTCAGATTAAAGCAACAGTATGTTGATATAATCCATGAAGTTGCAGTTATCCAGTGAATTTGATGTTTTTCTTTCATTTGCTGGAAGTTTGTTTGGAAGTCAGCTTATAAGGATGTTCATGCCTGGGAAATACCAGAGGACACGTTCCTTCCTTTGCTTTGCTGGCAGCCATGAGGAAAAATTATAATGAATGATCTCTCTTCTTTTTTTCTTCTGTACCAGCTGGCTCCAATATCCTTTCCCAACCTTTACTTTCATCCTCTACCAAAGCAGAATCTTATTTCCTATATAAACAGACTTCTTTGGACTTCTCAAGATAACGCTTAAGGAAAGAAAAACAAACAAAAAAAAACCAACAAAAAATAAAACAGCTGCTACGCCCAAAGTACAATGGAAATATCTTTCCTGGACCTCCCTCTTTTAAATAGAGTTCCCTTCTTGTATAAAAAGCTATTTCAATAAATCATTTTTCTCTCTTGTTAATCCCAGCTCACTGCATGTTAAGACACATCTTTCTAAACTGGCCACATTGAAATCCAGTAGACAACCTTCAAACAATGGAACTGGAACTCTTTGGGATTGTTCTGACAAAATGGTTTTGCTAGGAAAAAAAACACCAAAGGAAAAAAACCCACCCACAACATTGAATCAATCTTCCTCAAAAATGGGCAGAAAAAACACTCAAAAATGTAATGTTTCTTTTTGATTCTTTATGTCAACAGAGTTTTAGGCCTTTCTGAATAGTGGCCTGTTTCTTTCATCTAGACCTAACAAAACACAGCTATAGAGGAGAACATACTAGGCATTCTTTGGGAAACTAATGTAGCCACATACTTCCCTGCCTTGAAAAAGCACTGAATTATTGCAGGAAAATCCCACCTCCCCATGAAGGCATTAGGCTATGTAAGCCACGGCAGCACCAGCTACGCCTGTCCTTGGACAACGAACCAGTCTCTTGAGTCAGAGAAAGGCACGTGTGTGTGCTGTGATGTCTTTAGCAGAAATTTCTGTTTTGTTCATCCTGGACTCCTGCTGTACCTGACAAGTCATCAGCTTAAGCCAAAGCAGCCCTCAGGCTGCTTTATTTTTTCTCCAGTTGCTGACAGCACTGGTACAACTGGGACATGCTGTACATCAACATCCTCCTTCTTGGTCTCCATCACCACCAGCAGTCCAGCAGACAAATGCTCCAGCTTCTGTGTCACGACAGACTCCTATCCGCTAGGGCCAGCTACATCAAATCTAGAGCTTATGTGCATCATAAAACAGCACTTAGTCATCCAGAGTACATACCACATGATGCACTTTTGCCTCCTGTCTGACCACTGGGGAAAGCTAAAGATCTGGGGAGCCTGCTGAACACATTACATGGTGCCATTCAATCACAGAGCTAACTTGAGAAATGTTAAATCACACTGTGCAGATACTACTGAAAACAATGGATTTACACCAGCTGAGGATCTGTGGTATTACAGATATGCTGCTTACCTCCCTTATCATGTCAGTCGAACACACCTGTTTGTCTGCAGTAAAACATTTCATATGATTGGAATACAAAAGTTATCATGGGAAATCAAACTATATTCTGAAAGACAGACAGTCTTCCTTGAGTTAAAGTAACCTGAAATTATAGAGATAATTTGTGTGCTAATTCATCTAAGTAATGTTGGCATCTTTCCACTACTAATGGTATATGTAGGTATTACTGCCTATTTTATTATGACACATATCTATTGCACTTAGGCACTAAGTGGCAAGTCAATGAGAAACAGCTGAGCGAAGGAGAAAAACAGGAAAGTTTGGTAGGCCTCACCTTACCAAAGCTCAGAAAGAAATTCAAGCCTCCAAGCCACATAAGCCAGCAGCACAGCAGCATTTTGTTGGCCTGCCTTCAAGCTTTACTAATGTCTGAACCAAGCAAATGGCATGTCAGAACCACCTAAGACCAGGTGCAATCCAGAAGCTGTGGGGCCAGAGCTACATTTAAGCAGGATACCTTTTCAAAAAAAACCCAAACAAAAAAAACACCTTAATCATTCAAGATTGACCCAACTGGAGCTATCCAACTTGATGATGTGTAAAGAGTTAGTCTCCATCACAGGATGCCCTTTTCAATTTTCCATGGGTTGGTTCTGTCATGTGTCCATTAGATTCCATCACCCTGTTAACATATGAATTTCAAAGTATTGATTTTTGCCACCTCAGACCCATCATTTAATGGTGAAAGATAAACAGGAAGAATGGAGAAATGCCGTAGCAAACCAAAAGCAAACAGTGTCTGACAAAACACAGCATCTGCCCATTTTCTGATTATACAGTGTTGCAGCTTTCAGTCTGCACAGTACTCTCCATGCACAAGGCTTTAACTCAGGCACTGGACGGATTTAGCTTTTTAAACAGGCAGCAGAGAAAAAATAAAGCAAAACATAATTTAATGTTTAAGACTCATCTGTGAAGCTTACACTATCCAGGGTGAGGAAAACTGGCTGAATTATATTTGTTTCAGGGCATGAAGAGCTTCCCAATTTTGGTGTTTGTACAAACACTGGATAGTACTTTACTCCCCAAACTGCTCCATTTGCTTCCAAAAGCCAAATCACAAAGCCAGGCCCTCTAAGGGCATCACAACCTTGTCAAACAGACGGCATTGTGGGACCAGTCCTTTGCTGGCTGCAAATCCTCATTACTCCACTACAGTCAATGGAAAGATGACTCTGTCCTGGTTGAAGAATGGTCCCATAACTTCAGAGGGTGCTGTATTTACAAACAGCTCAAAGTGCTAGGCCAGAGGAACAAACCAGTCCCAAAGACCAAGCTCCTCCTTATCTCCTTCCTGGTTTATCAGGGAAACTGCTTTCTCTCACGTGCCGAGTGGTGCACTCCCTGCACCCTGGCGTGCATCCCCCCGGCTCTGCCCAGCCAGTTCCCACAGACACAGGCAGAGCTTATTTAACTTCTCTCTGTTCTTCCTACGTGCTACCAGCTGGAGCAGTTACATGCCAAGTACTTGGGTTTCCTAAACCCTTTGTACCCTCATAAAAATATGCACAGAGATTGAACTTGAAGACAAACATAAAACATACTCTTGGTCTTCTCTCCCCTGTACCAGGCACTTGGTTAGTGTCTACCTCATCATAGGATGCTGCCTGTATTACAGGTTGTGTTCTCCCTTTCCTACTTTATTGCTTATTCACTTTTTGCTCTATTTTGCCTCTTATTTTTTATTTCTCTCCCTTCCCAGGCCTCTTCCTTGCTTCTTTTTTCTATGTAATTGCTCTTAAACAGAGACCAATCTGGTGTAATTGAGGATAAACACATATAAATGGAGTTCACCCACCTGCAGTGAGCAGTACAACACTTACTATACCAATATAGCATACAACCATGTTCACCTTTTCTCACATCACTACCTGAACCCAACATGTGAGAGAAGTCAGAGTTTTGAGCCCAGGTTATTCAAGAAGACTTGAAATTAGATTATTTTCCCATTAAAACAGATTTCATTATCACTGAAACTGGTCAAATGCAAACCCTATATCTAGTTTTGCTCTCATTAAAACCATTATGAAAATTCCACTGAACTCTGTTGTGCTACATTAGATCCAATGTATGCAACCGCACAGCGTTCTACACTGATTAAAAAGTTAAAACACCGTTATCGGCTCAAGTCCTTTCTGGAGAGAAATAAAACAAGAAAGTCAAACCCAGAATCTGCCTAGGTACCTTTTTATATTCAATTATTAACTTACTTTAAAATTTGCAAAAATCTAATCATGTGTCACCTGGCTGCATAATTCAGAAATACGTTGAGAGCTACACAGACAGCAGCATTAATTACAATTGAGTCTGTATGACCTCTTAGCATTTTATTCTCACAGAATGCAAAGTACTTGAAAGGCCAGATTCTCAGTTGGTGCAAATCATGATTGTTATCCTGACTCCATCTGCCTGCGCTGAGTGGTGATGTGACTGCATTTGAGGAGCTGCAATTTACAGCCACTGAGAAGGTGGCCTAAAATCTGCAGTTAGCAAAAATAGAAGTCTCCACCTTATGTTTGAAAGCCTCAACAGCTGCAAGTATTTAAAACAAAGAGGATATAAAATATAACAGAAGTGTAGTAGTAGTTAAAACATTTCTGACAGGAAAACTACCAGCATTGAGAGATTTGTTTGACCTTTCAAGATTCAGATTCCTACCGAATCACATTTCAACCAGAAAAACCTTACAGAAGTCACAGATACAGCAGAACGAATGTCATTGGTTATATTCATCTCATTTTTCTTTACAAAGATTACCTTTCGAATACACAGTGGCAGGACATTTAAATAGCCACAAAACCAATAAACAGCTTTGCTATAAATCTTGACTGTAAGTCCTCTGCACTGGTGCTGCCCGTGATTGGGATGCAGCAAAGGGAAAAGGTGGCTCATGTCTCAATGAAGAGAGTTTAGGACTAAGGGGAAAAAAAAAAGGGCAAAACTAAAAAATGGAAGAAGAGTGCAGCTTTTAGCTTTATCAAGAGGATGACGGTTCTGTAAAAACTGGTATTCAATTGAAGTTCTCCCCCTCCTCCCTTAATATTTCTTTTTACCATTAGGTTTTCTCCATTTTTGGTTGTTCTGGTTTGAGTCCAGTTTGCTCTGTGGGAATGATAGGTTACTTAGCAACTGAAATTAAAGTTCGATGATCGTATTAATATTGATGCTATCATTGTATGAATCATGATTCCAGTAGGAGGAATAACTTCAGTTTCTTTAAAATATTGATTTTGGAAAGATACCAAAACGTAAGCACATGGGGCTAATTCCTGCAGTCTCGGCAGCTCCAGCCCCTCGAGCGAGCCTCTCTGAATCCGCTATGGAGATGGGAGAAAAGCAGGGAATTTCGGGGCCGCCCACACTCAGACCGCACGGCGCCTTCGCCCCTGAGGGAGCTAACGGTCCCCTCACGGCGCCAGCGGACCTGGGGACAGAGGCCAGGCCAGCTGCCGCTTGCGTATTTCAGCGTAACCCACGGGAGAACTGGGCTCACTTTTAATTTGATGAATGTTTCAAGGATAAATTTAGAAAACGAAGTCCCAGTTTTCTCTTTTTCCTCCTCTTTTTCTTCCCTTGCTAAAGCCTGCCACGCATTTCAGCTAAAACATTTCAAATCGTCTCCCCCGCTTTCACAAAGCTCTCGTGAACTAATTCACGTAACTAAAACAAGCAAAAGTCACCACCTTTTTTGTATACGCTGTCGATCGCCCCGCTCGCAGCCCGCGCCGGGCCCCGGGCAGCCGCTGCCGCCTCCTCGCCGTCCCTCACGCGGGCGGGGCGGGGCAGCGGCGCTGCCCTGTGGGGCGGCCGCCAGCCGCCCGGGGCCGGCTCGAACCGGTTCCAGCCGGCCGGCCGCGATGGGGGGGGGGGGGGGGGGAGGGAGGGCAGGGCAAGGCCGCTGCCCCGCGGAGCCCGCAGGGATGCGCGCCCCGGCCCCGGCCCTAGCCACGAGCCGGGAGGTCCCCGGAGCCCGCAGGGATGCGCGCCCCGGCCCCGGCCCCGGCCCCAGCCACGAGCCGGGAGGTCCCCGGAGCCCGCAGGGATGCGCGCCCCGGCCCCGGCCCTAGCCACGAGCCGGGAGGTCCCCGGAGCCCGCAGGGATGCGCGCCCCAGCCCCGGCCCCAGCCACGAGCCGGGAGGTCCCCGGAGCCCGCAGGGATGTGCGCCCCGGCCCCGGCCCTAGCCACGAGCCGGGAGGTCCCCGGAGCCCGCAGGGATGCGCGCCCCGGCCCCGGCCCCAGCCACGAGCCGGGAGGTCCCGTGGAGCCCGCAGGGATGCGCGCCCCGGCCCCGGCCCCAGCCACGAGCCGGGAGGTCCCGTGGAGCCCGCAGGGATGCGCGCCCCGGCCCCAGCCACGAGCCAGGAGGTCCCCGGAGCCCGCAGGGATGCGCGGCCTGGCCACGGCCCCAGCCCCGAGGTCCCGCGGCGGCACCGGGCAGGGGCCATGCGGGGGCGGCAGCCGCTGCCCGGCGGTCGGGACAGCCGTGCGCTGGGCCCTGAGCGCTCGCTGGAGACGCTGTCGCAACCCACAGGGAAACGGTCACACACTGAATTTGGTCTATGTTAAAGGAAACAGATCTGGAAGACTTAACCTGAGCTATTATATTTAGTCCCTAATGTTTAGAACCGGCAACAGAAAAAGCCATAAGCAAATTTAAAGCGTTGTGTAGTAGACACTTTAGAAAGTTCGTTCTGGTTCCAAGATATCCCGTGGGTGGGATTTTCTGGGTTCTCAGCATTGATCCAATTTTGCTTTCTTTACGCTGGTGGTAGTTCAGTTCACAGAAAGCAGCATTAGCTCGGTTCTAGACATGAGGAAAATCCCACCCTGTATTAACCAACACCTCCTTACACTGACGTTAGCTCGCCCACCTTGACTGCTGCGGGACCATTAGGTGAAATAAATAGGTGCTGGCCTGAGGCTAACCCGGGGCGCAAACCCCCTCTCACCGAACCCGACCGCCCAGGGCCGGGGCAAGCGCGCTCCCAGCGAGGGCTGCAGGGCTGCCGGCACCCCGCGTCCCGGCCACCGCGCCCTTCGGAAACCCTGAATTCCGCTAGGAAAGTGCCCCAGGAGGCCCATTCCCAGCCCTCTTACAACATCTCGGCTGCGGGGTTCAGCCTCCCGTTGGGACGTTTTGACAAGGAAGCCGCTAGCTCTTGTGGACTACGCGCCACCAGCCCTCGCGACAGCCGTCCTCCCCTCGCTCTCACATGCCCCCGGCCAGCCCCCCTTCTGCTGGAGACATACCAGTAGCGTATAGTTTTCCAAAGATTTGCCTAAACTTACAGCTTTATTTTCTCCATCTCTCTGCTCTTCTTATTAGCTTGTGCCCTCCAAGTTAAGTCATTTTAAGACTGTCATCCCATATGCATTTCATTAATGTAATGGGTACTCTAATTAAATTCCTCCCAAACAGTTGTCTACCCCTTCCAAAGGGAAGTTAACATCCTGTTCTATGTTTACAGTTTATACTAGCAGCTTTTAGTCCACTTTTAAAGGACACAATAGAGTTTTCATTTGTTTCCCTTAGCAGAATAATTCTGTGCATCCTCGTCTAAAAACTGTCCCCGATTCTTACTCCTCAAAGGAGAGTAGCAGCCCAGATAAGGCTGCCTCATCTGGAGGTCAGCTTAGCTGCACCACGTAGGCGGCCACAGGAGATTTCCACGGCTGCAAACACGGTATAGGAAACCTTAACAGAAACTTCGAGAGTAAGGTCAGAAATAGAAATAGTCATGAATGTGGAGTTCCATTTAAACAAGGCTGATTCAGAATACTTGCTGCATAAAACTCAAAAATGGGTTATATAAATAACATTCTGTAAAGATTTCTTTAATGCTTGTGCTTTGACATGTCTTTAAGATCATAAACTTCACTCTTTTTAATGTTTTTGGTAAGACTTGTAATGAGAAAAGACAATTCTGAAGTCCTGACATTAATAAGTCTATTGTGAAAAGGTCACCTTTCCCTAAGAATGTTTTATTATCAGTGGAGCAGAATAGCTCTGAATATGTAATGACTTTTATCTGATGATTGCCCTGTATTCTTTTCTAAAGAAAGAAGGCTTCAGATGTTGATAATTTACATATAAGCATTGAAGTGTTTGGCAGCAGAAAAACAAACTGATTCAGAGAAATTAATTATAAAGC
Source organism: Apteryx mantelli (assembly GCF_036417845.1). Lineage (NCBI taxonomy): Eukaryota > Metazoa > Chordata > Aves > Apterygiformes > Apterygidae > Apteryx > Apteryx mantelli. Next base: position 14,898,344 of record NC_089999.1, read on the forward strand.
AGCTTTAGAAAAGGCAAGAAAATTAACTTTTGATCTTCATGTGTCTCTGAGATACTTAAAAGCACCACAGGACTGACCGTCCTCAGGGACACTACTGTGCATTACTTGGGACCAACTCCACTGAAATCTATGCTCTTCTAGCAGTATAAAGCCGAAGTAAAAAACAGGCAGTGGAGATTCAGTTTCTGTATAGATTACTGCCCAGGGATATTATGGCACCTCCAACAATTAGGGTCTTCATTATACAAGCATCCAGAAAGAAATAGGTATAACTCATCTTGCTGAGGGAGAAGGTTATGCATTAGATGACCATTATTCTTCAGCAGTACAGTTCTTTTCACATTCCTGGAAAAATCAGAAACAGTTTTGAGGGAAAAGTGAAAGACAGAAAGGAGGATCAAAAAACTGCAAGGGTGGGATAGGCAGAAGTGAGGAAACTTGAAGAATGGGGCATGAAGTTGTAAGAAGGCAAGGTCATCCATTGTATCCAAAAAGGTGATAAGATTTGAACTGGAAAATGGACTTTGCAAAACAAGGAAGAGCAAGGAAGAGGGCAAAGACAACTCAGCCTGCACCAGGGTGTTAGAATATGTGACTCTTCTGCAGCTCTTTATGAGTCAGATTAGCTGAAGTTAAACTCTTAAGGTGCTTCCAAGCATGTCTCGAGTCATTTGCACCAATTACAGGGCTGCCGTCCAGTCTGCCCTCCAGTTTGGTGCTTAATGGGAAACAGGAGGAGCCTTAGTATCTATCAGGAAATGGATATTTAACCTAGTTTTTCCAAATCCTAATTGCATCCTTATTCTTTCTAATACTCAGCTAATAAATGAGGCATTTCAGATTTCACCCTGGCATTTCAGTACACCATTAAAAAAAAAAAACCCACAACAGATTAAGCAACCATTAAATATATTGTTCATTCTCAGCCAATGCAACTCAGATGCCACATTTCACAGATGGGTTTAGCAATTGATGTTCTATGCAGGCAGGAGCAGCAGTGGGCTGATTAAATCAGAATAACCACATCATTTGGGGCTGCTTTTTCTAGTTTATTGTGTAAAGTTTGAGTTAGTTTGTGCTTTCTCCTTACTGCCACCAGTGCATCTTTTCAGATGGAAAAAAAATACTGTTACAGTGACTGCATCCCCAAAACACAGTTAACTCATGAGTGAAGCAGTAACCTTCAAGGCCATGAGTATGTGGGATCTTGCGTTGAACTGTGCTCCCTCATGTCTCCATTAGAGAATGGACCACTGACAGATGAAAGCCTTTTTATAGTTTCCATAAAACTTGGTTCATTTTTCATCCTGCTGTGGATGAAACACTTAATATCTTTTACAGCAAAGAAATCACTTCTTTGTGTGGTATGATCCAGTCTGCTTTCCATTCCCAATCTCTGTTCTATTAGAGAGCTGAACATTAATTGGTATTCAGTGAAGAAATTGTCATTACTTTTATTAATTATATCACATGTTGCTCAAAACCCAGGATTAAGGAATTACTGTTCTCATCACCAAACACAGTGAGATACATTTCCTATCAGGAGAGGCAGACCAAGAAGAATAGGTACACAAGTCCAGAAGTAATGTTTTAGCAGTAAAAGATGCCTTTTAATCAGCACTTCCATGCTCCGCACACTGATTAGAGCCCTGACAAAATTATGAATTGCCACCAGTGGAAGTAAACCATCTCCCTAGGCAGCACCATTCCTGTCCTGACATTTCCATGTTGTGTGCACGTGCATTTTTTGTGTGTATACATATCACTGCAACATCAGTGCACACAGTCCTTGTTTCCCTGTTTCTAATCTCCACTGAGTTTTGGGAATCTACAGACAGGCGTTCACAAAGCTGAAGTTAACTCGTATGCTGCTGTCTGATTTAGGAGGGAAACAATAGGTTTCTTCAGCTTATATGCAGATAGAATTTATTCAAACCCAACCATGAATTCCTTTAAGGATAAAGATTTTGTTCAGAGATTTAAGGAGATAAAGAAACTGGAATATGTCCAAAAAGAGAATAAATGTCAAGGGGACAGAAAGGACCCGCAGCATGCCTAGAAAAGCTAGATGCCTTGTGCATATGCTGATGTTGTGTAGGAGCTAGATTCCCAGCAAAGAATCCATGAGTGAAGGCGGGCATTTGTGTGTCATGCTCAGGAAGGGATCCCCAGTTCTGGCAGAAAGCTGCAGATGGGCAGCAGCAAATACCTACTTTAATTTGCATGCATAGGAGGGAAGCTCATTTTATTACGGTTACTTAGGGAAAACTGCAAGGATGCAAAGCTTAAGCAGCTTTTCCAAAGTATGCTCCAAAGAGCTCAGAGTAGAACATTAGAGCCTGGAATTCAAGAGTTTGTTCACGTGTTTGACAAACAGACTTTTTCATAGCATCAGTCAGGAACAGCCTGAAACATCTTTAATTTCCAGCTCTTCAGCATACAAAAATCAGTATGCCTTTTAATATATATTGGCCTCCAGAACAAAATTCCTCTTGCCAATGATTTTGCATTGCAGCAGTGTAGTAAGACTCCTGCACAGCTTACCCAGGCTGTAATCTTTAGAATACAGCTAGCATAACAAAAGCAACACGAGTTGGATGACACTCTGTGTCGTAAGTACTGTGATATCAGAGCGCCCCCCTGCAAATCTGCAAGCTCCAGCAGCTGCAGTGGAGTGTGAGAAGCCCCAGAATGCATCAGAACAAATAAAATAAATAAATCAAACAAAATAGTAGTCTCATTAAGTCATTGCAGCTAATCCCATTTCAATTCCCACTAGGCATTTCTAAAGAAACAATACAAAATAGTCAGTCCAGTGAAGTTTGATTTACCTCTACTCATTCAGTCCCCAAATATCAAGGATGAGATAATTCATATAACTGAAAATTAGTCAGGGTTATTCTGTGCAGCAGTGGGAAAGAAGTGTGATAGAGATACCTATATCCTCACTTCCACCTGGAGGTTAGCACATCACAAACACTCAGTTTGGGAAGGATGGCTAGCAGCAATACAGCGCTGAAGTCTTGAGAAAACTGCACAGACAGTAAGAACTTGTAGGGTTGCTACTTCCTTTTTTCTTGTTTTTTTCTTTTTTTCTTGAGAGGAGTAGACCTGGAGAAGGACATATCTGCTCAGCACATTTCAGTTTTGAGCCTAGAGATGAACAGGCTGCATTGGTATGAATTGTTACAATAATATTAAAAATTCAGCAGAACTCATTATCCTAAATTTAATCGCTCCTTCTCAAATTCTGTCAGGCTCATTATGTTGGTTCCCTTTTTGACATGGTTTAAGCTCCTCCAGAGAGCAGCTGTACAGTAGCAATAATAATGATTAAATTGCTGTCTAAAGCTTCACTGGACATCAGAAATAGTAGACTAAATTCACTCTTACAGCCGCTTTTAAAAGAAAATTATCATTGTGCCAAAATGGTAGAGCTTCTGATATGTCCATATGGAGTTAACAAAACAGAAGTTCACAGAGAGAATGCTTCGAGTCTTACGAATACGGGGCTCTGCTGGGTGTAGATTGCATTGTTGATGGGCAGCTAGACTACAGAGTTGAGCAAAGTTTATGCTTATATATATATATTATACACACACGCATATATACATATGTATAGACAAATACAAGCCATCTGAAAAAGTTTCAAGAAAATGACACTGAAGGCAGCAAACATTTTTCAGTCCAAGATAGGAAGATGTATTTTTAAAATAGCGATACAGCAAAGCAAATGCACAAAGACTATCCTTCATAAACACGTCCCTGCATGGTTTCCAAAGCACTGAACATCCCAAATGGAATATGCCATTAAGTTTATTTAGTGATTCAGTAGTTAGCTTATTCCTTTCTCTCATAGTGAATGTCTTCCATAAAAGTGGGAACCTTTGTAATTATCTTTGCATTTCAGTATTTCTTGGTCCTGGGAACCAAGAAAATCCCAGGAGCTGATATATATTGAGCAAATTGTTCTCATGATGGACCTAGTCTGGTCTGTGAGACAACAGAAGGTTTAATATAGGAAACAATAAAAATAAAAAAATAAAACTTTGTGATACTCCATTTCTCTTACTAGGGAGTTTTGTTTGGATAACGTTCTGATCATAAGCTTGAGATAAGACAGTGATGACTTTCATGCTGAAGTCTCAGAAGATCATCCATCTTAGACATGAATCCACTGAGGTTAGAGTCTTTATAAAGTATTAGGGTTATACAATAGTTTTATGCTTCATTTATCTGTTTTCCACTGCATGACATGAATAAATGAACCATGAAGACTCTTTCATAGTGTAAGAGAAAAGAAATACATGAAATAATATTGATAGCACATGAATTTTAAAGGTCCATATGGCAAAACTAATTAAAAAAAATTCTGATCTACTTCTTCGCATGCTGATCAAATATTCATAGAACAGAGCAAACCAAAGTAGTATTTTGTTTATAGTAAAAATTTAATAGGAATGGTTTTTGGCAAGTTTCTAAATTTTTTTTCAGAAAGATAAGAAGTTGAAATTTCACCTGTGTTAGAATCTCTAGGTTTGGAACCTTTCCTGTCCACTGCATGACTCCTATATAGCCACGCAATGTGCTAGTCAGGCACGCTCTGCACACGCAGTCCCACAAACCCAACAAGATCCCAAAGCTGCGTTCTGCAACACTGAGTAAATGACACAGTGCTGATCACAGGTTCTCTGAAGAAAAGACCTGCTGCTTTCTATGAAGCTTTTAGGCCAGGCAAGTCTTTTCAAGTCCAGATGAGGGGTAGCAGAATTCATTCACTTTTTTTGCAAGTCTCACTTGACCAGAACTCTGGTGTTTCTCAGAGGGCTGTACTGTCAGGTGATGCACAAGCGTTACACATTTGAACAGTCCAGTGTGCAATGAGTTATCCATTCAAGATGGCTTTATTGCACTTCAATATGTTGTACATATTCAACTCAACTTTCCTCTCGCAAAGTTCCATAACTAAGGAACCCATTTGTTCCATATCTTAAATCTATTACCCAAATGCTACATAGGCAGGAGTGGCCATCTTAACACTCCTCCAAGACAGAGAAGCATTATTATCCCTGCGTTATCATGGAAGGAATGGCTCTGCACAAAGACGACAAATTTCAGCTGAATTCCAGACCTAACATGTAAAGGTGCAATTCCAACTGCACAACAAGTTTTTCAGGCAAGTAAAGCTTACTAGCACCAGGTATCATGCTTTGGAGGGGAAGAAAGAAAGATGATAAAAAGTTGGTTCTTTCTCCTTGACTTGAGCAATTACAGCAGGATGAGTTCAGCAGAGTCAACATCTCAGGGGTAACAACCACTGTACATAGCACTAAACAAACAGAAACAGACTGCTTTCAGGATTTCCCACAAGGCCATCTGTCTGGAAACATCCATTTTTAGAAACACTTCAAATACTCCTCTTCTTTTCTATATCACATGTTTTTTCTTCTAGAATTAGAGATAGTCATTTATATTCATTAAAGAGGCAGCTGTTAAAAAACTGGGCCCGCTCACATGCTGGCTGGACCAGGCAGGGGAAGATGCAGGTTGCAGCAATCTGGCAGCCTGTCTTGTTTCTGCTCCAGACCTTGCCAGTCACCCTTACAACTACTCCAGATCCCAAACTGTGGGGTGAACCCACAACCCCAAATCACAGGGGAAAAAAATTTGCCCCTGGAAGCAGGCTACATCCAAATCCCCATGCCCCAGGATTTAGAGGACCAGGGCAGACGTCTGCCTCTGTCCCAGGGCCTGGCAGCCCAGGATCTCCTCCAAGACTGGTCAGACCTTGCAATGAGGTGGCACCTTTCTGGCAGGAGATGACCAGCTGCTGGCACCCTCCCCACACAAGACATCCTACCTGCACGACCATCCCAGGAACCAAGGAGTGGGAATGTGCTCCCCACCTGCCTTGGGGAGTCCGGCCACCTTCTTCCCCTTCCAGGGCACAGCACTGCTCCCACCTGAAACTGCTTCTGCTGCCCAGGACACGGGTCACCATTGCTGCTCCCTGGCCTGGCAGGGCTGAGACAGGAACATGCCATTTGCCATCTCATATCCTTTCATCTGCAAACTCTCTGGGACACAGACCTGCTCCTGCTGCAGTACTGACAAGGCTCTGATCTCAGCAACTGTGTAAAACCACCACTTTGACTATAGCATTGAAACAAAATGAAATGTAAATAGAAAGGTCCTGTATTAACAGAGAAGGGATTCCCTTAACTTAATAAACCAGAAAGGCCTAAGGCACAACTCACCACAGAAAAATTCTGTGGACATTAGTTACTCACCCACTTTCCACAAACAACTCAGCCCCTTCTCTACATCCCTGGTGCAGTGCCCTGGACGCATAAGTTAACCCCCAGTCCCTGGCCTAGCCCAGATGTGCTACCAATCCTTGCACTAGGTCAGCCAGCTCCAAAGAAAAGGCAGCTCCTATTTCCTCAGCTCCTGAATACTTAAGCGTGAGGTTGGCTGAGGGCAAACTCAGGCTCTGCTGCAAAGGTGGGGAGGGCAGTGGTGCAGTGAGGGTACACGGCCATAACTACTTCAGCAGATCGAGCGTGCACACAGCTGAGATGGGAATGAGAGGTGGAGAGCAAGTATCTTTCTTGGTACAGGTCTAAATACAGCTTTCAGAATAGAAAGTTCGATAACTGTAGCTACATTAAGATAATTTGTCTGAATGGCTCTGTTAAGCCAAAGCTATGATGCATCTGAATTGTTTCTTGTTACAGCGATGACTCTTACAAGTGTTTAGATTTACAGAAGAAGAAGAAGAATTCCGCTCCTGTTGAAATTAAAGATGACCTCCAAGGTAAGCAGTGTCATACCAGTTGCCTCCCCTACAGCTCGTGCTATTCGAAGCTCTGCTGGGGCTGCAGAGCTGGCACTGCATGGAGGAGGTTGCGCGGAGCAGAAGTAGCTGGAGGCGCTCTGCCGGCACTGGCCTAGGGGAGGGGGAAAAAGCAAGATGAGTGGAGGGAGCAGCCTGCTTCACTGGTGGCAGTGGTTATGGCCGCAGAGTTTGTCTTTACTAGCAGTATATCCTAGCTTCATTTAGAGTCATGCAAATGACTGACTTTTCAGTTTGCTGGTAAATCCCTTAAAATACTTCAGAGTCTATCTGCAGCATACAGCCTTAATGTACCTCAAGTACTGCCTTATATTCAGGAAGCTAGAAGTAGAGAAGTGCTCTGACATAACAAAGGCATATTGCATTACTCAAATGTATTCTGTTGAACTTGATGCTATTGTTTCAGGTCCACATGCTCTAAGGAGTTTTTATACAAAATTGAAAGAAGCTACAAAAGGAAAAGACTTAATTTCAATAAGGACAACACAAAATAATTTAGCTTTTCTTTCAATTTTTTCTTACACATGGGCAATTTGCAGAAAGCTAAATGAGTGTGCAAAAAATCCTAATATGAACAAATTCAGGCTTTTTATTTAGAAAAAAGTCTGGGTTATAAAATAGCACATTTCTTCATACACTGATGTTTCAGACTCTGGGCTTTCTTGTTTTTCTTTGTTGTAGTATTAAGACTCATATATTTTGCCTGTATGAGAGCAAACTGGAGGAGAAAAGATTTGCCTAGCTCCACTCTTTTTATTTTGCAGGGACAATGTAATTTAGTATGTGTCTCAGTAAGAATGCAGGGAAATTTTAGTTTGCACTAAAGCAGTCCTCATGTTCCTTATTGCCTGTCCTCACATTAGAATTGGGACACCTTTGACACAGTAAAGCCTTATTAAAATTGATATCAAACTCCTATCCTAGCCTGCTGGAAATGTAAGAAAGCTAAAGAGAAAAAGTCAATACCACAGTTGCAGAGGAGAAGGGATTATCAGGCAAGATATTGATGAGCTCAGTCATTCTCAAAGGAGCTAAAAACCACAGCCTCAGAATTCAGGGCTGAAAAATATCTACATATAGGTTATTCCAAGGGGATTAGAGTCTTTGGGCCTCACATACCTGTCTGAAAATGTGGCAGATTTTCTTGGTTAACACTTCTCAGTGACAAAAATCACAGGTACATGCAGAATCCACTTTTCTTCCTTTTTAAAAATAGATGCTACTGATTAGCACATTACAGTGCCAGTGTATTGCAAATAGGGATCCTTTCCCCCACCCTATTCTGTTAAGACTCAGAAGAGGGAAACAGCTCAGAGCTAAAAGAAAAAACAAGCGACAGTTATTCATGAGATGCACTACAGTAACATCTGACCAAGATCAGGGCTCCACTGCGCTGGGAAACACATTCTTGCTGATCTTAACCCAAAAGATTAAGGGGAATTTCCAAACAAAGCAGAAACAGAAAAAAATATATCTCACCTTTATCTCTGCTCCTCCTCATGGAAAATGGATTACCATCTAGTAGACTAAAAACCAATGCAGAATAAAATTCACTACCAAAGACATGGAAGCTTTAGGGGCACCAAATATCCACAGAGGTCTAGGTGAGTTCAGCGCCTTCTACCCAGGAGCCCCTTCTGGTTTATCTCCTCTTCTCTAACATCAGCTTCTTCTCACCAACTGTTTTGAGCGCACACCTGAGCATCATCATTCAGTCACACAGCACCAATGAGAGGCCTGTCTCACGACCCGCCCAAGGCACTCTCCTCTCGGCCTGTTCTGACCTGCCCCTGGGTTTTTCTGCTTAGGATCCACACAGATAGATGTGGCTCCAAGTGCACCCATCTGAGCAATAAAGGAATCAGGAGAAGCCTTAGCAATAGAACTTTTGAGAGCGTGTTTTAGTCCCAGCCGTCACTAGAAAAAAATATATCACAGTTGGCTTTTAATTGAAGCCTCAGCAGAGCATTTTCACATCACTTAAAATGCAAAGTGTTTCTTCTCAACTCTGTTGTAGAATAAATAAACCTGAAGTCCTGAGCCAGAGTAGTATGGCATTTGCTGAGTGCCTGGAAAAGCCCTGCGTATACTTTTTGTTTACAGCAATCACCCACGAACTAAAATGATTTTTGTGGGTTGAAAATCACCTGTGTTTCAGGATGACAGCAGAGTCAAGGGAAGCTGTCCTGGAAATCCCTGCTAGTGGTATCCCAGAAGAAGCTAAGGTGTGCTGTCTGCTGCTTAGATTCACATCACAGGAAGAGGGAGGGGAATTCATCTAAAGAAAAATTAAAAGGGGAGCAGGACATAGAAAGCTTCATCAAATAAGAAAGAACTAGGGTACCCAAAACTCATCTGTATTTTCCAACTGTATCAGTATGTCTAAGAAAAGACATCGTTTCTCCTTCAAAATTTCCATCAATTCTAAGCTTATATGGTTACTATGTAAGTATTACTTTAGATAGGCATCAGCACTTAAGAACATGCTTCCCTTAAAGCACATCTAAAGACCATACCTCTTTTCATCAAAGGACCTCACTGCATGCTAAAGTCCCACTGAGATTAGCAAGACTTAATCATGAACTCTAAATTAAAACACATTTCAATGTTTTCTTGAGAACTTGTAAGCACACAGTTACCTTTTTCTTGGGGGGGGAGAGGACTGTTAAATAGAACTATTTTCAGAAGGATATCATCAACCAAATTTGTAATTAATTCCAGCAAATCATTAACTGTAGAAGTGAAGCTCCTGGAGCTTCACTAGTTTAAATGACCTATGGATTTGTGCCCATTTATTTACTAAGGTATGTAGATCATGCCATGGGTTTATTATGTAGTGTAATGACTAACGTAGAGATGCTTACACCAGTTGCAAAGAATCAGAACAGCATTTTAACTGAAATTCTACTTTGGCACTCATGAGTTAGATGGGAATTAAGCAATACATAAACCTTGTACTAATTTCTCCTTAACTATTCAATGTTTGCACTGAGAATCAATAAAACTGCCCTTCAGCTGCTCTGATAAGTCATGTTAAGAGAGTAAAGTACCTGAGTTACTTCTGGTCCATGCAATGCGCTTAAGTACTTTGAAGCATGCTGGGTATGTCCCAGCTAGCATCCCTAAATAAACCCACGCTGAAGTGAAAAGTTACTTTGAATTATTATAAACAGCACTACACTATTTTAATTGGCCTCCCGATGAATATTGACCTAAGAGTGGGGACAATAAGTTGCCTCACTGTGTGAAATTTCTGTTTTGAATTTAACAGGAAAAACCTCCAAACGCCATTATATTCTCTCAGATCACGTGAGGAAAGAACCAGTGGTATACCAGGTCTGTCAAGAGCTCTTCAGATACCCTGTCAGCTACATGGATGCAGAATTCAAGCAGTCCTTGATAGCTCACATAGCGAAAAAAAGTTGTTCATAATTTTGTCTCTGAAAGGAAGATCTTGATGAGCAAGATGTAATTAATTGAAGTGTTTCTGACAGCTCTAGTTTAGGTGAAAATGTTCAGCTTCAAACTTTGCAAAAAAAAACAAAATAAATCCAACCCTGTCCAACTTCTGTGTCATCAAAATAGCAATGTTTATTTTCTAGCCTGGGTGAATAAAAGCAGGTTTATGCAGCCCTGTGGCGGTCAGCAGAGCTAGTCTTGCAAGTACGACAAAAGGACTGTTTGCTGGGCTCCTCCTTGCATGTGAGGGGCAGGGAAGAGAGGGAAGAGGTGCATATTGGAGTGGCTTCCCAAGGAGAGATGGGATGAATCCAGGCTGTGTGCCCAGGCTTGGGAGCTGCAAAGTGCCACCAGACTTCACAGTGTAACCACAGTCAGCGTGAGCCATTTTTGCCCATTGGTTTGGCAAAATGTCAAAAGCCCTATGCAGTCTGTAGGAAAAGAAAATTATCAACAGAACCAACTCAATCAAAATGATTAGGGACAAAGGTGCTGAAAGATGTGTGAATGAAGTGATATTGAGAGTCTGCTGTATTGGAAGGCAGAGAAAGACCTGCAATGCTTTAAAGGAAAAATGCTATTGGAAATCGTATAATTCTAGGAGATTTTAACATCTCAGATCTGGACTGGGAAAAAATGCTATCAGCATTACCATCAGTGGCATGTACCCATCACCTGGATGTGATGGGTAGCTGGCACTGAATCAGGAAGAAGAGATGCTATTTTAGTTTCAGCTTTTGTGAGTACTAGCTTGGTTTTGAGAAAGCTGAGTTTCAGGAGGAAAGAACTGTTTGACAGAAGGAGACTGAATTATGTTTTGGTTCAGTTTCCTGTTTAGGTCAGAAAACAAAAGAAAACATTTGTTGCACCTGTTCCCAAATATTTTACTCCAACTTTCATCAGAAACATGGACTGATCCACATTTTTGCACCTGAGCTTTACATATAATCTGTTAGCGCCAGTTTTGGATTGCTCAAGAATTTTGTTAGGTGTTTGAAATACCTGGCCCCATGTAAGCAACTTTGTTGCATTAACCTTATTATTATTTTAAACAGGTCTGTTTCTCTCTCAGAAGCTCACATTCAAGTTTGTTCCCTGGTGCTTGCAACAAGCCCCAGGGCTTAAGCAAACCCAATAAATTGACATGGAATAGTTTATATAGCAGTGTGAGTTTTCACTGTGGATTGCTGTAATATTTCCTTGCTGTTACTAGAACACTGCAGTTATGCCTTGCTCAAGCTAAAAATGTTCACAGAAGTGTTCAGAGTTCATAATGTCAGATAGTAACAAGCATAGGATAGCACTGGCTTGAGTCTTATTTAGAATTTTATTCATCTTCGGTGTCCCAATTTAAGTGCAATTGCAGCTTCTAGCTTTAGGGTTGGTCTGGCATTCTGCACTAGGTATCTTGCTCACTCAGCAAACTGCACTTTAGAATAAAGTGTTAATGAAGAAGAAGAATTAAATTTATCTAGATCAAAGTTCATGGGCACAGTGTAAACAGAGAAATCCCAGCAGAACCTAAGCTAATTGCTGTTACACTGTAAAAACTGTAGGAACAGAAATGTTGATGAATTATTTACCTTCCTACTGTGGTCCAGATAGTTGAAAAATCTATGTTCTACCCAACTGTAACTGAATTCCAGCAGAACTAGCTTAAATTTAAGCTCAGGAGCTGCAGACAACAGTGGAAGTGAATATTATCAAAATGTATGATATTGGGATAATGACATAATTCTGTCAAAGATGCTTAATCTATACTAAAACCCACCATCTACTGATTACTTTCTTTTGGCAATACCATGGATGATGCATCAGTTTGCACAGCAACAGAACAACTACTCAACTTGTGCTATGTCAATCTGTATTTGTAGGGTATCTCCTCATTAAGAGTTACAATGCTATTAAAATCCATGATGAATCAATACTACTATTTTTGATCTCTGTAAGATTTTGGGGTGTTTTTAATTTTATGTGAGCCCAGTTCTACACCCTAGCTCTAGATGTTCCTAGCATTGTTTTTCAGCTACTTTGGAGCTGCATCCACCAAGCTTTAGGAATGTTGTCCTATTTACTCAAGACAATGTCTGAGAGCAAACCCATCTCTACCCCTGCATGAAAGGGAAGTGTCTGTGGTGAGAACAAATACCGTACTCCCTATTACGTTGCTATGGGCTTCCTGACCTTGGGGACAGAAGTGAAGCTGCCGCAGATGTTAATGGCTGCATTCCTGGTTGACGGTTCTGCACAGTCCGGAAAAAAAGTTCAGTTGGAAGGTGACTCTAGTCACAGACACAAATAGTCTTACTTTTCACATCCAGATATGTTAAAGCTTCCCTGTCCTACACCTTTCATAATGCCAGTGCAGTTAACACAGGATTGTATTTTCTATGCAGTATCATCCCTGTGATGTGAGACAGAACTGTGTCCCTCTGAACAGTGCTAAGGGGACCTATCCGAGATCTGCCAGCTAAATCTGTGCCAGGTCTGCAATTCAGAATTAATTGTGAAGTGTAGAATATTTAGTTGAGACACAAAGAAAATGAGAGCCATACTTTAAAGTCAATCAGGTGTCTAGACAGCACTGATAACTGCCAGGCAGGGATTAGCAGGCAATCTCAAGTGGCCTTGGCGGTCAAAAAAGCAGTAGTGATCAAGTATTTGAACTCCAGACTAAAATAGTTCAGTTTTCCTGTATCAGTCATTTTGGAAACAGTATTACTTCAGCTTCTAACAAAGGCTGTTTCTCTGTTGTCTAGTTCATTGTTCCTGTAGTTCAGTCACATAACTGGGTTGTAATTCCACAGAAGCCAGAGAGAAGAGACAGTGACACTACTATGATCTCAGATAATGGCAATACCGCCACGTACTGCCATGAGGACATGTACCCAGATCCTTGCTTTGGTCAGTCACCCAGAAACAAGGTGAAAGCATCTCGCAGGAAATACCGGTGTCACTGCAAAAACTCAGTGCAATGGACATGACACGCAGCTAGCATGAATCAGCAAAGACCCATCTCAGTCAATGGAGTGGTGGTTGTTGACAGCAGCTAAGGAATTGGCCCAATCATTGTAACAGAAACTGAGCTTCAGATGGTTAATGTAAAACTGCAGCGGGTTATGCAATGGCTGTTGCTTCCTCTCCCTGACAACAGGGTCAAAAATTGTGCTGCAGCTACATAAAGGAATATAACCATAAGTCATGTAAATATCCTTAGCCCAGTCAGCAGTACAAGGATGTACAGTGCATTTTTCAATTTAAGGACAAAGCGCATTCCCAATTAGTGTTTAAAAGGAAGCTTGAGACCTTGATTCATCAACTGAAACGAATTGGAGGACTTCTGAAGAAAAAAAACATCCTAGAATAACACAATAACCAGGGTTAAAAATGAAAGGGAGGGGGGAGGATAAAAGTGAACAGGCAGAATAATGCAGCACAGTACAATTGTGTTCCCAGTGGAACTGCTGTGTGCTTAAAGCATATGCATAAAGATGTTCAGAAGGGTAATGAAGACACAGGACAGTCATATCCCAGGAGCTTAATGCATGTTAGGACAACAACATTCATCTCTTAATAACGGTTTCTTTTTATTTTGAATTAGGATGTGTTTCTGCATAAGTCATTTATACTTTCACATGATATTTATTTTCAGGGACAGACTTTTCAACTTCCTAATCACCATCTTGCTGTTCTGAGATGATCCTGCTGTGCTTTCTATCTTTTTCTCCCTTTTAATTCCTTTTTAATTCCTTTTTTGTGTCCTTTAAGCACAGGGAATAAAATCGCTTGAATTCTGAAATAATTTTGCCTTAAAGAAAAGTACAAGAACACTTCCATGTTTGTTCCATCTGGCATTGTTCTATTTAGAGTTTTATTTAATGCCTCCATTATTATGCTCAGCACTTTAATCTCACAGCCTGACATGCTTTGAGATCCTTCAGGTCGTACATTAGTGTTCAGATAGGCAGACGGATAAACCAGCCTGCTTGACCTCCCACTCGCACCTGTCTCTGGAGAGATGATGACCCAGACAGATGCAGGTCCATGGATGACCACACACATGCTCATAATTTACACCTACATCTGCAGAATTTCAGGTTAACCTCCTTTCTAAGTATTGCTAAGGGCTACATGCTAAGGGCTATTCAGCTTCCAGTATGGCCAGAACAGTGTAAATGCACAGGCATCTTTTAAAAGTCTTACTGTTTTTTCTTTTTATTTATTTTTTTAAGGCAGCACATTGCTCCCCTATATTGGGCGCTTATCTCAGCTCCATGGACTTCCGTTGTCTGCAGGGAAGCTGGAATGGGACATACTGTCTGAGTGAGCTGTTCATCAGGTTTGTTTTCATCTGTTTTTAACCTCCTGCCTCAGGGACTCTAAGGGATGCCTGTGGCGACCAGGAATGGATTTTTCCTAGCTGTATTGCTTAGGTTCCCCTCATCTCCCCTCCTCTTTTTCCTATGGCAAATTATAGTTATAACTCATGGTCTTTTAATGTAATGTCTGTTAGATGCTTTGATTAATGTATCCCCCACACCTGCCTTGGAAACCATGTTCTCAAATTAACTAATTGCAAACTACTACTAACACGCCAAGTGGCTCTGGTCAAGATCAGAGTCCAAAGTGCATAATCGGTATGCAAACAAGAAGGCTTTGATGGAGCAGAACAGAAAGTTAAAATGACCTGCCCTATGTCACACAACAGGCAGAGAAAGGAAATTGTTTTCATTGCAGCATTTTGATCTTTGCACAGAACTGGTCCTACAGCAACCTCATGAATTCTTCCCATTTCAAATGTGGAAGCAAACCTCATCCAGTATTGAAAACTGTCTTAAATTCTCATGATCTCTCTGTTGTAATCCCTTCTTTTAATTTGTGGTCTGACTGCAATGAAAATGCAGAAATACTTTTTTTTTTTTTTTTTTGTCTATAAAGGAAGCTTTTGTGTGTTATCATAACTATTTTAAAGATTATCACTATGCATGGAATCATTTAAAATACTCAGGGTAGACTATAAATTTCTTGTCACAATGCCAATGTGTGCTATTCTATCTCTAGACATATTCAGGCATGTTATCTTTTGTGTATTTATTACAGTATACATTTGAAGATATCTTTCCAGGCAGAGTTTGGTCCAAAAATAAACATATTTCATCTGGTCTCTTACAGTGTAGAAATGCTTCTAAATTTTGAGTAGCACATACAGGAGATACTTATCTCTTTGCAGAGAGCCAACAGAAGATCTCATCACCCCCTAAAATCCATACCATCCCTAAACAGAAGGTTATGGGTATGCATGACCTTGGGGAATCATTCCATGTTCCCATGGCTTTGGGGAATTATGCCTTTTAAAATCAAGCTTTGAATTCTCCAAAAAATGCATTATTGTTAGGATTAGTCCTAAGTCACAGCCTTTTTTATTTATTAAGAGAGCTGTTTGTAATCGAAGGCAGCATATTAGCCAACAGCACATAGAGCAGCTCTTTCCAGTTCTTTTCTCTTGCAACCTGCATTTCTCCTTATGAGTTCCTGTTAGCTGCTACACGAGTATTATTCTGGCAAGGAACAATAAATAGCAGCCACACATTGTCTCTCACTGCCCTGCTAAATAGTTCAAGTGTGTCAAACCAAACATAAATTCAAGTCGTCTCAACCTTGCTGGTGAGCAACAGATGAGACAGAAGCCTCACACCAGTACACACAGTGGTCGAATCCAGAAGATTAGTTGTATTAAAGCTTTTGCCAGATGTAACTTGTGGCTCAGGATTTTCATATTACAAATAACACAATCTTTTTTTTTGTATCATAAATCAGTCTAAATATACACTTAAACCCAGTGAAAATGTTGACTATGTGTTGATTCTTATTTTCCTAGAACTGAAGTTATTTATCTCCATCCCTGGATGAAAATTACCTTTTCTTTTGTTCCTTTTGGACAAAGACACTTATTTTACATTTAGTCATATGCAAGCAGTGCTTCTTCCCAAATAAGCGGTTATAGGAGCTTACAGTCTGAGGAGATGTTATGCCAAGGACAAGTATTCACCGGATGCATTCAGTCAGACCTTCCTATGGGATTCTGCAGAGCCCTACTCGATGTTTTACAGCTTGTGCTGGATCTTGGTTTTCCAGCATCATTTGGAAGACAATGCAGCATGAAAAAAGAGTCAAGTCCCCCTGAAGAAAGCAGTAACTGAGCCAAATCAGTCTCCAAGCAAGCTCCATCAATGCAGTTGCTGCCCCCTATTCATCAGGAACAATGAATGCAAGCATTGAGACTCCATGCTAGCTTTATAAACAGAGTGCTGCCTTTTTAGTATGTCACATTTAGGCAAGAGAACAGATTCTGGCTGTAAAAAAGTACCCTTGGAACCTGTTTTTATAGTTCTTACTTGATATATTTCTAAACAGTTTTCTCATCACAAACATTAAACAACTCCAGCCTCAGAAGTATAATAACCTATAGCAAATACGCTGACTTTTCAGAGCATAAATGCAAGTCTTACATGCAGGTCACAATTTAATGAGTTCACAGCCAACAAAGCCCCAAAATGAAAGGGGAATCAATGCTAATTATGATGAGGAATCCCAGTGTCTCTAGTGTAGTGTCTCATCTGCAGTGACACTCACCTGCAACCACCAACTATTCACATATTGATTTTAAGGTTAACATAAGGCACAGCACCTTGATGTGAAATGTGGCCTTCTGCCCTCAAATTTGCACTGACAGTGATCAGCCAGCCAATAACTGGTAGGAGGAAAATATCCCATACTCCCCATGCATAAATGGAACAAAAGAAAACCAAGCTTCATGAATATTTAGCAAGTTCACACACTCTTATTTATGCCAGATGTATTCTGGATTTATCAGAATGTCAAAACTATTCACTGCAACTCTCTTACATAATTAAATTGTCCTTTTTCTAAGAGCAGTTGTGGCTTGATCCCATACCCATTTTCTGAGTATTAATTTGAGGTTGGAACTGTTCACAGAGGAAAATGGTTCCTATACAGACATCTTTTCTTTGGAGGTTTTCAATTACATGTATCCTCAGTCTAAGGTTGTTCACATCTGGTATACATTTGCCACAAGTTCAAGTATTTCTTAGACATTTGTATCACTATTTCTTTAAAGGAATTTTCAAGAAAAAGGAATCATATGCAGCCAAAAATATCACATAAGGAAGAAGAATCTCAGTTTCTGTGACCAGAAGGTTACAGCACAGGACAGCCCTTGCTTCCATCCAGATCAGGTAATCTGGGAGCTATAGGGAAGAAACATACCACAAAGCTAGCACAAAGTACTTCCTTGCACTTAAGCTAAAAACGCAAGTTCACGTTCACATAAGGTTAGGTCTTCCCAGCTGGCTAAAACAGAGGGTCAGACACCTCCGTCCCCCCTCACGTCCTGGATCCTCCACTCTGCCAAGCAGCAGTTGGCCAGATTATCATGCACTGGGACGGAGCAAGCAATGGAAACCTCCCTTTTCGGGCTAAGGGATGGTGAAGCAAGAGGGCTCCCAGGCTCTTTTCTTGAGCCACGTTCGCTCTCTGGTCACACAGGCTTCTCCAGAGAATGAATTTGTCACCTCCTTCTGCTGCTCCTGCCCTCCTGTGTTACAGGGAAGGGGAGTCTTTGCATCACCTCTTAAGTGAGACAGATGCAAAACACCTTTTACACCGGTGAGTCTGTCTTTACCCATCACTTGAGAATACACTGTTGGAGCTGCCAGAAAAACAGTGCAGGGGACACAGAGGCATATAAAATGTTCCATTTAGTGAATTTAATGCCTAGTGATAAAATGTTTTATCCATTCTGGAGGACAATATTTAAACAGATACCATTAGTGGTTGTATTTCAAAAGTCAACGGGGTTAAATAAATCTAACATTTACTTCTACTAAAAAATGTTAGGAGGCCAAGCTCTTTTTTTTTTTTCCTTTAGGTGTTCAATTAAGCAAAAATACATAGATCTCCCACAGAATTTAAGACTGTTGTGAACAGGAAAGCTTTTTGGTTAAGCTTTCATCTCATCATGAAAAGAACCAAATCAATGACTTTTAAATAATTTACATCCCAGAAACAGTGTTTAAAAAGTGTCCCAAATGAAGCTAAAAGCATCGTAAATATAATTTCCTGTCAGATTATATGAAATACTCTGATGAATGAATAGTCCCTAAAAGAACACTAAGTGTGGATTTGGAAGATCTAACTCCAGTTCTCTGAAATGCCAAGCATTGAGGAGAGGACCATCTGACTTGACTTTTGCTTATATTGAACAAGCCCTTTGAGGTGCATAACTATGAGTGTGCCCTTGTGTGCGAGAGCTTTTTGCTTTGATTTGTTACTCTGATGCTTATGTTTTGAACTTTTCTATCTGAGAAGCAAAGGAAAATTAGTCATCAACACAGAATTCGGGGGAGGGAGACGGGAGGGAATCATGATTCTGTTTACAGGCTGAATAAAGATCCTTTTGAGCAAGTCACCAGCTTGCCAATGAATGCAAATGTCTTTTATTTTTCTTTCAGTGTGAGTGTGTGTGGGAGGGGGAGGAGAAGGAGGAGGGAGTCAGTGTTATCTCTACTGTTATAATGCTGAATTAAGACAACCACCTGTCCATTATCTACTTCCAAGCCCTTTTTGCTTTTAAAAGATGATTGACATTTCACAGCCTCCTGTTGCCCATCTTACTAAAATATTAATACATCCAAAGGTTCAGATGGCCACAACCATTTAGAACAGAGAATCAGAAATCAAAAGCAAACAAGCAGAACAAAAAACAGATAACCAAGCCTTGGTTCTAAACTTGCCATTAAAAAGGGAGGTAAGCATAAATTCAGCTTGAGTTGTGAGTGATCCTTTTTCTTATTAATGCAAAATTTATTATAACTGACTCCTTTCTTTGTGATTTCCACTAGCTCTGTTTTCACACCTGTTCATCATCAGAGCTTATGAGTTTCTGTGCCCAGCTATCACAGTGCCCATATGTTGCCCGGCTTGTCCAGCTAGCTTTCTTGTATAGCTTTTTCTGTGTCATATATTTTCATAGTGTAAACAGCCTGTTGCTCTGGATGTTTTTAACTGCTAGTCTAAAAATAAGATGGGTAATTTTCTTGTCTAATTCTTTCTAAACATTCCAGGGACACTCTGAATATCTGGCATGTTTGACTGAGGATGTCAGCAATACATCAGTAATACAGATTAAAATTTTTCTTTCCACACCCAATTGACCGTGGTTAATACGTCTGTGAACAAAAGGTAGATAGGATGTGTGAGAAGATGCCCTGAATGTCTGCTCTTGAAGAAATGTTAATTAGTGTGAAAATATGACTCAGTAATGCTGCCAAGGGTTCAGAGATCTTCAATCTATTTGTCCTGTCCTGTAATATAAAACTGAGTGAGGATACATAAATGATGATTACGGTTATGATTATTATCAAGAATAATAATCTCAGTGATGGATGCAGTGCTGTTCAGGGAACAAGTGAAGACAACCCCTGCCTCAAGGATTATACCCAAGTAGGGTCTGATGAAGAACCACCAAGGGCCAGTGCAGAGAAGGGTTTAGGGATTTCAATGGGAGTTTAATGGGACTTGGATGAAGAAAGATGTGTTCAGCAGATGGTCTAAAAGGTGTTCATCACAGTTCTTGGCATGGGTCAAGACCAAGTGAGCACTCCTTCCTCCAGCCAAATTCCCACCAAAGCATCACAACATGAGATGGTACTTGCTGTAAGCATTTTTTTCACATAGACAGCTGTGAAAATCAGGATAAAATCAGTGATGAACTTGTGTTGGATGTCACTTTCACCTACCTCAGGAAATATTTCTGTCATGTTTATAAATGTGTGAGTAATGCTTACCTCTGTAATGCAGCAATACACTCCAAAAGAATGTTGAGGTATCTTGAATTATACCTATTTTTAATTACATTATGGAACAGGGTTCTGGTTTTATGTATTGGCATCTTTTTGATGTATAGAGATTTTGTACAGGTTTGTTGTTCATCATAGTGAAAACCCAAAAAATAAAATTCAAAAAGAAATAAAGGAACTACCATGAAAATGGTTCTTCTCCTCAATTTATTCTAGAAAATTTCTCTTCTTTCATTCCACTTCACCTTCTTTGAGAGTCTCAGGCAGATTTCACAAGCAAACATATTAGCAGAGTATCTCCTAAGGGGAATAGGGGAAAGGAAAGGCAAGAAATAGGAAATAAAATCTGTTGCCTACTAAAACCATGGTCAGCTATGTCATCTAAATAGTTGACACTATTTAGACCATGATTCAGCCAAATACCAGAGCATCTAGTCTAGCACTTCCCCAGGGAGGCCACCATCCTGCAGGACAGCTGGGGCATGACATGATCTCCCACATCTTATCCCTGAAATGGTCCCCAAGGAGCCACAATAGCTCAGGGCACTTGGAACAGCTCATAGGTAGCCCCCACTCATGACAGATATCCTTCAGGACCTACCTTGGTGATCAGAGTCAGAAGACACAAAGACATCTGAAGCCACCTTTATCTCCCAATCCTGCACTGGACTAAATTTAGGAAGCTGGACAACCCTGGCTCCAGCATCAAATTAATCCTGGCGCCCTTGTTACATTTTCTGTAACACTACAAATTTGGGATATGGCTCATAGATGTTTTCTCTGTACTGTTAGCCATTTCTTCTTTTGCACATGTGTGTGCTTCTAGGTGATGGGATAGCAGTACTGAAATAAAAAGTGACAGTTCACATCAAGTGTTGTTAAGACACTGTCATTTCAATTTGCAAACAGATTGAATTGGCACATATTGAATGCAGCTCTTCAGAAGCACTAAATGGCTTCAGCATGATTGGTGGAACTGACCTCCAAGCCCAACACGTAGTACTGTCATTTAAAACACAAGGGATGACCTAACATTTCATACCACTGTTGCTGCCAGTCAGCTCAGTGGTCTGGGTACTGCTGCGGCCTTGAAAGGGGCTGCACATCAGCCCTCAGGAGCCCTCTCAGATGCACAGCACTGCAGCTGGAACCACTGTCACTCATACTTGCTGGTAAGGTGGATGGTCCTGTACATAAGGAATGACCTCGGGCTTTTCCATCGGCCTCCTCAGACCACCAGTCACCAAGTGCTGAATCTGCATGAAGAAGCAGACCCATCCCCATCCCTACGTGGGATGACCCACTGATATCTGAGAGTCACCCACAGTCTACAGCAACTGGGGCCAAGATAAAATTGTCTAGGTGTCCTACACCATACAACTGCATTGCTAACACCTTTATCATGGGGTACTGCAGCAACATGCAAGTCATCAGGATGCTTAGAGCCTGCTTTGTCTCTCTTTGAATTAGGCTGGGACAATTAGACATTCTGTTAGTGGCATCATGAGATACCTCACTACTATTTCCTGTTGCTGGCAATGTGGTTGGCCTCCTCATCTACCGATCAGCGATGTCCTGTTCTAAAAACTGGACTGAAATTCAAAACAGCAACAGCCTTTGATGTTTTCAGCAGTAGAAAGAGTACCATTTGGACAGCTAAGGAACATTACAGCTTCTGGAACTATCATTAAAAACTGAAAAACCTGCCTTGGCCTGAAGATACCAAGCAGATCTTCTTACTGCTTTGATGATAAAGGTTCACTTTCCATTACACCAGTTGAACTCCAGATACTTAGCAGAGCCATTTCTCCTGGCAGCTTAACAGGAGTGATAATTTGCTCCCTTGTGCATGTACAATTTGGAAAGTTTCTTATTTGCTAATCAAGGGATTGGGATATAGTATCAGCTCCTTGATATTATTACCAGCACTGTCATGTAAAAGTAATTATGTGAAAGATGTCCAGATAATGATGCCATGCAAAACGTTATGATTGGTAGAAACTAATTACTAACAACAGTTTTCTACTGTATCTTCGGAAATAATAGCAATGGTAGTGACAGAGAATGACTTTTCAGCTTCCAGCTAGATCAAAGCCCTTATATCATCTCTGACAGAGGTGCTACATGGGCAGGAACACGAAGATCGAAGCCATGCAGACCAGTTCTGCCCCCGGAGCTTCACATATAATTCTACTGACCTCAGTCAATAATGTGGTGATTTACATGGATATAGCCTGCAGGGCTGAAATAGTTGTCCATTAGGCTAAAGAGTAACAGAAGATTGCCATTAGCTGAACAGCAGCAGCTTAGGTTTTAGCAGAGGTTTTTTTGTGTGTGTGGTCTACAGTTCATGCAACTCTTCCAGGGTATAACCCCCATAGGACCTGACATCTTCATCTCACACTGGTGGTAGAAACATCGTGGCTGAGTTACAGAGCTGAGTCATCCACAGATCACAGTGCAAGTATTACCGAATCCAGTTTACAGACAGGAAAAGTAAGGCATGGAGGAGCAAGCGACTTGTCCAGGATGATACAGGAAATCATGATGAGAGCTGAGTATAGAAACTGAGCATTTCTGGGGCACTAGTCCTGCATACAACACTGACTTGTCTTCCCCAAAGTGGAGGAAATATATAATCCTTAGAAGAGGAAAAATAGGCTCAGTGAAGAATAGAGGCAACACAAATGCAAATATTATGGGAAGTGCTCACTGAGTTTCCTTCCGCTCAGACTAAAATTCAGAAATGATAACAACAGAACTCCAACGAAAAGAGGATAAAAGGGCTTCGCTCCCAGGCATGTGAGGCCAACGACACTGCTTGCCTTTGTGGGACCAGATGCAAAGAGAGAGATTGAGAAGCAAAGCAAAGCTCGAGCTGAAAGACTTTCTTTTTTTTTTTCTTTTTTTTTTAAGAAAGAACAGAATGAAAATGATCCTGAAAGAACAACTGTTCCTTTCAAAGCCATTAGTTTAGGAAGCTCGTTTAAAAGGGTACATTTCTGAAATGTGGCTGCTGGTTACCAAGCAACAGCTATGCCCCTGCTCCACTGGCAGCAACAGCGTTCCTCAAAATTTGGGAGCCCGCACTGCCGGGGAGGGATAAGGAGGGGGGAGGCAAACCACGAAGCTACACTTCCAAAATATTTGAAAAGGCACAGGGGAGAGCTTGTGCAGCCGGGCAGTCCTGAGAGCACACGCTCTCGGCGTGCCTCTGCATGTGCCAAAGGGAAAAAAGGCGTGCTGCTGTGTACATAGCTGAGCTACCAGTCTCAAAAGGAAAACACCAATATTCTGGCCTCTTGAGTAAAGAAGAAAAGTAGAAATAGAGCAAAGCTTTGAAAGTCATGAGGAAGGAAAATGGCTGCTGCATTTCTTGAGATTCAAGTACGTGTGTTTCATTTGACAGAGTCTGATGGAGGGGCAAGAGGAAAATTGAAATAAATTCGGTAACGGTGGTAGAATAGCTCTAGTTTTACATGGGCGTAATTAAGAGCATCATTTGATGTATATTACTAAAACTAAGGGAAACAGCAAACAAAACTCTAAATTAAAGTTAATAGTTTTCACACGTTTGACACTGAGGTTTTTTGCAGGGATTTGGATGGCTCAGGGATCTAACAATGCAAAGAAAGAAAAAAAATCCTTCTGGGGCCCAACATTTCAAGGCTGATTCTGTGAGCACTGAAAACCTGAAGCTTTAGCTGTGTCTAGAGCTCCATGATATTTCATTCCAGTAACTCCAGGCAAGGAAATCATTACAGTTATCTAATCTACGAGCTATTTTGTTACCTCCATTACTGTTGTAAATGAGAATCAGGCACAACATGTGCTTAATTTTAGAGTTTGAGTTGAGCTGGGAAAAATCTAAGCTTATACCCAAGCTGTACAAGGGGTTGAGAGGTTTAATTTCCAGCCCTTTGGTGAGGAGAACTGGCCCTGGAAGCCCAGAGACTCATACTGCCCCAAACGTCTGCCCAGCATGGCAGCATGCAACCCAAACCCTGCGTGGTTTGGAGCTGAGATCTGGGTTCAGGCATCTTGGCTTGAAACATTAGCAGACAGACAGTGATTACCACATCACACGGGACGGCTGAGAATGGGACCAACGCTAAAAACGTCCCCTACGTCTGCTCTGTTCGCCACTTAAAGAAAGGGGACTGCTATAAGGAATAAAGCAGTTGCCCACACAGTTCAGCATCCTGTCGCTGATGGCGATTAGTTGCACGTACTTTGCAAGAGCACATGACAACTGTGTTGTGAATAACTGAGAAAGGAAGGGCACTTTGCTACACTTATCTAAGGAATAATTCTCTATTTTGTTCTGTTAACCATCACTAATAGGACTGTTGTTATCTGCGTTACGTAGAAATATTTTACTCTGTGTATACTCTCAGGCAACTGTAGAAACAGTTCTTTAATTGGCTTGAAACTTGCTTTGAGCACCACTGGATACCTGCTTGTTCTGATATTACAAGGGAAATGAAATCAGCACCTCTATTTCACTACTTCTCTATCAATCATCTTCCTATACTCCTCCGCAATGTTGCCCTCGTGCTCACGTCGTGACTACCCGCTCTCCTTGGATTCATCCTCTGATCATTTTCCATATTTGCTGTCTGCGATGCACCTAAAACTGGAGGGAAGGGGCAGCTTTTGCCACAGGAAACCTAACGGGCCAACTTGACAGTGCTGTCAGATGACGTGCTAATTCACAGACACTGTAGACAGCAGACTAATTGTCATGATTGAGCTATTTCTCCTTTCAAAGGCAGGAAAAGGTGGTGAGTGTTAACTGCACGGCCAGCCCAGCAGTGAGCAGTGTACGGTGCCCTGACTCTCATTTAAAGTCTGAATCAGTGTGATCATCATTGTGCTGAGTGTCCAGGGCTCGCTAATTGCTGCTGTCAGTTCCTGATAATGAATGATTGAGTCAATATGGGACAACCCCCCCGATCTAATGCTCTGATGATCTAACTTTTCTGTACAGCATCTGCGAAGGGAGGCTACAAAGGTTTCCGAGAGGTGCTGATGCTGTTATTTCATGATACAGGCAGACACTGGGGACACTCAAACGTTTATTACCCAGGTGACATTCTATCTACTCAAGTTTATTATGGTCCACTAAAAATAAAGAACAAGACATTATTTACACTTGTCAAAAGACCAAGCTTTCAAGCAGCAAACAAAAGTAGGCTTATTTAACTGAAGCCTTTAGCTGGTGTTGCTTTTGTGATTACCACAGCATAAGGCCTTATCAACCACATTATTCCTTCACATGGTGCAGCAGAACAGCTCCAATAAAGCCGCCCTTGAAATCCCAACTGTGGGCTGTATGGGAGAGGGGAGGCAGTATCTCAGGAGCGTAGTATTGTGCAGGACCCAGTGCGAAACTACGCATACATTGGCCTTTATTCTCTTCAACAAACAGCTGCATTTGAAAGATAATACAGGTCAAGAGCATCAAAAGGCACCACTCAGAAAAATACCAGTACTTTAAGCTCAATGAGTTTTCCGAGGCTGGAAACCACTCAAACAGGAAGGACAGACAAAGATGGTAAGCTGACTGGAGCAAGGACTGTCTCTTTTCCTTGAGTCCAGCACAAAGGGATCCTACAGTTAAACAAGCACTAACAGGAAGGAATATACGTTCAAGTCACGTTCAAAGGCACTCGAGCAGCAGGAAGCAAAGCTTCACACGGTGTGATTACAAGAACGCTGTTTCCTTCCAGTCCGCCTGCGTTCATGAACCTCGACTTTTAGTCGCTCAGCATTAGGACTGTGAGCCAAACTCCCCATCTTGTCGTTGTTAACCTCGCTCAGCTCCACGCACCACAGCAGATCGCTCGTACCCAGTGCAAGAGGAGTGCGGCGCCGTGCGGGCTCGGGCTGGTGCTGGTGGCCCCTGCGGGGAGATGCCGCAGAGCACAGTCGGGGTTCGCGGCTCGCGTGCAGCTGTGCCTCTGCTTGACCCATGGCCCTGCTAACCAGGTTAAAGGGTTTCTACTGAGGCAGGGGAAGATGGATGTCATGAACCAACAGACACAAGTGGACAGAAAGGAGAAGGGTTCAGGAGATGAAACCAGATGTGTTGCACAGATTTGGAGGCCAAAGAGAAGCACGACCATTTAGCCTGGCTTTCTGTGTAAAACAGACCATTAAATACCCAGTAACTCTTGCATCATACTTGCGTCCCATGGTTGAACTATGCCAGAAACCATCTCTTGTGGCAAAGGTTATTAGCCTTCGAGTCATAACCAAACCACCTCAGAGACGACAGATACGTACAGCCCCTGCCATGCACACATTTACCTTGCTGGGAGTTAGCACAGCACAGTGCATTACCGACCCACAAGCACCACCACGTTCTTTGGGTCTGAATCTTTGAGTGACATGCTAAGCAAATTTGCTTTTAGCAACTGCTTAAAAACAATTCCTTTGCATCACCATCATCTCTCACTGGTCAGTTAAAATGATCCCCTTGACTTAATTGTTTTTGCATGAAGATTCAAACACAAAGACCAGCAGACATCAGCAAAATGTTGATTTTTACTGCAAAACTAACAACAAATTCTATTTTGAAAACCAAACGTACACGGCTGCCTGCTCTGTTCAATGCCTACGGCTAATTCCCTTGAGCCCTCTCCTGTCCGCTGACACCTAGCTGTGCTTTTTCTCGTCAGTGCTGCAGAAAAGCCATGCCATCATCTCATTTTTGTTCCACCAGTTGTACTTCTTTTCCCAGGCATGCTAACCACACCACCACTACTTTCTTGCGCAGCAATATGTGCAATTGCCATCTGTGTAGCTGGCATCCCTTCAAAAAATATTTGAATAGCTGTGAAACTTATAAGAGAATAAGGGAAACATGACAAAAACCGTAATACAACATAATGTATGCCTGAAGTAAGGGAACATCAACAAGTTCACAGTTTTTAATGAAAAAAAAAACACTAAACAAGTGCTACATGTTCTCCCTCTCCTAATTTCAAAAGCTTGCCATCAGCTCATTAGAACTCCTTCCCTACCCTCTCGCTTCAAAGCAAGGTTGTCCCTAACAGGTGTACACCGATTGCTGCTTTCTGCAAATCTTTTCCATTTTCACTTGAGTCAAACCAGCCCCATATTTCTGTGCCAGCTAGGTGCTGATTTCTGAAGCAGTAAGCAGCTCCACAGCTTAACTACACATTACGTGAAGAACCACCACCTTAATTTGCAGCTAGATCAGACTATTTCATTTGATCCTCCAATTCCTGTTCTTGCAATATCCTAGAGCTCTTTACTAGAAATGTTGATGCAAGTCAATGAAAAAATTCCCACTGAGTCACTGAACATTTCATTCCTTGGGAAATGCTCCTGGAACAGCAGTAGCAGCATGGTTAGAGAATGATTCCCTTCCTTTACAGAGGTCTTCAGCTTTCTTAGGGTCTATAGACTAGCATCACATAGCATAGCTAAGGAGGAATGTCCTAAAGCTCCGAATAGGTTTCATTGCTTAACAAGTTAGGAAGATCAAATTCTTCATCTAAAAAAAAAAAATTTAGTCTCCCCCCTCTTCTCCAAGGGATGCTACATGTGAAGAGAACCAGCCTGGGAAAAGGGAAAAAAACGCCAAATCCTCAGGCAACATCCTCTCATGCTTCCCTGAACTCAAGGCATCTTTGCCGATTTAAATGCCCTAAGGGAAGGACCCAGAGCCTCTCTGAAGAAACTACTATACAGACAAAAACTAAAGTGAGAAAACACTACTCTCAGTTCATCTTCTCTCACTGCGTATGATTAATTATCAATATCAATCTTCAAAGTCCCTAAAAGATTTTTCCACCTATGTGGAGAAACAGGCAGAGAACTGGCATGGAGGAGGCCCCGACCTGGCTGGTGTTGCGCTAATCATGCGCCCGTGTGAACGAAGCAGAGGTGTTGACTTTACATGTATTTTATACAAGTGCTCTGGACTGAAGCACAGCACAGTTAAATCTTTATTTGTGCTCAAGTTGTCCTTGGGACACCCTTCTAAGTATGAAGTCCCACTGTGCTAGGCTATATGCAAACACTTACTGAGAGAGAAACTGAAAAATACTTTAAATCTGAGTAACTACAGCAAAGAATGCCTGGTCGGATTCACTACTGGAAAGAGGCCACTACAATCCATGGATCACTTTCTGCCTCCTTCGCTCGACCTCCAAAGCAGTTGTTTAAATTGGCTGCTTAGCACGGTAACTGCTGCTGCATCAGGAAGGAACGAGCAAGCAGGGGGGCCAAAGGGTTCATCAGGATTGTGAATGCTAAAGTTGAGAAACAAAACCTTAATGACCTTTATACCAGCAACATCCTGAGCAAAATGCATCTTATTTACCTCTTCTTTATTCACAGCATGCTTCAGTCTCTAATTAACTGGAAGTTGGGCAACAACAGGAACAGCTATACTTACAACAATACTTTATAATGAAAGTCTACCTTCGTCTTTGAAATCCCTTCAGAATTTGGAAATTAACTTGGCTTCCTTTGTTACACCTCTCTTACACTTGCAGTGTTATTTCACTTCCACTAAGATACAAGGAATATGTTCCAGATCCTAGTCTCTTATATCTTTTTCGTTTTGTTCATTTATCTTCTGAGGACTCATCTCTTGAAGCACTTGTCATTGGGCACAGCACCTGTCCTCTCAGACCTCAACAGGCGCGACGTGATACCGGCTGCTTCCCAAAACCATGACCCACATCAGCAACGCCAGCAGTGGGGAAGAGGAAACTGTCGGGACTGGGAGGCTGCACAACCCAGTACGCTGATTTTTGCAACATTTCCCAAGCGCCTCCTCCCATCGTTCTGAACCACATCATGACGTGAATCAGATGCAACGGGATAACGTCCTCTGCTACAGCTTCACTTGTTATAAATCACACTGTGTTGCTACACAGATGAGCACCATTTTAGTATTTGTCTTTATTTTCTCAACTAAAAAAATTCTGAGGGATGTCTGAGAAATGCAAGATTCTTCCTAGATCTACACAGTCTTCAGCAAATACATGGCAGTTGAAATATTGGTTGCTCTGAAATCATTGGGAGTTTTGCCAATAATTGTATTAGACCTGATAGTTTTCCCTATATTATGTATAATGTGGCATTTTTATTATGAAACCAATCATTCTGGAAAAAGAATGACATTGTCAACCACTGCACAAAACGGCTGTTTTACTCAGTCATTTCATGAAATAACTGAAAATTGTAGGCAGGCATTACATGGAATGTCTAATCCCTGGTTATTTAGGATTATTAACTAAAAAGGACAATATGACTATTTTTTCCATTACATTCATTTATGAAACCATGAAGTCTTTTTAGATGTTTTTTATTGAAATAATACTAGCAATAACTGTCGCTTCCCTGAACTGATCCATACTTTCACAATTGAGACTATTTTCTGAAGTGACTGAGAGTTTGAGCCATTTAGCAAAAGAACTGCTTCCACAATGGGATTCTGAAAGTAACACTGCTCATCTCGCAGTTTCCTTGCCGTGTTTCATGCAACAACCAAGCAGAACCATCAAGCAGAGAAACAGTGCTTAGAATTATAGTCAGATGCAACGACTGGTTTTACAACATGACCATAACACATATGTCCTTTATTTTCCTAGCTTTGCCCCTTTTCTCGCAATATTATTAGATATATTTTTCCCAAGTTTGTATCCTGCTCACCCTTTAACCTAGTTTTCCTTCTCTTTGTTCATTTTTTCACTACTTTTCCCAGGTGAAATATCAGATCGTCTTTTGGATTTATGATCTGATCCATTTTCCTCTTCATTTAATAGGAGCTGCATCAGCCACTTACATGGGTGTTATCATGGTACAGCTTCTCTAAAGATGACAGGATAGCACAGACGAGGAAATAGTGCAAGTAAAACAAGAATAATGCCCTGTAGGTCTGAGTCTGGAAATGTGCAAAACAATCTCACACATCATTCTTCATAATAAATACTACACATGCCTTTTCTCATATAGTACACCATATTTTTAACCTCTTCTGAATAGTATGCTTCCTCAACAGTCCCGTTTGACAGAGTGAAAGGTGGTAGCGCACAAGAGCTAATGCAGATGGATCCTGAAGGCCCGTTATTCACAATCGTCTTAAAGCCTGCTGTATTTTTTCAGTGCTCACCCTTTAGAGTGATGACTTTGCATTACCATACTGAAGACTGTGTTAGCACTCCAAATACAGAACAGATATTTCTCTTTAAGGCATTTAAACAGGAACCATGAATCAAATATTAAAGCAACCCCTTGTCCCCGCACTCCCCCACCGGGCAGGATTGATTATATGACTGCAGTAAGACAGAGCTGATCGTCACCGCAAGTCTGAGCCAGAGCACACGTCACAGGAAACAACGCTCCTCAGAAAGTAAAGAGAAAATTCCCTAGGGGATGGGAGAAAAATATTATCATCATCCTCTTTTTCCAGATGGGAAATAAAGGAGTGGAGAGATTATGTCCAAGACTATAAGAGGTATTCAGGCTTCCATCTTCCTTTGAAATCTGCATAAGGCACCAAAAGTCTCCTTGCCAGGTCCTTAGACTCCATATCTTAAGATCACATAACGAGTTTGTGCCAAAGCTAGGAACTGAATCCAGGTGCCTTCAAGTTACTGACCACTATCTTAAATAAAATGCCATGTCCCCCTTTTTCATCTATGTTTGATAGTAGAATTTGGTATAACCAACAGCAGAAATTGGTGCCATCTCAGTCACTCATTTTGTCAAAATTCAAATGCTTTTCATGGTTTAGAGGGTTTGTACAGTTATTTCTCTCTGATCAGAGCTCTACAGCCAGTCCTAGAAAGTCCTGCCTTACTTTTTATTGAAGCTGTGTGAAATATAGAATACTGAGCAAGATGCGCAGGCAGGACAAGATAATGCAAACAGTACTCTCTGAGGATTTAACCGAAATCCAGATGTTAGTGAATTGGTATCCTACACATTCCCGGATTAGAAACAATAAAGAAGTGCTGCTGATGAGTGTTTGCAAAAGATCTTCAGATTCCTAAGACCACCCCTACTTTTTATATCATAGTTTCCATACAGAGGTTGATTATCTATCTCAGCTTCCTTTCCATTTACCAAAACTTGCTGTATTTTTCCAGAAGCTTTCACTGCATTTAAGCTTACATTATTTAACAGCTTTATGTTTTTCATCACATACCTACACGTTACTGAGTTCACGAGGCAGGGTCCTGCTCTCATTTACCAGGGTGTAGGTCTGGAGTGGTTCCCACTGCTTTTACATCAGGACATAGAAAAAACAGAATTTGGCCTGCTATTTCTTGGACTGGAACACTATATTGACTATTATTTTTCCATATAGTAGTATATTAGTATCAAAAGGGAGGTGACATGAGCATTGTGAAAGGAAAGATAATTGCAGCTTACATAAAAAAGAACTACCAACACACCAAAAGGTAGAGGAAATCTCACAGATTCAATATGTATTTTTAAAGCATTATTGTGGTGAACTACTTGTTTTAGAAGTAAAAGGAAGATACTGAAATCTGCAACTGGCCAGAGACATTTTGCCTTCTTTACTGGAGAAAATCTGACAGCTGTACACACACGTTTCCTCATTCCTGAGTCTGGGCCTTGTTGCAAGATACGCAAGATATTTAGTGCAAGATGCAGAGTATCTTTGCTAAAACAGTCTCCTCAAAGCCACCATGAATTTAATCCTTAAATTTGTTACAATTGGGTAAAGAGAGAGAAAGCAAAATTAAATCAGTTGCCAGATGGTGCTACTGAGAGATTTATTAATTATTTGACCACAGAGCAGCAACCCTTTTTAGAAAAAGCAGAGACTATCAACGTGATGCAGGTCTTCCCAGTGCTGCGAGTGCTGAAAGAAAAGCACTTCTTCACTACAGCATCTAATCTGGTGGCCTTGCAAAAGCACACATCAATTTAATTCAACTGGTTTAATTAAGCCTTTGCAAACCTTATGTGGAAAACCTTGTTTTAATCTATGAATGCCCTGCTTTGTTTAATTGAAACCACTTAATAATTCCTGTCTTCACAGAACTGAGACATTAAGGCTCCTAGAGATTATTAACATCATCCAGCCCAACAGGTTTACCAACTTCTTATCTAGCTTCACTAAATAAGCTAAACTGAAATAAGCAAGTTTTAAAACTGCCTTTTGCATGCTTTAACTAAATTAAATTAAACCAATGAAGTTTTGTACATACAAAACCCTGCATGGCCACGAGTCGCCCCCGCGCAGATGGGGCTGGGCAGAGGCTGCCGGCAGCACGGCTCCTCCCGGTCAGCCCCTCTCCCGCACCACAAACGGCGCCGGACGGCCCATCAAAATCTCACGGCATGGCTTATCGTGCAAAGTATCCTTTCTCGTACACCTATGCGGTACAGTAGCATAGAAAACCTTTCGAGTTAGCTGTGACCAGGTTAATTATGCCAAGAAGAAAACCGGACAAAATGAAGGGCTGGTTTTGTAATCCGCATAAGCAGCATTTAGGGTGGAAGCAAAGCAGAATCCCCAGCTATCTAGTTTGCTGGATTTCTGAAATAAAATATGCTGGCATGCTACAAGCAGAACCAGTCTAGACTACAGCTAAGGAAAATATTTACACTAAAAAGCAAATCTGCTGAAAAATCCAATATTAGTTTTCCCCAAATTACTCTGTGGGTGCCATTTACCAAATTAAAATTTAGCCGAAGCTGTACTTGAACTGCTGAGCAATTAAGGTATTCCCTGGGGAAGCCACCTCCGCCTGGGGGAGCAGAGCCTGCATCTCCCAGGAGGATGCCCTCAGCACCGCTGGAGGGGGAGCCAAGACCTCTCCAGCCAATTCTGCTCCACTTCACACAACAGTTAGTTAAATATTCCTCGGTGCTGGTGTCGCAAGCTCAGCTTCTCACCTCCAGGTGGACATCCTACCTGCAGACCAGACAGCAGACCAGACAGTCAGTCAAGTGCAGTCTTTTGCTGTCTGGCTCCCTGAATATTATATACAATGTGATGTAGCATCATCAGGGAGAAAGGAGCATCTCGTCCCCTGGTCCCAAAACGCTCGCTTGTTGTAACTGCAGAAGAGATGGGTGTCACCATCTTATCTGGGAGTACAACCCTTTCTTTCTTCTATTTTCCTTGCAATTACCCAAACAAGTATACCAGCTTTGAGTCTTGAAAGAACTTCCCTCTGACTCATCACAATCGAGGATGGAAACCATTTCAAGCTTATACCCTAGTTTAGACACCCTACAAAAACCTTCTGTTGGAAATACTGTGACTGTAGGAGAGGAGACCCATGATACCCCCAGCTCTAACAGTGGAAGAGATGAAGATCATTCATGTACTACATATGCAATAAGAGTGCAAGACCAGGTACGTGCTGCCAGCTGCTCCAACAACACAAACTGGAAAGCAGATTCCCCACTGCAGATGTTGCAGCAGAAACACTAAATCCTCCCATCTCCAGGAAGTCGTGTGAGAGAGGGGGTGCCTGCAGAGGCCTAGCGATCAGCAGCACGGCATTAGCCACGCTAAGCCGCACAACCCTCACTGGAAGTCAAAAAGAAGGAAAGCTGAAATACAACAGGTATTTGCTTGGTTTAGGAGCTGGCACCAAACGGACAGCTCAAGAAACAGCAGATCAGCCCCTCTGGTGATGCAAACTGTGATAGCTGTACCTAAATCAACACAGCTGCACACGCGGGTCTGGTCTCTACTTCCAGGCAGATGGTCATTTGCTCAGCCAGGGTCTGCACCATATCTGTGCAAACTCCACTACACTAACAGAGGTGTATAACCTCACATAGCGAAAATGAGGCACCAGAAGACCGTCTCCTAGCCATAGCTAGTGGTTTCTGACTGCTAATATTAACCAGA
The DNA here is from genome assembly GCF_036417845.1 of Apteryx mantelli. Lineage (NCBI taxonomy): Eukaryota > Metazoa > Chordata > Aves > Apterygiformes > Apterygidae > Apteryx > Apteryx mantelli. Next base: position 14,932,425 of record NC_089999.1, read on the forward strand.
ATGGCCATATTGTTTAGTATTTCTGCAGAATGAATTCAAATTCCATCACAAAGTTAGTATTTGATCACCATGCTTTGAAACTACAAAAGAGAGCTCCCAACACACTTAATTCAGAGACAGAATAAAACGTGTGAATATGAATACGAAGCTTAAGGCCTTACAACAAAACCCACCTTGAGAAATCTGAGATGAGAACTGCGCCCAGTACGAGCCCTGACTAGCGGGATGCCGATATCTGTGCAGAAGTACAGGTCTTCTTGGTTCCCGCTGGAAGCAGCAGGGTCTGAGGGTTATCAATATTTAGGACTCAGCTATGTGCATTCGTGATCCTGCTCAAAAAATAGTCAGAATATGACAGCATAAGGCTTTGGGGCATATGAAGAATAGCACGATAGTAGCACGATCATTGTAAAAAGGGCCTGTTAGTATTTCTGTCCCACTTCAAGTACATCTATCAACCAGTAAATGCAGCAGAAACACAAGACTTGACACTGCTGTCCTCACCCCATAAGCATCCTCAGCCAGGTCGCCTTGCGGCAAGGGGAGTTTTGCCCACTGCTGCACCAAATCTAGAAAGTCTACGCGTAACATTTTGCACACAAATTCTTGGAATCAGGCTGGCATTAAACAAGACTCATTGCAGTGAGGCTGATGTTTTATAAAGCGTGGCTGTTTGGGCTTTGCTTAAATTCAGAAATCAAGGCATAGCAGCTGAAAGGCCCCCAAACGATAGCAGTTGTTTTCATGTCAAACCTGTGAAAACAGATCGTACATCAGAGCAGCAGCACGTCCCCGGGATACACTCACGATGCAAAACAGGTTTCATTAAACGTTTCCTTCAGAGCCATGTCAAACGTCGGCAGATCTGCGCCGATATTTGCTCTTGCAGCAAAGGTCCAAAACGGTCATCCTTGCCTGACCACGCTTTCCTGTAGGAAAACTTGAGCTGGTCTGCTCCACTGGAATATCTGTTCCCAAAAAGCCCTCTAGTGGAAAATGGGAATTACTGGAAAAAGAAGTTCTTTTTCTGGTAGAATCAAATCGCCCCTTAATTAATATATGGTACATCAGAAAAAGGGCTCTTTTGCTGGTATAAGCTGGGTGCATTGGAGAGATGAGGTTTACCCTTGTGGCCAGGGTGCCGAACGAGGCAATTTCACTGGTGCGTGTCATGCTGGTGACGCTGTGTAAAGCAAACCTGGACTCTGCCACATTTTTGGAGTCAGTTTTCTGTCCTGATAATGCTGAACTTCATTTCCTGTCATCGGTTCACCTGGGCAGATTCCTGTAATTCTATTGATTTAGGCCCCAGCCCAGCATAACATTTAAAAATGTCATTACATTAAACATTTGATTAATTAAATTTCAGTAAAATTAAATTAATTTCAGACTTTTTCAGCCTTAAAGCCACACATACACGCAAAGGTTGGATGGGTTAGAATCTAACAGATGCACAAGCTGTTGGGGTGAGAAAACATCTCCAGACATCAGTATTTTAAAACTACAGTGTTACATTGCTAAGTCTCTGTGCTAAAACATGCAAACACCTAAGCTGGATGTAGCTTTCTGCACACTTCAGTGAAGCTTTAATAGAAGTGAAGTTTTTACTACAGCCTCATTAGAAGGTTTACTAGATTGCTATGAAGCCCTCATGAAAAAATTAATGTCAAAATGAGATGCGTCAAATCACCAATATGTTATGATATATAAACATTGCATTTTTAATATGCTTTCTGCTTACTAACTCACAGGATTTGCTGAATGCTGTATCTTCCAATTTTACAGTGAATTAGAGAGATTGAATGATTGTTCAATATCTCTTCAGATAAACAGCTTTACACATGCTTGTTTGATTGGTAAAGTAAGTCAGATTACAGGTCTCCCCTATTATGAAAAGGTTGTGGGGAAAAAAACAATCCAAAAAATAGCATTATGGGCACCCAGGATTTTCTATTATTCAAAATTCACAAAACCACTGTACAACTGCAGTCCTACCAACACATTAATAAACCCCAGAAAATGTTTGTTAACTGCAAAACCATTTTAGCTGTTCATTTTCATAACTTATCAAGCCTGAAGGACCATCAGAATGCTGTAACAACTTGAAACCCTTAATTTTTCCTTCCTGGATTTCTGTATATGAAAACTATTTGCAACTACTGCAGATTTCTTCACGAAGGATCTTCTGCCAGCAACCAGATATTTTTCCTCATAGAAAAGACAGGCGTATCTCGTGCCTGTATAGATTTGCAGTTGCTGTTACGATTTTACATTTTTTAATCTTGCCACGAAAGCCCAAGAGCACACGCTCGTCACCGAGAAGCGTGGCCAGACGAGGCAAGGGAGGTGCAGCAGCGAGGACGACGTGCGGGAGGGGATCGAGGTGCCCAGGCTGGCGCAAGCTTCGCACCCACCCTCCGAGGCCACGCGGGGCGGAGGCGCCTCGCCTCCCTGCTGCCGCATCACCCTCTGCCCTCGCCGCTCTGGAAACGCATGGCGGGATGGAAATCGTCTCCAGGCAAACGCACCGCTCACCTCCAGCACGAGCACAAGCAAGCCGAGGACGAAGCACCAAATCTGCTATTGTGCGAGATGATGCTCGTGGCAGCAGCAGAGAAAGGCCGATTCCAGAGCCGGGGCCGTGCCTCGGGGCTGCTCCCGCGCACGGAGAGCCCATTGCTGCCCGCCCCATCGGCCGGGGTGTCCTGGCCGCCGCCTGCCCTAACGCCCCTTGTGCCGCCAGAGCCGGGCCAGCGGGACTTGTGCGGGGGCAGCGATCTGGCTTCAAAAGGCAGCGAGCAGAAAGGCAAGTCCCTTCCTCCTGGTCTGCTAGGGCCAAAGATTGCTTTCCCACGTTCTGTAGACAGAAACAGAAGTTTCTGCATTTGTTTATTTTTATGGAGAAACAAACGAGACAAAACTTCTGTTGAAAAAGGAACTGGAGGAGTAAACTGACAAACACGACCAGCCAGACGCGACAGTTTGCTTACGCAGGTCTAAGACAACAATTGCACTTGTAACTAAAGCAACGCAAACAAAGATGGCAAAACTACCCTTCGAGGATGGAGCCAACTAGAGATTGGACCACTTTGGCGCCGCTGGGCTATGTATTTTTGCACGGTAGTGAACAAGTAAGACCAGTCTATTGCTCCCGTCTTTGGATGCGTTTCTAACGCAGACCTGCTTCGCAAGTGGGATATTTGGAAAATAGCTAGTATGTGCAGAGACCTCAGGCGAGCACCTCGGTCCCTCTGCTCCCGTGCCGCGCTGATGCTGGGAACCCAGGTGCAACTTCCGCCGCAGCAGCACCGGGTCGGCGGGTTCAGCCCCCTCGGGGCGCTGCACAGAGGCACCCGCTCACGCAGCGGCACGGGGCCCGTGGAGCGAGCCAGACGCAGCTCGGACACCCAACCCGGGTCCGGCCTGGAGACACAAAGCTCCACAGGTCTGAGCCACGCGTGCAAGACCAGAGGGTGTTTCAAACCACGCGCAGCTGCATGCATGCAGCCTTCTCCCATTTAAACACAGGTGCTCTAAAAATAACTATAAATGGACAAATCCCAAATAAACTAGCGGCAGAAACGCCCCGCGAAGGCAGCGCAGGTGGCACAGCAGAGCAGCCGGCCCGGGGCTCGGGCGAGCCGTGTCTCAGCTCCGCGTTTACAAACGACTCGCCGGGAAACCGCGGTACTGCCGCAGAGCCAGAGCCAGAGCCATCGCCGGCGCCGCGGAGCGGACCGCGGCCGCGCTGCCCCCGCCCCCGCCGCCGCTCCGGGGCGCCGCCGGCCGCGATGCGCTGCGGGACGCGGCCGCGCAGGCGGCGGGGGGGGGGGGGGGGCGGGGGCGGCGGGAGCGGGCAGCGCGCACCGAGCATGTGCAGCGCACTGCCGCCGCGCGGGGGGCGCGGGGCGGGGCAGGGGGCGGGGCAGGGGGCGGGGCGGCAGCAGCGGCGCCGCCGATCAGCTCCGGCCGCGCGTTGCCGCCGGCTGCAGCGCCCCAGCGCATCGGCCCGGGCTCCCGCCGCCGCCACAGCCGCCGCCGCCGCCGCCAGGTGAGTTGGGACCCCCTTCCGCCGGGTCCCCCATCTCCCCCCCAGGTCTTCCGTGCCCCCGGCCCCCCTGCGTGCCGCCGGTGCTCCTCGCCCCCTTCCCTCTTAGCTTCTCCTTCCTCCTCCTCGCGCCGCGGCGCCCCCCGCCCTGGCACAAGTCACCACCGACAACTTTTTGCAGACGGGGACCCGCGTTCACCGCGGGCTGAGGGGCCTCTCGCGTGCTGAACGCGCCGGGGCGTCCGAGCGCGCAAGGCTGCGCTGCGCTGCGCGCGGGGACTGCGCTGCTGCGATGGGCTGCTGCGCTGCTCCTGCGAGCCCCCGCAACGCACCGCACTTGGACAGGAGCGTGTGTGTGTGTGTGCGTGTCACGGAGCCCGGCGAGGAGCCCGCAAAGCGCTGCTGCTTTCAACAGTTCCTGCAGCCTCGCTGCACTGAATAAATAGACTCTAACGACCTTTAGTAGGTGCATGGTGCAGGAATTTGGATGCTGAGGGGTTTATGACAGGAACCTTTTAAATAGCCGTGACTTAGTTACAGATCCGCGTGTTACTTTGATTCCAGTAGATTTCCTGGTAGGAAGACAGCTCATCTCCAGCTACAGTGGGATAAAGCAAAAAACAACGCACAATACACTTTTTACAACAGCCTCCTGGAAAACTTCAGCCTATAGCCACAGAACCATATTGTTTTTTTAGAAATTGCACATAAAGCATCATTTACTGGGTATTTGAATTCTTAATATCAAAAGGGATGTATGTTCTGCATGTATGGTTTATCTTCAACCAAAATACTTTCTAGGTTCAAGAATAGTTTGCTGAAAAAATCTCAGATTATCAGTATATGTTGGCAGCAGATTGCATACACTTGCTGTTATCTTTTGAGTGCACATCTTTATGTACAGAGTGCATACACATATACAAATATATGTGTATATATGTATATATGTATAGATGTATATCTGCATCTTTTCCATGCTGGCATGGATTCACTCCTGATAAGATTATTATTTTATCACCGAGCAAGGAAAAAGTACTGGATCCATGGAAAAAATACCGTATCACCCTTGTCTGGTTCATGCTACAACCTGCCACTGGAAGACTTCCTAAGCCAGCACTCGTTCTTAAAATGAACGTCACTGAATGACTGCCTTCGGTAGACTCCTGTATCCCTCACCGGAGGCTACCATGTTCACCACCAAAACTGTTTCCTAGATTTCCACCTACTTACGCTAGCAAATTGGTCTTGAAAATCCAGTATCTAGTTAAAAAGCTGCTGTGATCAAATGTGCACAAGTTAAATGCTGACTTTCCAGCATACTCAGGCTGCAGCTCTGTTTTTTGACATCACTTTTCATTCCGAAAGCTGAATTAGCTACCAACTGTAAAACAACTTGTATATCATATAGGCTTTCTGCTTATGGTGAATACTGCATAAGCTTGTGTATTTTTAACTTGTTATGACAGTTTATGGACTATATAGTTTTTCTCCATCTCCCTGCCATCTCTGCATAAAGATTTTTTTCTGGTTTATTTAGATCACAGCTCATTATTTAAGTGTTTTAACATGATATCAGCGTCAAAGGTAACTTGGCAATCAGATTACATCTCATAGCAAGCACACTTCCAAAATAGTGTAGGAAGGGAGGGCGAGTGAGGGAGGAAATGGTAAACTTGCTAGAAAGCCCTCCCCAGCTGCAGTGTTTACCACTACAGCAGTGGAGAAACTGTGGTGCTTCTACCTCATTTCCAGTTTCTTGACTGACCTTACGTTGTGCTTACAGTAACACTGGAACAGTATCTCGTTTGGAAACGGTTACTCACGAGGAGTGCGTGTGCATTTGTTGCCCCTTACAGCATCCGCATGGATGCATCCTCTAGCGAGTAAAGACTTCCTGAGTTGGAGGAAGAAGTGCTTATTTGCTGCTGAAAGCTAAGATATTAAGGCCCGATCGTTTGGTGGGGAAGCAGGGGAAGCTGCATAGTAGAGGTGCAGCGGTCAGCACTAGATGAAGATCCCTTATGTTTCTGTGCTCCTTTAAAAGAAAAAAAAAAGGGAGACAAATTCTTTTAAAGAATGATCTGCTGCCTGAAAGTTAACAAGAAAAAGTCACTGGTCACCTTGTTACTTTATTGAAAATGCTTAGGGGATGTGCTTAATTTTGACAGAAAGAAGTGGAAAAGTTAGTTTCTGGAAATATTTAAAAGCCAAATTATGGTCTAAATTGGACAGAATGACTTGGGAAGAGATGGGGTGAACCCCTGTCGTGGTGTATACATACAGTGCAAGCCCTGCGCCAGCTCTAAAGCAGGCGGCGGGGAGGACCTGGCGTGCTCCACGTGAAGGGCGATGCTGGGTGTGCACGAGCAGAGGAGCGGCACCCACTCACTGCCAGCTCCCGAGCCCGCGGCAGCAATCCTGCCTTGAGGCGCAGCAAAAGGGAGCTCAGGTTTTCAGCTGCGTCGAAGGGAGGGATGCAGCGATAAAACCGATGAGCAACAAGAGTGGGGCGGGGGGGGGTGGCAGCGATTTCTGGGGGTGCACGGTGCCTGTTCGTGGCTGCTGCCCGCAAGCACGGCTGGCACGGACCACCGGGCTGCATTTTCAGGACGGTGGACGCAGCTCCCTTCGGCTCCCAGCTGGCAGAGCTCCTGGGCTGCTGCTGCAATCAGGGCTGGGAGTTTGGCCTCCTGGAGCTACGCTCGCCGAGGGTCTGGCCTCGCAGGAGCAGTGCAGAGATGCACATTGCAGCCCGCTCGTCCCCGCGTTGCCCCCCCGTCCCCGTGTACAGAACTGGGCAATACCCGTCTTCTTCAGGCAGGGGCTGTAGTTGCGTGCTGTGCGTACAGCTTCCACGGACCTTGAAAGGGACCGTTCCCATGTTACCGGATAGTCAAATCCCTAAACTCTAATTTTCAAGTTAAAGAAGCTTCCTCAAGACTCAGCTTGGTTTCTTTTGTCAAGATTATTCAGAGTTGGCTTCATGCCTAGAATTGAGTCAGCCACACATCCTCCCATCAACAATTTAGCCTGAAAACTTGCTTCTGCTGTAGCGAATGGCCAAACTTCCGCTGGCTTCCGAGATACTGGAGAGGAATAACGGGGCGGCTTTGCTATGCTTGGTGCTGTTCCTCCAGGGCCTGCACTAAAAGTGTTCTGCCACCGGCTGCTCAGCATGGCTATCTGAAGTGCTAGGGGAAGAAATCCTGCTTCAGGATAGCAGTCTAGAGCACTTCTGCCTCTCAGTCTAAAGCCAAAACCACTGTAAAAGCCAGATCTATTGGATTCTAGATGAGTCATATTTGAGCATAGTAGTGTAACCGCCAGAAAAGTCAATGATCAGATTATATTCCACAGACCTTATTTCATAGAAAAGTATGTTTAAGTTGGTGAGAAAAATGAATATTATAGTAACTCTTCATGGAAACTTTCCCTTTGTTTTTTTTTAGTGAAAGAATAACCTAGGACAGGTGATGGAATTAAGAAACCACCTATTTTTCATTCCTTTGCATAAATTTCTAAATTATGTTGTTCAGTTAGTGGGACAACCCAACATGACATTTTCTTAAGGAGCTAGAAAAAGTAACAAAGGACTTGAGTCAAAATCCATCAGAATCAACATCAACCTGTTTCTTGATCTTAGTGGATTAAGACAATACACTGCCAAGGTGTTTCTTCTAAGCTATACTTTTAGCATCTGCTGCTTTCCACACAAATGTGAAAGTCTCAGTCCACGGTTTCATTTTGATCCAAACAACTGGTTTTTATCTTATGATTTGGCAACTGGGATAATGTGGAATTTCTATTGATTCCATTCAAGGTATGAAGTGGAGAGCTTAGATACCTCATCTGTGTGCTCTTTTTCAACATGTTTCTCAAAACTCAAATGACGACCCTGGTCATATAGGAAAGTATGGATGCGAGAAGAACAAAGGGAACTGCAAATTCAAGTCTAACTTCAGACAGGATCCCAACAATAAATTTGCAGCTTCTCAAGAGTTTATTTTCTGCCTGCCCTATGCATGTGCATTTGTGCTATATGACATTAGCCTTTACTTTCCTACCAGAGCCTCAAGAAAAAGGCTGCTTACGTCCAAAAGAAGGGCTACAAGCCAGCATCTTTTTCTGTTAGGTCTCAAAATCATTTCCAAACTGACTACATTTTTCACCAAAGAAAGCTAACAAAATAGAGGAGAATGCGGAAGAGGGATGGATTTTTTTTCTACAAATAATGTTTGCAAGTCCCATTCGCTTCAGCTCATAATAGAAAACAGTCTTGCTTCTGTGCCAAGAACTCTGAATTTGCAAAATCCTGCTGGTCTTTAGACAAGACTAACTATTGATGAGCTGAAGCCTTCAATGCGGTATTGAACTAAGTTTCTGCATTGTGCAGCCTATTAAGGGACAGCCTGCAACTGAGCAACTCTTCACCTGCAAGTCTAGGGCTGCTGTTCTTTATTGTCTCCACCCTTTACATCACTGGAAGTATTTAGTCTTTTCTTAAAATTTCTGTAACTATTCCTTTAGGGAGGAGAGTAGAATGGTCAATAACTTCAAAACTTTTATTTCTCTTTAAAAAAAACTATTAATGCAGCTGCCTAGCATGACTTCTTTTGTGGTCAGTAAGAAAGTGGCCAAGTAGTTGTCAATTGAGATCATTTCAGAAGCAAGTTACAGACTTGCTTTTCCTTGTAGCAACTTTTTTAATGGCAGTTAGAAATCTGGTATTACATATGTGCTGAAAGAAAAATGAGGACTAAAGGAAAACCAGCAATAGTTAAAAGTGGAAATGCCCCAGGTCTGGTGTTTAGTCCCGTCAGTGCACTGAGATGCAAGTGCCGAGTTCCCGTTGCATGCTCTCAGGTTCCTTGCTGCTGTGCAGCATTGCGACGGCACCGAGCAAGGGGTAAAAGAGCAGCGCATACAGACAACTCCCTTCTCCTGCCTCCTCACCAAAAAGCCCTCTCTGCAGTGCTGCCCGTGGCGCAGGTGTTCCAGACCTGTTAACCACGTCCCTTCTACGAAATACTGGCCGAGCACTAGAAGGATTCGTTACAAGGCACAAAGGCTGTTCCTCCCCTTTGCAATGAATTTGGCCAAGAGCTGCCTGCTGACAAACACGTCCGCGGAGCCGGGCGCTAGGGGACAGCCAGAGCGCGTTTCACAGGAGACGGTGGAGGTCTCCTCAAGAGCTGCCACTGCTGCCGCTCGGCTCCTTCCGACGTTGGCAAGGCCCTGCAGCCGTGGGCTCCGAGGAACAAGGCCTATGGAAAAGCTGCGGGGAGAGACGTGGCCTTTCTGAGGGCGCTGGTAGGACCGTGCTGCATCAGTGTTGCTGGTTCTTGCAAGATCTTTGGGAGAGCATCTTCCAAAGCTGACGCAGCACCAAGCACTCGGGAGTCTGATGGCACCTTAACGAGTAAGTGACCAACCTATAACAGCTCTGCCGAGGATTCCCCAACACTAGGGGACCGGGCAGAGGGCTCGGCTACCAACCAGTAAATGCACTCTGATCACATCACACCAGAAGCCTTTCTTTTAAGATGTTGGCTTTGCCAGAGACAGTGAAAAGAAACACAGCATTGCCCATTTTAGAAAACAGATCCAAAACAGATTCATATTTTGAGATTCTGGAATTTCAGATAAGATGCATTTTTCACCTCTGAATTCAGTCCTGCTGGTTTATACAATATTGTAAGGTTTCCTCACAGGGTATTTCTAGCTGTGCCAGAAATAGGAATATTAGACAAGTTAGAGAAAAATATAAGAGACTATTTTTTCTAATGACATTTCCAGGCAAAAATTTTCAGGTGGGAACAGTTAAAAATGCTGTTCAAACTGAACTGTTATCTGACTTCTGAATAGTTAGAGTCACCAATGCAGTGAATAAGTTCATGCTTCTTATAAAATAGGACCATTCGATGCTTTTCTGAATCACACCAAATTCCTGCCTGCAGTAATCTGTGAAAGTGGGCTACACGGGATAATTATGCATTTTGTAAAAGCACATTGCCTTTTTAGTGGCATGAGGTATCCCTTCCTTGTTGTAGATATGGCACCCAGCATACCTTCTGTATTACCATTTATCATATCCAAATCTGAGTCACTGATCTCTGCCGCTGCTCATTATTTTCCTCTCTTTCGCTGCAGCACTAACCCTCTCATTGTTCTCTTCACCCAGAGGTCTTTTCTGCTGTTTAACAGTTCTCATTGCCTATCTCAAAGTCCTTTCTATTATCATTTGATTTCACTGATTTTAACTCAACTGTCAATTAATCTGGTCCTAAAAAACCTGTGGCTGTGAGAACTGATAAATAGGGACAGAAGACTCTACTTCAACCAAGAGACAACTTTATTTTTCCAGTTTTCTTCTATTTCATTTCATTCATTTAAGTGAAATACATATAACAAAGACAAATGATATATTTTCTATTAGCAGATATCACTTAATGCCCTCCTTTCCCTTTCCTTTTTAATATCATCAAAAGTGATGTACTTCAATTCTTTCAGGTATACTCTGATGATATTGCAATATGCAGTTCACTGAAAAATCAAATGGCTTTTTTTTTTTTTTAATGTCAGCAGCACTCTGCTGTTTCCCTACTAAAAAGCAACATTTAATTTTTGAGTTGTGCATTTGCAGCAGTTGCTGTGGGTAGAGAGAGTCTGCTTATTTATTTGGTTGGTTTTTACTACAATGTACTGTCATGGCAACTGTACTGAGTGCAAATGAATCTGGAGGTAATTTATATATGTCATATTGGCTGCAGTAACATTGGTTTGTACCATTTAAACTTTTCCAACCACTGGGCAAAGGCAAAGTTAGCCTTTTGATACCCAGAGGCAGTTCCTGTTTACTAAATATCACCAGGAGGACTCTGCACCTTTGCCCAGACAGAGCAGATCCTGCTGCTGCGTATGGCACTTGGAGCTGCTCTACTTTGCACCTATGCAAACGTGAGCAAATCAGCTGAAAGGCTCAACCACACAACGGCTTTGAAAGGGACTATCAGGCTGCCAATGCGGTTTCAAGCACAGCTCCCCCTGCCTCCCCTGTTCAGCCTCGACGGGTCCTTCTGCAGCTGCTCCGTGCCCACTGATCCTCTGCCATAGCTTAGCTCATCATGCATAGCTTTACTGCGAGTACTCCATTGCACAGCTGCAGGGAGGAAAAGGCTAAAAAAAGAACCATACCCTTCCAGAAAGGGACTTTTTCCATGTGATCAGCAGATATAAAGAGATGCAGGTGTATGGTTATTATACCACAGTATATGGAAAGCACTTGGAGAAGTGCTTTTGTAGGTAGGACTTCTACCCTGGCAAAACCATGAGGGATCGTCATCTTTGTTGATGTGCTAGCGCATAGTATTTTCCCTCCTTTTTTCCAGAAAATTGTAAATTAACTGAGGTTTCTTTTTAAGTTTCTACTCTTGGCTCCTCCCAGGGTCTCACTTTGTCTAACACGGGGTTTTTATAAAGCACTTTTTTAAATCTGTCCAGGAACATTATTAGAGAAGCACTAATTACAGTTGGACATGGTGTTATATCTCACAAAGCCATGCTTTGTACTATCTGGAATTTGGTTTGGAGATGGCCTGCACACACCCAACTGTTGCGTGCAAATGCCTTCACGTACCTACGAAGGCACAGCCTAAGCAAATGTGGCATTTCTCAGCCGTACTCTAGTGGGAAGGAGAGAGTATTAGATACTACCAGGGACATGGTTGAGGATCCATGGGAGGTGCTGCCCCAGAGAGTGCTCCGCAGTGCAGAGCAGCAGCTCCAAAACTGGCTGTCCTGCAAAGCTGCTTTGCGCACAGCAAGCTACCATGGACCAGCTAGTGGATGGGATCTTGCCTTTGTGAAGGCAGCAGCTGAAGGCAAAGCAGGAAAAACAAAAAACATGCACAAGGAAAAACAGTTCAAGTGTCCATTCAGAATGCACTAGTTTGCCTTAAAAAGCTGTAGTGCGATGCTCTTCAGAAGACAGTCCTGCCTAGTTGCCATTTCAAACACTGCTTATTAGAAACACTTAAAATTTGCCCTCCTGCTACAGTACAGTCTTTTTAATGCAAATGCTTTAAACACACTTGGGAACTTTGGCTGGAAGCATTTTTTGATATTGTAACTTGATCCATTTCTAAGTAAGCCAAAAGAGCTATGAAACCTTGAATTAAAATTGGGCAAAGATGATTGGAAGTCTGATAAATTTATCTAGCCTCATCTTGTTGTTAGGGAAAAAAAAATCTTAAACCTTTTGAATACATGTGATTGCAGCCCTCATTATTTCACCGATAGGCTTCACAGCAGCGTCATATTAAGAGGAGCTATCCCTTTGCATTACAGATGACAAATAGAACAACGTGCTGTCTGCTCAGAAACTGGCTGCCCAGGCACGCTTTAGCCGACTCCTCCATCGGCCAAGCCTTATCTCAAAACGCAGTAGACTTTAAGGAGCATCGTAATTTCCCAGTCAGAGTCTCAAATAGCTAACACACGCGACTATCTTTTATATTGGACAAGCTCTTCTAGGAATAGCTCAGATGATTCCAGTAGCCCGATGTTATGACCAGCTAGTGAATCAAATGGTACCTATGCTGATAGACACTATTTCTTCAGCTAAATTAGCACAGTAACAATCTACAGTATCTAATTATAGATAATTTTCTGTTCATCTGTCTAGGTACTTCTGACCCTTTTACTGTAATTCCTGAGCTCTCAGAACATTGATCAGAGATTTTCAATAATTTAAATCTAAGGGTCGGCTCTTTAGCTTGCGTAAATTGATGCATTTTCTTTGGCATCGGAGCTGATCAGAATGGAATTGTGTTAATTTTTACAGTGGACAAAGTGTTCTTAAACAACTTATTAAAGCATGCTGCTGCATCTCAGCCCATCACACCAGCTCTAAAGTCCATTAGCTGATAACGTATGCAGGATAAGAACATGCACAGGTACCAGTGAAAAGATGATAAGGCCTTGTCAGACTGAGTATTTGGAGAAAGTATAGAGGCAGAGATAAACACAAATATTTTTTGGATGCTACTCAGCCCTATACAGTTGAGACCAGCATACGTGAACTTTAACAACAACAACAACGAAACCCATCACACTAAATCAGGTCCTAAAGACTGACTTGCAAGAGAAGGCACCGACTCCTGCCTTGGGCCAGCCCCACTTAGCAATCTAGACCGAAAGGCGGTCACACAAAAGGAATACAAGCTCGACTGACAAAAGATTCAGCTGAGTTTTAATATACTTTTGGCTTAGAAGTTTTTGAGCTTTGTTTCTGATTGCTGCTTAAGATTGAAAGAAATTACACAAGTAAGTGAAAAAGGGAATGAGTAGGAGACTTTTATTCGGTAGCACGTGTTTTAGGAAGAGGCATAAGTGAATATCCACAAAAATTTAAATCAGACACTGAAACAAGGAATACAGTGAACAGATGTTTCTTTGCCAGGATTGTGGATTTCAAGAGCGCGCCCCAATTGCAAGTTAAGCAAAAGCCATAATATTTTCTTTTCTGGAAAACACTAAATCTTTTCTCAACGCTTGCCTGGCTCCACAGAGAAGTCACTGACTGAGAAACCAGGACCTTATGGGGAGATGCCAGCTTTTGTTACAGGAGGTTAAAGGTTCCCTAGAGCACAAAGAGGCTTTTCTTGCCTGGACAATCCTGTCATGGTATGCATCAGCATAACTAACAGCCTGGCAAAGCTCAGAAGCGGTCAAGAGATACTTGGTGAAACTTGAAAAGAAATCTTTTCAAACATTCACCAGCTTTTGTCTACAAACATCTACATGTCGACATTTGTCAATAGAAAACTACTAAAAAAATTACTAAGATCTTTGTTTTCTTTTAAAGCAATACATAGAATAACTCACACAGCTCTCTATATAAAGTACAGTACCCCAAGATATCCTTTCAAAATAATGCCTTACTTTGTGTTGAAAAGAGATTAATAATTACTCTTATCCATAGTGAGTTGATGCAATTTCATTTGTTTTCTATACACCCACGCTGCTGTTTCCTTCTGATCTACACTTGTAGCTTAGCTACTTTTCTGCTGAAAAGAAAGCATTCGAGAGTACCTTCCTAAAAAGATGCTTATACTGTGGCTGCCTGTTCCAGTCAGTAACAAAGAATGGAGATGTTGGCTATTTACAAAAGAAAATAAAGAACTTAATGTTCCAAACATCCCAAGAGAAATAACCTCATCATAAAGGTATTCCTTGTGCATTTCAAATTAAAAGAAAGAAACAAGTAACACTGAAGATCTGATTCTAGCTTCTGCTTAATCAGTCATTCTCATAGGATTATTGTCTTTCAAGTGTGTAATTATAAACAACAGATGGAGAAATGCTTAGCTGAAAGAAGCGGGGGGAGAAAGTCACCCCAATGACAAGTATTTACTGTTTGGATCTGAACCAACCTTTTTTCCCCCCACTTTGATATTTCAGGTTTCAGCATCGGCTGTTACGAAGTTCAGCAGAATACAATAATGGAATTATCCCTGGGTCTGCACGAACTCCATCAGCTACCTGGGAACCTCATGGCTGCGTGGATGTGATGCACCAGGCTGCCACTGATATCCAGAGAGAAGATTTTTCACAGGGAGAAGGCATTAAAGTGATGGGCTGAACTTATGGGAGGAACTAGCACCAATTCAAGCGGTGATTCAGGGGCCGTTTGGAAGGCGTGAAGGCCTAGTTTCAGTAAGGGCATGGCCAAAGCTTTCTTCAGGCTACAGAAGTTTCTTCGGCGAACCCAATTTCTGCTCTTTTTCCTCACAGCAGCTTACCTAATGGCTGGCAGCCTTCTGCTGCTACAGCGGTCTCGCTTGGTTATCCAGCAAGGTTCGCGTGGGACCTCTGCTAATCAGCCTCTGCCTGTTTCGGACGTGATGATAGGGGTTGGAATAGGGGTAGACACCAGGACTATGCAAAACCCTCGCCCGAGCCCCAGGCTCCTGGTAGGCATGGATGCGCTCCAGGAGTCAGCTCTGGACCAGAGGCACAGCCCACGGTGGCTCATGTCCCGCAACTCAGAGCTAAGGCAGTTGCGGAGAAGGTGGTTTCACAGATTCATCAATGAACAGGAACCTGCGCAAATGAAAGGATCTAAAGTGATGGAGCATACTGCTGGAAACAAAGGTAAGGGATATTACCCCTCTACCCCGTTTTCTGGCATGCATGTAAACTGCACCTCCTTCTAGGACTATTCTAGGCAAAGATTAATAAGTATCATAAAGAATATTTGCAGAAATGCATTCCTTCCAGCTCTTCATCACTTCCAAACCAGTTCTTAAGTGTACGCACAGGCCAAAGTTAAATTCAGATATGCCTGTTCATGCTGAGCTGTAACTTCTTCCAGAAGTGTTTTTATTGAATTGAATGGAAGCCCAGGTAGTGAAATATGCTTCCCTCATTTAAATTACTCTCTCTTCAAACAGAGAAAGATGAACACTGTTTAATTGATTTTCTTTCTCAGAACGGGGAAAACTTTAAAAGTGGGTTTTAAGTTAACTATCTAGAAACACACAATACCTTCAGTTAACAGGTGCCTTCTGCTGGTGAAGCTTTCCAGAATATACTAAATTCTGCTGTTGTAAACACACCTGTTGTTCCTGAACTGCCCCTGTGACCATCTCTGCTAACCTGCTGTCCTTAGAGGAGCAAAATGTAGGTCAATATAACCCCTTCTTCCTTTACTGAGGGCTGAAGCGGCACCACAGTGAAATGAGAGCTCCTGGAACAGAGACAACTCTTGGTGTTTGACGAGTTTGCTAGTAATTAGCAACAAGCCAGCAGACTGCAAGGGAATTTGTATCGCTGCACAGGGGAGTCCAGTGCCATGCATTAGCAGCCAGAGCACAAGGTACAAAACTGTACATTTTCCAGGCTTCATGATTTAATGATATACTGAATGGAAAGCCATTCAGGGGTGATGAAATTTGAGTTCACTTCACTGTGAGTCTGACTCTGCTACCATAACTGCTGCTAACAAATAAATGCATAAACTGCTTTGGTTTATTTGGTAGGAAACTAGAGGAACTAGTATCCAGGGCAAGTAAAGCAGCAGAACAGGAGTCCATAGATGTTCACACTTCTCTGCATGGCTTTATACCCTTGTGACCCACCACACACCTGCCTCACCCTGGGAGAGTGCTGGCTGCCACCCCAGCCGAGCCGCGATGTGTGCGGGGCGGCGCGCGAGTCCAGACGCCTGCGGCGCGGGGTGTTACGCAGCCTAGCTGCTCTCTGCAGCGGGGCGGCAGAGCCCTTGCCCTGCAGACCCTGTTCGAGGGGCTGAGTGTCCAGGCTCCTCAGCGCTGAGGAAGGCTCCACCGCAGGATGAACGCTCATTCTTACGCTCCTCACGCCACCGTCCTTGCGCCTCACAGCCAAAAAGGTTGTCATTGCATAACGCCATAAAGCTCTCCTCCGTAACAGTCTCAGATGAGGCATTCATTGCAACTGAGGGGTTTGTGTTTTGAGAAGACACATTCAAGTGCTACCTTTCATCCATTGCTTGTTAGAAGAAACGGTTGCTCTTTGAGACGCTTCACTGGCAATAAGAACAGGAATAGGATCTGAACAACTAGACACCACATTACTAAACTGCTCTTTATTTTGTTGAATAATGTTACCCAAAGAAAGGGGCCTCTTCTGAAAAAAATCCCACAAAAAGGTGCCATCTAGTTACTCCTACTGAATGAATTTTTGGAAGTGGAAACAAGAAATTGGTATTGATGGTGTATGATAGATGAGTCATAAGCATGAGTCAGGCAAACTATAACAGCTGAAAGTATCTGAAGCACCAAGCAGAGACTTCCAAGAGTACTCCCCAGGCACTTCATAAAATCCCACAGCTAGCAGATTTTGGTGGCAGAGAATAGAGATTGCAAAGTGCAGATGTTCCCCAGAAAACCCACCTGCATTTCAGTAACTTGCCCTGGACACACAACGACAGTGTTCGATGTCCAACAGTAGCTCCTGGACTAGCGTGAAACACGCTGTCGCAGCTGCTCTGTACCGCACACTGGTGACTGAGCTGAAACCGCACAGCGAAAGCCTAGCGCATGGGGTGGAAATAAGCTTTGTGGAAGAGCCCTGTCCAGCCGCACTACGTGCACAACCCTGCTCTCTGTGGAGCAGAGCATGCATCCTTACCTCCAGCAAATAAATTTACTAACATTAGTTGCCACCTACTTTACTAAGTGCTTAACAGCCAGTGGCAGAAAAGAACCACCTGAACGCTCTAGGATACCACTTTTGTATCTGTACCTCATAAAACCAGTATTTAAAATTCACAAAGTATTATCTTTCATTCTTTTGCAAGCAGCACATGCCCTGGTTTTGATGGCCCAGTAGGGGCTGACGATTAACCCAGGGGGCACATCCAGGGCGCTGCTCCGTCAGGATCGCTGTTCCACATGAGGAGGTTCGTGGGGACGCGGGAGGAGAGACCTCTGTGAAATAGGTCCTCTGCTGCTCGCTTCCCCCGGCTGCCCCGTGATTGGTACTTCCATGCTGCACGTGTTCTGGCAGCCCAGGTAGCCTCAGGGGGTTTCAAGGTGCCCTCTGGAATAAACCTGGCTTGCTGAACCCAGAAAGTGCCCCTAAGCTCTTCAACTTTGTTTCCTCCCGAATCCAGACTGTACAAAGACGGTAAGTCTGAATTTTCATTGACTACAGCTGCTTGAGGTGCTCTCGTTTCCCTTGGTTTCAGGGTTTTTTTTGTTTGTTTGGGTTTTTTTGTTTTTTTTTTCCCCTCCCCTGATTAACAAAAGAATAGACAACACATACAGAAACATGGTGAGCGCTTGTGCACTACTCTAATACCTGGCAAGAGTTTGAACCTGTTCTACCACAGATTTCCTGAATGACCTTAAGAACTTCAATTAAAACCAAAGAGATTAATTTCAAAAATTATTCATAAAAAACAGTTAAAGCTAATGCCCACATCATCCATTAATCTAGTGCCACGCTCAAGTTATAATTGCTGACCGAGAAGGAGCCAAAGGGGCTTATTGCTACATCCCACTGAATTAGGCCGATTCAAATGTGCATCATTTGAACATCTGACTGAAAATGAAGTGTCATTATTAACAACCATATTGTAAACAAGCATTAGAATGTCTTTGAAAATTATTATCAATTAAAAATTTAGCTTCCTATATAATGAATGTTATCTGCCCCACCCACATTTCCTAGTAAGCTTGCAGGCTGTTATTTCATTATGGATCCCTTCCAAAATATAATGAAATTCTCTGTGGTTATAATGCATGTTAAAGGTTCAGCTTTGCCCTGAGGTTCCCTCTCAGTAAAGCAGCATATTGCCTTATTTGTGCGTTCTCCATCAATATCCTCCTAACGGCACGTGGGCTTCCTGACGTGTTCGCCCGACACGTCCGCGCTACACCTCTCTGAGCATTCAAGCAGCCTGCAGGTCCGATCCCCTACGGACTTCCAGGGGCGGACTGTTAACCTAAGATAAATATGTTGGTGTGCGTGCCTGCTGCGTATTGTAAACACCAAGTTCACTTTGCCTTGCTCCGCGTCCGCCCAGAACAAACTGACCTTGGCCAAGAAAATTAGTCTCCTTTTCCTTCTGGGCAACTCTAGTGCCCACTTGCACTGTTAAGCTGTTCAGGGCAGGGACCACATCTTATTCTGCCAGGGGGACTGGAAAGCACTATTAGTACAACAAATACAAATAGCAATTTGTTCGGTAGTAAATGAAATTTTTCTGTTAAGAATGCTACCAGTGTATGGGACGTTTTATGTTGTTTCACTTAGACAGGTTACGCCATTGCACAGAATTTCAAAGGTGACAGCTACTGAAACACTGCCACGACATTCGGCTCCAAGACCGTGGGGTCTCCCAAAGGCTCGTTCATAAGAGAATGTGAAGGAGATGCTGCTAGACACCTAACACAGGGCTCACAGAAACGTGAAAGGGATGTGGGGAAGAAATCAGATACAGTTGCATTAGTTTGCATTTCGTTGCCTCCCAAGTTGGACACTTTGGTCCCATACGATTTATTTTCATCTACAACTGGATTGAATCTAAGTACCAAAATCAGAAGTCTCCAGTAAAATACAGAACATCCTTATTGCAGGTGTATAACTCCCATCTCATTGACAGCTTACTGTGGGTGTATATTCACAGTTTGTGAATTTTCTAATTGCATGCTTGCAAATTACCAATGCGCAGTTCTTTGAAACTACTATTGTTTGTAGTATTTAAATGTTTGTTTTATTTTCCTAGCTCTAAAAACCTCTGTTAGAGTGGCTTGAAGTTTTTCATATTAATTTCTTTAATATAATTCTTTTAAAATTTCATTTCTCATCATATATTCTCTTCCTGTCCACAGCTCACGTGCTATTTGAATTTTCCGGTATTGTGATCTCAATATTGTTACTTCCAAAATCAAATTTCCTTTCTTCCTTCATATTAAAATAACATGTACTTACATATACACACACTTGCTGTATAATAGTGGGAATCTAGGTCATCCTTCCAATCATATATTACAATAATACGGACTAGATTTTATTGCATTTTGTTCATGACAACAAAATAAGAGGCTTAATGTAGGATGCAGTCTAACAGAAATATTTATCTTTCATATGTTAAGTAAAGCAAGACATTTTAAGAGATTCATTTGCACTGGAGAGAAAGTGTTTAATGTGATAGCTAGACAGTGCTCCCTAGTTAAGGCTGAAGTTATCTTTCCATTATAAGCTTTTAATATAACTCTGCATACCCAAGGAAAATTGATTTGTTTAAATATTTCTCTTGCACCATCTTATTTCTCAACTAGAGATTTTCAAGAAAACTTGGGAGAAATCCAAGAAGATTTCTCAAACTTTATACCATTTTAAAGATTACCTTATCCTTTATTTTAGGAGACTGCCATGCTTTTTTCCCCCTCCCAGCTTCTTACAGCCTGGAGCTTGCCCACATGCCGTGTCTGCATTTAGCTAGTTTAGGAGCCTGCGGGGCTCCCGCACACACGGGACACCGGGAGGGTGCAGGGATGCGGCGCAGGGACGCGGCGCAGGGACGCGGGTGCTGCTGCCTTGGGGGCGCTGGTGCAGCAGCCGCCACAGCCGGGAGAGCAGCCCGAGGGGAGAAGGACCCGGTGACATGGAGGCGTTTTGATGGATAAAAAGCCTGCGTGACGCAGAAAAGCAGACTGCGACTGAGATTGCGACGCAGGTGGGAACAGAAGACCTGGCCCTTATTACCAGGGGAAGGAGAAGAGCAGAGAGCAGCAGCCCAGAGGAACAGCGGCTCTGAGGAGATAGGCAGTCTTCTCTAAAATAGTCTACACAGAGAAAAAGGCTGATTTCCCTTCCGTTCCTTTCCACTGCTCGTTTGGGCTTATCCCTTCAATAACACCTACAAGAGTTCTGCAGAGCAGCCCGGACTCCCGGCAGGTCATTGCTCCATCCAAGGAAGCTCCACTTGGGTTCACAGCGCTGAATTGTCACGGGAATGTCTGTCTTTCTCCTTTCTTTAGCATATGCACATTGCCTAATGCTGTGTTCTTTCATGCTCCTAGGAACCTACATTGGATGCTTCAGTGACGATTCCAGGGAGAGGACACTGAAGGGAGCCGTGTTTTATGACTTAAGAAAAATGACAGTATCTCACTGTCAGGAAGCTTGTGCTGAGAGGTAAAGTGATATTTTTTCACTGCAAGTTTTTTCTTTTCTGATAACAAGCTGAACTGGATTCAAAAGTAGAAAAAACATGCATATGTTAAAGAGATAGCATCTCTGAAAACTGCAATTATCTCATACCTGCAGGGATGGAGTATCTCTGCAGCCTTGCTTTAAATAGACTATTTTCCCTGCTGCCTATCCATGGCTCTTTATTATAGCATGACTACTTGCAATATGTTTTCTGTTCAAATATATTTTCTGGTCAGAAATTACTGCTTTGACTGTTAGAAATTGCTCTCTAGCCCAAATCTGTGGCCTAACATATAACTATAAAAACACATTACTGGTCCTGGAAATGAGAGAGAACAGGACGACTAAGTGCATGGCTGTAAGCGAGGCCGTTTCCCAGCGTACCACAGGGAACTGGCGATCACTGGGAAATAGTCATGGCATAGTTTCTGCCACCTCACTACCTGACCTGATTAGCTAAGGCAGTGTGCAGGTTGGGGATAATAATTAATCATGAGGACAGACCTACATTAAATTATTTATGCAAAAGACTTCTTGCTGCTCTGAAGCACAAGAGGACAGAAGAAAAAAAAAAGCTATTCAGAGTTATTCCTGTGAATTTTACTTCCCTTCTTTTTGTAGAGCAATGCAGTATATGTGGAGCCCATTGCATTAAGTGGTGCCTACATTACAGTTTAACCCTGTCACACTGACTTTCAGACTTCCCAGTTCCGGTTGAGTCATCTATAACCACCCAAAAGACCCCCCTAAACTGAACTTTCTTTTGGGTGAAGAAAATGATACTTTCTTCACAGATCAGACAGATCATCAAATCTTGTTAGACACCTTTTGAAGAACATGGAGCCATGCCCTGGTTTGGTGTAAACCAGCGCAGCTCTGGGTCCGACCCGAAGCGCTCTCGAGCGCCCTGGGAGGACACGGTGCATGCTTGCGTTTGGCATGCCGAAGAGACCCAGGAGAGCGCTTCACCTCGGGAAGGGCGCCGCAAGGCTCCCGTGCGGGCGCTGGGGCTCCAGGCTGCTGCCGCAGTGCAAGCCTTCGCTCCCACACTCGAGTCTCGTGATGTCCCCCACCGATCAGACCGGATTGTCACTTCACACCAGTTAGGAAGTATCGGCAATCTGCAGGCAACCGCTCACTGCAGCAGGCATTGCGGCTGGGAAGCAGACTATGACTTAAATACCTTGAGAGAGACAGCAAGCATCTTATCAAGTAACAGCCAAGTCTTTGTCTTGAGCAAGTGAAAATTGCTTGACTGGATCAAAAGTGCCCTATTTTAAAGGCCAGTTAATGGAACCTCTGAAATGGACTTTTCTTCTCTGTCACTCTAAATGGTCTGAAATATTTCTCAGAAAAACCTGAAGTAGTTGATTTGGACGGTGTCACCTCGCACTGCGACACTCTCACTTCTGACATGCTAAGCGGGCCGAAGCCCGAGCAGCGCTCCATGAGAAACACCGCAAACATGTTAACGCTGCAGGACAGGCACTGTCATTCGGACACCAGTGTCACTAGGTAAAAACAAACTGGAGGAAAAACGCGGCCGCCTCTTCCCCCGGGCCCTGCCTAGGGCCTTGGGCCAGGCGTGCTGTCGGCTCGGCGCGCTCTGCCCACAGCCGTTCCCGTCCACCGCTGCTGCCCGCACGGTGTCGCCGACCCAGCCCAGAAAGCAGCCGCCTGGTCCCCAGGGCTGGCTGCGTTTCCGAAGCGGCGAGGAGGAAGCAGCTTGTAAATTATACGCAGGGACAAGTTTCTAAGTGTGTCAGGTATAACCTTATTCCCAAGCAGGGATGCGCGTACCTGAGCCGCTCTGTTTCGTGTCCCTGCAGAGCGTACACCTACGCTGGTTTAGAGTACGGAGCGGAGTGCTACTGCGGAAACAAGCTGCCGACCACTGCCTCGAAGCCGGAGGAGTGCAACAGCGAGTGCAAGGGAGAAAAGGGCTCCGTCTGCGGAGGAGTGAACCGGCTCTCCGTCTACAGGGTGGAGGACCTACGGGCCGGAGCAAAGCGACGTAAGTGAAGGGGCAGCCAGAGAGAGCAGACTGCTGCCTCCTCGGGGAGCGGTGTTCATCTCACGGGTGGGTAACATCACAGATGGCCTAAGCAAACGCACTCTTCCCGCTGCTCATCCCACTCCATTTTTCACTGGTTTAGCACAGCAAGGGACAGAGGTGCTCGAAGGGCACAGCGTCTATTTGCTGCTGCTCTGGCACCTGGTCCCTCCCTGGAGCAGCAGTCCTGCTCGCTGCCTTGCGGCGGTGAGAGGTGTCCTGACCTGGTTGCCTCCAGCTTGCTACATGAAAAGTTAGCATCCCTGGGGGAGCAAGTAAAATACAGTGCAGAGCAGTTGCAATGTCAGCAGGATGTCATCAGAAAAAATCCCTTCTACATTTGCTACTAAGGAGCAAAACCACGTGTTTGAGAAACAACTCTAAAATTGGGTGCTTTCTAATGGAAGAAAAACGTACATACCAATACCATTCTAAGCTCAAAAGTTATCCTAAACAAAATAAATACTATGCAACTCCAGCAGGAGAATATATAGATTCTCCAGAGAAGCACACCAGTATCTCTAAGAGAGAGAAATGAGATCACGAGGTCTTGCTCTCTTTCAAGGACTTCGGTTCCACCAGGAGCTAGGGTTTTTGCTTCATCTTTATATGACAGTCCTCACTGTTTGTCATTCAATTAACTATCACAGGAGATGCAAGAGAGAAACCTTTGGGCCAATGCAAAGCATATAAAATATCTAAACAGTTGAGCAGTCTTTACTTTTGGCAAGCTCACAAGACCCTACAGATGCTATTTGCTGAGCATGAGCACCAAGAGCTTAGGTTCTGCCAGTACTGGTGGTATTTCATTTCTTTGTAAAGACAAGTCAAAGTTTGTACAATAATCCACCCAGCTACACATAAATTATATATCAAAGGTACACAGACCTAAATTGCTAGTGTCAGGCTGACAAGCACATTGGCAGGTTTCCCAGGACATGCATCACTGTTTAAATCTTCAGTGTAAAAATATATACACACATATTTCACTGGAAAAGGCGACATTTATTTTTACTTAAGTATTAATGAATTAGTCATCAAACAACGGCCTGGAGCCAGATTTGTATTTTGTTTGCCCTTAGTAATACCTGATATTTGACTCTCTGAAGAATCATGCAGAAACAAGCGAGCTGAGGGGCCAACAGGAGTATTAATCAAGATGAACAAGTATATTGAAAAGTAACTCTGAAACTGTAATGGAATCCATAATTTACAATATATAATATACAAAACAGATCTGGCATAAGGATTCGCCTTATTTTATTAATATTTTGCCTCTAACGTGCCCTCAGCAGTTGAGCCAGCTAAAGTTTTCCTGAGAGAAGAGCGCAGATGCGGCTGGGACGGCATCTCCACTGAACCCCGTGGCAGCGGGTTTGCCGGCTCCCCTCCCACCGTCCCCAGCTTTGCGCCCCGGCGCCGCGAGCGCCCGCGCAGCAGGACTCACGTGCCCCACGTCACTCAAGGTGACGAGGCTCAAGCTCTGAGCTACCTCCGGCCTTGGGATTGCTATGGATTGGGGTTTTCCTAGGGGCAGGATTCAGCCATAGGCTCCCTCTGGAAACTGGGAAAAAATATAAATATCCTGTTTCCAGTATTATCTGTGGATTTTATGGGAATCCTTCTCTAAGTGGTGATGTGGGCTGCTCAAGTTTTGTTCCTGACCGTATTTAATACAACTCTAAATGTTTTCATAAAAATTTTGTTTCAGGAATTTAATACGGGTGTGAGATTTAGTGGGAACTCTTTCAAGAGCATCCTGGGAAGCAGAAGAGCTTCTGTTCCTTTAATCTCTGGTGCAGTGCTTGTAGCAATCCGATCCCAGGGAGACTCCTTTCCCCCAACTAGCATCAAGTTATTTTATTTTCACATCTCCTGAGTGATCCCAAAGACATAACACTACTTCTAATAACTGTTTTGAGGGTTTGTCCCACTATGTAGTCAATTTAAATCCTCTATTAAGTTCCAGATAATCTTGCAGGTAATCCCTAGAGAAACAAAGAATGGCAGACAAGGAATAAAGACATAGGACGAAAGAATGGAAGTAAGTCTGGACAAAAAATTTAAAGTAAATAATTCACTTTTAGAAAATTCCTTTTTTTTTTCCTTTTAAAAAGCTGGGCAAAGATATTAACGAATCTGAGTCTAATTTGGCACACATTAAGCGAGGAGTTCCTCTCTCCATGCTACTGTCTTCTTCTGAATAAAAAAAGTACATATATTGATTTTTCATTTTGAAAATGTCCAAAATGCCTCCCCAAACAAGATGCTTGTGTTTCATGCATAGTTCCCTAGAGGAAAAAAGTTGGAAGGGGTTTTTGGGGGAAGAAAATCACTCTTCTTTAATACTCTCCTGAAAAACGTTTATACAGCATAGTACACAGAAGTGAACCTTTTGTCTCCTCTAATTTAATCACTTTCACATGTATCCTGGGCCTAACTTATTTATGGTTTGTTTCTTCCCAGTGAGTATTCAGTATTGCGCTTTCTCTAGCCCATTATATCCTTTTCTGTGAGGAATCAAAATGAGGCCAGTTTGCTTGGGAATTTCAAAGCTTCTAAGTGCCATTTGGATATGCAATTTTCCTCTTTGTTTTTCATTGGAATTGGGCATCCAAGTCTCAGATGGGTTTGAAAGTCTCAGAGATGATGAAAAAGAGAAAATGGTCTTTAAAAAGGAAGATGAATAATACATCTCTCATTTGGTCCTGTAAATGTGTGTTTGTGGGGGGGGTGCTCACAAAAGCTCATGAGCATTAGCCTGAGGTTGCTAGTTTTTCTAAAGAGTCCTCTGAAGTCAGAAAGAGGGGTTCTTCCAGAAGTAATTCAAGCACCTGAAATTAAGCTCCTGTTGTTAATTATGTTGGTGGGGACAGTTTTCCTTCAGTGACCGTAGAGGAAGGCTCAGATGCTCCCCCAGGGCAGAAGTCAGAATGAAATAAGCTTCAGGGTGCAGCAGTGCCAGACAGCAGCAACGGAGCCAGCGCGGGCAGGAGGAGAGGGCTCAGGCCGATAACGGCTAGCAAATGGAGATGCCAAAAATGCAGTCGCCCTGTGCTAGTTGTAAGCGTGTTGATTGCCAAAAAGATGATTTGGCTATCTCAGTCCTGGAAGTGCCTGCCCCACAAAAGACAAGTGAATTAAGACATTTCAGGGACAGAAATCTGCAGGGTAAATTTCAAATAAGGCGGCATGTAGCACTTGAATTGCAGCAGTGATTAACCAGGTGAACACACGGCACGGTAGGGTTTGATTCTGCATCTTTCAGGGTATTGAGGTGAATGCCACGCATATCTGGAAGATACACTTGAGAAGAATCCAAGTTACGGGGCTGAGCATTGGAGTAACTAAGCAGAATTTTTCGTTTGTATTATTGAGAGGAATCAAACTAGATGATCAAATGGCTTTAAAATTTTTGACTGAAAAAGCTGCGATACAGAAAATACAGCCCTAATGTGAAAGGCCCTGTAAATACAGTATCAGAGACAGGAACGCAGTTTTATTTTCCCTTACTGAAAAATATAGTATCTTCGGCTATGCTGTGTTAGCAAGGCCCACAGCAGAGTGTGGGGCTGGAAAGCAGAGCGGCTGCTGCTGAGGACCAAGACCCATGCCATACACGCTTTGAGGTTTTTCTTTTGGACTAGCTCTATAGGCTGAACGCCCATTAGCAAGTGAAGCACCTCTGCTTCGGTTTCACCAAAGGGAACCCAGCTTCCATGGCGTGAGGCTGCACCACGATGCAAAGAAAGGCATGGAGAGCAGGGATCATTGGGAGATGCATTTCTAAAGCGTATCCCTCATCTGACCCAAAATTCTGATGTAGATACACCCTAGCCACGGCCAAGGATAAATCTCAAACACCATTGTAAGTGAGCAGCTTCTTAGATTTGCTTTTGGCTCATGATAGAGAATCTGGGCACTTCTAACAGGAAATTCACGCAGAACCAAAATCTTCCTTCTAAACTGCGCTACATCTCTGTTTATCCAGCACATTTCCCACATTAATTCTGGTGAGAATTGTTTAAGATAGCCAGTAGTGCCTCAAGAATAGAGCTATGGACCAGGACTCAGAAGACCCAAACTCATTCCCAAACTCATGTTTCTCCCTATTAAGTGATGTTAGGCAAATTATTTCATGTCTATTTATCCAACTGCCCATTGACATAAAGACATTTTCCACCTTTGTAAAGCCCATAAAATTCTAGGGCTTTCAGAAGTGCTGTACCACATAGACTTTTCCTTTTTTCTAACCTAGCCGCACAATATTACTTTCTTCATTATCATCAATTCACCAATACAAGCCCATTGCTACGCTCTGGGTAGTAAGTTTCTATGATAGTTCGGGGGGTTGGTTTGGTTTTATCAGGAGCAGGAAGGAGAATTATACTGCTATTAATAGCAAGGGTTTGGGCCAAATCCTGATCTCACTCACATGGATGAAAAAATGGAGCAACTCTGCCAAGCTCTGTAGCATTTATACAAGAGCAGATGAGATCAGAGGCTGATGCTTAAGGCTGTAGGAAAGCTTTTCTCCCTGAACAACTTACAAAAGCCTCCTTTAGATTTCGAAGGATGCAGCAAACTCCCTTGCCCTGAAAAGAAAGCTAGTGAATGGGAAGAGAAGAGGGATATCTCAGTAACTGAGCAGATGTGCAGGAAGGTGAGTCCCTGTAGGGGCTTTCTGAATTCATTTAAATTCCATTCCTTTTCTTGTGCAGATCACGGGAAGCTTTGTAGATTTTTATCGGGGCTTTTAAGCCTTTCAGGGGAAAGTATGTCCTCAAAAGAAAACTGGGACTTGCAAACAATAGCAATGCCCTCCACTGGTGGAATTTAATTTAAACTCTTTGCTGCAGCCCTACTCTCAGTAGTTAGTACAAAGCTAAAGGCATGTGCTCCTTTCAATACCATGGGATTTGCAACACATTTTCTAGTGTATATCATGGTTTCTCTTATTTCTAAAGCATTTGGAATATAAAGTTTATTTTTTAGCTTCTGAACCTAATATTGTTCTTTGTGATAGTGGTAGGATACTATGGACACTGTTTTCTCAAGAGAAACCTATTTCATATCCCTGCAGGGAGGAATGTTATCTATCGAGGATGTTTTAGAGCTCCAGAAAATTTAACAGACACCTTTCCAGCCTCTTTGATACAGCCCAATTTGACGGTGGAGATGTGCTCTGAATTTTGCTCCAAGAAAGTAAGAACAGTTCTCATTTCACATCCTTTCTTCTTTTTTGTTATTTTAAATTTTAATCTACTAAGGGAATAGCAAAGATTAGTGCCTTAGAACTTTGAATTTGTAAAGGAGTTTCTGAAGGACAAAACTCATCAGAATAAATATCCAGTGGTGTATCTGGTCCAATTGCTCTCAAGTGGGGAAGGCGGGAAGGAAAGTCATCAGAATTATGCCACTAGATGTGATGCACAGAAAAGCCATTCCAAGCAACAAGTATAGACCATGGGAAAAATCAATTCCATTTCCTTGTCACATTCAAACCAAACCCAGAGCTAAAGCTGCCCCCAGGTGAGGTCTCCCCTGCGGCGGGCTCGCACTGAAGACGCATTGCCGTGAGCAGGCTCGGCCAGCAGCACAGTCCTGCTGCGGCGCCCCGCTTCCCAGCCCGGCTGCGCTGGTGTCGCTGGTGCTGACCCCACCGGAATCACCATGGGTCTAAAGGCACAAAGCCAAGCAGCTCCAGCACCACCATCGCCCTGGCTGGCCACGCTGGCATAAACGTATATCCCCTAAGAACCTGTGCCTCCCCCCGTGTTGCCTCTCTATAAATGCACATGAAAAAGATAAGCACTACTGCGAGCGGCAGAACGATCACATCGTAACGCTTTATACTCCACTTGTAATGATAGCTATGGTATAGAAATGAAGGCCTTAGAAAAATCAAATCTGAAGTGTTCAAAGCAACAATGCTGATCAAAGATCTGACTTTGTTCCCCTACCGATCAGGGCACGGTTTGGCATGTAGTTGCAATTGTCCTCCTTAAACATGGCTTCAGTACCATCAGGGGAGCTATTTTCCATTCACCTGGCGGGGACATACGTACCAGTGTAACTAAGTGGGCTAGGAGTGTATAATTTTAATTAAAAAATAGCTGCAAGAGCAATATTTTAGCAGATAAGCATACCTAGAGCAGGTGAGCTTTCCTGGTACTACTATACAAATGTGTCTTTCCACACTAGAATTTACTCAGCTTTCACTGTAACCCAACCCAGGAGGAGAATTTTAGATGGAATCATTTTAGAACTCCTTGGTGCTAGTATACAAGACCACAAGAAAGTACTCAATAAGCTCACGTGTGTTTATTGGCTTTTGGGCCGAAGGTGAGAACGGGCATGCTGATGTCTGCTGTCCTTGTGCAGGCTTTTGCTCTAAAGCATCACTTTCTTCTGTCCTCTCCATTTATCACAGAGTTAGACCATGGACATAAGAACTGAAGGAGGGTTTGACCCCGATGGACTCAGGTAGCCTAACGGGAGGGAACATTTGGCCCCATGCGCAGTCTGCTTTAGTGGCTGCTGCTGTAGTTGGGTTCCCTTCCCTTCCTCCCTACTCTGATGGGGCTTTTTTTTTGTGCAGAAGAATATTCACTTTGTGGTCAGATTTAGCCTGCAGCCACATTCAGTCTCATGCACTACACCAAATATTCAATTACTTTGTCTTCTAGCATCACAAAATTGATTAAAACTATTAAGGCATGAACAACAAATCTTCTTAATTACTAGGTAGAGTAATTTTAGTAGTTCTGTGATGCCGGGTGGGAAGGCCTTTCCCAGTCAACATATCCTTCATACTAGCTCCTCAGTAGCATGTTAGCACGGATTAACTCTGTGCAGTGAACTGCCCTGTGTGCATCTTACCTACGTACCACCCTGTACATAGCACATTACAAACATGCATACAAACACACTCACATTCTCTACGCATAAAAACATACAGTAAAAGCAGGACTTCATCAGAAGATCGGGGAAAAATCCATAACTTGTGGGTTAGTTCCTAGCGCAGGGCACCCCCTGCTACTAGCAGGGACCATGCCCAGATCTGCGTCTGAAGGCACAGACTACCCCAAGGGGTGGAAATACTTCGATCCCAGTACATCCGCTCAGAGAGTCCCATCTGCCTTCCTGCTTTGGTAATCACCGTAGAGATGTGGTCTGCCCGCACACAGAGTTTAGCTGCCATGACTAACTACTAAAGAAGCTGAAGAAAAGGTTTGGTGCCTCTCATTTATTCTTTCTCTAAAATTGTGCAGGTTAACAACTATTTACCCATTTTCTCTCCTTTTAGCTCTGCTAGGCACCATTCTCCCCCTTTGGAAAATGACTATTATAGAACATTTGCCTGCAGAAAGACTGGCAAGATCTTCCTCCATTGGAGAAGCAACAATTGCATATCCACCATTCCAGTTATTAAACACCACTTGGAGTATTACAGTATTTGATTCTTGTACATGGTAATACCACTTTCTGTCTGCAAGCAAAATGCTACACAACATCATAGATACCAGAATTATACCTTTTCTTACAATTTCACCTTTTCCAAGCTGGCCTTTCCTTTTTTCTGTAATGTTTCTGTGGTGGCAATGTGATTTGCTGCATGCCTCAGCTGGCACAGACATAGAGGCTTAGTGTTATCAGCTATGGATGAAAGATGCA
Source organism: Apteryx mantelli (assembly GCF_036417845.1). Taxonomy (NCBI): domain Eukaryota; kingdom Metazoa; phylum Chordata; class Aves; order Apterygiformes; family Apterygidae; genus Apteryx; species Apteryx mantelli. Next base: position 14,962,910 of record NC_089999.1, read on the forward strand.
GGAAGGAAAAACTTGTGAAATCTGTGTTAGAATTTTTCAGTGAAACCTGTGCAACTTAGATTACAAGTGCTTTGGGGGAAAAGGCCATATTTTTATTCCATAGTTTGTTTTTGGTGTGTGCTTTCTACAAATAATGAGGTTGAAATGGAAAAATCTATTAAGATCAAACTGCCTGGTTTCAGTCTCATTCAAATCACCTCCCACAAAAGCAACTCCATTCATCTCAGTGATTTATGCTATAATAAGTGAGGATAAAACCTGAAATGGAGAAAGAACTACAAGGTACACAAACTACCGCAACTCCAGTGAATTGGGGCTGCAACACGAACAATCAGTTTGAGCTTTAACTCTATGTGATATTAGGAATGTTCTAGTATATTATAAACATTTGTCCTGGCTTTAGTTCTTTTCCTTTCAAAAGGAAATGCCCAGCCTCCTAGCTGATATGAACCTACTCAGTTCTCCTGAAATCAAGAGAGCCTTGTCATTTTAGTACAGCCTATTATGAGTAAAAGAATTATCCCACCAACTTTATGCATTCTGGATAAGCTAGTGGGCTTTTTAATGGGACTAGTTGGATACTTAAACACAAAAATAAATCTTTTGCTCTTTGGGACTTAGAAGAAAAACAATTTGAGACGCACCATATTTATTTGTTAGCCTTGCAAATTGCTTTATGCATCTGCAGTGGTAGCTTGGAAGCGTTAGAGGAATGAATTTGAGGTAACAACTTTAGATGAAACCTGCTAAATACCCTTAATTATCAATTTCTTTCTTAATTAACACAGTGATGACATGGCTTAATAGCAACCCATTATCACCCCATAACACAGAGCCATGAAAGCATTTCTCTGCCAGGTCCCTTGGCCAGAAGCCATAATTTTCATATATGCTCTTTTATAAGCCAACCTGAATACCAGATGAGCCTTCTCCATTTGAATTATGTTTTTTAAAAAATCAGCCCTTTTACTAGTCAGCTGTGCTACGTAGTTGTATATAATAAGGCTAAAACCTGAAACAATGCTAAATCTTGAGCAAAGAACCCCAACGTCTCAAGCTTGAGCATGACCAGCTCTAAGGTGTTTCTTCAAGAATATGCCAAACTGTCAACTGCAGAAGTAGACCTGTCATTTTGGATTCTGGATGCAGCTATGTTCTATCATTTACTCATTAACAAAAGACCACTAGGATTTTGATCCAAATCCCATTGTAAAAATATGAGTGTATCCATGGGCTTCAGTTAGAATTTATTTTGACACAATAAAACAAACGTAACTAGGCCAGATCCTCACCTGGTGCAAATAACCACAGGCCCACTGACTTTATTCTAGCAGCAAGAGCGGATTAATTCAGGATCAGGGTCACAGCAGGTACATCAAAGAATTGCCCCCCCTTGCCTTAAAAGGCAGCAACACAGAACAAGCCAGCATTTTTATTCAAGGGGTGATTGACTTTACGGTATTTATTCTTTGCTCTTATAACATCCATGCCAATGGAAACTTGATGAATGACATCTAGGTTTCTTGCAAAGTGACCGTGCCCATTTTTAAATGAACCAAACACATCATTTTCACTTGAGAAAGACATTTCCTTTCATGGTTAGCCCCACACTGTCTTATTCTTTTGGAACTTTGAGAGAAAAGTTTTAGCTTTGACTTAAACAGGAAAGTTAGCAAAGGAAGTAGGAAAGGAATTTAGCGGAGTAATGAAAGTAGACTGGTTTTAATCTATTGGGAATTCATAATTTGAATATAATCTAATAGAAACAGTGACTGAACCATCACATCATGTGTTGCTATTGGAGAATGATTGCTTTCCTTACAGCACTTGAACTGTCATGTTCAACTGAAGTGCAGATTTATGTGTGTTGAACTTGAGATGGACTAGTCCTGCACTTAAAAATTATGTAGTTGCTTAAAGCAGTAACTATCCCTTGGGACTTACATAAATATACAAGGTGAGTGAAAGTGGATGGATTGTAGTTGTTGATTAAATACTGATGGGAAGACAGGACTGAATATATTATTTTGCAATCACTTCATGTGCTGTATCAGGTAGGCACACAATATGAATAATCAGTTGACTGATTATGGTGCTTTGTACTGACACTTGGGATCCTGGTGCATTTCCCAGAACCATTGCCGTGCTTTTTTAGAGATCACAGCATACTCCCTGAAAACATTTCATTCATGAAGTCAGCTCCCTTTTTTCTCCCCTTTCTCCAAACACATGTTGAAGCCAGAAAAGAAAGCACATGTATATTTAATTTTTATGGAAATAAACTCTTAGACATCCCCTACAGAATTGAAGAATGTTCTGCATTTTCAAGATCAAGTCATGTTGCCAAAACCTTAATGTTGTAAATAAAGCAACATTATCTGAAATTTTCCAGTCGTTTTGCAAATGTAAGATGAGATGACAGTTTAATATACTTGATGAAACAAAACAGTTCAAGCAGTTGAAGGCGAGATCTTCTTCCTTTGATTTAAAAATTGCCATCATATTAAAGTCAGTGGCACTGAAGGAATAAGGAAGGGGGAGGTGAAAGAGGCAATTCTTGTTATCTTGGTTTCTCTTTGCAATTGGCAAACATGCAAAGGATTTGACATGAAAAAGGCACTGTGTGTGCTAAGTCTAAATTAGCAACTAAATGTTGTTCAGGCCTGAGCAAAGAAGTGTCATTTTATGCTCCTAGAGGAAACATTTCCTGAAATGGGGTAAGGGCATGATTTGTCCCCATCCATCACAATGATTTTTGGACTTTTAGGGGGACAGAGAGGCCAACTAACAACCCAAAAATAGGAAAGGGAGTGAGCAAAGTCCATCTTCTAGTTTACTGGAAATAAGTTCTGCCAACATCCACGTTCTCTGTGTTAGGGCCACGTTACCTACATTGCTATCTGTGCGTGAGTGTTTATGCACTCTAATGTAGATGTAAAGTAGCCACAAAGAAATGCTGAAGATCACATCAGGTACGAGACTGCGTTATCCCTGCCAACTATTTGGGATACCATCCTCAAGTAGTAAAAGATGCAAGAAACATCTCCCGCCATCTGTAATGCAGCCAATTTCTTCAGCATCACAGATAAGTGACATGGAGGCAAATATCAGCATTCTCTCTGGTTTAATTGATGTCTGTAAGGACATTCCTTCACCCTCGGGAATTGCAACCAGATGTCAGCTCTCCCCCCCCCCCCTTTTTTTTTTTAAATCCTTTCTGATGATTCTTCCTGAAGGTTGATTTAGATCAAGGATTTGAGTAGCCTATATCCATGTTTTTCTTTCCCCATTCCAGGAAGAATTCTTTGCTAGAGGTTTCATACACAGCATACCAGTAGGATTACAACACTTTCAAGTTAGGCGCTTAGTAGAAGAGGCATAATGGAGGTAGGAAGTCCAACATACAGGCTAGTGAAAATAGCAGGCATAGTGTTCAGATAAAGGTTAATTCTACTGTTTGATAGCCAAAACCAAAGCATTGTTGAAGAAAAGGCTGGAAAAGGCACTGAAATACCCTCCCCCCCCCCCCCACACACAAAATGGAAAAACAACAGGAGATAGCTCTCAAAACATCTGACCACTGGGAAAGCTGCATAAATGAGGGAGTCAGTCTGACCCCCCTGCCTTGCAGAAGTGTCAAACACTGACCCTAAATCTCTATTTCTCTGAACTGAATCTAGTCACATATAGTGATGCAGAGTGGTTGCAACACAGTATTATACCTTTTAATGCTCATTTTGCCTTCGGGAAAGTGATCGTACAAATATGCAGAGGTATGGAGAAATATTTGCTTAGGTCTCTTCATAAAGTCTCCAACCTTCCAAAATAATTAAACACTTTACAGATTCCAAGTGGCACAAAATTGGTACATTTTTATTCTAGGCTATGTTTGAGGGACAGGTCATTTATTAATTTCTCAAATGGAAAAACATTACTTCATTGTAAGGGGAAAACTTCTATTTGCAGGCAGAAAAGAAATATTTTGCCCTTGGATCAAATCTGTAAATAGTTTCTTGACAATGCCATATCTCATTCACTAAGCAAATGTTGGCTGTTTGGGCACAGATGGCACATGTTTGTATTTTACTCCTTATCAGCGGATAAGCACGTGGGGAAGAGCGAGAGATAAGCTGCTCAGCAGTTCTGTCACGCAGTTCTAGACTCCAGAAGATTTTTTTTTTAAAGGCAGAAAGTGTTGATATGGAATAGGCAGAATTCAATGTTCTGTGCTCGAATAACCCCCTGAGCTTCCTTCAGCCATTTTGTCACTGAAGTTGAGCCTGTCCCCTGCATGCCAATGCACACACGCTTCTCTGAGCTAGTCATCAGGGACACCTTGGAAACCCAAAAAAAAACCACCAAGCCCAGTCTTCCCGGTACGAGAAGGAGGACTGAATTTTAGGGCCAATTTTAGCCAAGTAGTAAGTGTGCTTTTCCTATTAAGCACATAAGCAATCGCATATTTTTTCAGCAAATAATTAGCACACATTTCCTTCTAAAACTTCTCTTCATTATCATCATTGCATAATCTGGGCAGGTGGCTGCGTGCCTGGGTGAAGAGAAATCAAGTTTCATATGTACAGGACCTCATGTTTCCTCATACTGCACTAAATTGACCGTAATGGATTTATTTCCTACTACCAATCCTTCAGTACCAGAGACCATTTATTTATTGCTTCCACATACCACAGACAGGGTTTCTTTGAGGACAAAGGCCTCTTCTCTCCTTCATATCTTACAACCTGCTTCTGGCCCTGGTCCTGCTGCACCGCGCTATTTCACAGTACAGCAGCAATATTGCTTTGCAGCCTGTCCCACATGCCAAGTCAGATGGGTATACCAAAAGTTTAGTGACATCTCAGATGCATTGAAAAAATTCCTTATAGCCAGAAGTTTTCATGGTTCACAGGCATGGTTTCAGGGCACCACTGCTTCCTTGCGCAGACCCATATGTGCTGTCAGTGCAGTCCCTCTGAACAGAAGCTGTGAAAATTACTTGGTATCCTGTTCTTAAATGGCCTTTCCAAAAATATATGCAGTAGCTCTCACATTCACTTTTCCCAATATGTGAACAAGTCATACTATGATGCGTATATTTTTTTAGGGCTTGACCTTTTCTTAAAAAGATGCAGCAGTTAGTGGGTCTGAATTCCCATTTTCCCCTTAACGCTTTAACTTTAAGGGCAGGTTTCCTTCACAAGTTCTGGTGAAGCCGACCAAACAAGTCAAACCTTTCACCAGCCGAGTCCTCAATTTGGCAGGCTAAAAATGGAGGCTTAAAAGAGAGCATCCGATTCAAAATGCTGATTTGGGGGGTAAATAAGAACTATTCGTTCACTGAAGATGTAGGGTGAAGTTATGCACTAATTGCTGCAGGAATATTATCAACTTACTTATAAATAAAGAAAAAGGAGTACTCTGAATTTTCAAGCTTGACAAGCTTGTTGTCTAAAAGCCATTTAAAAAAAGCCGTATAAAAGTCAGTAGCAGTACACGAAACACAAGCTTTACAATGAAATATCAAACACTGCTTTGATCCCAACAGTGGCCTTGCAAAGATTAATTTTTCTTTGTATAGTAGGAGGCTGTCCTGAAGCCCGTCGACGTGGTGGCACTTACATGCTGACCCACTTCTCCTTTCGCAGGAGTTTCCGCTGGCGGTCATCCGAGGGACGGAGTGCTACTGCGGCTACCCCACGAGGCACTTCACGCTGCACGACGGGGCGGAGGGGCCGCGCTGCCACCGGCTGCACAACACCAGCGGCCACTGCCTGGTCTACCAGACGCCGGTGCAAGGTACGGCTGCAGCTTCCCTAGCGCCGGGGCCGGAGCCCACTGCTGCGACGGCCGCTGCGCTCCGCAGCAGGCAAAACCCCTCTAGTTCACAGCAGGCCTTAGCCACAACGATCGCTCTTACATACGGGTACGAATGCGGAATACACCCCTTATCCAAATCCCCCCTTGCAGTCACACTCAAACGTGTATTTTTCCAGGTATTTTTCCAAACATCCTTTCATTAAGTAGCACAGCCCCCCAGCAGGAAAAGTTAAATATTTTGCAGATGGAGAAAACAAGGCGCATACCCAGAGCCACATGGCACCTCCGCAGCAGTCAGGAATAAGGATCCCCATATTCCGGTTCCCGGTCCCATTTATCACCGCTCATCCCACATGTGCATTCAGCTCCACTGGCACCGAGCTGGCACAAAGAACTCTTACTACTATTTCTTACTACATTTGCTTTTGATGACACCCAGAGAAATAAGGGTAGGATTTTCAAAAGCATGTATGGAAATCAGGTGTCTAGCCCCCAGAAGATTAATGTGATCTGGGTTTTAACTGCCTTAGGCCCTTTTGAGAAAAATCACAGCCTAAGAGGTTTAACTGGACTCAAACTCATTTCAGTAGGAGGGGTTTCTCCTGCCTTATAAAACTCGCAATTTACAGGTATAACGCGCATTCAGGCTTTCACTGAAGAGTCGGCCTGCCAGGCAAACAGCAGTTAACAAACAGGCATCAAGGGCCTTTTATCAGAACTTGCTGGCAAGTACAATAGTTTGCTGCAGTTCTAACAATAAAGCATGTCCTAACACAAAACCAGTGAAAAACCTCTTCAGAGGATAATCTCTTTGGCCTCTTATGGCTGAATTAATTTTGGGAAGCAGCTGACTCACACCTAGACTCAAATTGATACCTTGTATTGATAAAAGTATAAAAAAAGAAGCAATAAACCCTGTAATCAAGAGCTGTCTGTAGAATTATTAAAAAGCCACAATGCTAACAATAAAATCTCTTCTGTACTCTACAGACACCCGCTGCACAGATAGGAAGTTCTTAACCACGAAATCCAAAGTGTTTGTTGCTTTGTCTAGTTTTCCTGGGGCTGGGAATACATGGGCTCGTCATTTAATAGAACATGCCACAGGATACTACACAGGCAGCTATTACTTCGATGGAACCCTATACAACAAAGGTACCGTTCCCAGGGAGATGGGAAAACAAAGCATTTTTGAGACGTGACTATTTAATTGCTCTGACATTCTTCTGTTTGGAATGAAAAAGGCTGCGACTATCATTGCATCTGATAAATTTTAAACATATGTTTGGAACAAGTGGGCTCACATGGTGGAGAGAGCGGAGACTGCTTGAAAAGTATGCTAAGCCTGACAGGCAGATACTTTCAGAAAAGCCAGACACGCACTTTGCAAAATCTGAAAGTCACTTGCATTGGTCTTGCTGTGCAGGTGCATACATGCAGCTCCCCATGTAAACGAATGGCCCAAAAGACAAAGCTGGCTGAACCCCGAGAGCAAGACTTTCCAGTAGCACATGGAAGATGAGTTAAGTTTAAGTGTTACCGCTCACTCGGAGAAGCCAGTCTCCCGCAGAGGCATGACATTTAGCAAGCACCGCGCACCGACCTTGTGAAGGGCAGCGCTCTTTCACAGCTAGCTGCCCAAGAACTCCTCAACGTACGAGGAAACCCTGGCTTCCAGCGTACATCCCCACTCAAAATCGCAGTTAGTAGCTGCGGGCTTCAGCCAGAGGCAAGGTCCTTGTTATGGCAGGCAAAGAGGAACACACAAAAAGATGATCCCAAACCAAATAAAATGAACATGCCTTGTAGGTGCTCAGGGGCAAGGCCAAGAATAAAACCCAGCTCTAGCCCCAGGTCCTAGATGACAAATTTGGTGCTCTCACAACATTTTACACTGTGTTTTACAATGTGAAAGGCACAGACATCAATGCAAGTGAAAAAAACAACAATCCTTTCCTTACAAAACAGGTTTTAAAGGAGAAAAAGACCACTGGAGAAGCAGAAGGACTATCTGTGTGAAAACGCATGAAAGTGGCAAGACAGAGATCGAGATGTTCGACTCTGCGATCTTGTTGATAAGGAACCCGTACAAGTCGCTGATGGCAGAGTTCAACAGGAAATACGCCGGGCACCTGGGGTACGCGACGGACAGGAACTGGAAGAGCAAAGGTAAGGTGCTGAGCCGGCATGACCTGAGCGGTATCTAGCATGGCTTTCAAACCAATTTTGAGATCTATTTTTTTGGCACACTGGGGACAGAATGACGCATTGCGCCAGGATCCCAAAATCTGAGCAAGTGTTGCAGACGAGTTCACTGGGGCTTGAGTGCCCCCACGGCTGAGATCAGCCCCAAAAGCACTCGGATCCGCACTTGGGGAACAGCTGCAATCTCGCACCAATCCACCATCACAGAGAGGCGGTAACACAGCACTAACACTGAAGCTGCAGCCACACAGTAATATTGCTACCATTTTGCTGTTTGGCAGAGAAAACATGTCCAGGTACAACACCCCTGTCTGCAGCCCATTTACTCAGGCTGCGTGGTGAAGAAAATTTGCGCCTGCAGCAAGAAACAAGTGTGAGGAATCTAATTTAAGACTTCAGGGATTTGATGGAACATGACTTTTCCTGAAGGAAGTTTTACAGCACTACAAAGGTGCTACTGTACTACAGATAAATAAGAATAATAAAACATAGTAGTGATAAGAGGACTTTACATTCAGTGCTCTCTGAGCACATGAAAAGACTTCAGAATAGGGCTGCCACACTTCTTTTATGCATTTGACTGGCAAGCTGGACAGCATAACAGTAATTTCCCTATTTAATACACTGCTGCATTCAAACCATGCAGCAGTGAGGGAATTCAGCACTTCTTGTGCATCACTAGAGCTGGGCTCGACAGACCGCATAGGCTTGGTGGGAAGGGAGGTCTTCTGTGACAGCATGTTTCTTTCTCAAGTTCATACATCAGCTTTCATCACCCACAACCCAAGATCTGTTCATTAAAACCAAACCAAACATCCTTTTCAAAAGAGAAAAAGCCTAGAGGGAAGAGCTTCCCTGTACCACAAACTGCAAATTGTTGTATTGCACCCATAAGTGCTCTCTGTCCAGCCCAAAATCTTCAGCTGGGACTATCTCAACCTTCAGAAAGTCAAATTGAGGGTCAGAAGCAGCAAATGGAAGACACTGAGGTGTCACTAATGCCCAAGGCAAAGGCAGGAAAATGATTCTGTAAATTACGTCTTGGTGATCCTGGCAGGTGACGCTAAATCCCTCTCGTGCCAGGAACAGAAGAACCTTCCTTGTTTTGTTAATCCTATTTCCCTCCCTGATCTCCCCCAAAGCAGGGTGGTAAGCATGCGGAAGATCTGCTGTGCTACAGATTCGAAGTCAGGAGCACCCCTGGCCCCAGCCACGAGCAGGGTATCGTGCCAGGTGCTGCATACACACACATATGTAGCAAATAATGGTCCTGCCTGTTTTCTCAGACTAAGTTTGAAATGGAGATTAAAAGGTACAAAAACCATAGAGCTGAATCTGCTTCAAGATACATGGCAAAGCACTGCTCAGACCAGCATTAGAGCGTTATCACGTTGCACCAAGATAACATTTGGGAAATTGTTAAAACACAGCATGACTAACATTGTCTCATTTTCCTGTTTTTCTGCTAGAATGGCCCGATTTTGTGAACAGCTATGCCTCGTGGTGGGCATCCCACGTCCTGGACTGGTTGAAGTACGGAAAACGCCTGCTTGTCATCCACTACGAGGACCTAAAGCAGAGCCTCATCCCCAAGCTGAAGGAAATGGTGGAATTTCTAAATATGACGGTGACGGAGGATCGGCTGCTCTGTGTGGAAAACAACAGGGATGGGAATTTCAAGCGGTCGGGTGCTAAGCAAAAGGATTTTGAGCCATTCACCCAGGAGATGAAAGATCTGATCAACAGATACATCCTGACCGTGGACGAGGCCCTGAGGAAAAGAAACTTCACGGGGCTGCCCAGAGAGTACGTGCCGAGATGATAGCCCAGTAGCACTCAGCTACGTTTAAAAAATAAAAATAAATAAATAATAAAAACAAGAGACAAGAGCTTTACAGCAGCGGAGGCAGAGACGCTGGGGACCCTCCCCGCCCGGGACGCCCCAGAAGGCGAGCAGCAAGGGACGGAAACGGGGTCATGACCACAGCAAACGCTACTGGCGCCCGCCTGCGCCCGGACGGGGAGAACTGCCCGCTCGCCCACCGCACTGCTGGGGCAGCGGGGAGCCCTCCGCCTCACCGCCCAGGATGGCAGTGAGCGCCTCAGCGCCGATAAACACTTTTCACCCGAGCTTTTAAGAAAACGAGTCACTTTTTTCCTTACCGCAGCCTGCTCACTTCCTTCTCCTGAGCGCGCCGTCAGGCCCTGCCAGCCACGTCGGAGCTGCGCGGGAGGTGCCACTGTGGCAAAGGCGCCCAGGCCGCGCGGCGAGGGCTGGGGGGACCCCACGGGGGGACGCGTGCAGCAAGGGCCGGGGCACTGGGGGCAGGGGTCACCCGTGCGGCAAGGGCTGGGGTGCGAGGGGAAACACGTGCCGGGGGGGCATGGTGGGACCCCCACAAGGGCGCACGCGGTGAGGGCTGGGGTGCAGGGGGGACCCCACGGGGGAACACGCAGCGAGGGCCGGGGGGCCGCGCCAAGGGGCTGCGGCCTGGCTTTACCTGCGCCACCGCCATGGCTCCTCGTGTCAGGCAGCCCCAGCCAGGCCAGGGCAGAGCCGCGTGGACGTCACGGCGCTCCTCGCACAGCGCTCCTCACGCGTGGCGCCGGCAGAGGCCAGGAGCCAGGCAGGGCCCAGGCCACTGGCAGATCACCTGAGCACAGCCTGGGCCGGAGGGCAGCCCAGGCCGGCGCCTGCCACCTCCCCTGAGGGGCGCCGGGGCTGGAGAGGGGCAGCCACGACCCCCCACCCCCACCCCTCCGTGGCTGCCCCCGGAGCGCCCCCGCCCCGGGGGAAGGTGCCGCAGGGCCGAGCGCGGCACGCTGCTCCGCCGAAGCGGCCTACCGCATGCGACACGGGCAGGGTGCGCAGCAGGACGCTGCCTTTGCTCTTACGCTCGCCCCGGCGGCTCGCGTCGGAGCGGGAACAGCACCAGCCGGGCCCCACACCCCTCCTCTGCCTGCCCTTGGCTCCGTCCCCGGAGCGGCACCGGGACCGAGCAAGGCAGTGCCGAGGCCTCGCGCCGCCCTGCTGCAGGATGCTCTTGGTCACGTGAGAGCAGAGTCCTCAAAAATTGGGGTGAAAATACACTAGTTCGAATTAAAAAAAGAGTTAAATAAAGGGAGCTGCACTTCGTTTGTGCACTTATATCATTGAGGCTTTAAAATACAGGACATGCAGCACACCTGGCCTCAGTCTTTCCCTGCTTGTGCTCCGCACACAGCGCGTGTCCGTGCTCTCAGGGCCGCTCGGCCTCGCAGCCCGGGAACGCCACCAGGAGCGGCCGGACCTCTGCATGCGCCCTGCCCGGCATCGCTACACCGTTACCTACACCGGCCTTCAACACCCCCGCGCCCGGTTCCCTGCTCCGCCATGCTGAAGCTCCTCCAGACCGCGGGGATGACCGAGCGGGTTTGCCAAGGAAGCCAAAGCTTCCTTTCACTTACACAAGCGGCACATCCAGAATAAAAGGAATTATGACGCTTTAATTCAGGTAAAGAGACCAGGGACCAAAATTTGGGTCCATCACAAAACATTAAGACTATGATAATGATGTTTTATACTGCTAGAGAGGTAGTGTAAGAATTTTATAAGTTCATTACAAAAAGCTAAAGATGACATTTCAGCTCTAAATGGTGAGGAAGAAAGGACAGTTCACAAACTCTAAACAAGGCTATTTAATTACATAAGCATCCTGTAATGAAGACTCTAGGTGGCTAAAATTAGAATAGAAACAATTTTTATGAATATTTATTAGCTCTGTGCATGCCAAAAATTGACTTCTTTAAAAAAGAAATTGTAGCTAACCAATTCTCAGTAGATGAGGTACAGGGACTGCAGTTTATATGTATGGATATGGGTGTGTATCACTGTGTTTGTTATATATTTCATAAATGTTAATTTAAGATTGTAGGAAGAGACAAAGATTTCTTGGACCACTGCACACAATCCACGCTATTGGCTGCATCACAGCATGTAAGTTATTCTCATAAATACATTGATTTCCATCTTAAAACAATTATTATTATTTTTTTTTTTAAACTGCCTTACTCCAAGAAGGTTGTTGCAGAACCTCTCTGATCTAAGTTAGGAATCACCTCCAAATTGATAGCTTAAACATATTCACAGCTCACCCTGCCCTCCCTTTCTGTTGCTGTTGTCTTTTAGCTTAAGTGGCCCTTTTAATTTGTGCCCAGATGTGCTCACAGACACTGGTGGCATCCCCTTTCAGGCTCCACCCCGCTAGATAGAATAAGCTGGTGGATTCAGCCTTGCTCACGAACGTGGCCGAATCACAACAGGTTATACTGGCACATAACCGCTGCAGACAGAAAAAGACAAAGCCATACATTTAATCTTGCCTTGATCTCTGCTGACCAATAATTACAACCCGCCCGTGGCTCTAGCAGTGGCAGGAGATAATTTCCCTTCCCCATTTCTAGCCTTAATAACTAGATGGTGGAGAGGGGCTCTGCAGACAGGACAGAGTTTTTATTCCAAGCTCCAATAACGCACACCGCTTGCAGCTGGAGCTGCCGTTCTCCAGCGCTCGCAGCACGCTGCAGAAGATCCGATCGAAATGGAGCGCTTCCAGCCCCAGCTCCAGCGCCAGGGCCGGACGCGCTGGGGCCAGCTGGACCGCTTGGACACCGCTCGGACACCGCTCGGCCACCCCGGCCAGGCACGCAGGAGGAACAAGAGATCCATCACATGCGGCTACCGTGCTCCAGGTCACACAAGAAAGCCTTTCTCTGCTTCCCTCTCCCAGAAGACCACCTCCTTCTGACCCTGGGGGATTTCTAACAGAATAAAATCCACAGGATTTGACTCAAATAGTTAGGTATGCCCCACTCTGCCCAAAACTTGGTTTAAAGATAGCTCACCCTCCCCACTCCCCATGTGATTATCTCAAAACAGATAAAAATCTCAAAATAACATAACAATTTAGACCCTCATACATCACAAGCCACCCAGGTGGACCTCTCCATATGTCTGGAGAGGTGAAGCAATGATTCGAGTCCAAAACCTGCCAGCAGGAATGAGAGGACAGAAGGCTCTGAAAAAGCAGATCTTCCTAGACAGTGCAGGTTTCGGACTAAGTTTTACTAGGACTCTTCTGCTTCATGCCAGGTCAGGGGCTGACACTAGCCATAAAACTAGTAAAATTGGTCAAATAAAGTTGCATTTGGGACTGTTGTGCAATAGATTATCAGTGAATACTGGGTTTTATTTGAATTATTTTTCCTCCTGTATCCATTTTAATGAAATATAGAAACTGATGAAGAAAACTATATATATTTTTAAAAAGCAATTTCCCTGCAAGGCAGGTTTTCCTACTCTCAACAAGCTCTACGCTTATCATACCGAACTTTAATTAACCAGGATGTTTTAGTCAGAAAAAATAAGCTATCATGCCATTAAAAAACATGTTGATGTTCACTCCACGTACGTTTTCCTTCTTATTTTGTATTCAATAGTAGCACATTAGAAATAGAAGCATTCATGCAGTTCCCTCAAGCTTTCAGTTTTCTTCAGGAAGTTAAAGTATGATAAGTCATAAGCAAGAAAAAAAAAAACCAAAACAGAGATGATGCATTCAAAAGAGAAGAAGAGTTTAAGACCTGAACTTTTCAAAGCAAACAACTATCACAATAAGCAAGTTGGAATCAAGTCTCCCCATTAAATTGCCACTACATTTCGCCCAGCTGCACATCTGGATTCAGGTCACCCAGAGCGCCCAGCCCGATCCCGACCGCTCTGCTGTTTGTGTTGTGACTCCAGAGCTCCAAGCCCAGCTCCAGGCACACCACCAGGTTTGACCGACTCTTGCATTCGAGACAGCAGTTGCTGTTGCTTTGCATTTCTCCTCTCCTTCAACAGCCATTATCAAGACCTAAAGACTAAAACATTCACAAATACTCTCCCCACGGTTCACTGCAACCAGTGCAAGGTCCATCCCTTCAAAGAGCAATATTCCCTGTCATAATATTCCCTGTCATTCCCGGGCACCCTGGCGCTGCAGGGGCTGGTTGCTCAAGTTAAAGTCCCCAGAGATGAGAGGCAGTAATGAGGTACGTGGCCGTGTTCCCTACAAATCAAACCTCCATATGCACCTGACTACAAACATCTGCTTTAGCAGCATAAAACCAAGAGTTAGTTTGCTACATTTGGTGCTTTTGCAGGGGTGGGGAGGGAGCATTTTGTCATCATCTTCCACTGGGGAATAAGTGGGTATCTCAGTTCAAAATCTATTTACCAGTTAAGTACACTTGCACTCTTTTATGCATGGGGAGGAGGAAAAAAGCTAAACCTAACCTGGAACAGAGGACATAAAAGCAGACAAAATGGTTTTGCTTCCTGGAAACCAGCTGAAAAAAATAAAACCTTTAAAGCAATACTAAAAATGCATTAACACCATCACCAGTCTTCCTATGCAATTCAGCCATCCTGCACTGCTTTATTAATTTTCCATTAAACTCATTTCTACCGAAACCTATTATTCATTGCCAAGACGAAGCTATACTCTAATACAGAAACATTAACCTCCATAAAATAATTAAAGGATGGATTTTCAACATAAGACCTTGTGTGTCATCTCTCTGGATCCTAATGTACCCTTCAATGGCCTAGAATATAATGAGATGTTCAAATATAGAAAGTTGAGTTACTGTTTTTCTCAGCTGTGACATTTATCCAGCCAGAAAGATCCAACTTCTCAACTACATTACTTACAATTTACTTTTGACCTTGGGTAGTTGAGAGTAATCTTTAAGGAAGCAATCCTTTTAATCTCCTTTTATGTTAGCATTTAATTACTCTAACAAGTTTCCAGATGTACAAATTATAAAGGATTAAGTCAATTCTTGCCTTTCGAACTACAGCATCACATAGGAAGGCATTTTTTAGCTTTCCTCATACTCAGATCAGCAAAGCATTTTATCTCAGCATTTGTTCTTTTTCCTTATAGCATCTATTTATTTTTAATTAATGGATCTTAGGTCAGAAGTTTTTTTCTATTGCAATACTTGAACAGCATAGCCTAGTTCCAATCTATAGAGTTCTCAGATGGCACTGCAATGCTATTTTTCTTACAAATACAGTGACTCCCATGCATGTCCAAGAAAATGCAGGAAGTGCACCAAGAAAGTATATCATTTAGAAGTGCGGGGCATGATCACTGTTAATGGATCCATGTTTTTGGCCAAGCCATACTACAGCTATCTGTAAGAGCAGCAGAGAGAAGAACGGCTAATCTTAGTCACATAAAATGGTGTCAAACACTCCCACAAGTGAGAAGAGATACGTTTAAGGTACATTATTAAAATGAAATGTCTTATGCAACAGTTAAAATGGTCTGATAGGGCCAAAGATTTTTTTTTAATATATATATATATATAAAAAAACCAAAAATCAATTCCAATTAATGCTGTCTCATTGCATCAAGTCAGTCTTCCTCCCCCCACTATTCACCACAGAGACCCATCTTTCCCCCATTTTGGGGCAGAGAGGCTCCAGGAGCTGAGCGGCCGCGTGGCCCCAGCTCCTTCCGCGGCCCCGGGTGACACAGGAGCGCGGTGCCGGCAGGGAGACGCATGGGCGAACCCGCGCTCGCGGCACGCACGCCGCAGGTCACCGCCACCGCGTTGCCCCATGCCCAGGAACAGCCCTTGGGACGAGCTGGCGGCAGCAGAGGCCTGCACCCAGGCTGCCTTTCAGCGTGCGGACACGTCGGCAGAGCGCACTAAGCCTACTTGTTGTTTTCAGTCGGAGCGGCTCGGCCGCACAGGCAGCAGAGCAGGGACCCGGTCAGGCAGCTTCCCCCGTGCCCTGCCACGGCCGGGCTCGTGGCAGACGCGAGGGATCCGCGCACAAGCCACCACGACGAGCCCCCCCCGCCCAGGTCCCTCCTGGCCTGCTGGACCAGTGGCTGACAAGCCCAGGCCCCCTTCTCGCCGGCCGGGGGCCAGGAACGGAGCCGCTCACTCCCGGCTGGAGCGAGAGCGGAGCTGAGCCCAAAGCCGGCTCCTGTCCCACTGCAGCGCAGCAGCCTCCTGCTGCCCACCGGGCTAGCGCTGCCGCCTTCCCGTGGTGCCGACGTTACAGCGCTCCAAGGTTTTCAGGCTGGAGATGCTACGTAACTGCGAGCTGTTACAACTATTGAGAAGGAGAATAGTTTTCTCACGCGGACCACAGCAGAGGGATCTTTCAAGGTCAGTTCTGCGTCATGGGGTGCGTCAGGAGCAATACCGTGCAGCCGGAGCTGCACTTCCTGCAGATGCACGTTGACGGGATTGCAAGCAATTATCATAAAACCACTGCAGAGGCAGAACAATCATAGTCTTGGTTTTTTTAAGATACATTGAAAGTCTGCATTAACCTATAATGCTTCTGAAGTAAAGCACTTAGCATTGCCTTAGCAAAATTATACAGCTCATTTCGTAGAAGAAAATTTGTGTCACAATGGATAAAAAAATACAGATAGGGAAATGATTTAAAGGAAACACCTTGCTAATGACAAGAACATTTCCTTGACGAGTAGGCTTATAAAGGAATGGTCTGAAGTAAAACTGCATCCTTCATGAAGCATCAAATATTCTGGAAAATAAACCAAATCTTCCATGCTGACATACCCTATTAAAATGATGTTCTGGAAAATTGTTAAATGCATGTAAGTACGCGCACGTGGCCATACGCACAGCTGTTTCCTCGCCCTCCACGGCGGGATGGCGGCATCCGCCCCGGCATCGGGTCCCCACACGGCTCCCGCGGGGACGGGGAAGCTGCCTGGTCCGGCACCCTGGCTCGGAGGCCACGCCATGGGCAAGGGGACGCAGCGATCGCCGTTTTCACACCGCCCTGCCCCATCGCAGCACTCGCTGTTACAGAGCTGTGCAGAACACCTGTTTTCTTAGAAACTGCATTTCTTTCACAGCCATTCATTTAAACGGATTCCGCTGTGCCCGTTTCATGCCTCTCTTCATTCCAACAGACTGAATTAAGCTTTGAGGTTTAGTGAGAAGCCCCAATGGCATAAGACTTCAATGCTATTTCCTGAATCCCGGGAACTAAAAAAGGGGAGCGCAAGAGAAGCCGCCGCTCCTCTCTCATATTGCTTCCTACAGCCCGATCCCAAAGTGACTGACTTTGAAAATAACCTTAGCGCCTAACTTTATTTACATGTTTTAGTATTTATGAATAATGCATATAGTTTTCAAAGGTTAAAATAAAAGCTCCTTTTCTGTACAGGTCAATTATTTAATATTTTGACACAGGAACTTCCTTCATGAAAATTAATAGCAGGGGGGAAGTGACCTAAAACAGGCATGTACTTTTCTCCTCAATATCAAACACCTACACATTGCTTGGAAAACTGGCAGACTAGAAACGTGGAAAAAGTTTCCCCAAAAGGGAGGGAGAATTAAGCATTGTAATTTTGTATAAAACTGTAGCTGCAAGCTTGACATTGATTAAGTATGCAGTCTGTCAAAATGTCTGTTTGCAACAGTTTTCCCAGCACAGCTACAGTCTGAGGAAATTCAGTATTATTTTAGTTTTCAGGGAGAAAAACAACAATTTAGTACAAATTAGGAAACAAGTTTTTGTCTGAGGACTGCAACAACGACCAGGATGCATCTGGAGTATGCCTAATATGCACTAATCTAGACTAATTAAGGTTGTGCCTCCCTATATTGCAAAACCAGCCTATGAACCAACTACGTACCACAGAAAAAAGCCTAGAGATGCTGCAAGGCTCAGACAAGTTGTTTGATGCTCATCAAGGAAGAGATGAGCTGATGAAGGGGACAACTTCCAGAATGGTAAAAACACACACAAAAAAAAGGGGCAAAAACCACAGCACACTTTGCCCCCTCCACGCCCTGGAATCTCTTGGGCCGCACGCACCCGGCAAGCCCCCCACGCAGCCAGCGCTGCCCCAAGGCGCAGGGCGATGCTGCATGGGCAGGAGCGATGCCCCGTGCCCGCGGGGAGCAGCCCCCTGCTCGGCAGACGCCAGCGGCACCACGAGCCTGTGCCAGCTCCCAGCTCAGCTGCCGGCTCCCGCACGCGCCGCGCCGCTTCCCGGGCCCCTGCAAGCACTCGCCGACACAGCGGCAGCGAGGCGGCATTCCTGCGAGTTACACTGCCAACACGCGTCTTGAAGCCAAGCTGGCGAGAGGCTTCTGCACAATAAGGCATGCAGAAAAGTGGTCAAAGTCCTTGTAACGTGAACTACTGCATCTCACTGGATATAATTCTAGAAACAGTGCTCCACCAGAAGTGACTAGAAATATCAATCTGGCCTAGCATCTCTGATTTTTTTCAGCAAGAGAAGCATAGCAATTGATACAGCACCAAGCGTACGTTACTCATTTGAAGCAGAGATTATGCTACAAGCAGAGATGCGTAGAAAGCGCAAACATTTCATGCCTGGAGGACCAGTTCCAAAATGAGGACAGTCTTATTTATTATTTTAATGGCCACTGGATCATGCTCCAATTTCTCTGGTTTGCAAGGAGTCTTAAAAAACCAAGACCCGATTCTCTTCTTGTTTATGCACACATAAATCAGAGTAACCGCAGGAGAAGTCAGCCGAGTAACCCGAATGCAAGGAGCAGAGAGGAGAGGTCTCGCCTTTCCACAGGCCCTCTCAGCGAGGGCGTCATTTAATCATCCTTTCAAGGCCAGCACGCTCCTCTGAGACTTGAAAAGAGCGAAGCAAGCACTCTGCACCAAACACTAACAAGCTCAGCCAAGTCACCGGAGAACAACTCTGCATTCTGGAGACCATAAAAATTTTAGTGAGTTTTACATGAGAGAACAATAAATGTTATATTGATACTCGCATCACATTTTGAACCTACCCAGGGCATCACAATTTTTTCACCCCCAAAAAGATATATAAACTGTAGACAGACTTACTCACATTACCTGCTTTATAGTGCATTTGATATGAACAAGGTCAGCCTGATGTAAGTCAGAAAAGCTGTCTTCTTCTATTTAAAATACTGGGAAAGTCAGTGTAAGAGTGAAATTCACTTTCAAACCAAACAGAAGCACCAGCCCTTTCAACAATTTACTTTCAGCTAAGCTCAATTTTGAAGGTTTGAATTGAGCTGTATCAATTTAGAAGATCAATAAAGCTCTATTTGCAAGACTGAATTTAACCCATAACATGTCAAAACCCTCAGCACAGAAGATCCCCTCCCACAACACCACAGCTGTAAAGTGTCTTTCAACAGCAGCACAAGCTATCAGCGGCTCTGCTGCGTTACGGAAGAGCTGGAGCAACGGCACCACGAGCGGCATTTGGGCCATACAACACCTCAAACTTCAGAGACTTGCAGGCAAAACATCTCCTGTGAAGAGGCACAGAAGATTTACAAGGTAATTGCACATCCACTTTCCTTTCCCGGAGCAGGTATTTAAGGAGATGAGATGCACAGGACTTGCCTTGCTATCTTACTTTTTCAGGATACCCTCCTTCCATTGCTTTTGCCCCACACCTGTCTCAGGGCTGTAAGAATAAGCTTCTCCAGCACAGCAGATGTGAACAGCGCCCGTCGGCTCGCACCCCTCCGGCATCAGCTCAGCTGGTGCTGACAGCAGCTCAGACACTCATGTACACGGCGGCAGGGAGGTTTTCTGCACGCCCCTGCATGCAGGTCAGGACAGCCCACCTTAGCCTACATGGATTTACTTAACCTAGCGCCAACTTCTCTTCATTAAGCAGCCTTTCATCTTTAAGCCAAAGGTCCCTGTAGCAACTCTGGTAGCACCCAAAGCCCTGGAGTACTGGCAGCTCGGGAGGCGCAGGAGGGCAAAGGTTTCTGGGAACGTACTCTCCTCCGCTAGAGGAGTTTACTGTGAGATTACATTAAAATTAAGCATGACTAATCTTCAGCTTCCGGTATGAAATTCAGTGGGCACTTTCTAACCCATTCTGTCCACGGCAACTTGGTTCTCACCTAACCAGCTTCTGACACACTACAACAAAACAGCAGCAGCCGCCAAAACAAAGAAAACCCACATGCAGAAGAGATAGTAATAGTTTGCTACTAAAAATCTTCATGGTCAGCAGGGAAGAATAAGTATATAAGGGAAGCACTGAACGTGAGGGTCCATGTTTGCTGCTACATGCAAGCAAGCCGGGAGCAAAACGGAAAAGCAAAATAATGACAGGCTGCACCACGTCCTAGCTCCAGCCAAGTCCCCAAGAACTCTAGTATAGACAGGAATGGAACAATTCCCAATGCTAAAAACACCTATACAATGGGGAAAAAAATCGTTAAAATTAGATGGAAGGAACTAAAGAAAATTGCTTTCTCAGACACGACCACAAAGAAAACACCACACGCTCAGCAGGGCGAGTCGGTCCTCCTTATGCAGAGAGGCATCAAGCCCCAAGTATCACTACAAACGCCGTTCTCTTTGGACAACGTCAAAGGTGGGATTTCACCCACCACTGACATTATCAAACCCCCTGTCGGTGGGACGATCCGGGCCCGGCTTCAGAGACGCAGCGTTTCTTCTGGCACGCCGCAGAAAGGGGAGAGGAAGCTCTGCCTTTGACAGCTCTCTACCAGCTGCGAGCAGCATTAGTCGTAATTGCCGGGACAGGAACCCATTAGACTACACGGGCAGCCCAGGACATCCCCGGGGCTCCCACCCGATTACCTAGCACCTTGTTTAGTCCGTCCGAGTTGTGTTGATGCCCCTAACCAGCATGTAAGCACCCCTCAGGTCAACTACGCTGCGGAGAAATGTCAGTGAATCTCATGGACTCTTCAGGTCTCTGATCCGGGTCACTTAAACACAGTAAGAGTGGTAAGGTACCAAATATTAGAAGCTGACAACAATTACTATTATTATTTTTTTAAACAGCATTATCCTCATGATTTATCAAAAGTTGCTTAAGGAAAAAGATCATGTTCAAACTGTCCCAAATTAAGAAAATACACTTGAGAAAATGAATGCTTTTCTGGCAATTGCAGTTAAGAGCTTTAATTTCAAAGATTTGTTTTAGTTCAAAGTACATTAACATTTCGGTTTATGTGCCTTAAAAAAAAAAAAAGATTGAAGGTGAAGTAAGATCCTTTCTGGGCCCATTTTCCTTCTCAGGAAAGTTATTTTCCTACACACACAGACTGCCCATCCATCTCATTTAATGTGGCAGTGGCATAGGAAAGTAAAGGAGATGAACTGAAATTTCAACTATCTTCCAGGACAGAAGTATTTGCCCATATCCATGGTAGCTATAAAATTAAGTTCTGAGGCTCTTCAAATATAGAGGTTTATTACAATCCCTTATACAACTTTGATTTTCTCTCCACATACGGCCAATTTCAATATATTTCCTGCATTATTTGACCCAGCTTTGTTGAAAGTGTTTTATCTATTACTGCAAATACATGGGCAGTCATAATTAGAACAGGCTATTCAAATAGCCTGGGAAAAGCCGCCTTGCAATAACCTCCTTAAAGGAATCCGGGAGATGCTGCAGCTCGGTCGGCTTCAGAGAAGCGCTGCTGCATTTATGTCAGGCCGCGGGTCGTCAGCCTTTGGCCCCGGGACACATCCGAGGGCGGCCGGTCGGTGCCATGGCAGGACGCCCGGCTCAGCGCCCGCCCGCGCAGCACGGCAGGATGGAGACGCCGAGCAAACCCGGCCCAGCAGCAGGGTCTGTGCCGCCCCACGGCAGGAAGCCCAGCAGCCTGCTCGGCTGCCTCACCAGCCAGATCCGACGTCTCCGCAGACTTCTGAAGTTTCCTGGTGCAAACATTTGTCTGATGAGATGTTTTTAGATGAAACTGAAGTGCTTTTAAATTCCTCCTAAAACTGGCCAATAAAATCCTAAAATTGGAAGGCTCGTTGCGAAGGTTGTTCAGATTTTGGGGACATTTCCAGCACGCTGCTCGCCTGACAAACCCCCCGTCCATCCGTCCGTCCAGCCTGGGCGTTCCCGGTCGACTCTGCGCTGCCGCAGAGGCCCCGTCCTCCGGTCAGGGACCTTCCTCCCGCTCGTTCAGGAAGCCCCCCAAGTTGAAGGGGTTTATCCTCCTCCTCCTCCCACACAGACCTACCCTCCCCTTCTACCCAACAGACCCAACCAAGACTCAGCGAGCTACGATCCATGTTTTGTCCCACCTCGGGTCTCGCCCACGAAACCGCTTCTCCGAGCAGGGCAGCGGCTGCAGGCTTGGCCTGTGGCGTCCGAGGGGGACGCTGCCCTCTCCGCGATTCGGGAGCACCCACAGAGGGGAAGTGGGGCCGAGGGCAACAGAGACTTGGGACGCTGGGAGGGAAGATGCGAAACGCATGCCAATATTCTCCCGAGTTACACGAGAAAGATTCTCAGCTTACAGACTAACCATAACCCGACAGCAGCACGCTTCTTTCAAGTCAGAAAAGCTAAACGCTTCGTTTTAATCACAGTGTGATATACTCTGTGTGCATATATAACAATGTGGAAATTGCTAAATCATTAGCCTGCTACCTTTAATCCAAACCATGCAGAATGGAGTTTCCAGAACTTACAGTATCAGTTCTCATAAAATGCTATGGAAACGTATTTGTACTCAGCTAAATTTAAAAATAAAAATAAGCCTACCTCAACATTGCTGAGAAATAAACTTTAAAATTACATAGCATCAGAATATAAAATTCCAGTCAATCCTGCCAATTTTATCGGTGCTGGGAACATAATAAAATTAAGGAAAAAAAGCATGAAATGAGAATGGCTTCTATTTACCTAATCTAAAAATTAATTAAAATAAAGATTAACTGTCAGTTGTAAGCATCAACAAAAGAACACAATATTATCCTAATAATGGCTTATTACATTATTTTTCTGCTAGAATGCAATATTGATTAGAAATCCTTGGAATGGAACAAATTGAATATTTGAGCAAATTTAGTAACAAATGTTTGCTTATAAATGCAGACACTTATTTAATTTGAAATGAGTCTGTAAGCAAGTTCTAGATGTTGGCAAAAAAGGCTCTGTGCAATTACCAACCTGGTTAACAGCTGTAGTTAATCCCAGGCAGTTTTAAATTGTGCAAAGGTCTGACCTGGTCCAGCTGTGTATTTACAGAAGCTGGTCTTCCCCTAAACCACCCTGTCTAATGAATAACCCCCTAAAACTCCAACTGATGAGTATCACAGCCAGGCACACAGAACAGCTCGCCAGCTGCCACATCCCTCCCAGGCTTTACTCCCCCGTCCAGACCAGCGCTTCCTCCCATCAAATACACGGCATCCCTCCCATCCAGCTTACACTGACACTGGGGATACGTGGACTTCTCGCTTTGATATCTGACCCCAGAAAGGGCGCAAGAATGATTATTTGATCAGCAATCTGAAAAGTAGCTTCAATGTGAAATAAGGCCTTTGGAAAAAATCCTTTTCAGGATGACTGACACGCTTCATTAAGACCTGTTTTACTCTCCTTTTATTCACCTTTTTGCTTCTCTTTTAATTTCCATCCATTCCTGAAGAGCAACACCGCAGTGCAACACTTCATTTAGAAACATAGAACCCAGTATTTCTTCTGTTTGAAGATATTAGCAAGATTTCAGATAGTTCCAGTCCAGAACAGCCACAGTGAATTTTCCCAGCTGAGTTTTATTGTTACAATTAGAGCCATCTAAAACACCATTAAAAAGAGACAAACACACATCTCGCTATTTGCTTGCGCACTGTCCTTAGTGTCACGTTTAACAAGAGATGCACAAACCAATCACTACGTAAACACCGACTGAGAACTGTGATACTAAGCTGATATCAAAGAAACATACAGAAATAATGACAATATTCAGAGATTACTTACCCACTATTCGTGGATAACGAACTCACTATACCTTGGACTTTACTTTCCAGATTCCACAGTTAAATTCTAACTACTGGAGTCTTGGAGCTATAAACTTTTCATTTGCTTAATTCAACAAAACACTTTCCAACCAGCTTGCTGAAAACCACACCCAGCAAGAGGGAAAAACAAGAGCATCCAGCATCTTAGTGCAGGACATGAAACATCTCAGTCCTGACCCTGGAGCACTGTCATTTGCTACTAAAGCAAAGTTTAGCCTAGATGTTCCTTTTGATCAGCATTACTAACATTTATTTAGCCTGGCAGCACACAGGTGCATTTCAGTCCCTCAGGCCCACATCTTTCTTCTACCCTAGCCTCTTCAGCAGGCTGGAGTTGTCCTCTCCTTCAGCGACATCCAGAGAGATTCAGCCCACAGAGGCTGGTTTGCACCACGCAGAGACTAAGCAAACCTGGATCTGGCTCGTGACATCTACATTCAAACAAGAGACCTCTCCCCTTGCTGCTCTGTATTTCATTGGAACTCTGTAAACAGCAATCATCTCCAAGCAATTTCCTTCCAGCTGCTTTGCACCATTCCGGTTGGTAAAAGGATCTAAAAAAGCTCTGCGATTGCTTTACCACCGCTAGGGTGGCACTGAACAGCCTTCTGGTTCCCAGCAGGTCTGGCTCCAGCTCCTCAAATAGTCAGTGCACGTATGTAACTTAGGAACATGAGTACACAAACACTCTGGAAATAATTTTCAAAGTATCTGCAACATGCAGAAAATTCAGAAGAGTGCTAAAGCCTTTGGTAGTGCCCATGTTTCAAATCATTCCTGGTTTCTTTGGTTTTAACTTTTCTATTATTTATGCTGATCTAAAGTTTACTAACATTACCATGCCCAACTGCAGACTTTAAATTTAAAATAAACAATTGTAAGGGGCAGGGGATTAATAGAACAATACCACAAAGCACGCAGTTGGCTTATTCTACGTGAGCTGTACATAAAATGCACATTTTGATGCAATCACACTGCAAAGAAAAGACCTTAAGACTGACTTTTTTTGGTGCTTCAGTCCCAAAGCCAATGAAAACACTTGATACTGATTTCAGTCTAGGGAACCCCATTTTGAATCACAGCTCCATTGTACTATACAGACAACAGCAGAATGAGCTTTGTACCCAAAAAGCGATAAGTCGATTGCTGTAAGGAACACCAGGTAAAGACAGAGAAACTCAAGGAAATGCTGCAGTGCTGCAGGTCTCTGCCTGCTAGCTCTCTACATGCTGCCGAGACTTGGCTGGTAGGAGGTACAACAACAAAGAAAACTTCAGGAAAGGCCTTGGGAAGGGACAGCCAAGGGCTGCCAAAGGATCTGCTTTGAAGTTATGGAAAAAAGCACTAACGCACTCACTTGAAAATTGGGGCACTGAATAATATCCACAAATCTTAAATTCCTACCATAGCTGAGTTTACAAACAACTCTATTGTATTACTGAATTCTTGCTCTTACAAGAGGCAAAGAAAATAGCAAGCAGGTTTTTAATAGTAATTTATCTCAATGTAGGCTTTAAACCCTCAATTTATCTCTGTCATTGCCAACATTTAGCTTAATCTGTTGCTCTGTCTCTTTCTCACTGCTAAGAATCCCAGAAGGATAAGAAGGAACTGATATACATAAAGAACTGAATTTCAATTAATGCAGGCTGTTGCTAATTTTTCAACACATAACTAAGAAACATTTTAATTCACTATTTTCTCATTGCTGAGCCTCTGGAGAAAATGCTTCTACATATTTATTTTTTTCTGCAAGTCAGTATTTATCACCCAGAGTAGCTATGTCAATGCCATGTAGGTTTGCAAGCAAGGCCTTCATCTTCCATCTTCCCAGAAGTAAATATTTCAATTAAAATGAGAAGCAATTTAAATATTAGCATGAGGCTTCCAAATATATTTAAATAATGCCCCAGCTGCATGGTGCCTAGCTCGCATTTGGTTCAAAGTTTTAAAGGAGAATATACAATATTAACCAAATGCATTTCATATTCCTTCAACACAACACCCATTAACACAACTAACCCCAAGATAAAAATGGAAAATATAGATTTAATTGTTCACCAAAGGAGGAGGAAACAACTTTCATGGTATTAAAGAGACTCGTTGCATTCTTAGATAAAGACAGAAAGAGCCGATCGTGCCAGGACAGCTTTCCCGGGCGCCCAAAGGAACATGCTCTGCCTCGCAGACTGCAGGGCACATGCCCTAGCAGACCCCGCTCCGAGAGCACGGCTCTGCTTCTCGAAGTGAGCGATGCCAAGCTCGGGAGCATTAGCAAGGGGGCATTCGCTTACCAAGCTAGTAGCTAAACTCAACAGCCAGCAAATCACGTAACAGAGCACATGCCATAACAGTTAAATACGCTTTCCCCCTAAAACAGCCAAATTTTCTAAGCATTGAATTTTTTTAGCTTAAAAACTTTGTTATCCTCCCCTACTAAACCTTAACCTTTACTCAGGCCAAAAGCTTTCCCAGACCTAAAAACCAAACAGATGAGAACATTTTACTTACAGAGCCGAGCAGAGCCTCAGTAACCCTGGAAGAGGAGGCATTCCTGCAGCTCTTCAGCGTTTCCCACTCAGCCAGGCGTCTCCTCCATCCAGCTGTTTACTCCCATCTTCTCAGGCAAGGCAAGCAGAAAGCCTCAAATCACACCAAAACGTGAGCAGGAAAGTCTGCATCCCACAGAGAGGCAGAAAACAGTTGCAACCACCACAGCACTTCTGCACTGCACAAAAGCCCACCAAAAGCAGTAAAAGAACCAGCTCAGTCCTAAGCAAGGGGCAGGTGCCCTCCTCCGGGCACAGAAGAAGAGCAGGAGGCCCTGGGCCACACAGCTGACCCACATCAGCATTTCCCTGGCTTCATTAGTGCTCCCTCATTTGCAGCACCTGAGGGCCCAGCCCACCAGCTGGACAGAGCTCACATCTTGCCTAGGGAAAGAGGATTTGCCATGTCTATACAGACCACCGATCCCTCAGCAGCTCCAAGTATCTGATTCCCACCAGTGAAACACAGCTGATGTGCCAGAGGACAGGTGAAGCTTTTCTAAAATTAATACGTTGGTTAATCCTGATTGGAAAGAGAAAAGGAAATGCTCCTTCCCTATGACAGCTGATGGACAGGCAGGAGTATGAACTTTTGGGCAGGTGTCACTAAGAGTAACTTACGCTTATCCTGTGCTTTGTTCAGGCCACCTGATCCTTTCTGGAAGGACCTAACGCAAGGCCGGATCCTAGGGACTGCGAGTCTAAGGGCTAAAGGCAGCCCTCGCTGGCAGCAAGCTGCCCCAAACGGAGTCAAGCCATAGTCTGTTAACTTTCCAGTGGGAAACCAAGCCCCAGTCACGCCAGCGCAGAGGCGATCCCGTAGGCTCGTGCTATTTGTAGTTCAAGCCCTTTATTGCTCCGGTTTCTTTCCTCAGCCCACCCCCACGGTCGTGATGTGCCCTGCCCAGGGGAAGGAGGGACGGGACAGGATGGGATGTGCCCGGCTGCTCTGACGCCAGGAGACAGGCGAATCTGGGGATCCGGAGCTGGACGGAGCCGCAGGGGTAACCGGGAGCACGCGGAGCTGCTGGGGAGCAGAGAGCCAGCCCGGCTGGGGCTGCAAACCCTGGGGTTGCAAAAGGAAAAACGTCTCTGAAACCCTGTGGATTTAGGCGCCTATCTACCTGACGTACGACACTGTGAAAAGTCCATCGCTGATCTGGGGGAAAGAGAGAAACAGCTCAGTGCTCGCTTAGGAGCTCATTTGCAGTGGAAACCATCACAAACCATTCTGACTGGGGGACTGAAATCCAAAATACAACTTTCAGTTTCAGCCCGTTTTTAATAGCAATGTAAACAAAATAGAGCCCTGACCTAAGGAAAGAAAACATACCAATTTATTTAATAAGGCTAAGCAGAGCTTTCTCCTATTGCCTCATTTTTTCCCAAATTAAGAAGTCAGTCTAGAAATAACTGCACTGCTATCTGACAAAACTAAAGATAAAAGAACATTCAGTCTCTTTCCGGCTTGGTACATGTTTTGCATTTCTCCTTTGGGCTACTAATTCATTAATCCTCTAGATCTGTGTTCCATTCAAATTGCTTCCCTTCTGTTTTCCTCATAAAGTAGTGCTTTGTCTCTTCCTAGTGCCTGTTTATTGCCCAAAATAAAAAAAAACCTGTACAAAAAAAAAAGCCATGCTTGTCCTCTTCAGCTTTAAAAAACTATATCATTTCTTTCTATTTATCTTGAAATTGTAACTCACTGCATAGTTGACAAAGCTGCTTTAAAAAAAATTACTTTTTCCTCTGTGTGTTTATTTTCATGCCCCTGAATGTTCATGTCGATGTGGAGAGGGGTAAGAAGCATTTTCCTCATCATTTGGTATCTTCTCTTGGCAAGAATTAGGACCAAAACGTGCGCACGTGCTCACTGCAGGAACAGATGTCGCCACGGCAAGCTCCTACCTCCAGCGATGAGGAATGTTTGCGGTACCCAGCAACGCGGGGTGGGACGTCAGCCCGTATCTCCTTCCCGTTCCTGCTAAACCTCCGCCCGCCCGCAGTGCACGTGTAGCCATGCTGAAGCCAACGGGACCGTTCACACTGTGCAAGTTAAGCACATACATAAGTCTTTGCAGGACACTTCATTACTGACATGCCTGTTATTCCCCATCTGTATGGTGCTTAGACACAGGGTGATCCTGCCACACTGCCAGAAATCATCCTGTCAACACCTGAATGAAGTAACTTTTAATGAAAGCCATAAATGGTTTTTAAAAGTCATGAGCATATCTCCAGGAAACAATAAAACAAGCTTGTTGTAACCATGGAAAGACTCCAAACATAGGAGATGCACAAGCTGGATTTCCTACAAAGCAGGCATGTTCACTTTGAATATCTTGAGATCTGTAATTAGATTTTGGGAAGAAGCCAGAAAGCTTGCAAAAGGATGACTTCATTAGTCCAAAGGTAATACGAATGTACTGCAGCCTCCATATTCACCAGGATAAGCGAAAGGGTGCAGCCAATGATCATTAAAGGGTAAAAGCAGCATTTGGAAATACATCTGAAGAATACCCCTGAGGAAAAAATCTCCAACTCAAGAGCTGCACCAAGACATTAATGGAAACTGCAGTAACATAACAACTGTTAAGAGGCAACATCAAAGAAGCAACAGTACAGCCTGACCTGAAAATAGTCACTTTGTGTTTCTCTTAAACTAAGACCCCATTGTCAGTGCCCACGTGGCTTTTACAGCCTATTTGTTCTCCACATTCTGCATCTAGCAATTTTAAACTATTTGGCTTTCACCTTACACACTAATGCAGCTTTCACAGTGAGTCCTAACAGCAACTTCTGCAAAGAAACAGTTTGATACCGAAGTTGAAAGACTGCAGAACCAGGGCCAGAGTCCAGCCCAGCAAGTCTGGGGATAAGAGGGACAAAACTGGCCCCAGAATGCATACTTCCTTTAAGAACACAGCATTGCCTGGGATTGCTGGGTTCCTGGCTCCAGCCCTCCCCATGGTGAACATCTGCACCAGCAGTGAGCTACAGGGAGAGAACAGAAGAAATCAAAGGCACTGGGATTCTCCAAAACAGGAAATTTGCTAATATTTCTTATATATATTTCATTTTTAAATTAATAAACAGGTCCCAGTCCTGGGATTAAGCAGCACAAAGAAACGAAGTTAAGTGTTACTTGTGGTTGAAAAATGAGTGTCTTACTCTTTGGGAAATAGCTCACTGTTTTCTGAGCAGAAGTAGCAAGATAATTAAAGCTTCCCATCACTAGTGCCTTGTCGCAGCTCTATGTTTTTACCTTCCTGCTGCATTTCTTGGGAGAATACAACAGTAAATTCTACATTTGTCCTTACTAACTTCTTTTTGAAATGCTTTCTGTGTATTTGTATTCCCAGGTGACGAAATTCGCAGAAGTAACAGGCAATAAACTGGAACAAGTCCAACACCTGGTGTCAGACCAGTGCATACAGGGCAAGAGCGATCTTCTCTGCGTGACTGAAGAACGTGCCCCGTCTGCCGATGTGAGCTGCGGCGTGCGTTTCATGCGCTCCCTTTCAGTTTTCCAATGGCTTGAATGAGGAACTCATCAAGCTTTCTAACCCCAGCACAGCACAGCATAAAAGCCTTGACTCAGAAAATCATAGAGCTAATTTCAAAAATCCCCATCCAACAGGGCATATAAGGACTTACACACATTTCAGTTCGTATCTATGTGCTTAGCTGGGTTTAAGCCATGCTCCTAATTCAGGACAGGGGCAAGAATATTTCACATCTCTACTGGGCGATGGACTCTTCCCCAGGCTTACATGAATTGCTGCAAAGCAGAGAGATCTTTGCCCTCGCAAACAAGTCATTTGTCAAAAATGAGAGCTGCGCATTGCTTTTGCCTCTGACTATTTCACTTTACTCTAATGCTTCCTTCTAACGAGTTACAAGATTTGTTTTCTTTGCCTATTTTCTGTTTTAAATAAAAGTGTGCTGAGGATAAAACATCCGACTCCTTCGTGATGCCATTCATGAGGACAATGGTGCATGCTTTCCAGAGGTAGTTTTGTAATCATGCTAATCATTCTGAAAATTAATGTAACTGAGAGTCATACATTAGACAATACTATAATAGATTCTTTTTTAATGCGAGTTAATGGGGCATTTTGCTAAATACCACTGTTTAAAGAACTGGAAATTCCAATTCCTGTGGTAATTGCCAATAAAAGTATAGGTAGAAAGAAATAAACCAAGAGTTTTTATTAACAATAGATTTTCATTATTTTGCAAATACTTTAGGGCCCTGCCTCAAAAAAGCCACTGAACTTTCTTAGGCAGGGTAGCATTAGGCATATACTTACATTATGCACGCGCTATTTTAATAGCAGAATTCACTCTTTGGGATTCAGGGGAATTTATACACCTGTGTAAGCATGTATGGGTAGAGACGTTTTCATGAACTAGTGCTTAACTAGGAACTCTTCACATTTCAGTCCATGAAGGCTGATGAGATTCACTGCTGCGCCCTGGCACACGAGGCTGGTGCAAGCAGCCCTTGGGCACAGAGACTCTCTCCGCTCCTGCTCAGGGGCTGCCTCCCACAGCCCACATTAGTCAGGACTCTTTACGTGACTTTAACAGCCAGAATGAGACTGGCTAATTTTTGCCTAGAACGCCATTCGCCTGGATGAGCTGACAGTTCTGTTTGTCCCACAAATAGCTGCATTTACAAAGGCTCGCAAGAGTTTGCTACTGCATCTGGGCAGCTGTACAGAAACATGGCACCTTCCCTAGCGCTGCCGCGGCTCTGTGCTGCGCCACACACTGCTCTGCACCACCCGTGCTGCACCGCGCATTGCACCACGCACCGCTCTGCACCACACCATGCACTGCTCTGCACCACGCACTGCACCATGCTGCACCACCCTGCGCTGCACCACGCACCGCACCATGCACTGCTCTGCACTGCACCCACACACTGCATCGTACTGCATCACACTGCATCACGCTGCACCACCCTGCACTGCACCACGCACCGCTCTGCACCGGGTCGCTGTTCTTTACTGCGGCAGCCCCTCTTCACGCAGCGCCCTGCAGGAGCACCTCCTTGAACAGATACTGGCCCTGTGAGCCTGAGATCTTCCAAACCAGCAGGGAATTTGGAAAGCCAGGCCCCTTAACATCACAGTTAATAAAGTAAAGGCAGCCTTTCCACACACAGAATAAGGTCTTAAAACAAGCTGTGACTGCCCTGCAGACGTGGGCCGCTGCTGCACCGTGGCTGCGGGCTCTGCGGCAGCCCCTTGCACCCGGGTTTTGTGCTCCCTCCTCCGGAGCAGCTCCCTGCGGTGCCTCACCTGCCCGCGCAGCGACAACGGGACGGCGAGGTCCGTGAGTGGCGTCTCACACTGGTGACAAGGAGCAGCAATGCCTTTAGCAGGCAAGGATGAGGGGTACCCGTCGGACTCTCGCCCCTGCTATGCGCCTGCAGCTCTGCCGTGGAAAGCCCGTGCCAATTGCCACGGACAGGCAGCAAAGGTCCCACGAATCGCCAGGCACCAGGAACTTCTCGGGTGCAAGTGCTCAGCGAGCATTTTACTCTTGGCCATCGCAGGGCAGCAAGTGGAGGGGAATCCCATCCCGCACAACATGTCATTTCTTTGCAGCATTTTGCTTTTGCTGCAAGGAGAGCTGTAGCCTCTGCGAAACGCGGGGAATCTCTTTAAGCAGCAGACAGCATTAGAGCTTAATCAAAAGTCTGTGGAAGTCAAAAAGGGACTTTTTTCCAACCCGTCTCCAGGAGTGAATTTCACAAGCCAAGATATAGTATTCCACATTGGGAGAGTGAATTACACATCAACTTTCTTAACCTTTGAAATGCAACCGTTTGGGTTTGTGACACTACTAATCCTTTTATTATACATTTACTGTACTAGCCCTGTAGCAAGAGAAGATGAAAGGGAGCTGGGCGGAAAACAGCAATGCTGCTGTTGAGAATATCTCCTTAGAAAGCAATAGTCCCCCTCTTATTGCAGGGAGGTCTGTTATCAACCCACATTTATATCCACCACTAAAGGTGCTATGAAAAATAAGACTACATTTTTCATGGTAAAGATCAGACATGATAAAAGAAAAAACTCGGTGCTTCTGCTCAGCTGCCTTTGGATGATGGGCAAGTCTGTGCCACAAGTCCCCGGAGAGCTCTTCTCCCAGAAACTCCTCCTATCACACAGGCTACTGAACCCAATCCCCCCAGAGGGGTAGAAAAACAACTTTTCAATTTAGATGAACCATTTTAGAAATCCAGTCTAAACCAGAAACAAGACAGCCAGGCTCTTCAGGCACAAGAATAAAAATGGGTATTTAAATGATCAGTAAATGGTGCTTAAAGAAACTGCAGAAATTAAAGAAAATGCACGCAATTTTGGGGAGCTTTTGTTGCTTTCAAGGCCAGATAAAGAGTATCACAGTCTCTGCCCTCATCCCCACTGAATTTGGCTAAATTTTGTTAACAAGTTATACGACTTAAGAGTCAGTGATCCTGGTACTCCAGTGATGTCAAGGACCATTGCTTGAGCTGGTGAAAGTTAGCATCGTTCTGTCGGCTTCAAACATTTCTTTTGGTTTATCAGCTGCTGAGGATCATCTCCTTCACCCATTTCAGGGTAACAAGAAAGTTATTTAAAAAAAACCATTATCACTGATAAACAGTCCATGCAAAGAAACATTAAAAAAAAGATTTCTAAGTGCAAGTTAAGTTTGAAAAGATTTTTCAATGATATTTTTATATTGCCATTTGTGCAATCAAACAGACAAGGAAGTCATGAAGCAACTTGGTTTTGGATACACAAAAGGGCAAATAGAGGGGGAACTGTGGCGTTAGAGTAGTCTGGATTTTCATGCTAATGAGGTTAGAAAGAGGAAAGTGTAAAGGTTCAGAGTGTAATGCTGCCTTTTTGACCACAGGTTTTTTTTCTTAACCACCTACATAATTTTATATCTTCGACAGAATGCGTGTGACCGTCAGCAGAGACGCTGCATTTGCTGTTGTGCTAACTTACTGAAGCCTATCACCATTACCTTCAACTGGTTTTACACCAGTGTTATTAGATTAAATGAAGTGCCACATCAGTAGCCCACTGCATCCTGCAACGGTCAAAGCTAGATGGTGCAGGAGAAATGGAAGAAAACCCAAGGCAGCTACAGTGCCACCTACTTACAGTTCAGGTTTCTTTCTCTCGTGGATCCAAATTCATGTCTTGTTTTGGCATAGAAAAGAGAAGTGAACTATTTATAAATGTTTCTCCTGATTGCAGATGCTCAGCATTTGAAAAATCTGTTCCCAAAGGTTTCCCTCATAGACGGTACATTCCCATGTTTCACCAGTGTATAACCTAAATTTACATATTTAGGTTTATCTGTATACCCACAAGGCTGTACAAACAGTATCATGTGTTTTTAGTTTTGATATTATGGTGTAGACAGTTTAAATATTAGTTTGAAATTAACATTAAATAATAATATGAAGCAATATCCTTTGTTGGCTCTTTATGAAACAGAAGTGAGAATTAGAAAGTCTATATCAATTATATATGCCAGATGCCATACATAATATTACTGAGGAACAGCAACCAAATATTCACGGAAGTGACATGTGCTCCTGTACCTTGTCCAATATTCCATCCAAACCCACCAGAGTCGGACCCAAATGCCAGTCTCTGATCAGAGGGACAGATGGTAATTTTCATTTTGCAAGGATTAGCTTATTGGCAATAGGCAAGGTTCAAAGACCCTGTTTTCCTTGAGCTTTAGAAACACATCCAGTATCAGCAACATGTTAGACTGTATTTTCTGCTTGTGGCAGGGATGACATAGATTTTACATTTGGAGGTTACAAGGGCTTTGCACCATGAAAATACTTAAGCTACTGCAAAACAAATAATCCAGTGGTCTATGAGCCGAGTTTTGCATCAACCCAAAAGCTCCCCACGGTTCTGTTAAGGCCCTTCCTAGATACGTCAAGGGATTTGGTACAGGATCAGCCCAGCTTGGCCCTCTGCTCTGAAGAGAGTCCTGATTTTCTGTTAGCAGACCTCGGCTGGGTTTGTCTGTCTCGACCAAGAAAACTACAGTACAGGCACTGACCTTCAGTCTCATCAGCTATGCTCCTGTTGCTGTTAGTTGAGAGCATGATTCATTCGATGTATGTCATACACCTACGTTAAGATGAGATGAGTTGTGCCTGCTAATACTTGCCTCTCTCCGAGGGCAGGAGTCCAGGCACACCAGAGATGTCTACATGGCAAAACCTGGTGAAAAGAGAGCACTCCTAGCTGGAACTTACTACGACGATCACGTTCGCACATGACAGCCGGTTAACGAGCAAACGGAGGATACGTGTGCGCAGGAGAAGAGGGAGCTGCTCATTCACGAACTGCTGGTCTCGTCCCGAGCGGTCCCGTTCCCGGCGGCTCCTGCTTCGCAGGCCAGCTCCCCTCGCAGACACCCGCACGCCTAGTGCACCAGATCTGCTGGTGCCATTACATCAAGACATTGCATGGAAAACGGTCATGGCTGGACATTTCTGAAGGGGCAAAAGCCAGGATGCAGTTTTACACAGAAAAGCCTCAAATAATAAACTAAGATCCGTTAATACCATAGGCTTCTAGCTCTGTTGGGAGTAATAGTGTAATAACTGCCAAAACAAATCCCAGACCTAAGGGAGAAGAACTCGTAACCAACTAGAAGAAGCAATTGTCAATATTCCTGCTATTTTAAGATTCAATACCGACCAGGTCACTCTCAGATTTGTGTTTCAGCCAGTCATAACGACAGGGCTGAGAACATCTTGGCATCTGAAAGAGTGAAACAGAGCTTAGTGTCATCAGCTTAGCAGAAATAAGTTGCGTTTTCATGGGCAACAAAAAAAAGAAGAAAACTTCACCAAGAGAATAGGCAAATATTGCAATGCTTCAGGCTGAGAGCAGCAGAGGATCTCGAGTAACAGAAGCAGGAGAGACGAGCATTTATTGAAATACTCCATAGAGGCCACGGGTGTCACCACTCTCTAGATAGTTCAAGCTGGCTAAGATGTTCCCAGGACATATAAATTCAAAGGCTGTCATGAAATCTTAGAGTCCTAAGGTAAATAATATGCTTCACCGAACTCAACCAAATGCAGCACTCAAGGCCAAATCCTCAGTTAATCTAGATCAGTCATGGATTTGGCACAAGCAAATTAATTTCTGGGAACCTTCTTGCATGGATGATGCCAAAGAGGCTAAGAACATTGTCACTAAACCATAAATCCCTTTGGCCAGACAAAAATCAGGTTTCGCAGCACAGATGACTGCCCCGTGCATTCTCCAGTCAGGACTCCTTTCCTGTGTTTTCTGGGTTAATTATTTTCCACACTTTTGGCCCAATTACACGTTATTCCCTGTCATGGCAGTCCTCCTGAGCTCTACTGCTCATCACGCACCTTCCTTTTGACACGGTCAAGGCGGACAGGAAATACGAAAGCTTGCCAGGCCCAGCAGACCCTTTGCTACCTGCTGTGCCCCACTGCACACCTCACACCGTTCTCCAGCACCGAGCACGGAAAGCCAGGTCCTTGACGACACAAAACGAGGTTAAAGCAAATCACTGACTCAAACGGGCTGGCTGTGAGGTATTTGTTCCTTAATTATCTCCTACCAGCTACTCCCAGACACCAGACCAGGCGCTAAGGAGACGCCTGGTGTCAGCCAGCACTGCAGATCCTATTTCTGCACGATGCCGAGCCGGGAGCGCTGCGTCGCTAGTGCGCCGCCTCTGCACGCGCTCCAGCGGCTGGGAGTCCAAACACAGGGCTTTCTTACTCCACAAATTATCACCGACGTTTGGTTCTATACCTGTGCCTCGTCATTCACGTAGCAAGTTCATGTCTCAGTTCTGGTGTTTGGTTTTTTGTTTGTTTTTGAGAGGGTTTTTTTGTTAGCAATGACTTCAGTGCTGCTCTACCGGCAACAAGGCTGTATTAATTCAGAGAAAATCAAGACAGATAAGAGATGATCTAAATAAATGGGAATTGCTTGCACTTTAGATTAAGAAAAATAAATTGCCTTCTTTGTACTTACTTTCATCTGCTAGATCTTAAATTAGTTGGCAGTCCACAGTAAAATAAGTAGGTCATTCTCAAGATATTTTGCAAAATAATAGGCACATTACAAAACTGAGTGGATACACAGGCATACACATATATTCACATATGCACAGGTGTATATATATACACACACATATGTATGTTAAAATAATATGAAGATTGTTGTATTCAACAACCACCCCTAATGAAGGCAGATTTGTTCTCTGGTGCCACTGAAGAAAGATTTTAACTCAAGCTGTGCTGGCTATGCAGCAGTGAACTAGCATTAAACAAACTCTGTAAATTGAAAGGTACAGAAAATTATTATATGATTACTTAAATTCAGAGACTTTTCATTTTACTCTGTGGTCCGTTCTCTCAATCACATGAGGTCTTTCCAGAAATCAGATTCCCCTTTTAAAGTGAAAACAAACTTTTCCCCTATTTTTTTTCCTTTTTAAATGGCTTTCAGAAAACCTTCAGAAGGAAACCCAGCTCTAGCCAATATAGCTGGCTACAAAGCCTGCAGAGCCTTAAAGACGTTGTTCCCAGAGAAACAAACCTCTTCTATCACTCATAAGAACATGTTTACTTTGCAGCCAATTATGACAACTTAAATGTTGGTATTGCCTGTTCTGCTTGTGCACTTGTCATCAATAAAACATATGCACATATATTCATAAAATTCTAATAAATAATAAATAGAAAGGGCTTCCCTCCAGGTCCTTGTCCTCCTGTCCTCTGTCCACGAACACGTGTTCTGCTCAGTGCCACGTGACCCAGGAGGGCCCGGGCAGAGGCCCCGCTTCGAGGGCGGATATTTCACTTTTACACCACAGCTCAGGGCACCCCGGGCCCGGGGATCTCGCCCGGCGTTGCCCTGCTGCACGGCTCACAGCACAGGTGCCCTCCGCCGAGTTAGTGGTGCATGTGCGGTACAGGGACCCCGCGACCATCTTCTGCCGAGGGCATGAAGTCAACCAGGGATGACTTCACGCTGGGGGGCTCCAAAGCCAGGATTATAGTTCCTGTTCCTTAATGAAGTTTTAACAGAGGGAGCTACTCAAGACACTAGCAAACAGGTGATCCTGTCTTGCTAAAACTAATTAGCTAAACATAAAATCTCTCTCCTTCTAGCACAGCCTGAAATTATTTTCTCTCTTTTCTTTTCTGTGCTCTGGCATTGCTCTATGTGCATAACGACCTGCGACACACAACTACTGTGTTTCTCCTCGTCCCCTTCAACTCCTCTCCCTAGGAGGAAAAAAAAATCCAAAACACAGATTGTGTAAAAAGACTTAGCATCCTGTGCTGTCACAGCAGGAAGGACTTCTGTTATTCACTTGGTAAGAGGATTAGCAGCTCCAGAATTCATCTGGATATTATGCAAAATCCCACAGCAAGTGATCTATGCCAGCTCCAAGTTGTTGCCTCACATTTAACTGTTCAGTATTTCTGTAACACACACATATATAATCTCATACAGCCATTATAAGCATGTAATTAAAATAGTGAAGGCTAGAGAAGCCACATTTGCCCTTAAGACCAAGACTTGATTTGACTACCCTGCCTTTCCAGGCACAGCCGACACTACAGGGAGACTTGGCATCAGCTTTTCATTCCCCCAGGACAGGATTTCTGCCTGGGAAATGCAGTCCCTTTGGGCCACAAATGACTGCAGCTGTATTTTGCTGAGACATTAGTTTTAAGAACCTACTCTTACGTATAGAAATAAAAACTGCTATGTTAAACCAAATAGAACATGCATATAAAAGTGGACTCTCTAATACATCACCAAAGCGCAAAGAGTGGGTTTAAAATGCTAATTACAATTTCGACTTCAGCACTTCTCTACATTTGAACTGGCATCAGTGTCCACAGGAGGCAGCAGCCAACCAGCCTCCCCAGCGAGCCCAACCGCTGCTTTGGATGGGCTCCAGCAGGAGCGGGTCAAGCAGAGATTACAGATTTTGCATCTTTATGGAGGGACGGAAACGAACACTGGAGCAGCAGAAGGCCGTCAAAGACCTGCGTGCCAGAGGGAAGCAATGGCTCGCGTCACGTCCGTGCATCTCGCCCGCACCTGAACAACATCCATGCCTCACCCAGCTGGCAAAGACTCTGCGCGCAGCCGCGCTGACCGGGAACACCCAGGGCCCAAGCTCGAAGCGGAGCCCTGGCCCGCTGAACCACGGGAGGACGCGCGGATCGGTTTGTTGCCCGGTGCTATGGCATGCCAGAGGGCCCTCCTGCTGCAGCAGTCCATGGACAAGCTCTCAGGGCCCAAAGCTCATTTGTACTTTTGGTCTTGGTGTACATAAAAATAACATTGATCTCTTCGAGGCACAACGATTGTGGCCCAAGAGACTGCCAAGACTCTCTGCCAGTAGTCCCATATTTTCAGATCAGTACAAAGACCCTACAGAAAGCTGCTTTTATTTTTGCATTGCATGTATCGGAGATCTTCTGGAGGTTAGTCCAGGTCTCAGCCCACTTCTGAAGTCTCTGAGCAGCACAGCAACACTCACCACTGCCGTGAGACGCAAGCCCATGCAGCCCTCCCAGGCTTGTCATCACTAACTCATTTAAACGGTGGAAATAAACCACACAGTGAATGTTAATGTTGCTGCATAAGCATTGCCACTCTGAAGACCTCTGCAATTATTACTAGTGACATAATGCCATATTGCTGAACACGGAAAAAGGCCAAATTCACCTTTCTCTCCAGTAAACACCCAACTGACATCTAACCTGCTACCCACTTCTGTATTAATCAGACACACCAGGCTGTTTGAAAAATGGAGATAAGCACTTCTGTTGCTACTAAATTAAAACTATGATTTTCTGATTGGGAATAATAAACCTTGCTTGTTTATGTAACAAGCACGTGCACATCTGTACATGTAAGGGGATGAAAGAAACCTATGACAGAAATGACTGAAGAATTCTGATCTTCATTAGAGTTCATTAATTGCTTCACTCTTATATTTCTACATTTCCAAAAGACTAAGAACTTGTAAAACTTCTGCCACATTTCTAAAAGCCCAATAAAACTCCTCTCTCAAGCTCAGTCTTCTTTATTTTTCCAGGAACATGTTGGTTATCAATGCCCTGCAGCATGTGTCTAACTTAAAACTGTGCTTAAGTATAACGAGGTTTAGACAGGTGTTAATACTTTCCTGAAGCGGATTACATATGGTATCCAACAAAAGCACTAACAAACACCAATGTGGAATAAACAAACATCAATTGCCAGGTATTAATCCACAGGCAACTCCCTTTCCTTCTTTTAAAAGAATCGTAATGGCGAATCCTACCTGAAATCTTGCTTACCTGCTGACACTGATTTAAGCACAGCTGCAGCAATTAGAGACGAATGGCTGGAGCAGCTGAATATGTGCCGCCCTGGCTGTTTATCCTCTGTCCGCCGGGTTCGAGCCCCCCATCCCAGACCAGGGGAACCATCCTGAGAGCGCTCTGCTCCGCTTCCACACGATGACACCCGGCTCCGGCCAGGCAGCCGTAGGCACCTTGGTTTGTTAGTCATGTACAGCAGCAACTGTATAAATTAACTCAGACATTCAGTGGAAATACAATTATGATATGAGCTGGCCTCTATTAGGAATTATTTATTCACCTTGGGTAAAAGGCCAAAGTCATATTTTAAAGTTTGTTTCATTTTTGTTTCAGCTGCAGCTGCAACAGATTTATCAACAGTTTTGCATTTTCTAAGACTCCAGAGTTCTTGCATTATTCAAAGGCAAACCTTTCTGTAATCATTCTTTACAATGAATAGGTAGCATACAAGATTACCCTTAAAAGGAAAAAACAGCATATGTACAACAGCAGATGTACCTGCTAGAGTACAGATCGTTAGTCCCATGCAACGCTCTCAGTTGCTGGAGATGCGGCAGAACAGGTTTAGTCGATACTCATTATCTCACCAATATCTAAATCAGACCAATTTAAGGCAACAGAAGTGGGCAACATAGTGAGGGATCCGCAGCCGGAGTTAATAGCCCCTGGGGAAATCCGTTCCCAAGGGGCTCCTGGTAGGAAGCAAGGCTAGGGAGACAACACGGGGCAAGCAAGCACAGGCTTTCTTGGGTGAGCTGCTTTTCCCAGTGAGCACTGAACGGGTTTCCTCCCGGACTAGTTTCTATTCTCACGTTTCCCGAGGTGAGAAGACAGCAGAAGGGGAAGACTCTTCCCACGGGCGACAGACTGCAGAGGATTCGGAGTGAGGCTTCCCCCACGTGTTACTCGAGGGAAGCTCCAACAGATTTCTGTCCTTTCCAGCCTGCCAGAATCTCTCTCCAGTCTTATGCTGGTGTTTGGTTATTTCCTGACCTCTTTTCACAAGACTGGGAAATTAAAATCATCACTGGGAAGCATATGTAAAGAAAATAAGCTTTAGGTTTTAGGGCCTGAGGAATCGCAGAGCCAGACTACTACAAGTTCTCCAGGTCCTAGCATGGAGGGTTTTAGCCATTTTTCCATGGGGGAGGCATGATCTAGGAGTGGCGTCTCTTTCACTGCACTCTGCAATATGCTTCCTACACTCCAGCTTGATTCAAACGCTGTTACTGCAGGCAGAGTTCAACCTGATGCTGGAAGAGAAGCACATGAATAAGTGTTCCACATGCCCATATTCAACAAGGTTTTAATTATTTTAGAAAATGTTTTTAACAAGTCGTAAATGTATTCTTCAAAGCCTCTTTGCTATTTGTAATTGATGCAACTGATGAAAGGCAATCAATGTGAATAATTTTTGCCTTTTTAAAAGTCTATTTCACTTTTCATTTTTCCAAAAGGACAAACAAAATTCATGTCATAGAAAAAGTGATTTGATACTGACATATGTAAAAATTTGATTTGCATTTTACCATAGGCACAAAAAAATGGTGGAAGAAAAATGCATAAATAAGGGTTAACAGATTTAAGACATCTACAGATCAGAACTAGCAATGAACAAAGAAGAATATATTTATGGGCCACACTGGTCTCTTGCAATCACTTAAGCCTTCCTGCAGACACAGTAAGAGTCATTTTCACCTGATGAATTTAGTTTCTTGTCTGTGACAGAGGAAATTTAAAAGAAACAAGGAAGAGGAAATTAGTCCTAGGAAACAGAATTGGAAGAGACCTGAGTCACTCT
This sequence comes from Apteryx mantelli, assembly GCF_036417845.1. Lineage (NCBI taxonomy): Eukaryota > Metazoa > Chordata > Aves > Apterygiformes > Apterygidae > Apteryx > Apteryx mantelli. The sequence continues at coordinate 15,004,585 of NC_089999.1, forward strand.
CTCATTTGTTAATTGGGCCACAGTTATTTGGATTTTAATTCAACTTTGTATTGTGCTAGCGTTAGAGCCATGGGACAAAAAGGTGGAGTCTGTCCCAAAGCCACCTGAGCCAGAAGAGACTATTCTGCCTGGTGAATCCCAGGACACACCATGGTGCAACCAGACAGCAGGAGAGTAGTGGCTGTCCTTGTCCTGCCAGGAATTAGCAGCCTGTCAACGGGGGCTTCAACATAAATGAGGTACTAACAGGAATGATTTTCTGCATTAGCCTGCAGAGCAGGCAAGAAAATCCTTCAAAGGGATTTTGGCACTTCTGCTTGTCAACTCCTGGGGCATCTCCACCTGGAGAGGACACCAAAGGCTCAGATGATTTCCATCCACAAGAGCTCCCACTTCCACCCGTCCTCTCCAGGGAAGGATGCCAAAGAGCCAGGACCTGATTTCTCATTGATACTAGGGCAACTTTAAATCACACTGTCAGCAAAAAGAGGCCTTAAGAAGGATGGAAATGACATTTGTGCTCTCCCAAATACCCCTTTGTGCTTCCTGAACAATCTGAGGCAACTGCAGTATAAATAAGAATAAAATGTTTGAGGTTGGAAATAAAGGGTAAAAGAAGCTATTTTATCCAAACCAATTACACTCCTCAAATTCAATCCTTTCTTAGGTCTGCAAATTACAATAATTGGGGAAAAAAGGTCAAAGCTATTAGATAACTTATTTCAGTGAGTAACAACTTCTGACTTCGTCCAGCCTGATAAAAAGAAGGAATAACCACAGGCCTAGCTTCACATTGCTCTCCAAAAGTGTAATTCTTGCATATGGTCCCCACTAACATTTCATATCAATACAACTCACTCAACTTACCTTCCTTAATGAAAAAACACATTTCTGCTTTGGCAGAGAAGAGACAGAGCAGTTGTCCAGCAATCAGACTGAAGTCTCCACTATCTTGTAAAGCTATTTATGTCAGAGGGGATGCTTAATAACATAAAACAGCAGCGAACTTTTCATAAGGAGTCAGGAATACTACCGGTGCTGGAAAAACAACCCAGTATCTATCTTCTAACTTTTTAATGAAAATATTTGGCCTTCTACATCTTCCATATGATTAAATTTACTATGGTGAATTACAGTGTAAAATTGCCCTCTTTATACACACTGTTGTTAAATTACGCTGTAATTATCACTAACATATTGTACTTATAGCATTTACTATGCTTGACAGGTCTATCAACATAACCTAATTGTGATCTATAACAGCAAGGATAAAGGTGTAGATGTTAGTATTTACTTCCAAAGAGCCACTGAAAAGTTCTACTCATACTACAAGCATTACTGCAATCATGTTTGACCACATCCATAAACTCAGTTAACGTTTCCATAATATTTCTTATTTTCCCTGAATCTGGACAGAAACAGAAAGAGATCTTGGCATCCTTTGGAGTGGGAGAGGAAGGCGCAAGGGTCTGTGGGCCAGTCGGGGTGTCCAGCTCTCCCGGGGGAAGCCCGAGGCCATTGGGAGCCCGTGGAAACTTCTGCCAACAATTTCAACAGCACGGTGACTTCCCCCACGTTGTTCAGCAGGATTTGGGATCCGAATTCCTCTAGGCCCTTCTGAAAATCCTCAGTTGTTCCCCAAGGGGACAGGCGCAGGCTGGCACCTGCTGAACGCGCCCGGGAGCAAACAGGACCCACGACGCCCAGAGCAAGCGCTGTCCCGGCCGGGCGGCCCGTGGGACACCCCGTCCCGCAGCTTGCTCCTACCAAGCGCCTTCCCCTGCCGCAGAGACAGCAAAAACGTTGCTTGAAGGCATGAGAAACACCCACCAGAAGCATCTTGGCATTCACAAAAGGCAAGCAGCCAGCTGTTACACCACCTTAATCTGTTATGCTTAAGCAGAACTACAGGGACTTGAAAAACGGAGCACAAACACTAACTTCGCTATTCCCTTTTCTTTAGAGAAAATGCACAAACTATGCCATGTTTGCCACTCTGCAGGCTGAATTTCACCACCGAGGATTTAAAGTGAGCTATTGTATTTTGTAAACCTGTCAGCCTTTAAAACCTATCCCATCAAAACCACCATAAAATTGTAGTATTAGCATCTTCCCAACATATTGGAAGCAGCAGCACAGAAAATGCCTGTGCAGTGGTGAACAGCTGGCAAATACGAGCTTTTGTGTTGTGCTTGGCCAGATTTATGTGATGAGGGCAAAATAAGCAACAGGTTCTGGCAAATGACAGAAATATGGGCTAAGGTTTGCAAAAGCATTTATCCTTGGCATTTCTGCATTTCCAATTAAGTTAAGGGGAGTCCTGAAACTTCACAGGGAGAAACCAGGAGCCTTATCTGGACCCAAAATGAAAAGTAGGAGAGCAGTGTTAGCAGCTGGTGGGACAACCACACTGCGATGAAGCAACCGGGACCACAGCACAGGCCAGAGCAATGTGCTGAATGGAAAGTGTAGCAGCTGCCACAGCTGAGGAGAGATTTACCCATTAAGGGTCAAGTTCCAAAATAAATTTTTATGGCCTATATTGTCTAAAATGAGGTGCGATTTCAGATTTTGGGGGCCCAGCTAGAGAAACTGTACTGGGGATTGCTTGTAACTTGTCCACCTCTCAGTTTCCGAAAATGATTCCCCTTTTAAGTTATCAGACATTAGATACCCCAAATCACCAGCAATTTCAGAAATGGGAGCAGCTGGATCATTCTGGCAAGTTCTGGCCACTGCGCCTGTTCTGCCAGTTACTGGAAAAGAGTGTAAATTGAAAAGATGGATGCCAAAGAAGAAAACTTCTAGGCTCTGAGTGTTAGAAAAAAAATTACTGTAACTAGTCACGACTAAGAGTTGAAATCTCTGTCTCTGAAGAAGTCCTGTATAACCCCTCCTGTCGCTACTGGACACCGAGCTCCCCAAGGTGCTGTGAGAGCATCCCTACGAGGCACCGGTACCGACGAGCACGTCCTAACGGGTTGCCCTGTCCGCTGAGGTCGGGGGCAAAACCACAAAAAGGCCATGGACTATTCCCTGGGCCGATCACAATATTCTCAGAAAACAGTGCAGGGAAGACACCAAACAGGGAGATCAGTCAAGTTTCCTCTAAAATGCCAAAGATAACACCTCGCTTCGCGTGGTGTCCAAGGAGGCGAGATGGAGGGGGAGGACAGGATTGAGCAGCCGCACAAGCTGCACGGGCGCTGCACGTCTCGCAGGCAGAGAGGAGACGGCGGCCACCGCTTGATCACCATCCTGCACCGAGCGGTACGGCTCGCAGGTAACGCAGCAGGGACAGGAAGAGATGACAGCCACCACTTGATTGCCATCCTGCACCGAGCGGCACAGCTCCCGGGTAATGTGGGGGGGACATGAGGAGACGTGGGGCAGCGCTCGCTGCCTGCCAGCACAGCTGCAAACCGCTGCCAGCATGGGGAAGGCCAGGTCTACGCTGGCACCGAAGCCCACCATCATGCTCTGAAAATACCAGCTTTTCAGCATCTCCTGAATGTTGTTGATAGCTCTGGTTGCCAATCAGTAACAACTGTAAAGGGACTATTTTGCACCTTCTGGGACCCAACAAAACAGAAAAAGAAGATTCCTCTGTTGGAGCTATATCCAGTCACATGGATGCCTTCCCAGTGCACTTTAGAGCCAGGGCCAAGATTTAGCCCTTGGTAAAACAGAATATTTATTCATCTACTCCATACAAGCTGACTGCAGGAGCTACCATAAGGTAGCTTAACACTAAAATTACTTTTAGCAATGAAGTCTTCAATTTTTCATATGCAAGAAGAAATTCATTTGAATACTAATAGCATTCATCTTTCCTTTACAAGCAATGTTTCACATTCGTAGTCAGGTATAAAAGAACAGAGGGGGGGAGAAGTGACCTCAGTTCTGACAGTCATATAATTTTGCAGTTCAAAAGTTAGTGGAACGTTTCAGAGCATAATGCTCAACAATTTGCATTCCAAATATCTTCCTTACAAACCAAAGGATTGCTAAAGGTTACATATCTCAGCTTTAATGCTTGTGCCCTTTTCTCAAATTAGTGATACAGTCAAGCTCTGATGAGATCATATCTTTGACACAGAGCAAAATGACGGTAACATTCATATGTGATCCTATCCAGCACAACTTCTATTTCCATGGGATTAGGAGAGGAAAGAAAGTCCCATTAAACTATATTAGAGAAGGTGATATTCACTCTCCAGCTATAGGAACATACTTGAGCACTACATAATACATCCTGTGAAAAGAAAGTAGAAAATGAAAATTCAGAAGCAGCAACAAGGATCTAAGCAATTGTATAATACAATCCAAGCTACAATTTAGTGCTGATTATAATTCTAGGTTTCTAGACATAAGCAAAGGAAACCAGAAGTTGTTCAGGGGACTGTCTCTAGCTGCACAATTTGAAAGGGTGCCTATAGCAGCTGAGGATCCAGCCTTATTTGTGAGAGGCAGGGTTTGAAGAGCCTCTTTTGCCTATAATTTGGCAATGTCCAGAATGCATCCAAACACTTCTCCCACCTCCTTAAGGGAATGGATAATCAACTTTGGCAAATCTTTCTGTCCTCTCAGTACGGAGCGGTACAAGCTTCCTGCACCTCGGCAGCGGTGCAAGGCCACCGTCGGAGAGTACGAGAGATCAGGTCAGGGATAGCCTGCTGCTGGGCAGGCACCCAGCGGTTTTCATGGAGGGTTTTTTCCCCAGCTCCCCATAACCCCTGAAAGAAGATTTCCCAGGCTGAGGACCTAGTATAGATTGTACCTGCTGCTCAGAAGGACACCTGGAAGGACAAGTCACATCAGGATTGCAAGAGGTGCACGGGGAGCAGTGCAGCTTGATCTGGTCAATTCAATTACAAAAAGGTGCTTACTCATTCAAGCCGTGGAGTCAAAAACGGAACAGGAGCCACGTCAGCCCCCTCCTTCCCTTAGCTGACAAAGCTTCTGTACGTGAAACTTCGCAGCCCGATGGGTCTCGTACGCTCAGGCAGGCCTTCAGCCTTTCCTGAGGTCAACTAGGAGAAAAAAGTAGCGAGCTCCCTTCTCATTAAGCCCCAGATCATCTGTTTTAGTGTTACTGGAAATGAAGACTCTTGCAGCATTGCCTCGCATTCCAGCAAGATGCTTCCAGACTTTCACAGCTGCAGCAAGCCCAGCACTCTGCAACCCTTCCCCAAGTTTACTTTCACATGCAAGGCTTAATGAATCTGCTGTCCCGCCTAATGAGGCCATAGATGCAGGACTTGGATCAACTGAGAAGGATTCAAGGTACATGAGGAAGAAGTGTGGTTTGTCAGTTAAACAGAGGCACTTGAGTACGATAAAACAGGCTGGGTTTTGTTTTGTCATCCTCCCTGAGCTTAGAGTAATTCTGAACTTAAAATATTCTGAATTACTATATGGGAAGACATATATAAATACAAAGATCTGTACCCTTCGCAGCACAGTCATTATACAGATCTAGCTTCCCCAGCCAATTAATTCGGTTGCTTTCACAACAAGAGCCTAGTCCGTATCAGAATAATGAGATTATGCAGAACCTACACATTTCTCTTAGTGTATCTTCTAGCTGAGCGAGCAGGCAGGGTTCATGAAAGCTTCCACAAACTCTGTACAAAGGGTAATAAACTAGAAAACCAGCTACAGATTAGCTGGAAGCCATGGCTTAACACGACCAGCATTTACTGTTGCTTATCCATGCCTACCAGGTCACCTCCTACGCACGCAGGTAGCACTCTTATTAGCAGCTTTGACTTTTGTTTTAAACTAACGAATGCAAGCTAAGCAAAAGTTAGGACGATACCCCAGCCAGAAGACCTTCAAGAGTACATGACTGCCACCACCTATAGCAGCAAAAATAGAGGGGATCTCCCAAACCAACTGCAGCCCTGAAAGGGAAGATGCCAGACCAGACCTGCTCCAGTTTTCAACACCTCTGCAAATGAGCCACACTCAGCTCCTGTCGGTCCTTACAACAGCCAGGCACTGCTCAGGCCAGTGATTAACCTCCAATAGACCTCAGTCCCCTCCTTAAATGGCTACACATCCTAAAAGAAAAAAAAATGTATTAGGTTTTTAATCCTTGTTTCTGTAAAACAGAGCTAGAACTTTTTTAACTTACATCTGCACCTATTTTGGAGATTTGCCAAAAAATGTAAGCACAGTCTCTTGAGAAATTCAAACGAAAGATAGCATAAACAAGTCTAAACTTACTATAAAGTGGATCAGACTCTAGCTATGCTTCATTAACAAGCCTAAAGCCTACTGAAAGTCCCCAGTTTGGGATTTGTGCTTTTAACTCACACAGGCACTTTTGTGGACCACAGACTGTCTCTATCTGAATCCCAGAGACATGGAGATTTCTAAAGGGGTTAAACGCATTACTTAATTTGGGGTGCCAACATCCAGAACAGATAGCAGGAAAGCGAGGAAAACAAACTGTCATTTGATATTGTGGAGCACATTTCCAGGGAAACCCAGAGCACGAGCATTCGGAGGAAATGCTGTATGCTCTTTCTGAGAAAGTTCTTCTGCCATAAAAAGAATGACTTTTGTGACTTCACCCTGAAAGGAAAACCTAACTCCAAGAAAAGTTTTCTCTGTGCGAGAGGACAGGAGATGGAGATGCCCTGTGGTGTTTCTCGTGGATGCTCCCGTGTGACGTGGACCCAGCGGGAGTCAGGGTCCACACTGCGGAGTCAGGCGGGCGCCGCTGAGCCCTGGGAACTTCGCCAGCCCATGCCAGCCAGAGTCCGGCCGCTGGAGGAGACGGACGAGCAACCCCTGCAAAGCAGCCGGGGTTTACGGGTCTCGTGGGAATTATGCACCTGTTTGCCCAGGCCCCTCCGAAGTCCCAACCCATGGTATGGATCTGCAGAGGGAAAACGTCTGAACAACGAAAAGCTTTCCTCATCACCTCCTGGGGAAACCCTCTTGCTGCTCAAAATATTTTGCGGGCAGAAAAGCCTGCTGGAGAACTAGCCATTAAAAGCATGTAATTTCCCACTTCTTGTGCATAAAACCAGGAGGCAGGCTTTCCCAATCCTCTGCATTTTGCTATTAGCCTGCTGCTTTCGCACAGTCCCTCCGCATGCCGGATGACTCAGGCTGCGCGTTCCCCATGCCTGGATCTTTACCGCCACGCAGTAATTGCAGGGTTGGAAATGAAAACATTACACAGCTCACTATGATCGATGCTTCTTGATGAATGAAGAAAACGCACCTTCAGCTTACACATACAGACATCCAAATGGTTTTGATAAACAAGGTGATCTTGTTTTTGAAGAGCTTACATATACGTTAACATAAACTGGTGGCCAAACGTGTTTAAAAAAATTCCAAACACTCAGGCAGAGTCTATGATCAGCTTCACTCTTGGCTTTGCTGAAAAAAATATAAAAAGCAATCTGACAGCTATGTAAGAATAGCTGGGGGGGCAAAAAAATGTGAAATACAAACCTATGCACACAAAAGGAAAGAGCTAGGACTGTAACTGAACTGCCACAAAAATTTATAGCCAAACCCTCCTCTCGTGTAAATCAGTGTAGCACTAACTCAGAGAAACGCAAGGTTCATATGATTTGATACCATGTACCTATATGTCTCAGTTATAGATCTAAAATTGCTCTCATATTTATTTTCCATTTCCATTGTCTTATTTATGTGAATTCTAGCTCATGTGGAGGGTGAGTAATAGACTCCAAAGGCTGAGATGGTTTCATCAAACTATATTAACCATTTCAGAGAAGCATAAAACTTGAACTTTTCCATGCAGTAGAGGAAAATCTTTGGGGAAATGGGTCACTTATCACAAAAGCTTCTTTATTAAGTTATTGCTAGTAGGAGTAATGAGGGTGTACCTAGCCACACCTGCACCAGCGTCATCTAGCAGTTGTAGGCCTGAAGGAATTAATCTAAGGGGAAAGAATTCTTGCTTTCTCTTGAGGATAAAGAGTAATGCTGGCAGGTGTAATGTTCAAGTATTGATCAAAAATGCGAGAGAGGGCTATTACTGAATGAGGAGAAATGTTATGCTACCGATGCTGCATTCATCTCAGAACACCTATTATGGGCATTTCTAATTGAAACTAAGCAAAATCAACTTCTGGAGCATCTGTCTTTCCAAGGACTGCAAAAAATGCAGTGCTGCAAGACAATTCAATAAGTGAATGTTTTACTTCGTTATATTTCAAAGCTCAGCTAACTTTAGCAGATTATAATTCAGACCTGTGTTGCAAGTACTACTGCTTCAAATGAGAGAACACAGGTTTTTAAATGAGCAATGGCACCCCGCGGCACAACGCAGCCGCGGTTATTAGAGTCTAACACCGGAGCCGGTGCCGAGGCGCGTGACAGAAGGACCCTCGGTAACACACACAGCGGTCGTAGCTCTTACCTACAGCATTCTTCATTACGTACTGAGAGCATATTTCTTAGAGCCGCTGACAACGATATCGAGGGCAGTGCATATAAAAATCACCGAGCAAGGTGTGCACCAGAGGCAGTATCGGAGCGGGAGCGCCTGGAGGATCACCGCGTACGTTTGTGAACCAGTGACGAACCAGCGCCAGTGTGCTGGAGGAATGTCTGCGCACCAGCCGGGACGGAAGAAGCTGCAGTGCCTCATTTCATACCCCGTTCAGACACGGTGGGTAAAAAATTCCTGTCCTTCTTATGCAAGGCCACGGAAAAGGAGAAGAGAAAGTTTTGGTTTTTTTCCAGAAAAAGGAAAAGTTACAAAGAAAGTCAGAAAAACTTTAGAGAGGAAAAAGTAGTCACGATATCCAGGGTTTTCAAAACTCGACCTGAGCATTGATGACCCTTATTGCGTACGGCCAGCAGAAAACAGGGTTTGCTTTCCTTAGCCCTTTATAAACACGAAGATTATTCCAAGTGCGTGAGGCAAAATTAATTAACACTCCTGAAAAATCAAAGCAGTGCATATACACACACTCACAAAGCATGGGCATGCAAGACTTGATCAATATTTCTGGAAAATTTGGGACCAAAAAAAAAAACCAACCAGCATGCATTTCTGAGGGGAAAAGAAAATTAACCCTGTGAGCTTCTCCCAGTTTGTCAACATGCTCTATCTGAACGCTGACAGAGAAAGACCATCCTCTCTCCTTCCATCCATCCAGCCACTGAACATGCTCACTTATCAGGCTCTGCAAGCCTGAAGAATAGAACCTATTTATTTTATACAGACTTTTGCCTTGGAAAATTCTGCTATTTCCTCACATTTTTTGGCTTTGATGTGCTGGTGCCTTTCCTTGTTAATAATCTGCACAAAGTATCTGTGTAATCAGAGTCTGTGTCATGCTTTCCATCTCTCTTGCATGTATTTATTCATTAGAAAAAAACCAAGATCATAAGGAAATTGTTGCAAGTTCATGTTTCTAATTAGATATTAATATATGTGATATGTTGAGAGACCTTATTCCAGTAAGTATTTAAGCACATGCACAATATCATGCATGTTTCTTTAACATTAATTAATGTGGCTGGCAGAGTGGCAAAAAGAGAACTGAACTAAAGTTAGTAAAGAGAACAGATGTTGTTGTTAGTTCAACATGAGCTTGGCAGGAACTTCACTTCCTGAGCAATTTGTTCTTCCTTATACATACGCGCCTTGCTTCCTTTCCACTTATACTCCATGCTTACTAGCATCACCCCTAAAGCTGACTGCACGAGTATTTCTCATGCACCGAGTTATACACATGCTTTAGTAACTCATGGAATAGGGGGTCTAATTCACAAGGTAAAATATTAGTGCGTAACTAAGGATCCTATTCAACTGGAAAAAATCCTATGTTCAGATGCATGAGCACTCTGAGGCATCAGTTTTGATCTGGTGGCTGGAGGGAGGCCTGCAAAAAATGGAGAAGAACCAAATCTTCACTGAATATGACTATAAATATATGGCTGTACTTAGCCAGTCTAAATAAGTCTCTTGGTTGGTGCCCAGAACATGCTAAACCATCCTTGTTCTCTCTAAATCAAAGCTCCATAATGCTTGTTGTACCACACAGTTAAGTGTCCGAGTTTTGTGCCAAGGCAAGGATCTAACTATATAGCTGAAAAATTAGCTAGCATCACAGGGTGGCTGTTGCCTCACGATCCTCATGGTTCAGAGGTTGAGAAGTGCAGCAGGTAGTCAGGAAAAAATATTGGAAGGAAGCATACCCCACCGGGGGCTAGAAAATAAAGATTAGGATTTGATTTATACCATTAATAAAGGGTAGTTTCCAGAGTTTCAGAGTGTGCACCGTGCCAGGTAGATTTAGAAAGGTAGGACTTCAGCCGTGATATGTTTGCAGGCTGTGGAGAAGAGAACAAACTCATAACTCAAACAAACCAAAATATTAAATTACAGCTCCACTTAACGTTTTCTCAGAAAAATGAATGGATGCAGGCAAAAAAGTTTGCCAAAGTGTGTACACCCTGCTGACAAAACCAGGCTAGCTTAACACAGCAGGAATTGCGTATTCACCCACGGGCTTTCTAAGTGCCGCAGTGCGAGGGCTCCAGGTCTTGCCAGGCCATGCAGGGACATGAACGCGAGGCACTCGCTCCCCTGCACTGGGAGCAGGGGCTCCACGCTAACGCAGCGAGCTGGCGATGCAGCAAACGGACGTCATTCCCGTGGTCCCGGCACCGGAGCAGCCGGCACAGACGTGGCGGGAGCGAAGCCCGTACAAAGCCATGGGTCGAGCAAGAGCTGCCGCTCGGGTGCTCCCAAGCGGGATGTTCTTCATTTGTGAGTAAAACTGTACTTTAACTGAAGGCCTCCCCAAGCCCAGCAGGGATTTGAGAGCCCTTCGGCTTCCTTGTTCCTGGCCACTTCTGCTCTCCCGCCGGAGAGGTTGGCCTGGCACCAGAAGGACGTTCAGGATTTGGAGCAATTAAAGAATTCAGATGAACTGTTAGATTAAACGGACCTTCTTTGTGTCAGTTTGATTAAGGTGCCCTGAAACTGGAGAATTATATTCAGTGCTCCTCTGCTTTCACCCTTTAATCCCTCTCTTCCCCAAATACTTGATTTAATTAGAAATCTTTCTTGATGAGGCCCTGACTCAGCAAACTGTGTCAGACTGAGCATAGGAACAGTCCTAATGGTTGCAGACAAAGTCAAGCGCGTATTGCTGGGGGGCAGGGATGGATTTACTCCTAGGGTGCCGGGGAGGGGACGACTGGGCCCCTTGTCACTGGGTGTTAAATTGGCTCAGTAAAATTGGAGCCATTAGCCCATATATTTGCACTGCACAACGTCAGCCCTCATTGATCCTTGGCTGCCTGCAAGGTTGGAATTTTGCATATTCAATTATCAGGGGAGAAACTTTAAACAAAAGATGGAAATAGAATAAGGTCAAGAAAACTGCTGAGTATATCAAATCGGGGTTGATCTGAAAGCCACTCACTCTTTATATTTAAATGCTAAACATCTGGGAATATGTAAAGTTGCACTTCATTTAGAAAACAATCACCAAAACCTTATGTTTCATAACCTGCTATGTAGAGCAAAAAGTTAGATATCTATCTCCAGTCTGGAAGAGGCCAGACCAAGCAAGAGCCATATCAAGACAATGAAAGCAATATTTTTCCTGCATTACTTACTACTGCAAATGCTTGCTCTCCCTCGGAGGGCAGGATAATTTAAGCCTTTTTCTTTTACTGCTTGCCTGTATTATCAGAAATTATCTTGCCTAATATTAAGTATTAAACATTCCTTTCCAAAGCACGACCAGTAAGCCCAATGTTTTAAACGTGTACATTCAAAAACGTGAAGAAAGGAAGGCAGAAAAAAAATGGGTAGGTATTGTTGTAAGAAGTAACTGCAAGGAGAATCACAAACAGACAAATTCTTTTTTCTTCTAGACAGCAAGCCCTGAAGCAATAAAGAGGAGAAACACTTCCATTAATTTCTGCTTGGAGAGATCAATACCACTGACACCAACTAAAACAGATCCTTTCCCCTCAAGATGCATTGCAGGGCTGAGCAAAACTACTGTCACTGGAAACAAAGCTGTAAAACGCTCCAGCCCCTTTGTGCGACTGTTGTCTGCTTCGGAGCTCGGGAGAGCTGCTCTCCCGGCGCGAGGCGACGGCCGCCTCCGTCCCGACAGTCCTCATCCAGCCATGCTGCGCTGATGGCGTGACGGAGCCCTGGCGCCCTGTCCGGCCGCAGGCACCTCTCGGGCTGCTGCTCGCTGTCTCTCATCTACGTTTGCTTCATTTCTTTTGAACACGCCATTGATGAGCTTTGCTCATTTTGAGACAGTGCAGGAATATAAAATGAATATAACTGCCATTAAATAAAAGATATGGGATTATAACCAGAGCGTCTAAAGTAAGAAATAGTTATATTTCCCATTCAGCAACCTTGCCACCCCGCTAAGACGAACAAGCAGGAGCAATACCCTTCCAGCACCTCCCCAAGAGAAGGGATCACACATTCTGCTGGTGCGGAAAGAAGGGAGGAATGCCTTTTCGTAATAGGAGAGAATTTGGCCCTGATCACGCAAGGGGTCACTGTTTTTTCCTCAGAAAAAAAGAAAAATTCATATTCCCTTTTTGAACTCATCACTTATAAATTCCAAGGCTGTAGTTTTTGCTCACTAGCGCATAAAAAATTATATTTGTGTGCTGAACATGGCTTGCAGTCATTTGCCGTAGTAGTTTCTGTTCCACTCTGGCTGGTGGTGGAAGGCTTCCACAGCCCAGGCAAAGGTGCTGAACATGTCCAGCGCTTTGCCATGCTCATATGTTAACCGTATGAAACCGATGTGGAGGAGGTTGCAGGAGGTGAATTCATCACACTCCATATGAAGGCTGGTGCTCAAACGAGAACTGATCTCCTTTCAAAATGCCTTCCTTTAATGTGGCTAGTGATGTTTTGTTAAAGAAAGAGACATCTAGTATTTAATGTTCTTCATCTTTCAAAAGTGAGCAAATACTTGTAATTAATTTAATTATGATAATCATGCAGGTGTCTCATGTGCTGCAAGTTGTGTTTTGATTTTCAAGACATTGCCTCCTAAAAGGAAATAGTATATGCCTTTGTTCTGCACTGCTTTTAACTGGAAAGACAGTGAATAATTAATTACAGCAATATTACAGACCTGTAAGAAAATGACAGGTTCTCCCTACGGCTCCCACCCCGCACACGGGGCTGGGCTTCCTGGAAAGGGTGGACAGGCTCTGGCAAACCTCTGGGGCAGGTGGCTCTGCTGTTTGGGAGATGAAAGCAGAAGGAATGGTTTCATCAGGAAAGTGGGCTTAAGCCCCCTGAGAAACGCCGAGCAGAGTGAGTTCTCCGTGCACCTTTACCTCGGGGGTGGGAACCGTAATTTCCATTTCAAAAGCTGCTCAACAATTTTACAAGTAGTTTCTTTTCCAATTAAGAACAAAACATTAGGTTTTCCTTTGAATTTAACTTAGCTGATAAGAATGGCCTGAATTTGTCCGAGTCTTACTGAGCAGTGAAAGCCACACACTCATCTTCTTTTAAAGTATCCCGGGTACAGCTGTGAAAAGGAAGGATCAAACACTCCCTCTTGCCACCTCTCTCAATGCAGACGCTTGATGGATTTCTGCAAACAGGACGCTCTTTGTCTGTTTGGTTGTTTTTTTTAAATGAGAATTTTGTCTAAACCAGGACAGCTGCTTGAGGTCTCAACCAGGGAAAACTCCTGCGAGCGTGGATAAAATACTAAGAAACACAAACCAGGATTATGTGCAGATATTCCCAGAAATAAAACCAGAAAAGCCAGCTCTGACCCTATTTCCCGGGGGGAAGCACAACAGAAGATGCTTTTCAAAACCTTCCGAAGGGGTTGTTAAAGCAAGATATCTGGAAAATAGATAAAATGCTAATTCACTCTCTTTGGGAATGCCAGGCAGTTTAAAGGTAGGTACGAGAAATTTCCTCCCTTCAACTGTTCATTTCTTAACCCTCCGGCTCTCGTCCGACCCCGCGGCTGCGCCGGCCCCTGCGCTGCTGGCTGCGCCCGGAGCTGCCCCGCAAGCAGGGCACCGCCGAGCCCCCGGGTACACTCAGCTGCCGATGGACAGGAGGGTTTTGGAAAGCAGGTTAGCAAAGATGAAAGAGTGCCTTTTCTGCCTCCTTTTCCTAAAAACAGTTGCATCTCAAAGTTGCATCAGTAGCTTGAAGAAGGAGGAAAAAGAATAAAATAGACCTTCAGTTAAAACATCCCAGATCTGACACAATTACTGAGCTGCAAAGGAAAATAAATGGCCTTTAATTGATGCTGGAATTACACAGTGTCCTCACATTGCTCAGCTTAATTTCTGAATTAAGAAGTCTCTCTTTTTAATAGTCACTCACAATGACTAACTGCTACCTTCTGTTAGTCCCATAAGGTGCCCAATAGCCAAATTATCACTCCTTTATTCTTCAGTAATAGCTGGGCTCTTTCAAAGAAAGACCTCAGATGGGGGAAGCTCATGAAGAAGTTTAACGGTACATTAAATGATGCTGAATTACACTGGAATTTGCATGGATTTGCATTTTACATTTATATTAATACCAGATGAGTTCATTATGATTCATCTAACAATAATGAATGCTAAAGGAATAAGTAATGATCATGATGTTACAAGTGTGCCATAAACCTGCCACTGCAATTTCAGGCTCTTTCCTATTTTCTGCTAAAGTGGAAGAACTGGTTACTATCACTGGCAATGCAACATTGTTCTCCTATTACCATCCTGACCCAGGTCTAACTTTTATGAGGTCTCTGAGTTTTCTCTGAACATACTGTTTAAAGCCTTTGCCAATTAGTATCATTCCAGAATTCAAAATAGCTGAAAAAGTATTCAAGGTCCTTTTGCTTCTGTAAATGTTGATATCTTTCCCCATTTTACCAGAGGATTGCTATCAGCCCTCGTAAGCTCAGCCAACACATGAGCATGTTCCTCCTGCTCCACTCCGAGGTTTTAAATCTGTCGTAAATGTCAACAAAACTGGCCAACAGATGCAGACAGATTTAGAGAAAACTGAGAACTGCATGGTGGCTTTTCCTTGGTGATCACAAGCCTTCCTGTCTCCTGCAATTTTTCACTATTTCTCCATGGGGATAAAAAAAAAATATGTTAATCTTCATTTGGCAGAGGCCAGGTGAGGGACCTGGAGGATTAAAGCCACTTGCCCAGGTCGCGTGGGAAGTCTGCACCCATCTGGGCAGAGCAAAGCGAGCCGGCAGCCTGGGACCTGACCCGCGAGCGAGTGCCTGCGCCAAGAGGCTGCCGGGAGCCAGCGCTCCGGCTGCCAACAACCCCCCGACCGGCCTCCGGCAGTTTTGGTGACTCCAGCAGCTGTTCGGAAACACCTACCAATCTGGGGGAACCAGCAACACTGACAACGTTTTCAAACCGCTCTCTTTAGGCTCGTGCCCTGGGCTGCAGCACCCCATCCAGATCGGTTTGTACTCACTCACTGAAATGAATGACAGTTTTTTAAATAAAAAACAAACAGGCAAAACGATTAATGTCTATTTCCAATCCAAACTTGTGAATAAAATCACCATGTTAAGCATCCATAAAACTTGCAAGATACGCAGCCACTTCCGGGACCCATCCAGCCAAATCCTAAACTGTCAGGCCCCCCAGAAAGGAGGCTTTTAGCAGCACCATTTGTCAAGGATCATCCCGGATCCCTGAGCACCTACAATGGGTTCATCGAGACAGGAATCTGGAGGTCACGGTGCCAGGAGGACTTCTGCCTGTCCCTATCCCACTAAGAGATTTCTAGGACCAACAGCTAGAAATGAAATGGATCCGGAAAATTTAGTCAGGTGCCAAAAGGATGCTTGGAGGAACAAAGTCAACAATTTTCATAAAAAGAGAACTTCTCTACACAGAGGGTCTTATTAATAGAAAATCACAGCACTGCTGTAAAATATGGTATAAAAGCCACAGGGAAAAAGCTCTCATTCTTTATTAAATCCTACAGGTTTTTAGAATTTTTTCTACATAACCATGTTACAGACTATAGGAGGGATCAGGTCAAAACCATTCTAAGTTTCACAGTACTGTTTCTTACAGAGAAAAACGAATAATGACGGTGAAATCCTGTACCCTCTGAGGTCTGGGAGAGTGGGGTCATTGATTTCAGCAGAGCTAGGACTTTAGCACAGGAAACTCCAAATCATGGAGACCCAAATGTAGGGATATCTTCCGTCAAAACGCACATGTATAAGCCACTGTCACGGTGCAATCATCGTTAGTAAGGGGAACGTTCTCCTAGAGCCATGCCCTTTATACACCATGGCTGGCATCATATGAAGAATTGCATCAGTTTTCTTTGGAACACAATAATCAACTAAGACTACACCACAACTGCGCACAGAGAACAGAATAAGTGTCATCAGTCACTACTTCTGGTTCACGGAGGTAACATCCTGCTCAGAGCATACCTGTTACCATAAATGCAGCCACGTGTCATAGCTAAAATATTATACATGTAAGCAGAGACATGCAAATGCTATAATCCTGTATACTGGACAAGTAACCAGAAGAAAATGGGTAACTCACTAACTTAGCCCAGTAGACCAAATTGGTAATTGAGTAAAAAGATAAAAAAAACAAACAGTTTTGTCATTCAGCATGACATGAGATCTTATTTCTCAGTAGGTATCAAAGCAAGCCAGCCCTGAAATATCTGCTTGTTCCAGAAATACATCTCACTTGGATGTCTGAAAGTTGACTGTAAAAAGATATTTTTTGCATTTTATCATGTCAGGTCTGAGACAAATACTGTTTTCAGTGTCATCTTCCTATGTGCTGTCTTCTCTCTTTAAGAAGAGCTGAAGTGTTGAAGGTTGGAAAGATAACAGAAGTACGTATAATGCTGCAAAAGAAAAAAAAATCTAAATTTTGGCACGTACTTATCAGATTTCTTCATTGGAAAACAATATTCTCATATTCCACAGCACAGCTCTTGCCCATGTTCTCAAACCTACAGGGGTAGGAAAAGATTGAATAATTTGGGACACAAGTTTTAAAATATAATTTTATGACCTAAATTCCACATTCACAGTACAATGATGGCCAAGTATTTTCTGTCTGCCATGATGACTGTAGATGCCAAATTTTGGAGATGCTGAGCAGGATGTGGGCATTTCCAAATAATCTTAGTTTAAGATATAAATCTAAAGGTGAAACTCTATAGCCAGGGACATGAATGGCAATCCGACTTTCACAAGGTCAGAGTTTCAATGTTGCATAACACAGTCTGAAAAAAAAACACAGCAGATGCACAGGCACGATTTCTGGAGCTCACTGAAAAAATAAGGCCTAGAACTACATTTATTAAGACAGATTTCACATAGAAGCCACCACCAGAAAATGAAAGGTCTTATTCTCTGAACCTCACACAATGGTCCTTCATAAGGTGGAGAAAACAGACAGGAAGAAGATGACCAACCATCTGAGCATACGGACAGTTTAGGATGGTTTATTGGAAAGAGTGACTGAGGAATAGAGGGGACTAGAAACTGAAATACAAGTTTTTAGAACATTTTTTAGAATATCTTTTTTAATAATAAAACTCAAAAGTTAGTACCACGGAGACATAAATGGTGAGTAAGTATGGAACCAAATCTGACAATTTTTTTCTGATTCACCTCACTGAATTCCTCTAATATTGATTGCCTTTCTTATAATATAAACAGGTCTTCTGGCTGTATAGGTGTGACTTGGCTCACTGTCAGCTTTTGATGCCAATGACTTAACTCTTTTGAAATTAAAGGATGTGGCCTATGCTAGTGGTCTTACGTTAGTTTGAAAAAAAATCTGAAAAAAATCCTGTCCTCATAATCCCTGTAATAGTGATTCTGTTTCACATCTTTTGCTACAATATTTTGCTTTCTTAATGCTGCTTTAAAACCCTTTGGCAGGAACAGCAGAGTTCTAATAACAGCTTGGAAAAATTAATATGTATGTTAGATGGAAACATTCTATTGTTTCCATGGATACCAGTGCAAAATCCTTTCTGTGATACATCTTCCTGCAAAATGTTTAATCAGCAGCAAAAAAACCCAAATACCTGTAAGGTGGAGAATGAGCTTGAAAAATCCTATTAGACAGCTCATGATATTTCTTCCTATAATAATGCGTACATAACATGCATGACAGCAGTGCTGCCTGTTTATTTGCTTTTTTGGTTTGTTTCAGAATATTCAGGGCTGTGTTGTCTTAGTACGAACTTGGGAAGATTAGATTATTTTCCTTGCTGCTGGCCCTTGGGGGTTGCTCACGGTTGAATGGGTTCACAAGCTGACATTGCCCCAGGTTTCCATCAGGCTGACCGTGTCTGCATGTCACTCTGCTGGTGGAAGCTGGGAGAAATGAGAAGCCTCATGCATTTTTTCCTTTGGGTCACTATCCAAGGGCTGATGTCAAAAGCCATGTCTTTACAGCAGTGGGTATAAAAAAAAAGAAAAAAAAGGACCCGTCAAAGATCATATTCCCCTGACCATGCTGTACCAGAGAGGGCCTGCAGAGCCAGAGCTCACAGCCATATTCACAGCAAGAATAAAATGCTCCTAGCTTTGTTTAACAATGATGATTTGGACCAAGATGACTGGCTGAAAAGCTAATTGGCTAACTCACAGCAGCTGAAATTCTCCCAGGACCAGATGGCCAAGCCACGTGACATGTACTCGTCTGCTCCCTGTGCTGACCTTCTGGACCAGGGCAAATCTCACCTGCGGTCTGCCAGCATGCGGAATCATGCCTCCTTCATGTGACTGGCATAGTCAGAGAGGTATGATCTTCCCAAAGCAGAGGCAGTTACACTAGGGTAGAAGTTGCTCCTACTTGTCTCATAGCTTTTCTTCCAGAGAAAGGAACAAAACTGAATGGTTCACAGCACCTTGAAACAGGTTTTATGGCATTCATGTAAGAGATAGGACTGCTATGTTAGTTGAGTGAAAAAAAGTTCTCCTCCCTAGCTAAAAGAATTACACTGCTACAAAAACTCTGTGCAGGCTGGACCTGAGAGTCCCTACCAAAACGAAATGCTCATTGGTGGCAACTGCAGTTTCATGGGACTGAAACCTAGTTGGTCCTGGGGATGTGTGAGATGAGCAAAACTTGCATCTTTACACAGCTGGTGAAAGCATTATCTGTCTTGGGGTACCCTCTGGAGTTTCCACCACCTGATGACCTATCCCTGGATATCATACTGCTGCACACCAGAAATATCAAGAGTGTCTTGTTTCAATATTCTCAGCCAGAACCAACCTTTCAACAGCCACTTAAATTCTGATTTCAGAGAAGTTTTAATTTCAGTCAAAAAAAAAAAAAAAAGCTATGAGAAGGCAAAGAACAGTTAAAATGTGAACCAGCTGCATGTGTGAGAGACACTCAGCCCCAGGCAGAAGGTCGTGTTTCTGTGGGGCAGGAAAGGTAGAGCAGGAATATTTGCTCTATGGAAGTGTCATTCTAGGTGAATTGAAAAACACTTGAAGAGGAGAAAAAAAGATGTTGTTATCCTGTAATGTCAATTAGACACCGTGCTGTCCTTTTTCTTTCATAAACCTTGATGCTATGTGCTTTTAACACGGTTGCCTTTTCTTTCCAGATGGGGTTCGCACTTAGAGAAGATGAGAGACTGTTTCATGAATAAAGCAATGCATCGAACAGCACTGCCCAGTGGATATGGCACCAATCCAGAAAGCAGGAGACTTGGCACCTATAACCAGCTTTGCAGGGTGTGATTTGTGCAGTCCCTTTGCTTTCCTACACAGAAAACCTCCCTTCCATTATATCTCCCCATATTTGCAAAACACTCTGAGATTGGTGGATAGGAATAGTATGAGACAAGTATTACCTAATAGAAAGACTCCTTATTCAGTTATATTTATCTCAATTAAATTATGTCCTGGAGTGAGTGCTCAGTTATTTTGACAGTGGTGAATTTCAAAATTAATTTGATTTCCTTTGGCTGGGCAATGTTTCCTCTTGGGCTGGTAGGTATTCTGAACTGCCAGCTCTCTTTTCCCAGCTGTTATTTCCCCTCTCCTTTTTGCACCATTAACGCTAGGACAGACTGCCATAAGAAGGCAAGAACAAATCTGATTACAGTTCACTCAAAGCATGGGATCCGGAGCTAACAGGGGCTGCCGTGACCAGCACTCCTACCCACAACCCTGATGCAATAAACCCAAACACCAGTACGCAGCATCAACACCCTTTCCACACACTGCAGTTTCAAAAGCCGATTGCCCCACTGCACAGGATTACACTTAAATCTTTCTATACACATCCTTTGGTTATATATCAGCAGTGCCTTGCAGCAGTTGTTTTAGTTGAATACACTGAGTAGCACTTGACAGGTTATTGACTTGCAGTGATATGCTTTATTAAAAATCAGGAGGGATCGAAGCTCTTAGCTCCTTATTAAAGTGCAAACTTGTTAGGAGAATTTAGTGATATGAAAACTATTACAGTATCCAGCAGAAACAGTCCTTTTGAGACATCCAGAATAGCAAAAGGTTAAATTAAAACTTCCCTGCTGCAGCATAATCAGGAGATGGCCAGGCACGGGCTGTATGTTATCATGCTGTGCACGCTTAAATTAGAACAGCAGAGCGGATTTTATATATATAGCATGAAGATATTATAATACATAGACCTGCTTCCCCTCTCCAAATGGCCTTCTTTTCCACTTCTGACTAAATTTGAAGCTATTAGATCTTGATTCAAAGCTCACTGAAGAAAACATGCCTTTCATACCAGAAAATGGGCTTCAGATGGCCCTGCAGTGCTCATCTCTGAACACTGGTAAAATTCTAGTTATTGCCTGATAATCAGGAGAAAAGTAAAAGCCCTCATAGACGTCTAGTTATGGTCTACAGGCAATGTTCATGGCATGGATATGACACCATCATCCGAAGCAATGAACAAAGTCTTTGAAGACTAGACAAGGGCCAATCTTGAAACATCTCCACCGGGTACTTTCCATACCTAGCAACCATAAGCGCAGCTCAGCACGACAGACTGAACCTAGAGCCAAAAACAAGCCCTAGGGAGACGAGCAGGGCTGCGTGGCTGCTATGTGTCTAAAGCAAAGACAACAGCGAGTCTCCTCCTGTGCTAGTCCTGCCCTCCCTGCCCTCCCTCTCTCACAGCAGTCACTGGCCACCCCAGCCTGTGGAAGGGGGACAGCATCAGAGCCAGCGTCCACGCAGAGCGGGCATCACGGTGGGCACGCAGATTTCATGGACCTAACGCGTGAACTGGACCCAGAAAGCGTGGGCAGTTTTATGGTGATTACGTAGAGCAACCATACGCATTGCTGTCGGCTGGGCAGATCCCGAGCCGCAGGAGACACAGCCGTGCTGTGATGCTGGGCGGTGACAACTCGAACTTTTTCGCAGCCTGCAGAGCACAAACCCATCTGAGACTTCAGCCTGCAAACAGCTCAGTCTGAAGATTTGTCTAACCCCAGCACGAGAGCTGAACAGTGTCAATAAACAATTAACATACCCCGAACCAAGCAATTAAATCAATGGTAAGTGGGGAATTCCAGCAGACAATGCAATTATTGTATTATTTACAAAAATCACTATATGTAACTACTGCAAGGCAGAAACATCAGCCAAGAAAAAGCAAGGGCTGTTGGCTTTAACACCCGCCTCTGCAGTGGTAGAGAGGATCATTTAGTGGGAGTTAGGGAGCACGTTTGATTCAAGGCGAAGATAACACTTATTACAAATATTTTAATCGGCAAGACTACAGAGTGTTTTTCAACAGTGTTATCAACATCTGTGTTCAAAGGAACTCACAAGTTTCTTTGCTAGTTCAGGAAGAGAACAAAATGCTAGTGGAAAGGACAGAGTACTAGATGCTTTACTCACAAGACAGCTTCTCTCTGAGGTACAGGCCAACAACATGGGTAAGGGCTATATAAACGATCTCAGGAATATTTTATTAAGGGATAGTATGTTTGGATGGGAGGACAATGGGAGTCAGAGCAATGGAGCTTGCTTGTGAGCCGCCACTTTTGGTCTTTCCTCAACACTTATGCCAAAGGAGGGGCTGAGAGAAAAGCTTGGCTTGGTGGTAGGTTCCCAAATGGAGGTAGAGAATAAAGGCTGGATTCAAAAATCCTTGAAAGGGATTTTTCCTTCTCATTCACACGAAGCAGAGTGGAGGAGCTCATCCGAATTCCTCCACTCTTCTCAGCTGTGCTTATATGTCCCAGGGAAAAGAGGGAGGTGATCAAGACTTCTGCATGCTAAGGGGGACTCTTCACCCTGAGACATCAATGGGAAAACTCCTATGCAGGAACAGGGCTTCTCTTTAGTGTTACTAGATAGACGAGAGAGACACAGAGGGAGAAAAATCATTGAAGATGCAGGCATTACATGACCCAAAGCTCAGATCAGCCCATGGCAAGGTTAAGTAACATCTAAGGCAAACACTGTCCGAGTCCAGACTTGCCTGATGGTCTTTACTGGGTGCCACGTCTGCTGTGTAGGTGCAAAACTGCTGCATGCTGGTCCATGACCCCTCCCCACCAACCCCGAGGACCACGAGCATGGCCAGACCTTACCCTGCAGAGAGGAAAGACCCAGGTACCTGCTGGCTTAAACAGGGGGATCGGCCTGGCAAACTCCAGGGACAAACAGCAGACACCTCCACAGCTGACGTGACAGCGACAGGTTACCTGCTGCAAACTGCACCTCTCCCATCAGCTCCTGTCTGCAGCAGGGAGCAGGCGGTCACAGCGTGGACTGGCCATGCTCAGCCAGTCGGTCTGTCTGCAGTGGCGCTCAGCATCAGTGGAGAGGCCAAAGCGATGCATGAACGCGTGGGTGTAAGTCTTCCTGAAGCTGGGTCAGCACCTTGCTACCTTTCATGTTTCTCTCATGCTTAATTACTAGTCACGTTCCACATCCTTCCTGAACTACTGAGAAGAGCTGCCTTAGCTTAGAAAATTCATACCCCATCCCCTCATTCTGCAAGATAAAATAACTTTCATTTCAACTGGAGATGACACGGAGCCTGGAGAATAAGCAGAACTATGAAACAAGGGCTGTCTGATCCATGATTTACTAGCTATTATATCAGCTTCTCTCAGGAGATGAGAAGAAATATTAGCCAGGAAATTACTTCCAAGTTAATTCAAGCCATGTTTTGCAATGCTGATTGAGGTGAAGGTGACAGAAACAATTGATAAATATCAATAATATTATGTACACAATTAAAATACAGCCAAGAGTCTTTTAATACAAAAGAAAATGAGGTTGTGAGCCAGTACAAGGATTCAATGATGTTGCTAGGTTAAATCTTTAACTCAGTGGAATATAAGAAAATGTATTTCTTTCCTCCTCCTCCAAATCCCTTTTAATATTCACAATTGGTTTCTCTGTGAGAGATTTCCAGCTCTGAAATGTTGTTTGAGCTGAGTAGCTAAGGATTATCTCTGATAAAGCACTGTTATTCAGGACAAATCTCTATAGACATGTTTACTAAATAACTCTGATATTTTACAGAATAAATTATATTAATTATAAACACAACAGCAACAACAACAGCAACAAAAATAGGTGGTAAAATGTTTCAGTCACAGCTATCATTAAAAAACTAAATCAGTGTGGAATCTTCTCTCGGAAGAAACATTACAAGTCCCAGACAAGCTTTTGTCACGCTTTGCTCATTTCAGAATTAATAAGAGAGACAGAAAACTGAACAAGCCAAAACAAGAAGAAAGGCAAGTTACCCCTGCCGGGTCCCCTGCGCTGTCTGACCCCCAGGAGGGAAGCCAGCCGAGAGGGGCCTGCAGGCAAACCCCATCGCCCCTGCACGGCCCAGGTGCCAGCGCCGCGGGAGCAACGCTGGCGTTCCCACCGTTGATGGCAGAAGGCGCTTCTGGAGAGCCGCAGAGACTGCTCCGCAGCGAGCACTGCTTGACCCGGGCAGGGCTGCGCTGCGGGCTGAAGGGGCCTAGAAGCAAAAGCTGCATTTTGCAGCATGCTGTGCACGGCCCCAGCCGACCACTTTCCTATGCGGTGTGGCCTCACAGCTTGCTCCAGGCGGTTTGCTGTGCTGTTCTCATCCAAGAACAGCTGTGAGGTCCCTGCGGGCCATGCTGGCCCTTGGACCCAAACCCAGGCTCCACCAAGGGAGCAGAGGATTTCTGGGCACATGAGCAAGGCCAGAGAAAAACCCCAGTCAAGCAAATGGCTTTCATAAGCATCACTGAGAAGAGGATCTTCCTGTTCTCACATTTCCTTATAGATCTTCTCTCTCCTAAGACTTCTAAGATATCAGGAGTTAAGATCAAATGACACTATATTCCTGGTGGGGCAAAAGGATAATCCTAGACCAACTAGGTCCTAGCGCAACTCCACTAAGAACATTAATTTTATGCCATAAAAGGATGTACTTGGTTGATAGTAAGGGAGACAGTTTTCCCACGAAGATATTTGTTCACTAGGTCTGTTCCTACTTCTGTCATTGATCTAGTGGTTGACTTTGAGCAAAGTCATTTTCCCTCTCTGTGCATCTGTTTTTCTGCAGGTACCAATCCTTGACTCCTTTACAAGGCACTTAGCTACAGCTGAGAATATCTGGTTTTACTCTTAGTCTGTCTAGTAGTAAGCCCTGGCATGCCTCGAGTTTGCAGAGGAGACTGCTGCATATGTCTCAGACAACTGCAGACTTAAATCAGAGGGAATTACTGGGCACTCCATACTTTTTATAACACCAGGACACTTAGTTTCTGGTGATGAGTTTTGAAGCATGACTTTTAACTGCCTTTTGAAAACCTTGGCCTGCGCCTGCTATTGCAATAGGATAAGGGGAAACCTTTGTTTTGGCTGAATCCTTCTGACATTTTCAGTGACAAAAATAAATTTGATTTGCAGAAGCTGTGAAGGAATGGAAAAGATGTTATTTCCAAAGTGTACTTGGAGCTACTGGATATGATAAAAGACTGAATGAGTCAGTAAATGTAGCAGTTTAGTAACTGTTTAAAAAAAATAATAATAAAAAAAAATCAATAATCATGCAGCAAGATCTACAGCACTGGAACTGGAAAACGTAGCCAAAGCCTGCCTCTCTGGGGAAGTTAACCATTGCCTTTACCAGTCCAGGAATCATCACTTAGGGAAGCAGCAGGGCAGTTCTGCAGCGGGATCACATTCATCCCCAAAGCAGGATGCGAATGCTTGATCCACAGGCTGACAAACGCAAGTCAGAAAATGGGAGCAGCATCAGTTTTTATTCCCTCCAAGTGCCAAGGGATTTTAGCAGCTCTCACCAGCGCTTGGCTCCAGGCACTGTCCTGACTTTGATGGGACTGAGAGCCAGCGAGTCGGGGAGGGGGGGGGAGGATCTTCCCTTGGAAGAAATTCTGTCTTAATATCAGGCATGGAAACAAGAGTCATTTCTCCTTGTCACCCTTAACCACAAGCAGGATCCAAAAGAAAGATTAAAAGAACTTATTTTTCGATGCAACATCACCTGTTTTTAAACCTACCACATCATCACAGCCATGATGAGAACATACATATGTATAGAAGACTGGGTAAACACAAGTTATATAAATCCACACACTAGTCCATTAGGATGGACTTTCTTTCACCAAGCTACCCGTAAATTAATGTATTTAGCTTATTTTAATTGCTTGGGCTTTCTCTGTAGTCAATAAAAAGAGAGAGTGAGGCACCACTGAGGGAATTGTCCATTCTGCTTATTTTAGACACCTTTTTTCTCATTAGGTTTGATCCTTGTTTGACTCTACTCTGATTCTAATCATGCTAAAGTGCCTGTATTTATAGGAAGAATGCCATGTTAATAAAGGATTTCTTAATCCTTTTTTTCAGACAAGGATTGGAGTCCCACTTCTTCTCTCAGTCCTGTCCACACGAGGTCCATTGATGTAATTTGTATACAGAATAATCTGGTCTTTGGGCTTCTTCTGTGATTGCATAATTCTTCCACTGCTGAGCAACATATCCCAAGGGAAAACGACAGGCTCCACGAATTGTGGGCTTCCAAGTTGCCAGAGAGAGGGCTCAGAAAAATCAGTCCTTCTTCAGAGGGAGGGAGAAAAAGAAAATCCTAAAAGCTTCACCTTAGGTTCAACTCAGGGCAGGGGGAACAACCAGAAAGATTTACATGTGTGCTTAACTTTGAGTACATTAAAGAGGGAATACTCGCACAGAAAAAAGATGTGCAGAATTTTGCTGGCTGCAGGTCTGGGTCTGGTCACCCCCGAGAGTAAAGACTCTCTCTAAGTACACATTAGAAAAGTCCCTAGCAAAATGGGGCGCTGACCCTGACTATAGCATACAGTCACTACTAAGTCACTCATCATATTAGTCCACTAGGAAACAGGGAATAAAAGCCTGTAAAAAATGTAAGGATTATTTAAATGATCCGTTTCAAGATTCACAAACTAATTTCCGTTGGCTGCAGTTCAGGCACACGCTAGCTTCCCTCGGATCCCCTCTGCAGGGTCAGGAGCTGGGCTGCCTCCCCCTGCTCCATCTTCCCCTCAAAGATGCTGCGCACCGGGAAGTGCGGGGAGATGCCCTCACACTGCAGCACAGCAGGTCGGATCACGGGGCAGGAACGAAGGACGGCCACGGGACATGGTTGGGCTTAATGAGACGAGGCTGGCAGGAGGAGAAGAAATTTCACGTTCTCGCTCACAAGCCGAAGCAAGTGGCAAATAAAAGGGAAGGCAGAAAAAGGCGTGCTGGGTTTCTGTTACGCACGACTTACGGGCTCCTGCCTTTCGCAGCCTGCTGATTGCTGGAGAGTCAGCATTAATTCAGCTGCCACCGGATGAATAATTCATAGCTAATACCTCATTACGACACGTATCTTCTTATCTGCCTCTCGCACTGCCCATGAACAGCTTTGCAATTTTCCTCCCAGCAGTTTTTCAGACTTACTCGCTCCGTAAGGCCTGTGCGCGGCCCCGGGTGTCCCGCGGGCACACGGGCTGCCCTGCACCCTCCGGCACTGCTGTGGCTGCTGCGGCAGGAGCTGGACCGAGCACGGTGGGGTGCTGCCCTCGGGGGAGGCTTCCATCCGCTCGCCCTGCTCCCGCTCCGAGCTGCGTCCCCAGGAGCACCCGCGTCCAGGCTGCACTGTCCGAAGCACGGCGTCGGAGCGATTTTGGAGGTCCTTGCAAGAACTCACACAACAGTGCGTGAAGTGAAACCAAACCCTCGCAAGGGGGGTTCTAGCTCAGAGCTGCATGCTGCGAAAGCAAGCTGAGAGTCCTCTACGCGTCTGTATCGCACCGACCTCGCCGGCATGCAGACTGCTCCGCAAATCCCTCAAGAATTAGCCCCTGATTGAAATTTCTAATATTAACTCAGGTCAGAAATGCTCCTGCAAGAACAGCTTCTCTCTGGTTATTCTCAAAGCTGGGTCCTAGAATCAGGGATTCCGGAAGCAGATGGGGGGAAAAAAAAATTGCTCTTTAGTGAACCATACAGAAGGGGTTACACTGAAATTCCACCTGAGTGACAGGTGAAGGTTCACCTGTTCCTTATTTAAACTAAGCATTTCCACGCATATTTTCAGACTTTTCTTTACTGCAGTCTGATTGTTTGAAAGATTAGCTTCCAATATATAGCTTCTATATTATTTTTGCTTACAATTAGAGTTTCATGAATACCTAAGGGTTTAGTCCTCCAGCCAAAGTGCATGTGTCTCATGCACGGAATGTGGCTCGCACAATTCACCCATAAAGCATATTCTTAAAAACAGTATAGGCGGCATTTAATATTTTGGGTCTAGAAGATGCCATTTAGTGTAGCCATAAACAAGTATTACTGAAGTGTAAATCCCAAAGATGTGCATTTTACATATGTGTATGTATATACATACACACATATACGCGCTCTTGTGACAAACCACTACCCTATTCCCCCATTCCTGAGCCGGAGTGCCAGTTTCCAGCTGCAGATAACCCCCTTTGCAGGCCTGGCATGTTGGGAGGGCGGGAGGACGACTGCTCCTGCCTCTCTTGGCTTCTCCTCCCGCGGGCAAGCACAGCTCCATCACTCACTCCTCTCCTTGAACCCCGGTTCGACAGACTGGCCTGCAGGCTGGGACTTTCTCACCGTCTTGCAGAAAGGCGAACAGTTCCAGCAGTAAAATTTCAAGGATAGCATGGCTCACTGCAGCAAGGGAAAAATAAATGGCCGTAATGACAAGTTACTGCAGGATGCTCTGACTCAACAGAGCTGGGCTTCTTAGCTACTTAAGTTATTTCCAAAGCAGATGTTTCCTGTGCATGATTATTACACTAGTAAGTGCAGAACAGAGTAGGAAAGGCAGATGTTATCTTGACCTCTACTTTCAGGAGCGTGATGGCTGATTTTATTTCTGGCACATAATCTGAACATATTCATCAAGGGGAAGATGATGAAAAAAGGACAGCAGCAGTGATAGCAGCTGTACACGAGAAAAAAAAGAAAAAAAAAAGGGGGTTTTGCTTGTCTGAGTAACAAATAGAGGAAAACACGGAAATGACCTTCAGCTCCTTCCACCTCCCTCTGCATTTGTTTGCTTCCTTTCAGCATCTCCTGTTTTTTCCCCAACGTTCCCGCTTCCTCCAAACTGCACTGGGACAGCCCAGCGGGGCGCCGCACTCCCAACTGCCGGCACGTGTGCCGGGGCCCCGCCAGCGGCTCAGGGCTTGCGGGGCAGCACGGGGCTCGCGGGAGCTGGCGGGAGCAGCGGCTGGGGCCAGCCCCGATGCTGCCACCCCCTGCCGCGGGGGCCTGGACAGGGAGGCGCCCCGCACAGCACACCGCTCCTGAAAACGCGGATTAACACGCTGCTCCCATAGCACCTGTATTCTGGCGCTACTGGACACCTGTTCATGCGGGCGGCCCTGGCCCAGATGTGGCTGCCGTTACCACCACGCGGCCCCGCGCTGCTCGAAACCGCGCCGGCACGTGCCACTGCCTCCGTTTCACTGGAGCTACGCCACTTCACCCCATCAAAGCATCTGACCCATTTTGCAAAAAAAAGCAGTGCTGGGAGAGGGGATCTATAATAAAACTGGCTGGGATCCACGCTGTTCTCAGCAGGAGTTGCCCCAAAGCTTATGGAGATAGAAAAAAGCTGGTTTAAAAAAAAAAAAAAAAAAAGGAAAAAAGGATTTCAGCCAGCACAAGGTCAACTAAGTCAGAATTCCTCTCAATGTAATGAAGATGGAGTGAGGCAGATTTAGATACGGGAGAAAAGAGGAAAAGCAAACTGCTTAGAGCAAAGATGACGCCAAGATTTCTGGTCTTGGGAGCCTAGCTAAGGTCTAAATTGGGAAAAGGCAGAGGAGCCGCTGAAGCCAACAAGAACAAGTCTCTCCTTATTAGCAGGAGAGAGAAGATTGATTTAACCACAATGATTTAACAAGAATTTAACCTCCAAGGAGACACCGTGCCACTCCACAGATGGCGCTGCCTGTGCCCGGCACCCGGCGCTCTGCGCCCGCAGGGTCCCCGCCACCATCCCCGCAGTGCTGCTGCCGGCCGGAGCAGCCGGCCCGTCCGGGGACCCCACGCTCGCCCTGGCCGCCCGCAGCCCTGGGGAGCGCCCACCACCCCAGGACCAGCTCGTGCCTGCAAAACACCCGGTGCTTCAGTGCATAGACCATGAACTGTCGTAGAAAGTGAAGTGATTCAGCGTGGGTTATTTGCTCAGTTTTACGCACCAACCTAGGAACACCCTGGTGGGTATTATCCATTGCAAGTCTAATGCATTTAGCAAGGAACTACAATTACTATTGCCAGAATGAGAGGCACTTAGTAACACCTTCAATTAAGGATTTCAATTGTCTCAAATAAGCTCTCTAATATGGATTTAATAAGATTGCCTATGTTAATTATATATCAATTTATTGTTAAAAGAGCACTAACGATTTAATAAGAGATAAATCTACATGTCTTCTAATTAACTGAAAACTGCATGAAGTAATAAGGGTGAAATTCATCGCTGTGCAGCAGGTCAGCATTACTCTGATGCAAAACTTGACTTCCACTCAAACCCTAGAGGCTTAAATACTACATTGGTCTTGATCTGACCTCACTGCACAGAAGCAGACTTTGCTGTAAATGCATAATGACCTTTTCATCAATACTAGATATTTGCAAAGAGATTTTTTTAAATCCATTTAATGCTTCACCTGCAATTCAATACCAATGTAATTAGGTCAAAATTATGCACATTCAGCTATTACTCACTTGGACTGCTAATACTCAGCTACATGATATTTGAACTGAAAAACATAAAACAAGTTTTTATTCAAAATATGAATATCAGTATTAAAATCTAATAGGTATCTGATGGAGGACATTTTAAACATTTCACATGCATGTGTTCATTTGTGACCAGGTTTATCAGACATTGCTCTAGACTTTGTCCAGAGTCTGTGAGAACAGGACCAAGAGTCAGGGGAATCTCAGAAGATCTATAATCTGTCTTCCTTTCCATGGCTAGACCCAGAAGATACTTATTTAACCTGACTTTTAAAGCTTCACCGGTGTCATCACACCCTCTTCAAGACAATCTATTACAGAGCTCCCTGTGCCAAGAAGGCCTTTCCACAAGGGGAATAAGCATCATCCGCCCATGCTTTAGATAAAAAAGCTTGGATTTAAATGTCCATGGGACTGGAGCTGGATCGGGACGGTTTCCTACACTGCAATGATAAGCTGCCTTGCACGAGAGCTTAGGAAGTGAGGCAGGACTGCACTGCTGGGTGCAGGCTGGTGCAGTTTACCCCGAACTGCATCTCAAACATTGGATCTTTTCATTCACAAAACATCCCTCTGCAGGGTGGGGAAAACAAAACAAAACAAACAAAAACCAAAACATACAAACAAAACCCCCAATGCCTTACTGCAGCTGCTCTATCATCCTTCGCCCCCTCCTCTTTTCCCTTATAGTTAATAGCATCACTTTGTAATTGTCTCAGTTTAGACTCGTACAAGGGGAACTGTCCAAATCCCTGTGAGCTGCCCTCCATAAATGCTATGAATTATTAATATTACACGAGAATAATTATCGCTTGTTGCCTGGAATTTTTTTAAATGATCATTTGATTTGGTGAACCAATTTTTGAAACTAATGTGTCTCAGTAATTAATCTTATTAAGATTGCTTAAAAACAAAAGAAGGAGAGAAGACAAAAGAATGTACTGGGTGCCCAATTAGCATCAACTTTAGGTGGAAAAGATCTGCATGGGGACAATACCGTAGCTATTTAGCTACGCTAAAGCCTGTCTGGGTAGGCCAGAAAGTAAAGCACAACAAAGGAAGTTTCTCATAGTATAATTAATGATATGGAACTCGTTGTAATACAGAAGTGTCATGTATTACTTTTGTGATATAAGATCCTTGCTGTAGTGATAACAATAGGGCATCAATTATGCTTTTAAGTTTCTTTGCCTCTGATGGGTTCGTTTTCTTTGCTGGCTTGCCTCTGCTTTGAATTACTCAAATGGATTTAGAGTTCCCTGAGAGGGATTAACAGCCCCACGAGCTGCGGGGCAGCAGCAGTGGGCTAGCACTCGCTGCTGAGACCCTCCGAACCGCGCAGGGACGGGGACAGGGATGTCCCTGCCAGCACCACACCGATCCTCTCCCCCTGCACCAAACCATGTGCTAACCTAGGAGCAGGTCTAAAGTGCTTTAGGAGGATGCACTGAGGAGCTTAAACCACTTGGATAACTACAGTTGAGGTCAAGAAGGACTGATATTTTTGAAATAGTGTGCCTCTGTCTCCAGCACAGGAAAGTGAGGGTAGTCTCACTGTAAAGCCAAATGACTTTATTTAGACCTTATGCAAGTGAAATTTAGTCAAATTAGTCCAAAGAAGCAGGTATTAGACAAGAGTTTTGACTTGACTATCAAAAGCATCGAAGGAAAACAATATTCATGAAACAAACAAACAAAAAATCATTCAGATTAAGACTAGCTCACATTATCATACAAGGAACATGCAGGTGGGAGAATAAAGAAAGAAAAAAAGAAAACTTAATATAAATCAAGTCTAAGCACTCTACCAATCATCAGCTCTCTAAATCAAGAAATCTGGCAGATTTTCCAAGTGAGAATCAATCTTCCTGTCTCTGCTGTAAATACTGTAATCCTTTTTCCAGCATGGTTTAGAAAACATAACTGCCATATCCAAGATTTACTGAAAAATATTCTGTCAGATTGTTTGAATGCTATGTTTCAAAGTGTTTTTAAACAATAGGTCATGACAGTTAGCACTGTTTTATTCTCCTCCTTCCCTTAATTATACTTTGCCTAAACTCTATTTTCATCACAAAAAGTTTTAATAAAAAAGAAAATCTCCAGCTGGCTTTACCACATATACACTTTACAGTCTGATTACCTTGTGCATCCCTCTATACCTAGAAGTCCTAACGCAGTTGCAACTACACTGTGCTTTTACAAAAACAAACAAAAAACAACCTTATTTTGTTTGCCTTCCCACATCACTACAAAGCACGTCTCTGGTGGCAGAGCTGTGTCTCACTAGGGGATGGGGGGATATTTGAAGGCTTATGGTCTCCTAGGATTGGGCTGAAAATTGTGCAGGGGAGAGAAAGCCACACCTAGCATGGTCATACCAAGTCATCACCAACACAAGCATCTGACACATATACACCAATATCCCATATCTGTCCCGTGATCACAGAATTCAGCATTCTGCCCTTCTG
Source organism: Apteryx mantelli (assembly GCF_036417845.1). NCBI lineage: Eukaryota > Metazoa > Chordata > Aves > Apterygiformes > Apterygidae > Apteryx > Apteryx mantelli. The sequence continues at coordinate 15,037,334 of NC_089999.1, forward strand.
GAGGTTTGAGGGGAAGGGCAGGCTGCAAGTAGAGATGTATAAAAACAAACTTGACCCAGGTTGCCTTCATTATATTCTCTACAACTCAGAATAGATTTACTGGTGCTCACCTTGCTCCCTGTCTGTCAGGCACTTAGACCCTTGCCATCTCAAACAGCCAGTGTTTCTTCTAGTGGGATGGACATGGCATCCTGATGAAAGCATAGAAACTGCTACAAAGCCAGTACTCGCAATCTTTAGCAGGTATTTTCCCTCCTTCCCTTTTTCATAGCCTATATGGCTATCACAGCTTTAATGTGGAAACAAACTGCAACAGCAGCAGCAGCAGCAGCCAGGGGAGCCCTCAGGCCCGTAAGTGGTCACCCACATGATCATGCTAGCAGGTGATACCCATTTCCAGAGCCTGAGGAAACGCACCTGCCAGCTCAGCTGACACCCTCTCACCTCCTGGGGAGCACTGCAGAGATGCTGCTGAAAGCACAGAAAGGTCAGGGTGGGGAAAAGTCTCACAAAAGCACGTACGGTGAAACAGGCAGGAACCCCAGGCTAAAATCACGTCTCCCCCACGCACTGCCCCCAACCTCTCCCAGCTATTTCAGAGCTGCAAATCGAAAGCTCAACTCTCAGAAGCTCTAACCTTGATAGGAAAGAACACCAACTACAGAAGAGATCATTGGAAAATTGCCTATTAATTCTCAGCACAATATAGTAAATCAATGCTGCTAGCACTGGAATATGTTCATGAAAGAAGAAAATAGAATGATTTTGCAGAAGTAACCCTGAGGAAATAGAAAAAGGGAGAGGAAAAAGCCTATCAGATTAAGAAATTATTTAAACTAATAAGTCACTGAAACAACTAAGAGAGCTCCTAAAGCACAACAGTGAATCAACAAGAAGTATTCTTCTCTCCTCAACTGTTTAAAGACAACGGGACTTCACCATGTGCTTAAAATTAGGCAAACTTGCAGTGTTTTGCTGGCTTGGAGCTCGTGTTGGTACCTATCAATGCTCCAGGGTTGTTAGTGTCATTTATTAAGCTGTAAAGTTGGCAGACTTGCAGCGAATTGGGACCCCCTGGCATACTAGAGTTTTTGACAGTTTGTGTTAACAGTGGTGTCCTGGCTTAATTCCAGTTTGCATAATTATATCCTAGCACTCTCCAACTCCCCACGCTGTGAGCTGGACAGAGCGTTCCCTTTCCACTTCCCTGTACCGCTCCTTCATCTTGCTCTGCCCCGCTGAACAGCTGCAGCATTCAATCCCAGGGGTGGCCACGTTTCAGTGGTGGGTGAAATGACAGCCATGTATCATGTGCATGCCCACCAGAGATATTTCAAAGTGCATTCTTCAAGATGAAAGCTTATATAAACGGAAGATTTATACTGTAGATCTGTTCTATGCACCACGAGAGGGGAGGGTCCAAGCAGTAACTTTAAAGAAGAGGCTGTGTTAAGAGCACAGAATTCATTATTGAATATTCCCGTATGTCGAATGAACAATACAGATACTTTCTGAGCTGGCCCTGAAGGTACGGGACTGAAAGTCACGAGCGACCTTTTGCACTTGACTTTCAGGGAAGAGAACTGACCTGACTAAAACTTGAAGAAATACAGTATGCTTATCGCTGGTGAGAAAAAAAGAGGAGGCTACGTTGTTTTCTTACCTGTTTATCCTGTATTCTCTCTAAAAACTTATAATGAGAGCTGGGTTCAGTTTGGTTTATAACAAGAAGTAATTTGTATGTCAGCCAGAAAAGCTGAGGTTTGATTTTCCTTCAAAGTATATATGAATACAACAGCAAATGTGTCTGCAGAGCAGTAGAAGGGGACCTTGTGGAATTTTTTTTCTACATTAGTAAGGAGGGTTATTTTTTCCAAAAGGATGTATATCTTTGTCTCAGTTTTCTGCATGCGTTTTCAATTTCTCAGAGGCTAAAGTAACATATTTTAATTTGAAAATGCTGTGAGAGTCTCCCAGGAGCTGCAGTGTAGATGTGTCACCTTCCCATTTTCCCTGCGAGCTGGGCCCATTCCTTACCTCATCAGTCAGGAGATACGCCCCAGCAGGGAGTAGGCTAATGTTTCTTTAGATGAATACACAGTAAAGGCAGGATCTGGTCTAGTGTTAAAAAAATCAGCAAGAACAATTTCCTTTAAAAATTAATTACTGCTGACATCTAATACAATTGTAGCATCCAGGCAGACACTAGCAATTAATTAATCTGCAGTTTTCAAAAAAGAGAGTATTGATTTGTTGCTCCTCATAAACCTGGAATATTAGATTGAGGACAAGACAATTACATAAAGCAAGGGAAGAAAACTGGCCTTCATGAATAAGACAAATAGAAAGGAGTCTGGTTTTCTCTGGGTTTCTTGCAGGATACTTGCATCCTCATCAGGATCACTGCACCAGAAAGACACATTTAAAATAGCTAAATCATTCTTCTGAAAAATTAAGTTCCTCCAAAAAAAAAAACCCTAACCAAACAAACAAGCCACGAACAATGCTACTGAACTGTAGCCTCTGATATATATCCTGCCATCAGCAATCATGGTCCCCAGCCTCTGAGGTACCAGCCCATCTCTGAAGCTTTAAAGCATTCATTCTCCAAAGCCCACAAGGTAGGAAATTTTCTGTTGTCCCCATTTCACAGGTGGGGAACTGAGAGGCTAACTTGTTTGTCCAAGGTTACGCAAAGAAGCTGTGCTAAAATGGAGTTCTGAATCCACATCCCAAGGATGAGGCAGACTCCCCAGCCTCTGGCATGCCTCTAGGTCCCTAATGCACTGGGAGACATCTCTGACAGCACCAGTGTCAGAGCCTGCAGTGAGCTGTGATCATCCTGGCAAGAAATTCAGTGGAAATCATGCAGGTTGCCAGGCTAGACCTTGTACAAATCTTTGATGCACAGCCCAGGTGCAAGGAAATGAAGAGGCAGTGGGACCTTTAAAACCTTGTGCATGGGGACAGTCACAGCTCACTGTTACAGCCAGGCAAATCACAGACGCTTTGTTGTAGCTCTGATGGCAGCAGTGAGTCATCAGGCAGCCTTTGAAAGAGGGTGATGCAGAGGGGGGACACAGAGGACAGGTTTTGCCTGTGGAGCACCTGGAGGCCACCTGTGAGCTGGGGGTGGCACTGCTGGGTCAGGACCCAGTCCTCACTACAGGCGGGCCATGCGCCTGGCAGCCAAAGCCAGTCTGCAAACGTCAAGTGGGTTGTTCCCTGCCAGGATGGTGGCTTTCAAACAGAGGCCCTAAGTTCTTCAGTGGTATCTTTATAGTCTGAGCGCAGCCATGCTATTCCACCTTGCCAAGGCAGCCCGAGGCTTCCTCCGGGTGAGCTGCTTTAAGCTAACAATAGATCTTTTTAGACCTACAGAAACCCTTCTTCTTTTTCCTTCTTGTTCTTATTAGATGCATTTTCCTGGGATGAAAGAAGGACTTAGAGGGAGGGAAGAGGTTGGAGAGAGGAGGTGTGCTATTGACCTTTTCTTCTAAGTGGCAATTCGCTGGTGCTGCTTCGAGCATCTTTCCCAGGTCCAGCAAACACCGCAGGTGCGCAGATGGCAACGCACTGCCCATGCAGGCTCCTCACTCACCACGGGGACGCAGAGACGGCTCCCAAAGGGCACCAGGCCCCGGCAGGGAGTGGCCCTGTCAGGTATATTTATCCTTCAGTTTGGATGGTATTGCTCTTTATCATTCTTAGGTCAAGCTGCAGCAGAGAGGGGAGAACAGGAGATTGAATTAAACCTCCACAACAAACTAAGGTCAGAGCTGCTGAGACTGGAGAAGGCAAACACAAAGTCTGAAGGATTTTTTCCAGGATGTTCTTCTCTTGCACCTCATCAGGCATATTTTGTTTGCCTGGAGCACATCTTGTGCTGGAACCAATTAAAAGAAAAATTCTTTATGAATACTGATTTTTAGATAGATATTCTCTCTCTGTCTCTTCTCCAAATGATGGCACGATACCTGGGAATAACCAACAGAAACCCCAGGGACAAGATGCACTCTCCGTGTCTCGTACGCCAGCCACAGAAACGGAGTCCGCTGCAACTGCAGCTTCCCCGTCTGGCAGGAGAGCCGGCGGTCGCGCCGGGGATCGGGAACCCTGCTCGCTGACCAGCACCCGACTGCGACGCAGGGCCTGGCGAATATCTCCCAACAGACCATTTTGCCACTGGAAAATATCAGCCTCTCAACTCCGAAACATTTTTGCAAGCAATTTTGTTAAACTTTGTCTTGTTTCCCTGTAAGCCTCCTCCTTTTCAGACCGCTGTGGCGCTTGGGATCCTGAGGCTGTGTGGCCAGGCTATCAATCACATTTTCTTTATTCCTGAAACAGTATTCTCTTTTTAATTATCTAGCCCATGCATAACTCCAGTTTATCATTCCAAATCACGCCTCTCTGTCTATCTCCCTTCATATATATTATTTCCCCCCCATAAATACCATCTTTCCCATGAGATAGAAACTCCCATTCCTACTGTATCTGGAGTTGTCAGTCATTGACCAAACCTAACCCCCAACATGCCAGCCAGCCCCAGAGAACTGCATTTTTAAATGTTTAAATGTTTAACATTTTTAAACATTTTTAAAATTTTTAAACTCATTTAAAATGTTTCATTTTAAATGAAACATTTCTTCTTCACAGCGTTACCTTTATCTTTAAAAACTACAAATTCAAGGATATTTTAAAATCGGTATGTCATTCAAAAGCCAAAAATGACATATGCTTCCTTCTCAGAATGTCTCCACAAAGTGTTCCAACATTTAGGGGGTTATTTTGTGGTTTTGACTGAAACAATTTCACTGATTCAATGGGAGGAAAAGGTTCCTGCTGAAGGATGTTGCCCTTCCTGCATGCCATATCCACCAGCCGTGTGCAGTCGTTGGGAGCACCCTCCACTGCCGTCCCCAAACGGAGGGCGGCAGGACCTCCGCAGTACGCAGGCAGCCGCCGTCCGCTGCTCTGTGCACGACTCTAGCTGCACCTCACCTATCTGCACCTGCAGCAAGTCACCTCCTGCTGCAGGCTTCCCGTCTGCTGCCTGCTGCCCCTTGTCCTGTCACGCGCCTGGAGGTCTCCAAAGGAAGAACATATAATTTGAGTGGTGAATATTAACTCTGATGACACAGCATTTGATGACAACATGGTCATGCACGTACAAATCCCAGTGAAAAACAAACATTGACAAGATCTCATGCAGGCTGTTTCCATGGATGCAAGGCAGAACTGTTTGCTTGAGCTAGCTGGCTAAAAAAAAATGTTCTTTTGTCCAGAATTTCACACTCTCTTTCTCTCTGCAACTATGTGCATGGTTTTTATGCTGTTAATTGACATTTCCATTTCTGTTCATAATGCACCTTTGCGCATAAAAGACAAAAGCGACGCTACATATATGTTTGGGAACTGTCAGGTATGCCTTTGCCAACCCGGGCTCCCGTGATGGCTCCTCTAAGGCGCGCTTTCTAATTCACTGCCATGTGCTACTTATTGCTGTGCGTGTGGTTTGCTGCTATTACAGTCTGCAGCAAGAGTGTCTTTGCAGCTCCAAGCAAGGCATTTGTTCCTGTTGGCTGGAGGTTAGCTGGGTTTGTCATGCCCAGATGGGCCATAAGACATGTGCCGAGAAGTGACAGATGCAGGTTGTAGAAATGGCTGGGCTGCTGGGTTGAGGAGGCAGCTTGCAGAGCATCTCAGCAAAATGAAATAGCTCCGGCTCCAGGAACACAATGAAGCTTGCTGTTCAGCTGACACGGACGTCAAGCCCACGTTAACACTTGAGCGTAACGCTACAGAGCGTTGTCTGCTCCACGGGGCAGGCAAACCTCATGCTCTGCTGTACCAGCTCTGGAGGGGGAATATGCTCCTGCTTCACCGCCAGCTTCTCAGCTGGTGAAAGCCAGGGCAGGTCCACTGCAGTCAGTAGGGCTGCCCCATTTCTCACTGCTTGAGATCTAAATAGAGATAAAGGTATCTCACCACTCTGGACCTTGCAGTAAAATTTATAGTAGCACCTAAGTGAGTATGGATCTTAGGCTTTATTTTAAAGTCTAATCTATAGCCATGTTTTCACTGATATTCAAAGATGCAAACAGGTAGTGAATGAAGCTTTCAAAATGTCTGACAGCCCTATTTGGTGTGTCCAGACCTTCGGAAATGTATCTCTTAAGAGCCTCAGTGAAGTAGCATTCCCCATATCCACATTTTTAAATTGTCATTTAAGATCCTAAATCACTGGGGCACTCACAGTTGCACAGTCAGTCAATCTTTGTGTCAACATCCAGTTTAATACAGGGAAGATTTTCAAACAAGACTTTCGATGTCACCTGTACTCCACAGTCTCCATCCGTTCTAGAAACTATCAGACAGAGACCTAAAAGCACGTCACCTCCCTGATTTACAAGACAGGTCAGAGAACAGGCACGTGATCACCTTTCGCATTTAGTGTTCAGCATGCTGACAAACAACGCAACATTGCATTTTCAAGGAATTAAAGCCTGACTCAGAAAACCAAGACTTCATTAATAGAAGCTGTTTAGTTCTCACCACGATGATAGCGGCTGTCCACCACTATAAATTTTGACGGGATTTTGCCTGGGAGGTTATTCAGAGTCAGATGCTGAGCAGGAGTAAATCAGCATGGCTTCACTTGGTTTGACGAGCGTGAGAAGTACGTGCAAATTCTGAACAACCATGTTACAGGATTTTCAGCCTGACTTTCTGAGGAAACAACCTTCTGCAATTGTGCTGTTGGGTTAGTCGCCCTTTCAGCCTCACCTCTTCATCCTCTATCACAGATCTCTTTTTCTTCTACTACTTTTTAACCTGTTGACCATTTTCTTCAAAACGTGGCAAGAGTTCTAGGGCCTCTGAGATGTTAAAGCTCTTACAAGTTTCACAAAAAACAGCAGCTGGAGGTAGGAGAGATTTAAATTAATGCACTTATTTGTGGAAAGGCTACAGAGTGGGCTCACCCACATTACCAGACATCAGAGAATCTGCAAGGGAGAGTCAGAGGAAATCTTACCCCCTAAGTTCTGCTGCTCACAGAAGTACTTCCCCCAACAGCACTGATTTCTTCCCAAGGACTGCTTTTGCTCTCTGTGACCTCCTTGCAGGCAGGACTCACTTTGTAGGGAGCAGAGGGGCAATACCACCGCACTGGTATAAATCTGGGAGCAGCCAGAAACTGGGCTAGTCACATATGCAGGTGCAGATGCATAGGCAGAATATAACACCTGAAACCTTAGCCGTTCTCTGCTGCGAAAATTTACTACCACTCATCAAGCCAGATCCAGAGCACCGAAGTGTCACTGCTGTGACAGGCTATTCCTGCCATGTGAAAAAATAAAAGAACAAAACGCAGGAGATAGATAGATAGGTGGACCTCCCTCAGCAGAGCCATGGCAGCACCCAGCGTGGTGCCTGGGGACTCCCCAGCAGACCTCCCGCCACCGAGATGTGTATGAGTCCTCCAAAACCATTACGAGGAGGCACCCCACTGCAGGAACAGCTTGATTGCATCAGCGACTGGCTACCACCTATATTACAGAAATGCGCCTGCTAGGAAGTGTAACACCAGAGCAGCCTAATTAGAGAGCATCTGAGCACTCCCCGGCTCAGCATGGCTGAGCTCATAATTTTCTTGGAAAGTTAGATCTTCCAAAGCCAGAATTATATTTGAACGGAAGGCTTCACCTCTATCCCTTTCCTTCGAAGTTGTATCAGTTTAGGGTTCCCCAAGACAACAGTGCATTTCCAGCACGGTGTAATGCCCTGGAAATAAGCTGCTTCTGTAATAGTGGGAGTGGGGGAGGCAAAACCAGGAAGGGCAAGTCATACTTTAGCCCTAGTTCATGTCGAATTCAGAACAACCACTCCATTAGGTTCACTGTGCATTTCCTGTCATTTTCTTTCATAATTGTTTAAAATAAAATAGTAAATAAAGCAAGTTGCTCTTATGGCAGCTCAAAGATATCTTGTTTCTTGCCTTTTTAGTGGTTTCAGTGTAGTTGACAAACACTGAGAAGGTCTGAACCCTGTGGGATGCCGCGTCACCCGTCTCTTGCAGCGCTAGGAATCTCGTTCCACCTTCCTCAGAGCTGTTAATGCTCTTTTAGGAGCACAGCCATGCTGCTTCTGCGTCATTTAGATGGGGTACCACAGTCAAAGGGCACAGGTTGTGTTTTCTCTCCAAACCAACATTTGAACATCTTATTTCTACAATCCTCACAGACCATTTCTTGACAAGCCTAGGTTCAACCCTTCCTCTGTAACGCCTCCCCCGCTATCTGTCACTCTAAATGCAAAATATTATTTTCAGAAGTGACTGAGGCAATTTTGGAGGTGGGAAGGAGAAGAGAACTTTCAAATACATGATTTCTAGTGAAAAGCCTTTACATTTATAAGACTAATGGATTTACACATGTAGGAAAATGCCTAGATTTAATTTCTGTAAATGCATGTAGGTTCACAGACGTGCTAAAGTCAGGATCACTCTGATCCCCATTGCCCAAAATGTTTCAGATGAGGCCAAATGTTTGGCACGGACCTGTGAGCAGCTTGCCGATGGAGCATCTCTCACCCTAGCAAGGACCATCAGGTCTCTGTGTCCATTTTCCTCTCCTGCTCTTTTCTTTTGTAAGGATGGTGGCACAAGTATTATTTCCCATGCAGTTTATGTACGATGCCAAGTACAAAAGTCCCCACCCGACTGAGATCTCTATGTGTCACTCCCACAAAGGCAACCAGCTAGCTTTTTCTCTTTCACAACTAAGAAAGTAAATTGCTGCAGATAACCTAAAACATAAAGCTGTTCTCCCCATGCACCCTCCTCAAAGTTGGCTCCTTCGATCCCCTATCCCATCAGTTGCTCTCTCCATTCCTTCCCCTTTCACTCTTTTTCTCTCCTTGGTGTCTGTCAGAAGAAACCCAAGTACTGCAGGAATGACACACACTTAAAATTACCTTGTTGCATGCTTTCAGTTTTTATTTTTAGTAAGTGCGCCATTGACACGTTTTCATAAATAAGCTGTCATGCCTGTTGCTCATTTGGGATTACAGAATCCCTGCTACCGTAAAATATTAATGCAAGAAAAATACGGTCATTAACAAAGCATGATTCACATGCTTTCCGTCCTCTTTTTTGACTGTGGTTTAAAACTTACAAGAAGCTGCAAAGAAACACTAACACTAGCTCTGATTCACGTTGGCTGAGAGATGCATCAGCATTACTGAATCAATCATGCGTCGGTCTATATGGCTAGATAAGAGAAACAAAACGAAAGCTCCTCTAAATATGCTCCTGAATGATTGGAATCCCCATATCTGGTCCTGCGGGCTATTGTCTGCAATGACTTGAATAAAGAAAAACATGTTTAAAAGGATTATCTGACAACTGTGTTCCTATCAAATAGCTTTTCCATTTTCTGTGAACGCAGCAGCATGTCACTTCTCGGCGCTGTGGTGGGTGATAATGAAGTCTGCTCTGCGGTCCTGTTGAGGCAGGTAAGGTGGCAGGAGCAAGAAAGAGGAAGGAAATGGCCTCAGAACGGCCGGACGGCTGAGGCTGGAAGGGACTTCTGGCAGTCTCGTTCTCCGTTTCATACGACAGCTACAATAGTGGCCAGCTCCCAAGGCACTCAGCATCACTGTGATAGTAATAAACAGTAATGAAAGACTGCGGCACCTCTAAAGAAAAAGGAAAAGAACCCTCTCAGCATGGGGATTTTGCAGTCTGACCTGTTCAGTACCCTTGATCCCCAAATCCCCACCTAATCACTTGCTATCGTGGCCGGCTATAGCACACGAAGGTGTGCGTTGGAGAGGCTGGAGCCTGGGGACGGAGCTCATCCATGCAGAGGCTCTGCAGGCCGGCACGGCAGGGCTGCACGGGTGCAAGCACAGAGTTGGAGAACAGGATCCCAGCCCCCCTACGGGCAATTACAACCTACTGTGATAGCCAAGTAACAGCCAGATATTTGAAAAAGTAGGAGGAGAAGCTTTCGGTTCAAACCAGCTTAGCTTATTCCCTGTATTCCCCCCCTTCCAACACCTAGTTAGAGCTACCTGGATGCACTATTTCCTACCACTCAAGTCTGCCCTGCAATAATTAGCAGTCATCTGGCTGGCCAAAGCAGGTGATTTTTCATCACCTATGAGGTACAAGTGCAGCCGCCCAGCGTACTGCCTGCCGTTGCTCAGCTGCCAGCGGGGATCATTGCCCAGCATGGTGGCTGCTGCGGGCAGGCTGGACAACCAGCCCGCGGGCAGCCAGTCCCGCTGCGCGACACAGCCAGGCCGGACCCCAGATCTGAACGCGGGTTTTAGCTATTGCTCAAACCATGGAAACAAAGCAAATTGATTAACTCTGACAAACAGAGCGCCTACAGTTACCGTGCAGAAGCAGAATGGTTTGGGAACTCTGAATTTTTTCCTGTCTCATAACAGGCGGAAAAGTTTTTTTTTTTTTTTACCACAATTGCTTCCTCATAAACATTCATCAGACTGCTAATATTTAGCCAGATTGCCCCCTCTTAAGTTTAAATATATTTAGGGGTGAATTTCCTCCTTTGGTAAAGGTCAGCAAAAGGCCACAGCAAAAGTCCTCAAAATAAGGATGACATGTAAATTGATCTTAAGATTTCTCAAAAGAGGAGAATTTCATTTTAAGGTACAATCCTGGCACCCTACTATAGTGACACAATCACAGAATGTTTACTCTGAAGGGTCTTCCCTCATCTTTTGATATTCTCCATTTGTGTATACACAAATAAGACTTAAGGATTTTCTCTGATTGAACCTGACATGGCAAAAACATGAGTTCCAATAAATATAATTCCAGGGAAGTCAACTGACCTACTTCCACACCCTAAGTTAGGCGTGTGTTTAAGTATCCTATTGAATCATAGCCTCAGCTTCTGCATTATATATTTTTTCATAGTTAACAAGTTGAGAAGAAAAAAAGCCTACTAGCATCCAGAAACAAAATAAGAATGGCTCTTTTCTCCTGTACTGCAATCACACAGTAGAGATAATGCAATGCTCTCACCAAATCCTTACACACTGTGACAAGACAATTTCCTCCAGGGTGCTTATTCACTATTCAACTCATGTCTTATTGACTGTATAAATCTAATGTGAAAATAATGCCTTATTTCCCTTAAGATAGCAATATAATGAGAAAACAGCACACCCTGTACAAAAGCTAGTCTTAGAGAAAGTTTTAAGTGATATTTTTTGGGGGGGGGGTGCGTGTGTGTGTGTCTTTTTAGGAAAGTGGTATGTTAATTCAAACCCTTCCCAAAGAAGCCATACAGGACTGTACTAGCCCCAACTTCTCAGCGAAGAAGCACAGGGAAGAAACGGTATTCCTCTAACTCTTAGAACTTCTTCCAAGCAGTGACATCTGTCCTTGATTTCTGTTCCAGGCAGAGCTGGAGGACTTCCTCAACTCAAACACGTGCAAAGTCCCAGACTGAAGGTTAAGCAGTCAGTACTTCTCTGACAGCCATCACCCTGACTGCCACTAGAAAATGAATCACAGAATCACTGGACCATAGAAAAAGTAGGGCCTGAAAGAATCTACAGTAGGCCATATAAGTCATCTCCTACCCCAAGGCCAGATCGGTGATCAGATGTTTGCCTGAGCTGTCCTCAAAGTTCTGCACCGATGGGGAACTCCACAGATCTTTTCCAGAAAATCTGTGGGTGGCATTTTGCTGAAGAGGGAGCAGTTTAACAAGCACTTCTATCTTTTGCTGTTTTAGAATGGATTACAAATCTAGATGGGAGCCAAAAGAACCATTTTCTGCAGGATTAAAAGGTGATGGAAGGGACCTCAAAGTGCCTCTCTCCACTGGCTGCAGAAGGAGCCTTGCTCACTAGCACCAAGCAGGTGCATAACTTCTATATGGTTATTGTTGTATGAGTTTTCTTCCAATGTTCTTGTGCTAAAATGAATGTCATTACAACTGAAACAACATTTTTGCTTTGTGGGCCTAAAAAAAAAAAAAAAGGCCTATGTTTAAGAGACCTAGAGGCACACCCTTCCTGAAAGGGTATAAGGGCAACATTGTCTTGCTTTAACTATGCCCCTGCTTCCTTTAGTACAAATGCCCTGCAGCAGATGTTTAGAAGTACAAAGAGCCTTTATCTTTATGTGGCTTAATCCCTTATAGAAAAGGAGAATGCCCTGAGCCAGAGTGATCGCATTCATAAGGTATGTTCATAGATCATCATCCCAGGATGAATAAGGTAGAGCAAGTCGTGAGAGCATCTAGCTAGCACAGGTCAGAGTGCAGCTATGTAAAACATCAGTTTTGGATTTAAAAATTGCTGAGGATGGAGAGTCCACTACAGATCTTGATAAAATATATCAAACATTGGTAGGGAAGAGGATAAATATCTTCTACTGGCATATTTATGCAGGAACCAAATTTTGTGATGCTGACTGCTGACCTATGAGGTCCTTTGTGGGCCAGTGCAAGGCAGCTCCGAATTGGAAGCTCTGCCGGAGCTTATCCGCCCTGCTTTCTTAGCAGGGCTCAGCACCACACCAAACAGCGTTTCCTGGTGTCAGGTTGGTATCTGGTCAGATCAGCTGGGAAAACTTAGGCACACTATTGCAAGGTCCAGTTCTCCTGAGAGTGCCTGATACCTTTGAAAGGTCATGCTGGGCACCTATCAATGTTAGCACAAAAACCAGCTGCAAGCCAAGGAAAATAGCCTCTGGCAAACATTATGAGTTCACTTTTATAGCTATAATTTGCATAAATAAAACAAATATAATTGTTATTGCTGAAGGACAGTCTATCAATGAGCCATTAATTTGATGGAACAAGATAAGAAGCAGCATGGGGCTCATCTAATCAAAGTGGTGGGAAAATCTAAGAAACAATCAAAAAGGCTTGCCTTTTCCTGCTGGGATCTTTCTGAGAGGCTTACAGAAAAGAAGAGTTCACAAAGGGAATGCTGCTGATCTCTGATATCACAACACAGAGGCTGATCAGGAGAGCACTTCTAGCCTATGGGCCAGCTCCTCCGCTGAGCTAAATCAGCACTGTTTTATCACACCAGCGGGGGTACAATTCTCTCCGCTCTGATCTAAAGCATTTCCGTAATATAGGTTGCCCATCCCTAAATTTTTTCTCCCTTTGATTTGCATCTCCCATTTTGTGTTGCTCACATTGTAAATGCACATTTTTACCATCCTCATGCTGGCCAAGGAACACTTTCAATTTCCATTGAGCTAATAAGCTCAAAACAGCTTGTGTTTTTTTGACAAGCCCAGATCTCTGTTGTCGTGTGGGACACTGGGTCTGTTGGTGAAGGTGCAATGAAGAAGGAAGAGCCCTCCCTGGCTTTGAAAAGCTGGATGTTCTGGATAAGATTTTCAAGAAGCCAAAGAGAATTGAATGTCTAAATTCGTGTAGGTCTCTTGGTCTTGTAGGTCCAAACGTCTCTATAATTCAATCTTCAACCTTTCAATCACGGTTATACAAGACTTAAGGAATGGACCCAGCACTACAGAACCACAATAGCCCGCTCTGGGGCTGAGCTTTTCAGAGGTAACTAAAAGGCGGCTCCATGGATGGGCTGGGAAGCTGCAGGGCTTGACCACTGCTCAATGTTCACATCTGGAAAGCAATTTGCTGCATAACTGCAGCACTGCAACTGGTGTAAAAATTCTGCCTTTACTGTGCATCTCTGACAACACACCAGAAATTCCCTGCTGAGTTCAAATAAGAAAGTGGGGGAGGAGGGAGAAAAGGAGAGAAAAAATTGCCAGTTTCAGTTCACTCTATCTACTGCCTGTTAGATGCTCAAATATGCTTCAGAAGTGCAGTAGTAACTCATGGAGGAAAAGTGAACACACAAAAGGGACAAGGCAGAAAATGGTACTGAAAAAGGTGCTGGAGATGAGTGACCAGAATGCACCCCAATACATTAATCTAATTCACTGAAAATGTCAAGATCTTTCAATTTCCTCTGCCTGTGCCAAGACATGTTACTGAGTCTGCTAGTTCCAGTGCAGTTACAGACACCAAAAACAACACGTGCTTTTCCCTCCCTTTAGTTCAATCTATTGTCTAAGTTCCAACTCCATATACAGAGATTTTTCAGAGTTAGGTTACAAAGCAACACACTAATTCTCAATATCTTATACACCACAATTCATTATTTAGAGATAAAAGGCTCCCTAGTGAATGTGTTGCAGACTTTCCATAAAAAGATCACGTTATAAAGTACTCAACTGCTAGGATAAGCAATCAAAATAATTATTGTGGTTTGTTCTTTTAGAAACTCTTCTTTTCAGGACACCAAAGCTCGCACAGCTCACAGGGGAGTCATAGACATTTCCCGCAAAAATATAATTTCTAGCCTTTCCCACCCCTGCCAATTCCACACACACACACACACACACACATAAAAAGTAAAAATCCAAACATTTCCTACTTTCCACAGATATTGGAAGGTCCCACTGCTATGGAAGAGCCCAGTTTGACAGACCGGCTAGGGGATGAGAGGAGATAGCACACCCCAGCAGGCAGGGAACACAGGATGCACAAAGCATTCCAGTCAGTTCTCAGTGATTTGGGCTCTTCTGAAAGCCTTATTTATTTTAGTGGGAGAGGGGAAGGAGGACAGGAGAGAGGGGGACTGACACCACGGAGCAGGTTCGGTCCCAGCATTCTTGTTGCATTTCTTTTTCGGCATCCTCCTCTTGTTGCATCGCAATTTTTTCTTGCTATTTAGCACTGCAGAAACAAAGCTAATTAGAAATGTCTCACCAGAGGCTTCAGTTTGGGGAAGTAGAAGGAAGCAATATTAAAAGCATATTGAATATTCATTCAACAATGAAATCCTAATTCTGCTTAGCAGTTCATCTTGTGGAAGTACATTTCAAAGCAAAACTTGAACATCAAGGTGAATATTAATCATGCTGCTGTTGTTGTTTTTCTCCTTAACTGATCTCATTTCTAAGTCATAGTTCTGCAGAATTCTTTTACAAGACTAAACCTATTGCCTAGGCTGAGCAGAAAAATAAGACAGATGAGATTTATATGTGTGGGGTATGTAGCAGCTACTAAAGACTTACAGAGTGCAAAGTCTAAAGCATTTTAATAAATAATAACAACTAAATCCCTAAAGGTTCTTCAGAGCATCCTGGTTTCAATGGGAACTTTAAGCCTGAACTAGGAAGAACAAGCTGATACGCTTGTAAGTGGTGTTATGTTTTGGCTGGTTGGCCAAACGCTGTGAAATCCCTAGCTGGTAACCTGTGCCTTAGCTACCCTTTGTCATCCACACGTTGAGACCTCAAAGAGGAACATGACGAGGGCAGCAACAATAAGAAAAGCAGTATATTGCTGTCAGCCATACACTACATGAAAGTAAGAGCAGGGATGGGCTTCATGCTGAAGTCTCCGAACAGCTATTTTCTAACAAGGGGTTTTCTCATGCTCTTTACTTAAAATTATTCCCTGGCTTTCCAGAAACGAAGCAATTGTCCCCATTCGCTGTTATCAGGCATGAATTGCAATGTATGCATGCAAAGAAAATAAGAAGAGTCAGTTTTTATGGAGAAGTTGCCTTAGGGTTTTCATTCGAAATGATAGTCTTCAATTTTATTAAAATCAATAGGAGATTTTATTACAGTATAAATTAAATGAGCGGCTATTTGTTCTTCAGATACCAGAAGCAATAGTATGAAAACTGCTTCAAGCGATGATATTCATCCAAATGTCTTAGCTAATGTTATCTATGTGCAAGTGTGGAGTTTCATTTCTTTTTCTCTCTTATGTTTTCATCCCTTGAACACAAGACATAGCTCATGAAATGTGGCTGACGCTTACAGATGATATTCAGATATTTTTAAAGACACAGGCTTGCTAGTGTTTTAAACACTGGAGGGAGTTCAGAAAGGACCCGCAAAAATTATTGAGGTCTGTAAAAAATGCTCTACAGTGAGCGATTAAAGAGCTCAATCTGCTAGTTTATTAAAAAGAAGGCCAAGGGTGACTTGATTACAGATACTAATATTTTCACAGGGAGAAAAATTTCTGGGACTAAATGATTTTTAATCTAACAGAGAAAATAACAACAGGAGTCAGTAGCACCTGTGCCAAGCAAACTTCAGTGGAAAACCAGGCACACTTTCTTAGCAAGGATGAGAAACTCTTGGGATGAACTACTTGGCTCTGTTTGGAGTTGTCTTCTCTTGGTATCTCCATATCAAGGCTAGGTGCTTTTCTGAGAAGATGAGTTAGTACAGCATAAAGCACCTATTTTTTTTTTCTGTCCTTTAAGTCTATGAATAAATAAAGGAATCTACATAAAAAAACCCTGAAACTGAAGAGAGAAATGTAAAAGGAGCGTATTAGAATTATTTCTCCATTTTCAAAGGGAAATATTCAGGTAAAACTTAAAATCTTGATGCTGCATGTTTGTTCCAGGCAATACACACTTTCACATGCAGTCACACTGTCTAATACCCAAAGAAAACAAAATCAATAGGGAGTAAGAGCTACAGATGGTAGCAGATGTCACCAGCCACCTGGGCTGGGCTGGTCCATGCTAATTGTAGTGAGGTGCCTATGCCACAAGGGTTGTAACCACAGCCGGACAAGCAACTCTGGCACTGCAAGAGTACCTGGATGTTCATGTTTCCACAGGAAAGCACCGTATCTGCACCATATCCACAGCTGATAAAGCTCTCTTGAAGGGTATCAATGCTTGTTGACAGATGTTTTTCTCAGACCCTTTCAAACTTTTCTCCTCCCTAAAAACATAGTCAAAATCAGGCAATGACCTGACAGCTCTTCTTCCACACTGGCATGCACATGGCTGTCCCTACCTGCTCCCACCCCTGCACTGCTGCTGGCCAGGCATCTGCAGCAACAAAATGAGAAGCTAAAATCTGCTGCAATCTGTACTGTTGCTTCCAAGGGGCTGTCAGCTTCTGCTGCAATATGGTTTAACATTTAACAAAAATGAACCAACAGAGCGCTTATCAATCCAGCGAGCCAAGTGTCTGGGTTAGCTCACTGAAGGGACAAACCCAAATCCCAAGACATTCTTTCTTTTTGCAAACATTCCTGCTGCTTACGTCTCCCACAAGCATATCATGACTGGCACAGTCAAGCATACAACCCAATGCAGACAAGCGTGCTTAGGAAAATGCAAAGATGAGTCCTGGGCCTTAACCAATTTTAGTGAAATAAAAGCTAAGCGTCTTGTCTAAGGCAGTCCTCCAGATTCCTCTGCAGTGAGTGGCAAGAGAGAGACATCCAAGAAAAGAACAAACAAAACAAAACAAACAAAAAACCCACCAAGATGGGGAACTAAATCAAGTAGGATGAATAATTTTCTGGAAATACCAACCTCCTGTTATTAAATATTACATTGTTGGGCGTGTTCTGAAATACCTTTGCTAATCACACAATCTCTCATGCCAAGCATTTCTCAGTATACTAAATTATTATTTTCTCAGCACAGACACAACATTGATGAATGCTTGTTTTCTCTCTCATACCACTGTATCTTGTTTATACACACCTGCTTCTGCCTGTCCTCTTTGTCCTGCTATTGAGTTGAGTGCTTTCTGTTTGGGAGAGTTTGGCAGGTAAATGCTGTTAATTTTCCACTAGTTAGAAGCGTATTCTTTTTAACTCTTTGCAGCCCGAGGCCTACAATACAGAGGAATCGCTGTGTCCCAGAGTCACAGGGCTGGTTATGAAAGTTTCTCCAAGCATCTTATCGTGAGCTGTTTTAGCCACGTGCCTGTGCAACGGCAGCTAAAGCGAAGCAGATGGCCAGTCCTGCGCTCAGCCACGCCGCGGTCATTCTGGGTGAACCTCCTTCCGCATTTACACCAGTGTGGGTGATAAACCCAGCTTTCTGCAAGCTGCTGTGTCAAGCGAGACAGCCCCTGCGAGCGCTGGAGTCAGCCAGGCCATGTGCATCACAGGGGACTTCGCACACAGCGAGCGCGAGCGCCTCCGGTGAGCAGCAGGGACGGGAAGCAGGGCAGAGAGTGCTCCCGCGGGAGCCGAGTGCCCAAAGTCAAGCGCTAGCTTTGCATTTAGCACCTCAGTGAAAAGATTGGGGTCCACACCTCTACAGGCAGCACCTCTGGTCTACGAGACCTTGAAAGCTCTTAAACACACATTTAGGTCTAGTCTGGTAATAGCAGTGTTTTGAGAGCTGAAATTTCTAAAGCCAGAGTGAGAAAACTGAGGTTTTGATTGAAATGCTAGGATTTTGGTGGTGCTCCAGGAAAAACCTGAAATGCTGTATTACAGGAGATGCGAGATAAGCAGTGATAACAGCCAATAGTCTGTCAAAATTGATCTAATAATCACTTAAACTGGACCTGAAAGGCTAACGCGGTAACAACTCATTCTACCAGGCTGCCATATGTATCGGTAGACAAATCATTTAAGTAAATACACACACACTTAAAAGAGGGTCAGCAGGGCCCTGTAAATGCAGATCATACTCTGAAATGCTGCCAGTTACTGCCACTCTAAAGGGCGAAACCGATGTTCAGCTGATTTGCATAGAGAGAAGCTGGCCCTAAATGCCAAAGACAACAGAGAAATTAAATACAGATGACTACCAGTTATACAATATTTAAAGTTCATACCATCACTTCATAAAAAATTAAAGCATCCCCAGTGCCCCCAGATTTTAGAGGCTCTCCGAAAGCATCCTGGGCCACGGTTCCTGTTATTACCCAGGAGCCACAGGCGTGCACAGGAACGGAGACACCCTGGGCCGCCCCGGTCCAAGCCAGTGTGCAACCCAGCCCGGCAGCTGTCACGGCTGTCGCCAGCGCAGAGCGGCACCGAGCAGCGCCGGCGGGCCAGCAGCCTTTGCTCCCCAAAAGCGCCTGGCAAGCGCCCCAGCCTGCCTCCCCCGGGACGGCAGCTCCCCTCTGCCCACCCGGCCCCGCAGGAAAGCCCCCGCCAATGTTTTCACCAGAAAACCAGCAGAAATGTCTGCAGTTGGGAGGCAGGCGACTGCTGGAAACGACCTTCCTGCACCCAGAGCGGCAGCTGGGCCTGAGCCTCGTCACCGCCGGCAGCACCAGCAAGGACAGGCGCTTGGTGCACAGAGGCACCACGCTGCCTGCCCCACCACGCCAACCCGCTGCCCCTCTCGCTGGCGCGTGGCGCCCGGCACGGGCTGCTGGACACTCTGCCACGCTCCCCGGGACCCCAAGTGCTCGGGCCAGAGCTGCAAAAGCCGCCAGCTCAGGGGGATCGGGGAGGCGGCAGACACCCGCGGCCTCGGTGACAACCAGGAGCCAGGAGCCCCGTGACCACGGGCGCAGAGGTGCTCCGGGGAAGGCCGTCTCCGCCGCCAGCCGATTCTGCGAGCGGTGGGAAGAGTCGAGGTCCCGCCTGCGGCTGGGCTGGGGCTCTCTTGCCTGCCCAGGCAAGCTCCACAGGCTCAGTGCCTTAACTCTCCATCCAGTAAAAATCAGGTGAATGATACTTCTATTTCTTTATAAAGCTGAGACCTACAGCTGAAAGGAACAAAGGATTATTCACTAAATGGGGGGAAAAAAAGAAATAGAAGTAGTGCTGTTCTAAGCTTTTGTTTGTTTTTACTAATTCTGTTAATATATTTTTTTGATTTATTGCAAAATGTGGGGTAGAAACAGATTTTGAAACCCTATTTCCCCTCTCAGTTTTCTGCTCCATTACTCCATTAGAGGCTCCTAGCAAGCTGTAGGGTATCCAACTCTCGCTGTTCTGCATCGCAACGCCTACTGCAATGCAAGAAAGACAAAAATTGAGTAGCAGCACCTCTGGTCTTTTTCAACATAGCAGGTTTTAAAGCAATTCCTTTTTCACTTTAAATCAGACCTTTAGTTTCATTGGAAGCGGCAGAACAGAGGGATGAGCACTGAATAGTGATTTAAAAGTGCAAAAATGAATCTTAGGGATTTATGAAAACCTTTGCACTTTGCTGTGCCTCCGTTTATTTTAGCGCTTTTAGAGGGATGGGTTGGGAGCAGATTCCTCATGATCTTGTCCTGAGAGAGTGCCACACATTCACCGCCCCCTAAGCCAGATCTATCGCCTTCTGAACGGGATCTCTCCTCATTCACAACAGAGACAGCCCTCCACACCTAGACCAGAGTCACTGCTTCACCTGCAGATACCTGAAGCCTAACGAGACAAATCCCACCCCTATGCCCGCAGAGCCACTGTCGACCTGTCTGTGCACGGTGAAGATTTGGACCACGAGCTCCTTGGGGCAGCCCTGCCTTCGCTCAGGGCTTTATGCCACGGGGCCCTGACCCCCACTGCCACCTCTAACCTCTGCCATTGCCATCACAGTAATTGCACACGGCAATTAGCGTCACCATGACTCCTGCAAGGGCATAATAAATCACCGAGATAACCGGTAGAAATTAGGCATAGCATATGCAGGTGTCCCTTGCATGCGCTTGATGCTGATGGAAGTTAAGGACTGGCAATATTTATTAGAGGCAGACCCAACACGGACAGCAGCTGGGCCTGCATCCCACGTACAGATTTCACATCGTTTCTGCCTCAGCCCTTGCAGCTTTGACAGACACATTTCCAACGCGTTGCAGTGTCGCTGCCAGTTCCACTACCACCGCGAATACATCACTGCACGATTGCTGAGCTCCTACAGACTGCGTGTCCTGAGGGACTCTCAGACCTGCTGCTACCACACGGAGTCTGAAAAGAAAATACTCCATCTGAAAACAATTTTGCTTAGATAACATTGATTCTCTGCAGATACTGCATCTTATTGTTTCTTTAATTAGGGCATTTGCATGAAAACTAGATCTCTGCAACCTAGAAGTTCATCAGTTCTAGCTGTGTTTTTTGTGGGAGGGTTTCCCTCTTCCGAAATTGTAAGTCTTTGGTTTGGGGACATGGTAATTTCTATCTTGCTAATTGCAATGTCACAAAACAAAGGATTAGGTATTCTACCAGGAATAGAAGCAATGAGAGACGACTACACAGAGTTCCTGTTCTCATGCAAATGCTATTAGCAAAAATGAGTGAGAAATACAGAAACGTGAAGAGCCAAATCCTGGCTGGTGTTCACAGGCAGGCAGAACTGGACAAGGTTATGCTGCCCTGACACCGACTGTGGACACATCCTGCCTCCTCTTCCACAACCCCCTTGCCCGCGATGCAAGCACCATGGTTGAATGTACAGTCGTGGGTAGGGGGAACTCGGTATCTTTCATCCCTGTTACTGCTAACAGTTCAGGTGCACTGGGACAACATCACCAGGCCCTGGGACATCTGCTACCACAGAAA
This sequence comes from Apteryx mantelli, assembly GCF_036417845.1. NCBI lineage: Eukaryota > Metazoa > Chordata > Aves > Apterygiformes > Apterygidae > Apteryx > Apteryx mantelli. The sequence goes on from NC_089999.1 coordinate 15,058,663, forward strand.
AGAATTGCTAAGGACTCCAGAGTTGAAAGAGCAAATGCACAGTAGCTTCTGCCCTCCAAAAGCCATATATTCAGTAACACTAATTACAAAAAAAAACCAAAACAAACAAAAACCCCACAAATCTACTTCCTTCTCTTATAATGTTTACCTTAATGATCTTTTGTTAACAACATTCACCCTTGATTTTACATAATGAATCTACAAGTCTTTTCCGATCCCCAGAAGGAATAACAAATCTGAAAGCTGTGACTGTACAAAATGATCCAGATACTATTTATTTCATGAAAGTTACTTTGCATATAAGTATATTATCCACTAGTACAGAAGGCAAATGGCTTAGTCATTAGTGCTTTTCCATACTACCCCTCACATCAACTATCTTCTGACTCATTTGTGCATGACATCTTTAAACAAAGGTGAACACAGCAAAAAAAACAGCTTTTTGCATGTTTTTTACTTTGCATTCAGGAAACTCATTTTAAGAATGAGCAAATCCACTTGTCTATCCAACTCTGTCAGTCTGCCTGGGCCTTATAAGTCAGACAGAATTAAATTTATTATCCAGGTGCTTTAGGGCTGCTTTCACCAGAATATTTGAGTCTTCCCAACACTTAAACCCACAGTAGTGGCTTGCCTGAGCTACAGCAACCTGCCTCTCCACCCATCCCATTCTCACTGTTTCAAATCTCCTTTTCTTCCTCATCCTCTTGAAAAAATAGCTTTGATACATGTCAACTATGCTTAAATAGGGGGTGCTTCCCATCTAATTGCAGCCATCTGCAATGTATTTACTCCAGCCTAACTGATCAGCCCATCTCTGTCATCAGCGAGAGATGCTTCCAGAAGGCAATTTGTCTCATCCTGAGAAAAATGTTTAAAACAGAAGGAATGAACTGATCTCTGGAAGTGTGCTTTGTTCTCTCTGCAGCTAAAGATGAGGCTTTGGCAGCTGGAGAAGAGACGCTTGTGCTCCGACAGTAACGTGTGGTGGGGGACATCCTGCACTGCCGCTCGGAGTTTCCTGGGGGTGAAGCTGGGCCCACCTCAACCCCTCCCTGCTCTGACGCTCCTCGGAGCTCTCTCACGGGTGGAAGGAGTGCGGCCATGAGCGCAGAAGGGATGCGTGACCGTGGTGGGAAGGGTGCATGGCCATGGCGGATGGGGTGCGTGCTGGGGTGCTTTACTGGGTTCTGCTGCAAAAATAGATTCAGTTTCTGATTCCTGAGAGCCATCATCATTCAGTCGCTCACCTCCTTTTTCAAGGAAAAACAGGCAAAGAAGAAGGGTTCAGCTGTGCTAAAAAGGAGGGTCTTCCCCCTTTCCAAGAGGGCTCATACAGCCCCCAGCAGGTCCCTTCTTTCTCATTGGTGGCTGTTATATTTAGCCAGAGTACCATGAACCTCTCAGCTGCAGCTTATTTGTAAAATGAGAAATTAGATGTTGTTTTTCCTTCCCTTTATGTACAGCTCAACTGTATCAAACAGAACCATGCACCAGAGTCTATTTGTTCTTTTCCTTGTTTTATTTCCTATTTTTAAATCACTGAGCTGAAAAGCCTGTTTTTAATGAAAAGAGACAAGCTCTTTGTTAGATCTGTGACAAATAAGGTCTCTTGCATTAAAAAGAAAAATTCTACAGGTTATTAGAAGTGACATATCAAATGCAAACTGGATTATGGGCACAGTGAAGTAATTATTTCTTAGAGAGATACCATTAAGATAGTATTTAGCACTTTTAAAAACCCTGATAGGCAGATAATGAGCATGGGAAACTGATGAACGGAGAGACCAATTTCTTAAAAAAGAGTAAGGCTCCCGTGGAGGCATCAAGGGAATCTGTGGGACCCCAGAGCTTTTGGTGCTGAACTTCTCCAGATGTCAACCATGGCAGCAGTTCCCAGCCATGCACCCCCAGGTAACCCAAATTCAAGTTCTTCTGAGGAAAAGCTGGAGTGAAATCAGATCAACAGTGAAGGTGATGAAAAATAACTCTGTATGCAATGAAAACCCATCTTTTTTTATTGATTCCATTATTTCTGTAGATCAGAATTTCCCCCAGAGAGTGATAGAGTAGAGCTGTGCAAATAATTGATTTTTTTTTGGCTCACTGACCAAACAAACAATAAACATTTTTTTTCCAGGTAATACAAAGAGTTGGAAAATGCATAGTTTCAGATTGAATGAAAGATTTTTTTTTTTTAACTGGCTAAGGTTTGAGGTTTGTTTTGTTTTTTGTTTTTTTAAACAAAACCAAAATCATGTTTACCCTTGAGACTATGATTTTTTTCTTAACAAACCATGGAAACAAAAATGTTTCAACTTTTTAAAAAACGTGAAGGGTTCCTGTCAACAGCTCCACTAATACAGCAAAGGGGACAAAAGACAACACTAAACACAATCATCCCATCATGACTGCACTTCATCTGTATTTCAAGGTGTCCTACACAACGGGTGGAGGTACTGCTCTGTCCCTGCGCTGCTTTCATTTCTGACTTTCCTGAAAGGACTGTGAGTCAGTCAAGATATAACTTGTTAAAGCTGTGATGATAACCTTTGAGGCTTAGACAAATGTGAGAAACAATGAAAATAGTTATATTGCACCTTCATGTTGTCGTGGATCCCAGATGTATTTGAATTTGAGTGGTAAAGGTGAGAAATTAAAGTCAAATCCATTGGTACTATCCACAGATTTTCACAGGTCTAGCAGTGTACACAGTTGCTAATCTGGTTTAAAGTGGCCAATTAGCATAGATTTGTGGCAGATCATAACAGGGAATTCAGCCAAGTGCAAGTTTATTAGCTGAAGTCCAATCACTCCCCCCCAAACCCCTCTTTAAGAGCTGATTTCATAAATCAGAGGTGGAGAGACAAGAGCCGCTTTGCAGGCACCGTAACGTGGCAGCCGTGAGCCAGCAGCCTGGTGCAAGGGTCCAGCTCTGCGGGGCGCCAGGCGTTCATCATCAAAAGCACTTACACGTGTGCAAGCACAGAACAGAAGTGGTTTCACCAAAGGCATTATCATCCACAAGTGTCTCTTGGACAGTATTAAAACTTTAGTGGTTTTATATTAGTGATCATTACACAATAAAAATCTAAATTGAAGCACGCGTTCTAGTGCTTGGTAAAGTCAGGGCCAGAGTGTTTGCAGGGTGGACACTTAAGACTTTAATGATCATTAAAATGAAATTACAGACACTTAGCTGACCATGAAAGGATACTAGTAAACAGGTCTAGTTTTTGGAACGGAGAACACCTGCCAGATTTGCTGGAGCTCTCTAGACATATTAGGGAAGTCACAGATTTTGAAGAACCTGCAATTCGTTTAGATATTTGACAAACTTGAGCCCCTCATAAGACTTTGGATTTGGGTACAAGGTCATTGAAGACAAGTAAGATGTAATTACCAAGAAAAGAGCTCAATAAAAAGTGCCTAAGACATTTCATGACTAAAAACACATTGCCCTCCTGGTGTTGCATCTTCTCTGAATGCTCAGTGACGCAGGATGAACCAACCCCTTTCTAAGAAAACGAATGAGTCTTAAAAAATAAAAAAAAGGCAAATAAAATTTACACTGTCTAAATAGTTATCAGAAGAAACTACATGGGATCTTTCTTTATATACTAAACATAGATGCCATTTTAATACGCTCTCAGAGATAGACATTTATGGGTGAGCAGGACTATACACCTCATCAGGTGTACAGCAGCTGTTCACAGCAGTTTCCCACTGTTCACAGCAGTTTCCCATTGTTCTATACTGAAAATCCCCTATTCTTGTGATTCCCACTGAGCATCACTAAAAGAAACAAATATACAATACTTCTGTTTTTTTAACATGTAGAGAATTTATGTGAACCATCATTATTAATGGATAAAGATGTGGAAATGAAACACAATTTTAAACAGTAAGAGTAATTAAATATAGGAACAGACAAGCAGAGGATGTGATAAATTCTTCATCATTTGACACTTTAAAGAGCAGACACCTTTTGAAAAGACGCATTTTAGTTTAAACAGGCATTCTAGGACTAGATGCAGGAATTACTGCACATGATTCAAGGCTTCAGGTTGTGTAATATGTCCCACTAAAAGATCCTGGCTTTGGGGTACATGAATAAAAGGAGGACTTTCTTCCCCTCAGGATTACTGTCTCACAACAGAATTATATTTAATACTGCATTAACCCCTTTTCTGCAAGAACTTCTACCAGTTACATTTTTTAGGCACATTTTTAATTTCTGCTGAGTTTGGGTGTGTGGAAAGAGAGTAAAAGCAACTGTTGGCTTTGCTCTAGCTTGCTAGCTGTGCTATTTCAGTGCATTAATCCCCAGTACAGACAAAGCTCAAAATATTTAGACTCTTTACTGTCACTGTAAGACATATTCTTCAAGATAAACCTCACCAGCTGGAGCTTCCAGAGGTGTCTAAGAGCAGCAGTTATTGAATAGATGCTGACGAGATTGGGGCTGACATTATCATTGCCTCCGAGGGCCTGAGTTACAGACTGCTATACCAGTCCCCCAAGTACATGGGTGCTGGCAGAACTAATCAAGAGATGTAAAGAAATATTACCGGACATAACTAACAATTAACAAATGTAAGTGAAAATGAACTCAATTCTAGACTCACAAAATGTATTGTTTGACCCTCAGTGTAGCTGCTTGAGCAGAGCAAGATAACATACGAGCAGCAGAAACACTGGAGGCACATAGTAGCATAGACGATTTCGACCCAATGAAGATGAAATGTGGGACACTAATTTGCTTTTTTAAATGTAGGACAAATGACCAAAATAGAACACGCAGCAAAATTAGTAGAGCAGAAAAGGCCAAGCGATGTGGCAATAATTCATTCTGCTAATATCAAATACCTGGTGACCCATTGTGTATTCAATAGAGCTATTGTTACCAATTCTTGATAGCAGAGTAGGGAACAACTGGTAAACTAAAAAGAAATACATGCTTTATGGCAAAGCACGTTGATGCCTTTCTTCATTTTTGCTTTTCAAACAGGTTTTTCCCTATTTTTTAGTGTACCACTTAAAGGAATTCAGATCATAAAACGCATGAAAACCAGCTTTTTTAATTGGCTTCAGTGTCCCATATTGGACAGTAAAACCTGTTCTCTAGAAACATACACCTGGAATAAAAAAATGAGGATGTTTATGGTCTGGTTTTCAAAACTGTCAAGTAATTCCAGCTCCCACTTACTCATTCTTCTTGCTTTGCTTCCCAGAGCGCCTGGAAGAGTCACTGCAATGCAACGAAGATGAATGTGTTATTCACGAGGCATTCGATAGGAAGGGAGATTGGACAGCTGCTCTTTCGCAAAGGGGTGGTTAATCAGATCAGTTTGATTTCAAACTGGATAAGAAGCTGATTGGGACTCTGGGCACAAATGTGCATCTTCATCATCCTCCGTTAAATCTATAATAATTCCATTAGTCAATTACTATTTCACATTGTTTTCATATAATTATAGCAGAAATCATATTGTTTCATTCTAGCATAGGGTATCATATAAAGCACCCAAAAAGCAAATGTTTCGATAGGATACCAAGAGCCTGGGAATTCCTTTCCCACAGATATGGGAAGTGAATAAACTCAGGATGTTTAAGCCTTTGGAATGAATCTATCGTAAATAGGTCAGTCTGGGCTGATGCACAGGAGCTTAAATAAGGAATCTCCCACTGACTAGAAAACTTCTAAGTGCAGAAAGAATCCCTAGGCATTATAGAATATTTGTGGGCTGTTGTTTTAAATTTATTCTTATGTCCAGGCTGGTGTTCAGGAAGTCAGAAACAGGAACGGAGGAGGTAACTCAAAGAATCTGGCAGTGTAAGACTTGACAATGCAGCTGAGATACTGCAAGTTCTCCTTGTACAGGGATTAAAAAATAACAGCAGTGATGCACACTGGCAAACACAGAGCAACCAGTGAATATAGGAGGCTTGAAAGAAGCTGAAATGAAACTGGTGCTTCCAGTCATCTTTGTAAGTCATAAAATAAATTTAAAATTAAAATATACTGCATGGGCTAAACTTCAGGTTTGATTTACTCAGACTTATGCTAGCTCTGAGAGTTGTTCCTGGGGACTTGATTTACATGGCAAGAAATTCCAAATATTTGTTACTCATTTAGTAAAACAGACCAGTAACATATTTGCCTGACAGGCTGCACCGCCTGATCCTCAGGGACGACAACTTCTGCCACCCTGCTGCTGAAGGACAGCAAGCCATGGGAGCGGCAGGGGGAAGGGCTGCAGTAATGGAAACACGAATTTTTGTTAAGAGGATTTATCCCTTTCTTCTCTGTGACAAGCACAGAGTCCTACAGATAACAAGCGCAAAGCTCAAAAACTGCTTCAGCCAAAAACACGTGAATGCACGCCTGGCTCTTGATCATCTGTGCAGGCAGAACGGATACAAGTCTTAATTAACTCTTGATGCAGGGTGTCGTAACAATGATAAATGATGCAATGAAAGTGGAGAAATGTTTTCCACATCCTGCATTTGACTTTTGCAGGGAAAAAACGCTCATCCTCTGGATTGCTGTGGAGGCATCCATCACTGTAAGATTTTCACACGTACCTTCTTACATAGAAAATTATGTCTTAAGAGCCTGGCACTGAGTCTCAAGTAATCCTATTTGCTTTATACAACAATACACACATGAGATGTTCAAGAATTTTTTTCTTAATTCAAGTTTTATGCTTGCCATTTATTTCTGTCACCTACAGTGTTTATATAACTCGGTCATTACTAGCTGTCTATGCCACTGAGGATTTCAGACAACTAGGAACGCCACGTCTCTAGAGAAAGATGGATATTTCCCTTCATAATAAAAATTATGGGGCAAAGTGTCTGCTAGCATAACTTCACCAGCATTTGACCTTATGCACAGAATTCTCATTTATCCTGTGGGTAATAATGGGTGTAAGTGGCATTTAATCCCATTTTAATACTCCTTTAGAGCACTGTGAGGTCTTTACATCACTGAAAATTCAGGCCTGCATGTCTGATGAGATGAAGACAGTGGGGAGATGATGGACCTCCTTGATTTTAATGAGTTTTCAGATGACAAAGGGCCTACAAGGTTTTTGGGAACCTAGACAATGGGGCTGTGAACGCAGAAGGGTTGCGGGGAAGCTCTGCACAGAGGGAAGTTGTGGACCGCGAGGCTCAGGGGCAAGGTTGGTGCTGGATGTTTCAGGGGCTCTCGTAACCCCCCGCGCACGTCTTTGGGCTCTAAATACACCAGCAAACCCATCCTGGAGATTGCCTCATGTCACCAGCTCTCAGGATTTCTCTCATCACAAGGGCTGTTACAGGATTCCTAAAATGATGAGCATAAGCTTTTAACTCTGGAAGTTGTCTAATATCACTAATAAGCAAATGGATCCGGGAATACGGTGCCCGAGGACTGAGATGGCAGACAGGCCCAGGCCACGTTAGTCCGAGACTCGCTCAGTCTGACTGCGTACACAGATCCAGAAAAACACTCATGCGCCCTGGGGAAGGTAATGGCAGTGACTATTCACATCTAGCTTGTAGTGTGGTGGGGAAGTGCTGAGAGCACCCCAGGAAGGGAAACGCATGTGGGTTTATTGCTTGCCAACAACCCACACTTCTAATTAATCTGAACATTTAGCCATTCTAATTAATGAGCAAACATTATTTGAAAAACAATGTTTAAATACTTTAGGTTTAATTTAATCAAATATTTAATAGCTTTGTAATTAATCTTCTAACTGTTAATGAATTAAATTATGGTCCTCCTGCAGTTTGATTTATAGTGTTGACTTAACTTTAGAAAATAAACTATCCAGCACTCAATCCTTTGCTGCTGCATTATGAATTAAGATTTAAAACAATACCCCCTACCATACAGGCCAAGATCTGTTGTAAACTGATGAGTACCATCAACTTTAACCTTGAGTACATGCTTTCCTACTTTAATATTTACCACTTAATATATATGTTTTTCATAGTAAGGGATAAACTTGGAAACTAATGACTGCATATGCTGGACCAATATAATATATCCTGAATAAGGGGAAGGGATAAGCTGCTTTGCCTCAGAAGCAGGATTAAACCTGACAGTAAGATCTGGTCCTCCTGGTCCTCTGGCATCAACTGGGAACAAAACAGCATTAAGAGTCTACAAAGCACATCTCTGCTGACTATTGCGACTCTTTTATACCACTGCCAATAAAATGAGGTTCACCACTTCACTATTCTGTTTTATTCAAAATGTGAATTCCTAGTACAACCACCACAGTCCTGTTATTTTGTTTGAGTAATTCCTGCACAGTGGTATCTTCTTCCATCACGGATAGCTTCAGAGCTTCTGACCTCCCTGCATTTCTTCTCTAACTACCTAGAAAATTGATTCCCATGTGATTTGGATTATCAGATTTAAAAAAAAAAAGTCCATAATCAGGCCAAAAAGCAAAAACTTTGCAACTTTTTCATGAAGTGAAAATTTCAGTGACACTTCAAATATATTTTGGGGTAATTGGAACACTTTCCATGTACTCAAAATATTTGCTTGGTTTTAGCCCTCATGTTTATGAACACATTTTCCAGCTGATTTTCCAGCTAGCTCTAAACTCCATACTGTGCTCTCCCTATGACAGGGCATCTGCTCAGCCTAAATGTACAAGAACACCATATACAGCATTAGCATCTTTTGAGGTGATTCATATAGAATTACAATAGCCATCCAGAACTGGATGAGCCTCTTGATTCCCATGGACTACTACAGGAGCTAAAACGTCTAGTTCCTGAGTGAGAAGCTTTAATTAGAAACTTAAAGTTAAGTACCACGTGTTTTAGCCATTCCAACTAGCATAGGTGTTATTATATACTGATAATCTGAACAAAAGACTCATCTAATTTAACACAAAGAACTGAAAATACATTTCACATCAGCTGTCAAAGCCTAATTGCTTATAAAGTGTGGAAACAAATCCAACAACATTACAACTGCCTTGAGAAATTATGTACCGAGACATGGTCATTCACATCTCACAAGTCATCAGACAAATATCAGTGCTCCCACAGATGCAGTAATGTCACTGTAGGGCATATGGAGTTGGCTTGCAACCCTCTGGGAAACCAGGGTAAAATGCTTTTCCAGAGGCAAGCTGGAAAGAGAGAATTTCAGCCTCGGGGTAAGAGTAGGCCTCAGTATTTCAAATGTTCCTCAACATTTTCCATGTCAGGAAATCTGAGCTGCTTGATAATTGTGTGGAATTGCTTGCTGCACTATGACTGAAGGCTGCAAATAGGATCTTTATTGTAAGACGCAAACAAAATGAAGGCCAGACACTTTCCTAAGCACAGCTAGATTTGGGAAAGAAACATCCAGTTTTCATTTTCTTGAAAATTTTAGTGAATGCCTTGAGATTATCAGTACCAGTTTGAAAATGCACTAGTGATGCATGAAATTCTTCCCAAAACATGACAACAAAACTGCATGATATGTGCCAATAGGATAGCTATCTCATAGCTGCCTTTAAACCTGGACTACTCACAAGCTGTTCAGAATGGAATTAAAGATTCATCCTGTGCATTTGTTTTCCCACATATCTATTTATCACTTTTTTTTCTTTCTTCTTTCCTCTTATTCACTACTTCAAGTTGATGGGATTGTGATTTCAACAAGACAAACAGGGATGCAAGATGTCCCTAGGCAAGGATAGACGTGGTGATATTTCCCACATGTACAATACATGTGTGTGGATTATTTACCCTTATCCCTCAGCACTGGCAGGAAATGGCTATACTCCACTCTGTGTTCTTCTTTGTGATTCATATGTTTATCTCTCCATTACTAACATTATCACAGCTAATAATAACAAGTTGTGCTGTATGCTGATAAGCCCCAGGGGAAGAAATGTCTGACTTACTGAATGAACAACTTTTAATCCTACTTAAAAGAAGTCATCCTGACAAGTTGAAATATAAGATTATTTAGCAGGCACTGTAGTGCTTTGCAATGAGCTTATAGTTGAATGTAATGTACAGTTTTAAAAACAAAGTAGTAATAACACAAAGGAAACCCATCCTCGCATCCTCAGCTGGTGTAGACCAGCAGCGCTTCACTGACCACCAGGCATCCATCCTGAGCCAGCTGAGAAGCAGCCTCTTATTTCAGCAGTTAACTCTAGTCACATCTCACAGGCACCGCATGCTTTTTAGTCCGTACAGACTGGGAGGACGAGTTACAGGTCAGACACCTAGATACTAAACAGCAGCAAAGAACGAACTAAAGGAAATCCCTTCTTCAGAGAACTTAAAATGTGTGTTATTTTCAACTTTATCACAACATCTCTCTCACCATTGACCCCAGCAGCCTCTGACTTTGGAAATACCATATATCACTTAATTTCTGTTTTCTCTGTTATTAAGAATCCTTTGAATTCAAATAATAATAAAACCCCAAATCACAAATGCAGAGCTTCCTGGGAGAACTAAAGCATGACACCCTGAGATCGAAAGCCTCAGGTTTCTTTCTCAAGCATAAGGCAAGCTGCGGCGCACAGCTCTCCTGCCTAACGTGCTTCAAGACCCCTGGGATAACAGGGGCCATTTCACCACAAACACCTATTAACGTGTGAAGATCACTCAAGTACTTAAAGCTGTTTTTTCCAGACACTCGCACTGAAGATTTCTGAACTTCATTGACTTCTTACATAGCTCAGCTGCCTCATCCTACAACAGCAGAAAGAGTTTCCTGTTAATGATGTAAAGCCGCCTTCTTTTTTGTTTTTTAAGCATTTTTTTTATCATTTCAAAGGGCTAGTTTTCCCTAATGATTACACACCATACTGGATTGTAAGTACAGGTCCAGTCCTAAATGGTTTGCCACTCTCAGCAAAAGTCTTGTTTTAGGTGAAAGTCACCTAATTAGCACAAGTACTGCACGCTTCCAGAATACAAGTTACTGTTGTACACAACACCAAATTCAGCCAGGACACCTGCTGAAATCTATAGTTTTTTCTCCTAGAGATATAGATAAGGAAAGAAATAAGTATAATGGAAATTAGTTCTTGCAAAGGTAGAATTACAGCAAACTCTCAGAAGTTTGATTTAGGTAAACTACAGCAGTTATCTAGACAACTTTCCTCCCAGAATATGGTGTCACTTATTCTTCCTGGTTTGTTCCTTCACCTCAGTCAACTAACAGACGAGCTTAGGTACTGTTTCAGTTCAAAATTACAGAAAGGCTTTGGCATTTCTCTTCATTTTAACATGCAAGCAGATAAAACAACCATCTCCAGACTGAATTTTACTGAAACATTCCAGATTTCTTATAGCAGAGACAAAAATAAGAGTTTGCATTTAAAACTTATGTTTACCAAACCACTACTCACACAAAATACAGAGCTTTGAGCCATCCCAGATATTACCAGGGCAACCTTCATAGCGTAACAGCATACCCTCACGTCGGCTGGCTTTCACTAGCCTAATGCTTGCCACAGTGACTTTTCTGCTAGGTTTTGTGATGTACAGAAGCCTGAAAGCCCTATAATCAGTATAATCAGCAATAAACTGTGGATTTAATTGACTTGTACACCAATGTATTAAAATTGTTGTAAAACAGCAAAATTTAACACTATGAAGATATACTTCGTCATGTATTATTTATCCCCACACCATTAGCTCATTAAATTAGGAATGCATAAAGTAATCAGTGCTCAGTAACTAAGTCAAATTAATACACACTTAATTAAAATACAAAATGAGCTTTAAGCAATTCCAGTTAATCTCCCTGTTTACAGAGCTGGCTGCTAAGCAGGCGGTGGCTCCAGGCTGCCGCGGGGTGCTGGGGATGGGCTCGCTAGCGCTGCTCCCGCAACACTTGATTGAACAGGGACAGTCAGGTAACCCTGGCTTCGCACGCTCGGAAATCACCGCTTCTTTCCACGGCTACTGGAGTACGTACGTGGGGGCTCGCATGTGAGTTACTGACTTGCTGGGATGCCAGCCTGATTTTCGAACTGAACTCAACAGCTAGATTTGCCCATCTGACAATGGCAGCAACAGTTACTTTCAAGGCCAGGCAATGTTTGCTCCCTAACTTTATCACTAGGGTTTTGCTTATTTTTGCAGCACAGCTTCAATCTAAATGGAGTATCCCAAATAAAGACAGTTGTACTACTTGCAGACTAACAGTTCTTGCATTCCTTAGCACAACTTCCCTCGTTAATTAACGTGCCAGCTGGGAGACAGCAAATGCCCTAAGCACACACGAAATCTTCACCGGAGATTCACAGTGAGAAATCGTGGTGGTTTGTGCTTGGCCTCACATTTCGCTATCAGGCTTCTAGGCATTTCTACGACTCCTGCACTTTAAGCAGTTCTTCAAGCCTGACAGCTGTCGTAGCCCAAGGACTGCGGTCTCTGTTGCTCCCAAGCTTCAGTCTCCAGGCCGGCTCCATCGCAGCAGGCTGCCAAGCCAAGTTCTTCCCCTTACACCACTTGGAAAGCAATTTCTTTCAATGCTTCTAAGTCACATGCAGGTTAGGCGGTCGCTGGTCCTTTCAGCTCTCCCTTTCCCTCCTCTAGAATACAAAGCATGTAGCCTTTACAGTGCAACAGCTTTTTAGGAAAAAAAGGAGTAGAGTCTATAGTTCCAACAGCCTAAAATCCATATGCCCCAAGGGTTACAACAAGAAAAGATATATTATTCTGAAAGAAAAAATAGGTGGCATTAACTTGAGGGAGCTAGATTAGTCACCTAAAGAAAAATGTGTAACTGATACATAACAGTAGACAAAGATATCATGTTCAATTTATGCTTAAAAGTGTGCAAAATTCTGTTTATGCATTAGAGACAGGAGCAACAAAGAAAGAACAAGAGGAGAAGGCTTAAATTCCAGATATTTCAGCCCCAGAGCAAACTATTACTATTGTTCTTCAGTATCTTTGAAGTCACGATAGATATTAAGCACGTGGTTAGAAGCTCTGTTAAGATGAAGGGAAACATGCACTTTTCTGAGGCAGGAGCTTGGCAGCCAAGGGGGACCCGAAGCTGGGCTGGAGCCTCCAGCCAGCCTGGCTGCTCCCTCCCTGCCCGGGAGCTGCCCTGTCCCAGGAAGGGGCCGGCACTGCAGCCGGGCAGGCAATGGAGGGACATGCTCTGGCCGGGAGCCCAGGCGCGGCAGCGAGGCACGGAGACGCAGCGGGGATGGCGAGGCAGTCTCGCAAGGTCTCCGAGCTTCCCCTGCTTTTGTGAACAGCCGAAGCAAGCTCTTCCCCTCCGCAATTTGGATGCTCCCTCCATGTCCGCTATCCTCGCATGGCAGCGGGCTCGGATAACAGCTGAAAATTTATGGCAGCTTTTAAGTTTTTTCAGACTGTTTTTAATGAAATGACATTGAGGAAAAGAGAGCAAGCCAGGATTATGATAATACTGTGTTTTAAACAGAATGATTTAAGGCTCCTGAGAGACAGCTATTCTGATATCACGGTGAGGGGATGACACGCTTGCTGCCAAACCAGCTAGGCAGCGGCGCGGACCCGGCCGTGGCGCAGCTGGCTCCGTCTTGGCCGCTGCAGCCCAGACGCAGGGAGAGCCACGGGGTCGGAGCGGGCTGCAGACACTGTGCTGCGAGAAAGGGGCTGGGCGCGCTGCTAGGGCACGAGCACGGCTCAGGCCGGTCTGGGCTCGGGGCTGCGAGCACACATGGACTGGGCTGGGCACCTGGCTTGGGGCTCTGCCACTGAAATCAGCTAGGAGATCTTAATCAATTGGACCCAAACACAGGCAACAGCCTGAGACCTAAACACCCAAGTTTCCCATTTTATATTTGTAAAAATCAGTGTCCGAGTGCCACAGGTTATCAGAGATAAGCATATTTGACCTCAAAAGCACTGATACAAGGCAACAAGTGCATAGAAATGTATACGATACAAACATCTGCTCCAGAAAAACAGCAGCCACTAGCACAGCATAACAAACCCATCAGCCCGTTAGGCCTGGACGATGGCACATTGGAGGAAGTCCCACAGTGATTAAAAATTTGTCCATTGATTAGCTCAAACCACAGGATCACGTCCTTTCCTACCTCAGTGCCCAGCAGCAGGGCACACTGTTAGCATTTCCTTTCACACAGGATAGCTTCCTAGTGAAGAAGTAGCTTTTCCAACGGCTTTATAATATTGGGAGTTTTGAAGGTTTTTTTCCAACCAAGCATTTCTCCCCCTGTTGTTTGTTATGCAAGATTTCTTTGCTGTTGTCTTCGCTTCAGTCCATCTTGCGAACGGCTCTGCTCTCCAGAAGGCAAAGCTGCTTTGCAATGAGCAAACTCTCAGTGTAACGGATGAAAAACATTGTAAATAACTAATGGCACTGCAAACACAAAGATTATCCATCTTTCAGTAAACTGCACATGCTCTTCAGGTTTTGTGACTTCTTCTCCAGATCTCCTGGAAATAGCCTATAAATATAAAATATTACAGCTATCACCCTTTATTTCAGCAATCAATTTGGTTCTTATGTGATATTCATGCTTTGCAAAAATGGCTCTTTAAAAGGAGTTCACTGTGCTATTTGCGAGCAAAGTGAAGATACGCCACTGCAGACAGCAGAGTAAACATGGCAGGGAGGTGAAGGTGCTTTACAAATTAATTAAGAGAGTGTGGTTTCCTGAGGAAGGGCAAAGCAAAAAGAGGTCGTTCAAACCTTTGCCTTAAACAGGCTGTAACTCCTGCAAACATTTGTAACTGTGTTTTCTAAGTATGCCCGAAACCTTGCTAATCCTCAACACGTGCATTGCAAGGTTTAACTGTCTAAGCAGCTATGTTTTGTAGTGTAGGGAAATGACAAGGTATTTATTAAACACTTGCTGGTTGTTTGGTTGAGGTTTTGTTTCCCTCCTGTTTACCAAACAGAGGGCTGTGAGCTGGCGCAGGCTGGCCAGCTCGCGCTGCAGCCGCCGAAGAGGAACGCTCCTCCAGCGCCAGTGCCACGATGGAGCATGAGCATCTCACTCACAAAACTGTCTTAGCATCTCCACCACCTCCTCATACTGTGCATACACCATTACATCCACTTGATAGGAGAATTTTCAGTGGGTTTTGGAGATAAACTGAGGATCGACTCGCCTAGGAGATTGACTGGTTTCCACAAGGCACAGACTGACTTCTCCTAGGAGCAATAACATCTAGCTTTTACTTTTGAAAAACCTTCCACATTCTTCTATTTATTTATTATAAATGGAAACACAAAAAGCCTGCCCTCCTGTGGTGAAACTGAAGATGGATTAATGCAGGCTGTTTACTGACACCAGGTTTCTTGCAGAACTGCAGTGCCGGCCTGAATGATGCTTGTTACGCAGGCTGCAGAGCCAGCACCAGGGTGATCACCCAGCGGGTGCAATTTTTATCTTGGAAATTAATTTTGTGGGTGCCTTGTGGCTGTTTCCCATCTGTTCTGGCTGCTTAGGCTGCCTGGGAGCCAGACTCCCAGAGCAGCAGATACCTGGCAGCTGTTCACATTTCCAGCAGGATGCGATTCGGGGGCTCGTGCCCGTGGGCGTTTGCATCTGCTCAGACACGGGTTCCCATTCTGTCCCGCAGCTTCCTCCAGCAGCTGCTGCTGGGACAGGTATCTTCACGGCTCCCTCAGTGCTGCAAGTGCACATAGGCAGCCCGTAACAGAAGCTGCAAAATTGTGATCATGGCATTTTGTACCAAGCCCGTTCCTTTGGATGCAAGCTAACTATTCTGGATGACTTCATGATAATCACATTCATTCAGCAGAGAAAAGGAGGAAGAAACTTTCAAGAATAGGGACAAAGATCACTTGCTGGACCAGGAAGTAAAACATAATAGATAAATTTTGAAGACCAGGGGTAGAAATACTGTGCAACAAATGTGAGCTCACACCACAAAGATTTATGTCCTTCTGAATTTTCTTGGCATAGGCACCTGCAGTCAAATTCTTCCATCTGTTTTACAGAATGACATTTTCAAATCATTCCTGGACCAATATCTCTACAGGGAGAACTATGTACTGACCTTTCTGCTCATCTCTGCCACATTCATGTTTGGGGAGTAGGGAAGAGTTTTGAAATGTGGGGAATATAGTACATTAACTCGCATCTGATTTCTCAGTTTGGATCCCTGTAAATTTAAATATATTTGCAATGTACTCCTGGGAGTAGAATAATTTCCTTTCAAACTGCTTGCTAAGTTACAGTCCAACATAAACACATCTACCTCAGATCCTCTTGCTATGGTTATCTGCTATATTGCTCTTTACTCTGTTTATCCAGTTATATTTTAATTTTTCCCTTTTGTTTGCCAATAAAATTCTTACATAAAGCACAAAAAACTGAAGTGCTGGCTACCAAATTTCCTTACTCCAAATCATTGATTCTACAGTGAGGGTACAAAAAATGGATTTTATATTTCTCTCTCAAAAGTTTAAAATACAACAAGAAGGACTTTAAGCTCTGAATACTTGTTAAGTCCTCAAAAAATTTCTAATCCTGAATATTTTTTCTGATTTCCTCCTTACATGGCTCATTTTTCTCCTTTTATAAAGCATGAAGGAACACAACCATGAAGCATGAATTCTTGAAGGCGTGACTGCATGGATTGTATGAGCCAGACAATGTTATTAAACTCATGAATAAATCAGAAATCACCCACTGCAGTGGAATTTCCATGCAAAAGTGCTTCTCCAAGGCCCTCTTTAAACGCTGAAACTCCCTTTCAGATTTCAGTGCTGTATATCAAATCCTTTAGGTAACTTGCCAATTCAGGTATCAGTGATGCCACAGCCAGTCCCTAAGGAGCCAGTATGGTTGTGAAAGACCTCGTTGACCAAGCGCCTCAGGAAGGATTATTTCACTAGCAGTGACAGAAGAGGGCCCAGCCACTGCAAGGCAGCTCAGCAGCGCTGCTCAGGCATTTTTTCCTATAAAAACCCTTTGGGGTTTGAAGAAGCATCAAGTATCTCACATTTCAGAAAGGTGCTCTTGACAATAGCAGAAATGGATTAATAAAGACAGTCTTGGGAAAAGCCTTAGCAGCTCATTCTGTAACTAGTTTTCCCACCTCTCATGAGACCCATCTAGCAGTGTTGCACCAGCTCACTGTGGGCAGCTTTTGTCACCTGTGATACAAACCACAGATCTGACACTGACTATTTTGTTAGCTTGGGGTAATTTCTCAAAGCTTTTGTTCTCAAAAGAGCCATGTGCTGTCTGAGATCAGCCAGGACTCAGCAGGTTCAGGTCTTGGCTGTCCCATACCTTTGCAACCCCAAGAAGCTGCAAGAGAAGCTCCTCTCCTCAGTGAGAAAAGGGTGAAGGAACTTGCACCAGAGCAGGAGAGAAAAACAGCAACAACACTGCAGCTACCCCAGTCCAGCTCTCCCCATCTAACGCCATCAGGTCTGACCAGCATAGTCAAGCTCTGGAAAATACCAGCTGTTTTACCAGGCCATCGAGAGGAGGACAGTCCTGTTTCAGGCTCCCCAGAAATGTGACTGCCCACTGCCTGAACAACAGGCATTTGAATCAAGCTCACGCTGAGGGCAGGATTCAGCACCTCCAAAAGCACAAGGCAACATTTACACTTCAAGCTGTCCCTCTGCTGTGAAATGGACCCGCTCCAGAAAGGCTGTACAGAGATGGGTCAGAGAGGATAGATGCCACAATGCAAACAACAACACTTACGGCTTTCTTGAAAGCATGGCTCTAATCTGAAAGGCATCTATGTTCAAGCAGCGTCTTGCTAACACGATCGATCTGCTCTTGGCATCCTGTCGCACAGCAGAGCTGCTACCCTGCGCCTGATGAAGTGGGTGACAAAGCACCAGTGACTTCTCAGGGGCACGCTCACAGCTGCCGAGCAGGGAACGGGAGTCTTCCCAGGGAAGTGTTTTTCTGAGATTGTCAGACCCTGCTGCTCTCTCTGCTGGTGAGGGAGCTCAGATCATTTGAATGCTTATTCAAGGTTTATGTGCTAGGTGACCAAACTGGATGGACCCATTAAGATTTACTCCTTACTACATCTAATCTTTTGCTGAAAGTTCAGCAAAGCTGACTGGAGCTGACTGGACTCTTGCCTGCATCAAGAGACATTTTGCCAGAGCCACCCAGCCGAACTGGCAGGACTTTGAACCACAGAGCAGCTCCAAGGCCCATGGGCAGGCATTTATTCCCAGCTAGCCGGGATGAACACACCTGAAGCCCAGCACATACCCAGAGACCGCACAGCCGTGGATGCTCTAGGAGAAGCCTAGCACTATAGTCACTATCGACTCAAGCCAGGCTGAATCACGGTACAGTTATCCACCATCATTCCCCACCTAGCCAAGACCTCCTCCCGTGTGGCTACAAACACTGCTCAGCCCGTGCACAGCCACCCCTCTGTACAGGAGGGAACAAAAGCCTTCAGACTGCTACCAAAGCCATGGGAGCCCCCCGCAACCCTTCATACAGAAAGGGGGGATGAGGAAGCAACTAAGAACAAACTGCCCCTGCTTCTACGGGAAGCATTTCCGAGATTAATCTCTGCAGAGATAAGAGTCCTAAAATATTTATATGACAAATTTCATGCTTCAGTGTAAATCCCACTGTAAGCCCTACAAGAGGGGTAGAGTTTTTTCTACCTCCCTTTCTCTCCTTGGCTCTGTCTCTCCACACACATAAAAATAAACTGATAATATCCAGCTAGGCTGAATAAATTCAAAGCTATTGAGCTGAAGAATTACAATTGCCCAGAGAAAAGCACAGAAGGAAGCAACTCTCCTTCCTACAAGGCAGGGGTGAGTAATGGAGCATAAATGTGTGACTTCAGCCCCTGTGCTCTCCTGACTAACACAAATACACATCACCTGGAAGTTGCCAGCTCAATTTGGGGTCAGACATTGTCTGCATTAAAGCTGAGGAAACAGGAGACATAATCATCAGTGAGGGGAGAAAGAACAACACTATAATCATAACACATAGCTATCGAATAGCATAAAGAAATCAAATGTAATTGTAAGAGGCATGAACACCATATAATTCATGACAACAAGTATCAGGCTTCTGAGAGCTGCAGGACTGCTAAAATCCCTCCAAAAATGAGATATGTTTCAGTCTACACACGGGTGATGAGAAGATGAGATCCCAGCACCTGTGTGTAGCAACTGATTTACCAAACACAAGTAAGAGCTGGCATCTAAATTTGTGCTGCTCCACAAAAATTACCATGGGAGACACTGACCCTTGAACCCAAGGTCAATTCTACAAGACATATTATAATAATAGTCATTTTCACTTACAATTATTTCAACCTTCCTTCATTGCAATGATTCTTTTTTTAAATGAGTTGTGCTTTTGACAGCCCTAGCATTAGTATGCCTGAGAATAACCTGGGCAGAGGGTTAATCAAAGTTTCTTCACCACATCAATCTGCCAGTATGACTGTGATCCAGAGGTAAGCCCACAAGGGAAAGGTCACCTTAGACATCATCATTATTTTTTTCCGCTGACATTGCTAGCATGGCTGCTGCTGACAAGGGCTAGCCTTGAAACATGGGCAATTTCAGATGAGAAGGAAAATAAAAACCCTTTAAACTACTTTATCAATTTGCACAAGCCACTGAAGAGGCACCAGCCACTACAGCACTGCTTGGTCAGACAGATGCCTCGAGCCAGGGATCGCAGGCCAAGGCCGAGACATTCTTGCGCTGGCAGTCAGGGCTGCCTTGCCTGCCTCCTCGCTTCCTCACGCTTTGCACAGGCCTTCCCGTGTGCTTCGTCCGCGCGCTCTAAGGGACTGTGGTCCCTCCTATTACTGCTAGTGTGGAGCAAGTCCTGAGGTATCCTGACGGGGGTCATTTTGTATTTGGTGCTGGGCAAACGTATTGTAAATGACAGACAGAGCCTGAAAGAGCTACTGTTCTCAATGAACAAAGGAGTCTATCAAATTATTGTTAGCTATAACTTAAGAAGAAACTTCTTTTCATAAGGGGTCTTTTTCCTTCCACAGAAAGAGAAAAATAAAAAGCCTTCCTATGTTTACCCTCAAATAGCACAACAATTCCATTCGGCTCTTTCCAGTGTCCTTATCTTTTGTCCTCTGGCTGGCTGTTGTATTTAAGCCCCGTCTTGCTGTGTTCAGCTCATTAAACACATGCTTTGCGCTCAGCAGTGCATCCCATAGAGTTATAGAGAGCAGGGAATGCAGAGGGTTTACGGCATCCGCCAGCATTTCCTAGACGTTTGCAAAGCCAATGTAGGGTAGAGCAGCCCAGGCTGCGGCAGGGCTAAGTGTCACTGCCCAGAGACAAAAGGAACCACCTCTTGTTCCCCCTTGCCTTTTGAAATAGCAGACACACTGTGGGTACATTTTACCAAGAGCCTAGGACATTACATCCCATTGACAATAACAATTGGAATGAATAGGGCTGACAATATAGTTAGAGATGATATACAATTTATTCTTTGGTATTATTGCCTGTTAAATTTAAACATGACAAACCACATTATATTTCTGCCTCAACTTTACGACTCTGTGAGGAAGAAAAAAGCTTGGCTGTTTCCCAAATCATAGAAAACAGTCCAGACTTGAAGAGCTGTTCATTAAGCTTGAAGCAGAATAGGTTATTTCAGCCTGACTGACGGAGATGCTGCAAGGGCAAGTGATGTGAGCCCACTGCTTGCTTTTGTTTAGAGTATAGCAACACGCCGAGGGAGCCCAGCCTGAGAGCAGGACCTCTTTTACGGCAAGACCATCCTCCCCTGTCCTGTGACCAGCACAAAGGAACTTCATTTACAATTAATTGTAGTCTCACTCCATTTCAAATGGCTTTTACCTGCTCTCAAACTTTCTCTGGCTTCTCTATCCAGGTACAATAGCATTTTTTTTGCATTAAATTATGCCTAGAGAGCAGCTGCTTCTTTTTCCTCTTGCTTATACTCTACAAAATGTCATGGTTCTGCCTACAGCCACACCAGCTGCCCTATGCCAAGTCCTAACTTATCACTGCCAGTATTAGAAGGCTGGAGGCAGAAATCCAGCTCCCAACCCAAAGAACTTATAGTCAGAACAATTAAGAGAAAGCACAGAGAGAAGTAGGAAGCTTATATTATATAATGATTCTGCCAGAAAGAAACAAAAAACCCAATCCTACTGCCTACCTTGTACTCTCAAGATATACTGACAGGCTAGCAAGATTTAAATCTGATCTCTACTCTCAAGGCTCAGCTTAACAAGAATCATTTTCTGACCAAATAGATGAGAAACCTAAAATCTTCCCTTCCCTTGGCTTCAAAACTTGCTAAAACCATCTACTTCCTTCTTACAGCCTCCTCGAGCTGAGCTCTCAGCCTGTAACGGGAACCCCCAAGACGTTCCCCTTCTCCCAGTTGGGTCTGATAACTGGCAATGGCCATCTTACTGCAGCTCCTCTGGCCTCAAAGACCCATCTCAGAACAGAAGGATCAGTCCTGCAAGTCCTCAAATGCAGGCTCTTTGGCCTTTCTTGGTCAGGCTCCAGGCTCCAACTCTCATTGTAATATAACGTAGATGGTCCCCATACTACTGTATAAAGGGGACTATTTACCCCCCTCCATGAGATGTGACAGAAGAAAGCGAGCTCTGAACTCCTACCATGATGGCTCTAGCAGTCAGGTGGGTTTTACATCTCTATGGTATGGATCATGAGGCTGGGCCACAGAATTCATGGATTTTAAATGTCTGTTGGACAAAACCTATATGTACTTGGTATCTGCAGGGTGCACCAAATGGAAAATCTGTTCCTTTGTATTTTCTTTCACTATTACCCCAGGCCCCTTGCAGCATCTCTCTTCTCTCAAATTTACCTTTTCCTACCTCCAGTTATCATTTTCTCCAATTTCTCTTAAAACTGGTAGGCTCTGCAGAAGTGAGGGGTTTACAGGCAAGGTGCAGTTCCTCTAGCTTTCCACACAGGCAAATTCTTGCAGTATAGTACTGGTCAGGTCTTCCTATACCAGCTCATACATCTTGCCACATTGCTGTAGACCTATGCCTCACCAGGAGGACATGCAGGGTATGGCCAGGTACACGAAGATGCTTTAGAGATTTTTCCTTCCCTACAGAAGTGAGTCTACAGAAGGACTTCTTCTGCAATCTCTAACTTCCCCTGTCTGCATGAGCTTGTTTGTTTAGCAATGCCAAAAATTTCCATTTTTCACCAGCATGTTATGCACATGACACTGAATTGCTTACAGAGGGCACACAGGCTTCCAAAGCTGAAAGGCCAAAAGAAGCTAATGTAGTATAATATGCTGTGAAGATTCTTTTCCTTGGTTTCTTCACTGATCTCATTTAGTCTAGTAAATCCCCCCAAACCATAAAGACACCAGAATCACATGTGCAGAGATCTGGAGAACTTTAGAATTGCATTATTTCTGCCATTTACAAGAAGGGAAATTACTCTTCAGCATTTAATTTAGCACGTGTTCCTCTCAGTAAACAGTTTATCTAATGAATATAATGCACAGCAAGGCAGCAACACTCACATAGTCAAAGAAATTTCTGTATTTCTTCAGACAATTAAAAAAATAAAAAAACTATTCCCAGCATTTTTAGAATATTTAATGCTATAGTAATGTGGTGAGATATGTAACTTACTGCAACATTAATAGCACTCTCTTACAATCTATTAACAGCCTCATATTATGGAGAAAAACCTGAAGTGTAGTCTCAGTAATACACTGAGTACTTGCTTAATTTTGAACATACAGTTCTGCCCTCAGTAAACACTCCTCCTTTGGGGTGATTGGCTTTGGTTGAGTATGATCAAATGTTTAGCTTCTCACTGACCCAGTAAAAGCTAACTTCTATTACCACACACAGCAGTGCGTAAAGTAAAATTACTGAACTGCCTAAGCATATCCTTAGGACTACAGAGAAGGAGAATTTTGCAAAACATTTCCAAAGATCAGCAGAAGAGGGTGAAAGGTTGCAGCGCCAAATGCAGTGGTATGTTTCCAAAAGAAAATGAAATGGTAGTAAATTCACTTCTCCTGTAATATCATTGCTTTTCTTAATGTCGGAAGTACACGCACTTAAGACAATAACACCAGAGAGGAAGACTGGGAATGCAGCCATTAACCTGTCATCCCACTGCACATGCCATGTAGATCATTCCTAGCCCATTACTGTTGACGGCTTAAAAAGTTTGATCTGCTTTTTAGAAGGTAGTGCACAAAGCAACGTTTCAATGCATTACTTTGCGCAGGGCATCCATTAAAGTAAGCAAATATGACCTAAACCTTCCCATGTAGTTTTCATAGGAAAAATAAATGAACTATTCTGCCAATATTGTGTCTCCTTGTAAATTACCTTCACAGTGGAGCAGTAGAGTGAGCAGTAATATGAAGCAGACAGGGGATCCTAATCCATTTCAGTGAATTATAGCCTGGTCCTGAACACTGCTTCCTATTAACACCAGTGGGCTGTGGATCAAGTGGTTATTTTGCTGCATTTGACAACTATCTGAAGGCGCTGGCTGCTGAACTGGTCTCTACTATACGTTAGAAATAAGAAGCAGCCACCTGGGTATTCAGCCCTAGCATGAAATTAAGGATGAGTACTTAATACACAGTCTTGTGTCATCTGGGTGCCCTACAAGTCCTATACCAGTCTGGGCACTAGAAAGCAAACTCCTAGTCTGTAATGCCAGACAGCTAGAAAAAAAGGTTGGTTTTGTCTGGAACTTTTGCATTGAAGCAAGACTAATGCAATGATTTGGTTGGATAGAAATGTCATGCTGGGCACCCCTGCTATACAGATTATACCTGCCAGTTACAGAAACACTCAGTAAAATGGACAGGGAAGAAAAAAAAGCCCAAAAGGTTCATTTGTATAATCAAAAAACTAATCCAGGTGTCAACTCAAAAGATGCCTTTGTAGTGTGACAGAGATGACACAAGGCAAGTGCATCGTGGGCTGGAAGAAACAAGAACCAGACAGAATGTGTTCTTTGCAGCCACGGCCGTTCGCATGGCATGGCCTAGCATCTGCAGAGCGCCAGCTAGAATTTGGAGCAAGATATTTTCCAGATCAAAAATCTTTTTAAGCCCTCTCTGCTAGAAATTGAAATCAATGGGCACAGAAATTACTATAAAAACCTATAAAATACAAAAAACAGCAAATTATGGCCTTTTTAAAATTTAGCTCTAGAATTCTATAGCAAGGAAAGCGATCTACAAAAAGAACCATAATGCCTTTAGAAGAGAAACAAAACAAAAACTGACTGTAAGATGGGGTAAATCAAAGCAAATCTATGAGCACCAGCCAAGCTATGTCATGCAAAGTATGTTGTCCATCATTGACAATTAATTCCTGCAGACGAGTAGGTAAGTGCAAAATTAAGAACTAGCCACTTGAGAGTAAACAAAGCACAAGCTTGCAGGAGTGTAGAAACATTTCAGCCCTTCAAAAAACCTGTACAAGAACAAGAAACCTTCTGAGCTTCTTGCCGCGGTGACCTAGATGACTGAGTTACAGTAACGGCAGTAGATCTGTAATGAAAAATACAGGAGTAGCTATAATTTTACATTGCAGATTTCTTACTCTGTTGCTCTTCTCAGCCTGAATATTTTAGAATGACCAAAAATGATGAAGATAAACAGAGTGATTGTTCACCCTCACTACAAAATTGCAGTTCTCGTGCCATAAATTGTGATCTCTATAGGGATAGAATGAGCCTGCTTTTCAAAGAATTACTCTTGGGCTTTTTAAAAGCCACACACTGCAATACATTTAATATAATATCATTTTTATAACATAGCACTGTGAGACCTACAGCATTTGGCAATAAACTGTGAGTAACTGCTGATTTGCTATTGCCAGAGCTGTTCCCATAATAACATTTAAAGTACCATATTCAATAAAGGCTTTTCTTCACTATACATTGATTTGTATTATCTTAGTCTGAAAAAATCTAGCTCGCTTCTTAATGTGTCAGCAGCATAACACTGAGAACAACTTGAACATTTGTTCATTCTCACTTCTATTCACCTTGCAGGTGTTATTGAGTGTTTACCAATTTCACCTCCCCAGGCAGGAGAACAGTCATCTCAAGAAGAAAAAGAAATCATTTCATTTCACACACTTCATCATTTGACTCCCATTTCTGTCTTGTGCCTACCTGTACACCTAATAATTTTGTCTTTTGACCTTTGATTTACCTGAGGGTAATTCTGCCTGTCAGGCTGTGGAGCAACAGATTTCCCTTTAAAGAAGAAAAAAAAAAAGTTCCTCCCCTAGAGGGTCAGCCTGCCAGGTGGACTGTCTGATGCTTCCAGTAACTGTTCGGGGATTAATTGCAGATTATGGCTCATAATAATTAAAAGGAACTACAGTATAACTGCCCATTTTGTACTTCCAAATAGATCAAATTACATCCTACGTTTATAGCGCAAGCTCCACAGCTAGCATAGTCCGTATGAATGCAGCACAGTCAGTGAGTCAGTTTTACATGAGCTGTAGAACTAGCCCTGATATTTAATGGCTGGGTCCATCTCCCCCAGCAACAGAGTCTGAGCAAAACCACACCTCAACACTGCCGGTTAAAGCACATCCTATGCAAAACTGGACGCTTTAAATAGACACGTATGTATTCCCCTCAAGTTCACAGCGCTTGGAGTGATGCTTTTAAATACTGCACCATCTTTTCTTCCAGGTTTTGCAAATGCAGCCTTGATCTGCTGATACCGATGCAAGCACACGGCAAAAGGCTCAGGTCCATTGGCCATGCCACACCTCTGTCTGCATCTGTCCCCTGATTTCCCCTCTTGAGTCATCACATTATGAAAGTCGCTCTACCACTTATTTATTGGATTGCCAATCAAATATCTTTATTCTCTCTCTCCCTGCTCTCTTGGCTGCCTCTATCTGTTGACTTTCCTGAGACTCCAAACCCTGTGGATCAGGACCATGTTCCTAGCTCAGGTTTTTGTGCCACCTACTGCCATGATCTTACGGCCAAAGATCAATGGTCCTGGGCAATGCAATAATGTAAATAGTGACTAGTGACCACAAAACATCCTTAGTTGCCCTACCAATTCTCCCCAACTTTCCCCTTCTTTTGGAGGGGGAAAAATAAGATCTTTCCCTTTTGGTGTAAGAGGAAAGGCATATTATCCAGAGCAAGGCAGCGTGTCGGCTGCCGGCCTCGCCGCTCCTGGGAGCCGGGGAGCCCTCATCCCGCAGGTTGCCAAGAGGTTGGCACGCGGAGGGTGACAGGAGGACAGGACCCTCCCTTGCGGTCTCTGCAAATAATGGGCTTTTGAGCACCACACACCCTGGCACAGGAGCAGGCAATGTCAGGCAGCGACGTTGGACTAGGCCTGGCAAATGAGGGAAAAGATCCCACCTACCATGACACTGGCATATCAGGGATAATTGAATATTTTACATTACTTTTTACCAGTCTCTTCTGTAATAAAAGGATGTGATTAAGATGTAAGGTCTGATTTCTGCCTATTGCAGGCCATCCTGAGTAAGCCTCTTTGACAAGTATTCATTTTTCAGATCAACGCTTGTTATTAGCTTGCACGGTTAGTTTTTATCCTTCTGTTCAGAAGGGACATCTGATGTACCCTGACAGCTTTATCCATACTTAAAAGTGACTATTGGCAGATACATGTATACAGGTTTACTCCAATTTTATCTAGCTTGTCAGCTGCTGAAAATGGATTGACAAATACCTACCAATAACCTAAACCAGTAGAAAAAAATCATAGTCTTGGGAAAAAAATAGTCAGACTGCAATCTTAAGGATTCTCCAGGAAATATTCTCCCTTCACAAATTGAAGCTTCTACAGAACATGCAACAAGTCAGGACATGCGGAAACAAGATGGTCCTAGTGGTTAAATATGAAGAACTTGACCTGACTGTATCAGGTCATAACCCCTCTGACCTAGCTGTTCTTTTTCAGCATTACAGTTTGTTCCCCTCCTGTGACAGGTCACTTGGTCTTGAGGAAGCAGTCCTGCCTGATACAGAACACAGACAACCAAAGAAGTCAGTTGTACATCCTCACTTCACCACTTCCTTTCCCCCCAGAGAGTTGTAATACAATCTGAACAAAGAATCAAAAATAACTTCTTCCTGACTCTGTATTAAACTTTAATTTATATTGCAATTATATTTTTATTTTGCTTATAATTGTTACTGGAAAAAATCACTGCGGATACTCCCATATCCCAAATTTTCCTATGCTTTCTTTAAAAAAAAAAAAGAAAAAGAAAAACTTACAGGACTTGCTTAGGAGCTGTTTGTTATATGAGTTGCAGAAGAAATTTACTTACTCCAAGTTATCTAAATCTGTCAGCTATAGATTGATCTCTGTCATTGTCTTTTATTTCCCACCTTAATGAAGATTTTCACCAGCCAGAACAACTTCTCCAAACCATACAGATAATGGCACTAGCCAAAAGGTAGCCTGAGCTGTTTTCCCATTATGAAAAGTAGCTAAATGAAATCAGTGCTATAAATGTACATATTATATGCACTGGAGTAATGCATAGGAGACAAGTTACCTTGTTGCAGAGGACCTCTCCAGAGAACACAGATCCTCACA
Source organism: Apteryx mantelli (assembly GCF_036417845.1). Classification (NCBI taxonomy): domain Eukaryota; kingdom Metazoa; phylum Chordata; class Aves; order Apterygiformes; family Apterygidae; genus Apteryx; species Apteryx mantelli. The sequence continues at coordinate 15,086,253 of NC_089999.1, forward strand.
TAACATCCCCTTGAAATGAGGAGAAACAAATTTTTAAAGAGTATTTCCTTGTGTAGTCTTATTAAAGGAAACAGCTGCACAGTAAGAAAAAAAAAAAATCAATGGCTTGTAAAAAAAAAAAAAAAAGAATCCATAAATCTGCTACATTATATGTTGCTATCTTCCTTAAGGTAATGGTCAATACTGAATATTAATTGAAAATCAATGGTACCAATAACACTTCAACTGAATATGGACTATAGCTCAAAGTTTTCATATATTGTCTGTGCTGTTTTCTCCAATATAGTCTTGAGCACTTCATTTTTTGGCTATAATTAAAAGTACTATCATGTGCTGTCTGAAAACCGATCAAAGTCTGTTCATAAAAATCTGCTAGGAAATGTATCATTATGATCACAGCTTTACACAAAAATTTCTGCATGTAGCCAATACGGTGGTGCACATCCATTTGATAAGATCAGGCATTCAGAATACACAAAGAGAGAGATTGTTTTTTCCCCATTAATGGATACAAATGCTGCAGTTTAATTAGAGGAATTATACCCTCAGAACCTTCCCAGAGCACGGCTTTGAATGACAGGCCCCTTGATTTTGTAGAACAATATCTGAAAGAGAGTGGCACAAAAATGATGTCTATAGCATGTCCATAGGGCCATTTCACTGTCTACCAGGACAGATATCCTGGGACATTAAAAAGATTACATTTATAATAATTATGTTAGAATTGCAGTGATGAATTCTGACAGCTGTAACTTCTGCAGGGTTATGACTGGAATGCAAAATTGGATATTATCTTGTCACACTTGTATTTTTCTTCTAAGACCTCAGTTTCCTTCAAGAAGATCTGGAAAAACTGAAATTAATATTAGCAGTAGTATATCTTGCCTGTAAATTTGTAGCAAAAACAATGGACCCATTTCAATTAACTGTCAAAAGACACTGCTATTACTTAACAAGATATAAATTAAATACGATCTGGAATTTAGTCTGGTAGCAAAAGGGAGCAAACATGTTGCCCTGTACTGAAAGTCTGCTAGAGGTCTAAGAGCATAGTTTATGAAAGTCCTCTTTAACACTGACATTGAAGTTAGGGTCATCTTTCCCCGCCTACAACATATAAAACAAAGAAATATAGAGAAGTTGCTTTACACTGTTTTTCATTTGAAGTTGCAAATAAAGTTCAAAAAGTTGCAAACAAATGTTTCCCATATAAACTTAAAGCGATGGGGAAACCTATAGCAACGATTGCAGGACATTGAGAGAATACAAGAATTTCTAGTTCTTGTCCACTGGATGGATCGCATGAGCCTTGAGCCACATGCTTTTCCAGATAACTGTTCTCGAAAGAAGGAATAGAGCCTGCAATCTAATAACTGGTATTTTATGGTAGCAATAATTTCTCCCACAGTCCCTCCTGCCACCAACCTACTGAATCCAGCTACAGCTCTTCCAAGAGATGTGCTCTGAGGTCTGGTTCTGGCCCAGCTGTGGATGTTTAGCCTGGGCACAGCAGCTTGCAGGGTTGAAAACTGAAGGATGCATCCAAAAGACGACTGGTGACACCAGAAGATGGATACCCATCCACAGCTTGGAAAACCATCTACGTTCTCCGGCAGACAGATCTCAGCTTCTGCCAGATTTGACCTTGTTGTTCTGTTTTTAATATATACCCAAGAACTTTTTGCTTAAAGGCTTCATTTCCTCCCACCCAGAAGTCGGCTGAGCTGGGCACCCTTTCCGCTGGGGAATACGGTTGACTTTTCTCACCATGCCTGTGTGGGACAGATGTCACATCCTTTCAATGGATTTACACATGCTTCATTCAGTGTAACATTTTAAAAACAAAATTAACGGAAACAGCACTTGGTTTTATTATTTTGCTTTGAACCCATTCATGCAAGTATACGTAGGAGCATATGGTCTCTGGTGCATGTGTCCTTTATATACCAAGAGTTTGTCACCTTGCTCTTTCAAAGCAATACATTTCTTTCTATTTTCTGACCTGTCATTCAGTTCTGTCCTCTCCTCTGAGCTCTTCTGCATTTTTCTGCAAATAAGGGGGAAGGAGAGAGGACTCTCAGCAAGTTAAAACAGTTTGATGCCTTGGAAAATGATCCCTTTGACACAATGAGTGTTACACAAATATTCTCTCAGCTGTGTTTAAATAGGATCTTTGTACATTCATCATCTAAGGAACTGCAGACAGAATCACAAGTGGAGTCATTTTCATGTCTCATGCCATAGGCATGAATTTGGGATGCAGAACCAATCACCCTGAAGTACTCAGGGAGAGCGCGGGAGAGGAGTGTTCAGAATGTAAGAGGCGAAGGGCTAATTATGTGAACTCCCTTGGCAAATCTCTCAACATGGAAATTGTTATCTGGCTGGTATCTTTCATTCCATCACTTCCCAAATACCATTCCACGAATATTTATTATATCTTTGTTTTGATTAAAAGAGCACCTCCCCCTAAATCTAAGTATTTGAAAAGCTTTGAAAAACATGCACTACAACGCAAATCACATTTGTCAACCTCCTTCCCTTTGGTAACTAAATAACTTCAGTCTCAACAATATTTTTTAGATCACATCTTGTTCCTACTTTCTTCTTGCTCTAGTTCAGCCTGATGTTTAAGCATACTCATATTTCTATGCACCATATATGTAGTCTGGCTAGTACTACAGGCAGAGAATTAACTGCAGGATTAAGCCATCAGATTGAGATAAATGAATATAAGAGGAAAGCCTAGTGACTATGAGCAGAAGCAAAATGAATAAAAGAGAATCAAGTGCTGGCAAATCAGGAGGCAAAGTATTTTATCACCTAAAAATCATTCCCTTCTGTAAGTCTTGTTTCTTTCCTTTAAGTCTTCCAAAGGTATCATCATGATCCCGGTATTTACTCTTTATGTTGGGAATGCCCTAATGAGCAGCATTGTGTAGAGGCTGCCCTTCCAGTGAAAAAAGGGAGAAGAAAGATTTAAGAAAATTTTTCAAACAATACCTGGGGTATGTATTTACATTCTTTGATTGCTTCATATGGCCCTTCCTACATCCAAAACGCCATAGAAGAGAATGGAGTTACATCCGAGAGAGATTTTTCTTCCTCTCTCTCTTTTTCTAAACCAAATTGATCTGGTTTGCATACCTGGGGCATATCCCAGCCCTACAGCCATCTAACACCCACATTACCACATAACCATAGTGCCATTCCCACCTGCGATTCAAATGGAGGCAGATTCTGCTTGCTTTGTGCAGCCTGGAGCTCCAAGTAACTGACACGGGAAACAGTTCTAATTAGGTCAGTTACATGCAAAACAGAGCAAAGTAAGTGGGTTTTTGTTCCCAATGTCAACTGTAAAGTGGAAAAAAAGGCAATTTAGTCATGAGCTCTCCCTAACTACAGAATATACCTGATATAAAAAAATGTCCAAGTAGTTCACAAAAAGGTATAACAGGATTCTGTGGGTGCAACAATAAAAAACACCCTGGAAATAGGACCTAAGCTGACAACAGTAAATATAATTGAGCTGTGCAGGGACCAGAATTTCTGTTTCTCAGAACTTTCTACAGTTTCGAACTATAGCTAAGTCCAAGTTAGAATGGGGAAAAAGCAACACGTTATGCTCTTTGAAATTACTTTTTTTAAATGCCAAGACATTGTATATCATTTCACTTCATCACAATACAAACTGCAAGCAAACTTAGATACAAAATATGAAAATGTTCTACTTCAAAACTCTTTGAAAATATACCTTTGAAAGGGTGTATTTTGACCATATCTTTTATTTGGCCCTAACAAAAAAAAATCATTAATATTAATACACTCACTGTGATATTTTCAGTGTTTATGAAATAGCATCATCCCCAAAGAAAAATATGCCATCAGAAAATGTTCTGTAGCTTTAACTATCAACTAGAAGGCCAGATCACAAAAGACGCAGCAGATATTTTGGCAAATTAAGTGTTTCAGATTGAGCATCTTTCTGTGATGCTTTAATTCAACAGTCAATTCAGTGGTTACTTGACAGATCCTTCGAATATAGGTCTTAGGCTTCAATTATGCCTTGCTATGAGCAGGCACGTGAAAGGAGCATCCCAAATGAATAGGACTTCTTAGGACTGTAGAAACTGGGCATGCTATTTCCTTGTTGCTACTCTTAGACTGAAATATTCATCTTTAAATTGCCTCTGTGTCTCTAACTGGGTTGTCTGGCTAGCTGACAGACAAATCTTAGTAAAAGACAGACTTGATAAATATGCCAGGAGAAGAACTTAGTCTTTCTATACAAAGAAAAGAATGGAAGAAAAAAATTTGGAAAAAAAGAATAAAACAGGAGAAAATACAAATTGCTCAGCTGCCCTTGCTCAGTAGAAGACTTCTGGAAAAAGGCAGTAAGAAAAATGCCAGTGCAATCAATGCCATTTAAGCCAAACAAACCCAGGTAGAATATTTGGGCTGTCTCTTTCCTAGCCTGATGTACAGACTGATCTTCTGGCACCTTCTAGATCTAAGCAGGAGAAGGACTATGAACAAGCCAACTCCCACTGAAGTTCTGGGAAAGACTCTCCCAAGTCCCATGCACTGAGTTTAGGTCACTTTCCATTTGTCCCCTGATGTCCGAGCTCAAGGGTAACTAAGGGTATAACTAGAACCAAAGTTTCCCTACAGTGTGTGAAGAAAGATGCTTTAAGCAAAAACAAACTTGATATTCTTCTGTAATCACATGTCTCCAGAACAGAGTTTTAAAAAGTCCTGGGATGTTCATGATAAACTGATGAGAGTTTTCAATACCACCTAAGTGCCTCAAGTCTCTAAACTAGCTACCCCAGGCTCCCCCTACAATGAACAGATTGGGCGCCTCTGGAGGTCCCCTAGGATCCTGAGGGCGTGAGAGGGGAGGGCTTAGTCAGCGCACGGATGTACCTGTCTCTGCTGACTACAGAAATAAGATATTTAAAACTAGATGGGAGGGACTGGAAACTGTCTCCATAACTTTAGGTGCATCAGAAGAATTTTTTTTTCCTTTGGGGTGGGACCCAGCCATGTGATAGTCATTGTGCCATCTCCCTGCAACACTTCCTGGCAGGGTACATTCAAGGGCAAAGCATAACCTGAAAGCCTTCCACTGAGTCATATTTCTCTAAATCTGAGCCCACAGATAAGTGAAGTTGTTATTCTTAACAGCTTTTGCCCAGTTCACAGAGGTAAATGAGATAATGCTTGCTTTTATGCGTATGCGTATCCTGCTTCTGTTAGCAGCAGGATACACACGGGAATTAAAAGGAATTGGCTAAATTCCCTCAGGTTCAGGACTCCAGTCTGAAAGATTATGGTTCCTGAGCTCTGGCATTACCCTGTCCACAAATAAATATAAGAAAAGAAACAGCACTTTCAGATGAGGGTGATGACTAAAATTTATTCTGCAAATGACCCAGACTGGTCCTGAAGATTGATTAAGTGAATTTAGTTCTTTCATCAGTAATTTTTCTAGAATATTATGTACTGACCTGATCAAACTAAGGGAGATGGAAGGAAATCTAAAATTATAATTCAGAGGAGAAAAGGTTCTTAGCAACTTTTTTTTTTTTTTTAATTAAAGTGAGGTGAAATAAGGTAGAATGATGCTCCTACTTCAAGTTTAGATCTGTACCACGTTACTAGAACTTAACAGAACATAAAGGTAGAGTCAGTTATTTTCTCTCCAATTTTCCTCTTTTGAGATACCCTCATAAGTCAAACCAAAACAAAACACATAATACAGAACACATCACAGTTGAGATCACATTCACCAAAATGTGAGTGAGCCAAAAAACCAGGACTACGTCCAATGAGTCCTTAGCAGTGGTAAGCAGCAGAGCCTTGGGAGTCAAAGAGATGGTGACAGCTCCTTCCAGGCGTTAACCAAATGCACCTGAATAGACTGTCCCCTATTTTTTTCCTACTGGTTTATTTCTCATTTAAAACCATGCCAACTTGCACACCAGTGTAAAAACATTCTCCAGATTTAACACATATTACACACTTGGGTTAAGTCCCTTATCACAGCCAGCCTGCTGTAAACCATGCCTTTTCGCTTGACTATGCAAGAATACATACAACCACCGTTTTCATAACATTGCCATAGCCCCTTCCACTGAACTGCTTTCCTGGAATTCTCAATACAAGCTGGCAGTGAGAAGCCTTACTGACCATACCTACTTTCCCACTGATTTTCCTGCTCTGTGTTAGTCTGCCAGGATCTGTTGTCTTGAAGGGCTCTCTTAGGTTTCTTTGCCAGTAGCCTGTCAACTGTGAGATACTGTCTGTGACTTCTAGGTCAATTAATATTGATGATCTTCTTCAAGAAGAGATTTACTGGTATAAAATAGTGACCTTTCCTGAAATACTGATCTGTACGAGTCTGGCAAAATGATGTTCTTCCCATAGACACATGCATCTCTAGTATCCAAAAATGCACCCGTTACCTTGGTGCACAAGGTGATTAGAGAGACAGTAGGAAAAGAAAAACAGAACAAATTCTACCCTAACAAACAGCACAAGAACACAATGCAGCACACGCTGGAGTTGATGAGCATCTTCCTTTTAAGTTAGTTGTGCCTTTTATCAGGCCCTGAGGACGAACTCAGCATTTATCAGACTGGGTTAAAACCTCCTTGGAGGCTATAGAAAGGCTGTTAGAAAACATGGTGAAATGTGATGAAACATCAGAACTCAGATCTGCCAGCACAGAGGAGAGCGAGGCAGCGGTAAGCACAGGCTAAAAATATTTGCCCTAGGGTGCCACCGAATGCCTCCAGGAGCTGGCAACAGCTCCATTCCCCCCACACTGAGATATGGTCATTTATGGCCACAGACAGCAACCCCAGCCAGCCCTCAGCACCCTGTTCCTGTAGGGCTGAGCCATCATGAGTGCAGGGACTAATGATAAATGGACCACCCTAGTTCTTCAGTTGGAAAGGATGTAAGAAGCTCTGATCTTTCCCATTTGTGGGTCCTGTAGCGACAGAAGAAATGTGCTTTCCTTGGACAAACATTTTAAAACTGCTTCCTGAAGTCAGTGAAGTTCTACTATGTCTCTGCCTACAAAGCATTTTGGACTAACATGTTCAAAGCATGTGTCTTAATCCCCTGGATGCCTTTGACCTTGAAAGGATGACACTCTGAGCTTAAAGGGTGCTGATTCTCAGGGCCAGCTAATTGCAATGGGATTCGTAGCTGCCCAACACTTCCCTAGCTGAAAAACACTGTGTTAATGTCCCAGACCAGATCCTCAACTGCAATAAACTTCCTTCAGCTTCCAGTAGCTGAAGGTACAACTTGTTTTGCTATGATACTAATGATTCCCTATTTCAGTAACTACTGGAAAAGCTTCACACATGACAGCTTAGTTGTCATACTCTGAAGCTCTCAAATAGGACCGCAAGTCTATTTGTTCTCATGCAGCCATTCTACACTCTATCCTGTGTCATACTATCCACAGATGGATGAGCTAAACTTGGGATTGCTCATACTCAATATTATACAAGATGTTTTATCTACCTTACTTGGTTCACCCTAACAATGAAAGAGTTTTAGATGTTTCTGATACACATTGCAGAGCAGAAATCGTGTCCTTGGTCCACGCGCTGAGTTTGCATAACTGGAATGGAAATCTCAGGTACCCCAGCGATATTACTTCCAAGTCTCCATCTGTTGCAACTTCCTTTTGGCCCAGAAATTTTTCAAAAATAATCTTCTTGCAACACCCCTTTTCCAGACACAACTACTATAATGAAGTAATTGCTCTGATGTTCACAAAGACTGAAAGATGCTTTACCAAAAACACAAACAAAAAAAAGAGAAGTTACATGAGTTTTGGCTGAAAGTTCAAGTCTATCTTTACATCATTCAATCTGCTTGCCCATCTCTCCCTGATTTTTGAATAAGTGGGCATAAAAGTACTTTAGCTCATGTGGAACAGTGCTGAATGTAACAGCCTCTGCTGCTTCAGCAGCCAGGCCATTCCAGCTCCAAGCCTCCCTCTCCAATAATTTACAGTCATTCCTCCTTACAGTTTATTACAACAGAATATGGCTCAAGTTGCACTGCCAGAGGGTCTCAAAGTGAAAGAACAACTATTTCGCCTGGGACTACATTTATATTTTTTGAACCTGCCGCTCTTATACTTCACTGATGGCTCTTAATGAAACAGCCCATGTTCCTGTATCTGCTACAGAGGGGGGAGACTGTGTCTGTGGGGTGAAGACAGCCATGGAAAGTCATTAATTTAAAGCCTTGCACTGACCTGATTCACTTCTCGTCAAAAAAGGGATGTGTCTGTTTCTGGATCTTGCACCTCCAACTACTGAGAATAAAATCCTTCACAGCAGATCGATCTATCTAGGAAATTTTCTGTGGAGCCAAAATACTGATGAGAATGATAGCAGTGCAAAGAGTAGTCAAATAACAATTTAACAGGAAGAGGTTTTTTTTTTTTTTTTTTTTTTAATAGTCCTACTTGTTTGTAGATCCAGTCTAGAAAAAGAATCAGTTCCCTTCCCCCTACCCCACTGACACTTATATCACAAACACTGCAGAAAATGAAAAGGTTTCTTGAGCTGAAAGTTTAAATTTAGATTTTGCTGAAGAAAATTTTCAAAACAGAATTTTCTTGGAAATTTACTGGGTATGACATACTGGTAAGTTAAGTTATGAAACTGGAGTATTACATTTTTTTTAAAATAGTTTTCATGAGACTATCTGCTCTGAGTAAACTTAGAACAAAAAAAGAGTGATGTTTCATTTAGAAGTACCTGGACATTATAATCCAATCTAATTGACTGAAAATATGAATGTCAAGGGTAATAAAAAGATATTGTTAATTTTCAGCAGTATGCACTGCATCTGGGAAACGTGAGACTGAAGAGAAGTAAATGTTTTCAAAATGGAAAGTATTGCTAAATGTGTGGTTTTAAGTAACAGAGCTGCCAAACTGAAAGTGATCTTTCAGCTTTCAGTGCAAGGCATCCTACGGACATGTAGGGTCCTTACTGAGCGTTTGACTGATCAGACCTGCATACACATGCCTCTAAAAAGCATCAGGAGAAAATTACAGCTGCTAGATCAGGTAACAGCAGGCAACTGTGTAATGGCTATTGCTTTTCATTCCTCTGCACACACAAAGAGGGCATATTTTTGCCTAAAAGCTGCGGTAAGATCCTCAGTGCCCCCCTGTGCTCCAGCTCCACCTCAGCGAGTTGGACCATTTCCCTGCCCACCTTACAAGCAGGTCAGGCAAGGCATGACAAAACCTCTGCAAAGGCGGTCGGGATGTCCATGTGTACGACATGATCTGCTTCTCCTGTCTCCTGCACAGACCCAATGACTGTTTTCTTGTCATGGAAGGAAATTAGGTTGGTTTGTCCCAATTTGCTCCTCACAAATCCTCATTGGTTGTTACTTGGCAGAGTTATTTTCTAGGTGCATACACATACTTGTCTGATGTCTTGTCCTAGTATTTCCCTGGTAAATGAGTTAGAGGCATTTATTTCACGGGCACGGAGCATGCCCTGGACAGATCTCTCTTAGATCAGAGAGCTTTCTGCTCCATCCTAATTTACTGGTAAAAAGACTCCCATCAATATCATCGTTGCTGGCAGGATAAACTGATAGTATGTCAGAGCTGTGACAACATGACATTTCTGTTGAATGTGTCCCTAGCACACAAGGACTTGCTGAAGCTATTACTGCCAAAATAGGTAAAAGAGAGTAGACATGCTGCTGTTACAGTTACAGAAAGCTTTGACAGTATTCCAAGCTAAGATTAATGTGAAATGAGGTTATAAGACAGCATTACCAAATAAGTACAGCATCTGATTACTGAACAAATACAAAATGGGAAGCATTGGACCACACATACACACCATGGACCATCCATTAGTTGATATTTTCACATGTCTAGATTATGATTTGTAGTGAAGTAATAACCCACATCCCCAGCTGCTATAAATCATAGTCAATAGCACTCCACTGATTTATGACATCCGAGACTGTCCCTGCACATTACACAGCCCCTCTCAGACTGAAGGGTGTTAGAACACTTTACAGCCATTTCAGCACCACCAAAATGTAATCACCGCTAAGGTGGAAAAAAACAGCCATGCAAATTATGAGAATTCATAGGTAATAACCCTAAGAGAAGAATTCAGATTTGTGATTCTTGTGGGCACCTAACAAGAAACAAGCTATGAGTTCTCATTTTAAAAGGGAAATTATGAGTATCAGAGGTTATATTCTTTTTCTGAAATCTGACTTTCAAATGCAAAATATGAACCAATCTGAAGTATTCCCTATCAAATTTGCACCAAAAGAATAATACATCTGGGCAATTCTGCCTTTGGTACAAGTAATATTCATAAGTTATATTGCTGGTATGAAATAACTTGCTTTAAGATGCCTACGCTGGGTACCAGTCATGGCAGCACAGAGATGGGTTTCTCAGCTGGGGGTGCCCTGTCCTGTCTGCTGGAGCACCTCCTTTCATGCTTACATGGACAGTGCATTTAGCACCTACAAATCTGTTTTCTGATTCAGTGTGAGGGCTCCACTTTAGTAAAACATTACTGGAAAGTATCTTCTGCATTCATTTGTAATGCCACATAAAACCCAGTTTTCCTCATTTGGCTTTTTTTGTTCACCTATGTGTCTCTAGAAAACTGTTGCGTTTCAAGACTAAATCCTCAGTTGCTGCAGCAACTCACATCTGTTTATGACTTGGCCCTGATCATTTGCTTTAATAAGGAAGTATAACAAAGCATGCCAAACCACATCCCTCCTATGCTCTGCAGCACTGATTTGCAGACCCAGTAATTCTTCTCATGATATGGCCATGTTGTGGTCTCCCCTTCAGTGTACTCTATGTACTTTGCATTAACTGCTTGACCATCACTGAAAATAAGCTGCATCCATCCATGGATGCTGAGCTACTTGCTTTAGCACTTTGGGGGAAATAGGGGGAAGATTCCAATGACAGATTTGGTGTGTCAGGGCTCTGCTTTTGGAAAGACTATAAAAAAAACTACAATCTTGTATGGCTTAGATGGTAATGACTGGTTTGGCTTGCAAAAGAACGTTGTTATATCCACCAGCACAGCACAATGATTGATGACATTAAGACAGACTTTTGATTATTTCTTACATAAAATGAAGGCGCCCCTGCACCTCACTTTTCAGTAAACAAAACGACCTGATATACCACAGGAACCCAGATAAAAATCCGGAAAGGTTGTGATTTATCAAATAGAAGGGACTGCAAAGTCTGGACATCAGCAAGAAAGTCTCTCTAGAGCAATACTGTGGACTGCTTTTCCAAAAGACTCAGTGTCCTATCCACCAAACCATATCATCTTGCTGAAGATTAAGGGAGAGCTGAGCAAATACAGACAAGCTCAGACGAAATTACAGATTTTCCCTGTGAAGTGTGGGGAGCCTCCTGGCTACGCTTTCCAAAAAACACCTGGTTTATCCTATTCCCCCCCAACTCATTTCCTTATTTCCAGACTAGTTTCTTGGCTAAACAGTCCCTTCTCCAGCTGAGCAGGCTGCCCCCAGGCTTGCCACTGCGAGCACTCCCCTCCCGCGCCTGCCCGAGGCAACGCTGCACATAGTGTTGCTCTCAGTTTGTTAGGTTGCCCCAAGAACAAGCCCATCTCCCAGCCCATGACTGAACAGCAAAAGAAAAGTCTGTCTGCAATTCCAAAAACAGAGCTACAAATGACGAAAACAAAGATAAAACATTTCCTTGCCAAATGCTATCAACCTATCCCAGAGTTGCAGTTCCTGGTGCAGTGATTACACAAAGTTCTTAACTCTCTTGTCTTGTTACTTTGATTTTTGTTTTTTAAATACATTTCTAACCTGCGTGGTTATTCAGGACAACTGAAGCTTTAAAAGTTCATTATCCTTAAATAAATATTTAAAAAAGTAATACACAATTATTATTTTTCCTGCAATCCCATGACCTTTCTTCCAGTTTCATAACTTTGAGAACCTAACTTGTAACTTCTGAGAGCTCTGATTGGGAAATACGTGTAAAATAAGTACTAATGAATTTCTCTGTAAATAAGCACCATGAGAGGTCAGGCAAGTCTGCAGCATTTCTGCAGTTCAATTAATAAATTCGTTTAGCATGTCCTAGTAAGGGGTTAAATCACAAAGTTTTTGTCAGCGTTCCAATTCAGTCCTTTCAGTAATTTCTGGAAATCAGTTTAATACTTTAAGTTATTAATAACTTTTATTGTCTACTTATTCACAGCAAATGCATAAGATGACTACTTCTAAATATTGACATCATAGTCAATTAAACATGACAAAGTTGCTTTTATTGAATGGAAGTACTGGCAAGATGAAAGCAAGTGTGTATCTGTGAATTGCCATGTTGTAAACTTCAGCAAATCAATGGTCATACTATGACCAAACAGAGATACTGTTTAAAAACAAAGGTTAAAAGAAATTTAAAAACAGTTAGTTTCTTTATGCATTATGTTCAGTCTCGAAGGAAACCTTTATTGCTACAGAATTATTATCCTACTGCATCCAAATGGAATATAGGAAATTAATTTAGATGCTGTTTGGAGAGAAAATATGCCCATTGACCTATATTCCTGAAGAGTAATGAACGATAATGAGTTGCGAGATGAAAAATGTGCCTCTGGTAGATGAATTCTCTGCAATGATTCGGTTCAGGACACTGCAAAAACATTATCTTCATTAACATTACTATTAAATGAAGAGTACTTACAACGTAAAAGAGGTCCCTTTCGTCCACACAAGCCTCTCACTGGAGATGAGAAACTGCTCCTCTTCCCAGCGTGCTCAGGAGTGGACCCCCTCAGGGATGGGAGAGCCATGGCAGCGAGCTCTGCATTTTGCATCAGTAACTCCACCTGTTAAGCACAGCCACCAGCGGCTCTTCTCCTACTTGGCCTACAACTAACATCCCCAGGAAGCATCTCCACAACTCACGTTGCTCAGGTGGCCTGCCTCTCTCCTGACAGCTTCCTGCGTGAACGTGCCCTGCTGGGGTAGGGGAAAGCAAAGAGCAAGCATTTTCAGTGCCCTTCCCCTAGACCCGTGCATACAAACAATCAAATTTTCAATACATATTCAAACTGAGAAAAGAATTAAAAGACAATTCTGGACTGTCATCACCTGTAAGCATCCTGATTCTCTGTTGGAGCAAAGAAAATTTGCTTTCGATCCAAAACAGAAGTTAAACATTTGAACATGAAGTTAACAATTTTAAACTGAAACATATTTGTAAATTCTCTTAAAATTCAATTTAATTTCACAAATAGTTTCTGATTAACTTAAAAATAGGAATCACTTTAAAACAAATCCAATCTCCCGTCCAACTCTGGATGCACACTGAGAAGTAGGCTGGACAACATAGCGTTAGGATGCGAAAACACACATGTGCCCAGTGAATGGTAGAGCCCTTACCTGGTGGAATGTGACCTTGTTGGCCATATCAATTATTTAAGGATTGGGTCATCCCAGCTCTACTGGGGAGTCAGCTCTGCCTTTCTGGGGACCCCAGTTTGGATCACCTCACCCTTACGGCTGTGTCTCCCCCAACAGATTCACCCTGCCCGAGCAGGGATGTCTGCTCCATAAAGGAGACACTAAGGCCCAGAAGAAGCATGCAGAAGGCCCAGAAGTACACAGGTACATTTAGCCAGTTACAGACACCAGAAGCCACAGACAATTACCAGTTTTGCTGCTTTTCACTTAAAAGCTGTGTGTTTTCTGAGTAATGGATGCTTACTGGTCCCCTTGGATGGTGGCTCACTCACAGAAGCTTGCAGATGAAACTTTTAGCTTGCTTTTGCTATGTGTTTGCTCTTTTTAGCATCTAGTCCATCAGCCACCTTTTCTCTCTGCACATCTGCCTCTCCAGTAGAAGTTATTCTTTTAATGGTGGTCCAGATATAAGTACCTGATTAACCTCAAGTTCATAGATTAATCTTGTGCCTTCACTGCACGCACTAAGTGACTTCCTAAATAGAGGTCTCCTCCTGGAACAAAGCTGTAACTTGAAAGTAACCTCTTAATAGTTGTATGACCTCCTCCAGAATTGATGCATATCATTAGACATGCAATCCCTATGAAATTGCTACTGTCAAAAGACCTTCATTTTGCTTTCAAAAATAAAATAAATGTGAAAGGCAACCTGTCAAGTGTTCAGCAATCATATGCATCAATTTCATTTACAGGAAAAAAAAATCTACAATTATTTATCCTTTGTATTAGATTAGTATATGGCTTCAGCTGAAACTGGAGTCACCATATAGCCAGTCTCTGTAAAAACACACTGTGAGAGTTCTTTCCTGCTCAAAAGACCTGACAATGTAGAGATGGTGGCCTTCTTTTCCCTTGAACCAAATATGGCACTGAATTTGCCAATATTGTCCACAGTTTTTGCCTCATTTATATCTGCGTCATCTTGCGACATGTTAGAAGCTCGTCAGCTCAGAAGAGAAAAAAATTCCATATTGTTTGTTTGGCTTATTTTAAAAATGAACACAGACACTTCCCACACAAACACTAACCAATAAACACATCTGCATGGAAAAAAAAAGTGTCTTGACATAACATCCTGACCAATTCTACTTCCATTAGAAAGGCTCATAAAGCAAAGAGCTGCGCATTTCTCTGGTCCTCAGATATCAGATAGCAGGGCTTTTCTACCCTGTTGAAGGCAACCTTCAGGGAAAAGACCTGCTTTCGTGAGGTAGTTGGGAAGCATTGGGCACCATTTTAGTGGGATGCCACCAGAATAGGTGACAAACCTACACGGGGAGGAAGGACAAGGGCAACTGCGGCAGGAATGACTGCACACAGCAGCTGCAGGGACTGGAAATGCCAGAGGTTGTTTTGCTCCCAGCCCTCCTCGCTGCTCTCCCAAGCCATTCAGTTCGTGCCACCCCGCTAACGCGCAAGCATCGGCACCCTGCGGGTAGTTCACCCAGCAGCGTGACAGGCATCCATCGCACATTCGTTCACGAACGCGAATAAATCCGCAGCCACCATCCCCGAGCTGCTCCCAGGCAGCAAGAGCCTCCTCACGCCAAACAGACCGCGCGGCCAAGCACTGGAGAGGGGCCTCAGGATCCATTCACGCCCTTCTAGAGGAGCGAAGACACACACAATGCGACTACACGAACAAATAATCCTCCTGTCTCTCTCACGTTGCTGAGTGTCTTGATTTGGATTGCCACCTTCTATGTGTAAAATTAGTATTGCTGCAATCCATTGCTTTCAGTGGGTATTTCAGGGTATAAAAGAAAGATGCACAGAAAACATTTCTTGCAACTTTGGGTTCAGCTGTATCATTAATTTTACAGACACAGATATTCTAAAAATACTCAAATAGGTAATTATGCTCCTGAAAAAGTAACTGAAGAAAGAACTGGAACCTGTTTGAAGGATATCTCACAGCTGATTTCAGAGATCACAGAGCTCACAGAAAGAGAACAGGCAGAAAACAGTAAGGGAAGGATAACCTTAATGTAATATGTCCACTTGTGCTTGGCAAAGAAAAAAAGATGAAGGTCTGATTTTCTCCTGTCCCTGGCTTTGGCCCAAATTAGGATCCAGCTCGTTCACAAGTGAGCATGTTCATGCAAATAGTACAAATACAGAAATATCTGAGTATCAAGGATCTTCTATGAAGGATCATTAAATGCTCAAATCAAGCTGTTAAAAGGAGTCAAGAAAAAACGTGCTATCAGGGAACAGGAGAAAGGAAGCAGATAAAAGAAAATTTAGTCAGAAACAGACAACATAACTGATAGGAGATAATGAAACTGAGGAGCAAAATTAGCCAGCCCAATTAGCACTTCTGATACACAACAGTTGAGCCACTAGCTAAAAATCAAGCAGAATATATCACAAGCCAATATCAATTTTCCAAGCAAGCAACTTCTGTAAGATTGTAGGGGGAAGTAGCCACAAATTAAGAGGGCTGATAACCAAGGTGTTAATTATTGTGACAGGTACCTTCTGGAGAGTCTAAATGGATGGAGAAAGCGAACATGAAAGCACCTTTACCTCCCACCCGCAGCCCACTTACAGGCAGTCTCAGAGTTGGTAAAATCGGGCAAGGCAGCCCGCCTGTGCCGTTCTGGTGCCTTCGAGACCAGCAGTCCCCATCGTACGGCCTTGCACACTGGAGCTGTCAGGCTGGTGAGACTCTCCACAGCCCCTCACATCCTGGAAGGTTTATGAGTTGCCCATATTTATATTTCATCCAACTTTCGAAGAAGATGCATTTGACATTTGCAACTTGACAATGACTAGCTTTTAGCAAAACAGTTTTAATAAAACACTAGGCTGACGCATTTTGCATCATTCTTAATTCAGCAGCTTTAAAGGCTTATTGAGATTACCACTTAGGAACAAAAAAAGGAGGGGAGAAATTGTCAACCAACATCAGTGTCACTTGACTTCCCTTTAGTCACTATGAATCTGTCTTGTGAATGAACAGAAATATCAGCCTCATACACTATTACAAGCCCACTCCTGAGCAAAATAGTATCAGGCATTTAAGACGAGGAATGACAACAGGAAACTAAAGAAGGGGAGATTCAAATTTGATTTATGTAATGTGAAGTCAACAGAATACTTTACCCAGGCATCAAGACTGGAGTGAAAATTAGAGGTAACCCCTAAGAGAGACCAGTAGAGGAACTCCGGCATTTTGACCCCTGCTCAGGAAATCACTGCTCATCAGGAATGCAACTGAATAAGTGCTTAAGGGATTTTCCTGATTACAGACGAATGAGAGGATGTACTTAAATGTTTTGCTGTGCCAGGCTCTTGAATCAGTGCTGTAAATTTTAAAAAAGACTACTCACCCTGGGCAGAGAGAAGACTGCTTGTTAAAAAGCAGAGAAAAGATGAGCAAAGGCTGCATAGCATCTAGAGGTTTGGTAAGACTTTCTAAAACCTGCCATCATGGGAGAGATGCAAACTTGTCATGAGACATTTCTACCAAGAAGGTCCTCCACCTAGCACTGTTTAGTAGGCCACAAAAATACTACTTAAGAATGCAATTTATTATCCACAATATAAAGCAGGAATGACTTCTTATGCTATTCCTGACACAGGTATAGTGTGGCCTTCAGAGAGAAAATTCAAAATGAATGAACTGGGTTCCAAGTGCAGTTATGCATCTTTTTAAACAATTGGCTGAACTGTCCCTTAGAAAATAAATGCAAAGAATATTCTTAATAGCTTTACAGAACTAGAATCTGCCCAAGTGCTGTCCTATATGTATTTATTTCTTACATATGCCAGTATACTGATTTTTATACTTAACTATTGTGCACTTCCTAAGTGAATGACATCTATATTCTGACATATTGGAAACACCAATTTAGACTTAAACTGCCTGGCAGGGTACCAGCAATAATTTGCCCAGTAGCTTGTGCCCAGTGAAATGAGCCTCTGGAAAATTAGTCTCAGAGGTTTTCTTGCTAACTTAGAAAGAATTTTCAAGAGAACAAGTGCTGCAGATAAAAACTCCAAGTTCCCTGGGTAAGCAGGAAGCACAATAATTGTATCAAAAATTTATTAGAACTAAGAACTTTTGGAGTGTTTTTTGCCAGTACCTGCGCACTCCCCATCTAAGTCCTTTCTTACGAACATCTTTGTATCTATAGCAGCAATCTATAAAGACTGGAATATGGTTATGTGAGGGACTGAAAATTTTTCCTGATGAAAACTTCTGTCCACTGGAAAATATCAATTCATCTAATGAGAAAATTTACCAATTTCAGTAACATTTTCATTTACTTTGAATAATTCCTTTCAAACCAGGCAAAAGGCGCAGAAAGCCATCCCCAAATTGCATAAGGCTGCCATGCGCAGCCAGACCTTCCTGTTCTGCACTGGGCAGGTTTCAGCTTTGTTGATTCAAAGCACAGGCTCAAACCCAGAGCTCCACCTGCAAGGTTGGTGCCCAGCTGCCACCACCACCTTGCTTTTACTATTTTTTGTCTTTTGGGGTTTTTGTTATGACACGCTTTGTCTTTTTCAATAAATTAGAAAGAATACTGAGAAGTCTCACTATATCCTGGCATGTAATTAAAAATGAATTGACTCTTTGAAAGTTATTGCAAAAGGAAAATTGCATCTCCCAGCCAGTCCTAGCCTGAAGGCATGAAGGCTTTACAGATCTAAATACAAAAGACTGCTAATTCAGAAAGAAGGAGAAAACAGAGCAGAGACTGAGGGAACCTGGCCAAAACCATGCAGCTGGTGGGCAGCAGAGCACGGGCTGGCGCTAGCAGGGCTGCTGGCAGCAGTTCTGCAGCCTCCCGGGACCAGGGGCCCGCTGCATGCCTCCTTCGTAACAGCCAACTTCTTCCCCATGTTTGTTCACCACCCTCTGCCACTGCTGCCAGGCGGTGTGTTCCCAGATGCAGTCCTCATTCATGCTGCACATCCAAGCCCCGGTTCAGCGAGGGATTTTCATTCACAACTGCAGCCCTGGGAAGCAACTCCCAGGTTGTCTGCTCCACCACAGCCTGAGCTCCTCCACCTGAGTCCTTCCAGCTTTACATCTTGTTTTTCCTTAAGCTGTACTTGTAATCATGATTTGTCTGGGTAAATTACTTGATTGCCCTGCTGACCTCACAGCTAGGAATTTCTTAATATCAAACTGAAATCTTTTCTTCTTTCCCATTTCACACCAGTGTTCTTATCCTCTTAGCTGTGCTGAATAATGCTTCCCTGGATGTATTTACTCAGTTATTTGTTGTCTTCCCTCATGTGTTTTGCAGGCTGCCTTCAAATCTCTTATCTGACAAGCCACATTTGTCCTGTCTCATCAGTTCCTTTCACACCCTCTGGCCCTTTCACCATCATCCCTGATGCCTGCTTTAGGCTTTCTCAATTTCAGTGTCCCTTATTTCAAGGGCCTAGAAGAGGTTACATCATCCCACAGACCTATTACCCAGATGCTGTCCCATTACATATATACACACACCCCAAAACAGGCAGTGGATTTTCACCATACTGCTGTGTATTAATTGTGTCTGCTGACATCTCCTCCCTCCCCACAGGCTCAGCTAAGTGCTAAGCAACTCTGACATTTTCGAAGAGTTTCTGGGGTGAAGTGGCTGTTTGTGTTCTTTCCCCACAACTACCGAAGCCAAATCCTTAACTGGAGAAAGCTGGCATAGCAGGAGAGAGGATCCAGCCAAACCTTTTTTTCTGTAGAGATGGACTGCATATGAATGAGGCAGAAAAACGTTAAAAAAGAGAATCCTAAATAATTAATGTCCTGCCTGTTTCATAAAGCAAGCTGTCACTGAACTCTTGGTTTATACCTATATGTGTATTTGTATGCCTGGAAATATTGTTGAGAATAGCTATTTTTCTTAATCTAGATTCTGTTCTATTTTTTAATATGTATTATATACAAATTCCAAAAGAGATCCCACAAACTCATTGCCTGTCACAGATAAAAATGAGATATTTTTGTCTCTGCTTTCTGCAGTGATTCTATATCCAGCTCATCTTACTGTTGCAGCAGTACAATAGCAGGCAATGATAACAGAGAACCAGTGTGTTTGTAAGATTAAGAACAAAAGCAGGAATTCAGATGTAGGCTTCTATTGCTGTCTCTATTCTTATTTACTGTGCAAGTGATTCCCATTCAAATCATGCCACTGCAGTATTGCCCCCTGCAATCTCAGGTTTGACATTTCAGGTATAATCATAGCACTACTGTTAATGGTAGTTTTGCCTTAACTTCAGTTCTGCTTTTGTTTCTGTAGGACAGTTTAACAACCATAGAAGAGCATTGTATGATTTAATCAACGACTGCCTACACAAATTTTTTTTTATGGTTTTTAAACACTAAAAATCTCAAACTTCCTAAAAAAAGACAAATCATTTGTTAATAAAAAAATCACTAAAAGACACTTTTAGATCTGCCTTGATCCTCCCTTTATTTCTTTTGTAACAAACATTCAACAGGAAATCTACCTCTATAATGTGAAAAGCTGATCAAAACACCCACTGAAGTTGTGTCATTTCTCCCCTGACTTTGAAGAGTTTGGGATCACACAGTAATTACAGCCTGATAGATGCCCTACACATATCACTGATAGATTAGACAAGAATTGATGCAAAAATTTTCTCCCAATATAGAACAAATCTGTATTGACCTTAAAACATTGTCAGTATTAGATGGAATAGTCTCAATTGTGTTCTAATCAAAAAAGAGTGCTTCAGACACATTCTTATCATTACAAACTATGGCCAAGCAAGACACTAGAAGAGTTTTTGACCCTTTTTAATACTACAAAATATTCTGGAGGGAAATGGATATCTTCTAGCACAATGCTTATCATTCCTATGTTTATGTGTATCTGAAATAATCAATCAGTCTGCAATAATCCCACTATTAAAGTGGAAAATGAGATTTACTGAAAAAACAGATCCAGAATGATATTGTAGAAATAAGACAAATATTTCCAGATGGGTCATTTGTATTATTTGCATCTCTCCAGCAGACCCCTATGCTAAAAATAAAAATAAAAAAAATCACAACACTGGAAATATTTACAGCTGAAAAGCTGAACACAAAAGTCAGGCTGTAACAGAAAGGTAGCACAAAAGGGCCATCAATTCTGAAGTTTGTAAATGCTTCAGGGTATATGAAATAAAAAGGATTGTCTGTCTGGGGCACCAGGTGCACAGCAGGGGTAAATAAGCAGCTCTGCAGATTTCAGGAAAGCTACACTGATTTGCATCGGTTGAGGTGTTGGCCTGTGATTTTCCTGACTATAAACTAGAAAGACGCCTTAAAAACATACAAAAAAGAAAAACAGGGGCATCGAAGAGCAACACTGTAGGAAAAGTCTGTTCACTACATGAAAGGGTGGCCATTCACATTAAATCTTCAGGCTGGAGTTCACCCCCCAAAGAGTGAGCAACTCCTACAGAACATGCAATCCCTATTTAAGGCTTTGGATCAGGCCTGAGCCGCTGTCAGGATGCGCAGCGGAGGTCTCAGTCCGAACGCAGGTGACCCCAGCTATTCAGGTGGGATGCCTGACCTGCTTCCTTTAAAGTCCCTTACAGGAAGAGGAAAACAAAGCTCTGCCAATTAACAGAACAGCTACCAAAATGGGCAGTATCTAGGCATGCTGTCATCTCTTCTCCTCAAGATCATTCCAGAAAACCAAGTATTGAAGTAGCTGGAGATTTGGCAGCCAGCAATGCTGCACTAGGGCTGGCTGCTGTGATGCCTGGAGCAGCGCCTCCCACGTGGCTCCCACCCGAAGCATTTTATCCAGGGAACAGTGCGCTACACATCCCACCTCCCGCTGCGCTTGCGGGTACTAGTGGCCCTCACAATTCTTTCAGGAGCAAGCAAGAAAAAGGGGTAGCAGAAAATAGGCCAGGTCAGATCGTTTTCTTACTTATGCTGATATAATCTAAGATTAGTTCTGTAGAAATCACTTTATAAGACTCTCCACTGTACTGTTCCTAATTACCCAGTTACTCTGCAAAAAAGGTATTAAAATGTTTCTAGATTTGGGTATTGGGGCAGGGGGGTTAATAAATGACTGGCCATATGAGTGGGCTATAGCAGATTAGGCCAGCTGCACTTGCAGAAGGGTTGCAATCCCAGCTGACATGCCAGAGAAGGGAACCACATGCTTCCAGAATTAAATCACCTACAAATTTCAGCTGAGGATACCATCCGATAGCAATAATTGAATTATGCCCACAGCTGAGAGGTGGCCACATAGCCTTCACTGAGCCAGAGGGTCTCTTGATCCCTCCAAGGATAAGAGGACCTGTGGTGCTGGCTTGTTTGTACACATTCTTATAATGAAGTTTGAAACAAATCTCTTCCATACTGCAGTCAACCGCTACCCCTAAGTCAGCCTCAGCCATGTCTCTCACCTGAGGACTGCCAAAGAATTTTCAGATGGAAACGAGCATCTCCCACATTCATTTTGGTGTGGCAAGAACACATAACATGTTATCATCAGGTCCTATAAAAACCATAGAGTTAGAAATCCACTTAGAGGACAAGAAGGACTGGGACCCCGCTCCAGCCTTTCCACTGACTTCAGCAAGAAGAGATAGTCCACGCATGCCTAGAAGCAGCAGGAGGCATTTCTGTGCATCTGCTCTCTCCAGCGAAGTCTGCGCAGGGGCAGTTAAAGGCCAACACTTCTTCAAAGCAGGCCATTAGTGCACAAAAGCAGAAACAAACACCCTTCTGGGAAGAGAGGCTGTTCCAGACTGGAATCTTAAGTCTGTGCCACACCATGACCTTTTAGAAAGGAGATGCTTTGGCTCTAGCTGTCTCTGATCAACAAAAGCACTCTTCAGAGCCCCAAACCCAGCTTTGGATTAAAACCCCCATTGCAGCTAATCAGTATAGCTACCCTTACCTACATCAACTGCAGACCTGACTCTAGCATGTCTCATCTCAAAAACTCTCATTGGCATGTAAAATCCAATTCTCAGTACACCTATCAGCTGCTTATTCCCAGGAAAGGGAGGGAAAACACTGCCAAGAGCATTTCCATGTATTGCATTTGTGACAGAGGGCTGATCTTTTTGTAATCAGTTCAGACTTCTTACAGGTTTTCCCCTGCCCCCTTCTCTCCAGAGAGAGCTCTGAAAATGATTAAATTAGCAGTATTTTTCAATTAAAAGTAGTGCAGAACACCAAGAATGCCTCAACCTGGAAGCACCCAAAGGAGCCAAAGCATAGAAGTTTCACAGCTCTGTTTTACTTCCACGGCCTCAGTCCACCATTTCCAAATGCAGGGTTGCTAAGAGATACCAGTTCACATCCTCCCGGCCTAACGCCGTGCTGCAGCCACTGGAGGCCCACATCCCTGATCTGCAGGCTGTTAACAGGGGGAGCTGGATTTACCAGGAGTGGTGCTGTTTCTCTGCTCTCTGTTCACCTGTCTGCAGCCTCCTACCACAGCTGGTCCTGCTGCTCCACTTGGTGCATCATGCCAGGACCCAGGCACACATATCGCAGGAGCAGCCACCCCTGCTTCAACCCCAAAAAGTCATTGCTTTCTTCATCAGGAGTCAAGCCCTGAGCTCCAGAGCAGCCCTGGAGTCATCGCAGGCGCATGCTGTGCTCCAGAGCAGCAAGTAAATGCAGATTACTGTTGGGGAGATTAACAGCGATTCAATGAACAAAAATAGGTTATGATTCACTGTGCCTTCTGGCCAGGGCAAATGTCAAGCTGTACGTAGCGTGCCTCAGGGCAGGATGCAAGAGGAGCTGCCGGGGAGCCACCACAGAGCTCCGTCATAACCCGCGCATGAGCAGGGCAACCCCGTTACTGCACGGGAAGAACGGGAGGACGCTTTTCAGCTGCCTCAGTAACATCACAACAGCCAGCAGCCTGCACTAGCAGAAATCTGGACAAACTCCTGAAAAAGCAAGTCTATTGGTGGCAGAGAAGTGTGCTGGGTTACAGTGCAACCCGGCTGCTGCGTGACTGTCGCATCTCCCCCAAGTCCTTTGCTAGGGCACTCCCAACTGAGACACTTCCCCTGCACTGAGGTTCGGATACACTACACAAGAACAAGACAAACCTAGAGATATCAGATTTTCTCCTCAATCAGCTCATCTTCCTCATTCATTGATACCATATTAAAAGGTCAGCCAAGCCTTCCTGCCTGGTGCTTTGGCTCGGTTACCCGTGGGTTCAAAGCAGCGTCTCTGGATGGCAGCGCCAGAGGACAGCGGTTCAGCTAGCTACACTCTCCTTAAGCCTGTCGCAGAGTCACTAATATCAGAAGATGGTGCACACACAGTGCTGTCAGATGCATTCTTGTCTAATGAGTTTTACGCAGAGTAAGCACATTTCCAGAAAAACATGTTTTTTGTTGCAAAGAATCCCAGAAAATCAGTTAGGGAGAAGTGAAAATGTATCTGAATGTTATAAAAATAAAATTTTAGGGGGAGGGGAAAAACAGAAGTCTTTTGTTGTAAAACTGTCATTGTCTAAGCCCTGCTGTTCAGGGAAAGAATTATTTTCTGACACAAATAGCAAAAAGGACAACTTCAATTGTCAAATTTCAAAGGACTTTCTTTCCCCCAATGCAAGGATCACATTGCATAGTAATTCAGTAAGAACTAATTTGATGGTTCAGTTTGCCAAACAACTTTAGCAACCAGTGTTGGCTCAAGACCAGTCTGATCCATTGCAGGTGCCAGGCAGAGCACCCAGCAGCAGCCAACAACAGGAGGAGCAGCTGTCACCTCGAAGGGCACACCGCAACTCAGGAGCACTTGTCTAACGCAACAGGAGCGCGCCAGCTCTGACGCCACACACAGCTGCCCACGCAGCACTTGCGCCTTTGGGGGGTCCAAGGCACCACTCTTTAGCTGCTGGGGTCTTTGGCTGAGGCCCAGTTGCATCTGGTTTTTGGAGAAATGAAGCCCATCAGGGCAGATGAGCTTTCCACATCGCTAGCTCAGCCCATGCAGTCTCGGCCGCAGCGGAGGGAGGGTGAGTCAGCAGCAGAGCAACATGGAGCAGCGCCGTGGGAAGGACAAACAGCATCGCCACCGCTCCTCACAGGCACGGCATCTGGATCCCAACTGCACACAGCCATTGGAGATGTCACAGCTTTTCCTTCAGAGGAACAGTGCCAGCCTTCGCACCCCACGCAGCCGCAGCCCATCACCCGGACTGCCTCCGACTCCTCTGCTCTCCCAGGAGGGTCAGCTCTTCGTTCATCTCCATTAAGGTCACTGCACCATGCTGCTGTCAGAAACGATCCCGTCTCCCTTCCTCATAACAGCAGGCAGGAATTATCAGGCCCTTCCTGACTTTGGGGAGCCCAGTGTTTAGCACCTAGCTATACAAACAATTCCAAAGAGAGAAAAGACCAAACTAGGTTTGCTGGCTGAAACTGCTAGCAAACATTTTTGCAGGAAAGATGTACAGTTTTGCTACATGCGAGGAGGCTGACAGGTAGGGAAGAAATTTGCTGGCTTGCTTTCCTCAAGATAAGCTGCTGACAGTTCTCAAGACAAAACACAACCTGTGTGCTTTTGTACAATGCTGAAAAGAAGCATTTTAATTTTGAGGCTGCCTGAAATACCCTACATCTGTACAGTTTAATTCCCAAGACGATCCCAGATTTATCAAGTCCCCTTTAACTATCACTTCTCCCTCCCTCCTCCTGGTGTTGATGATATTTTTTCCATTCTTTGTCTCTGACATTTCTATGCAAATTCATCTCTGTGCCAGTTCTGGTACAGCACAAGCACTGAAATGAGACAGCTTCTGACTCCTGTTTTCTAGAGCTGATAGGTTTCCAGGGCAGGTAAGGGCAAATTATGCAAGCTGGGCTCTTCTTGGAAGAGGCCTCTTGGGGTCATTGAAAAATTGTTTCACCTCCTTCATGCTGTCTAAGCTGGCTGTGCTGGGTATTCAGTATTAATTATAAAAAAAAGAGTAAGGCTAGTCAGTGCAATATCCAAGCTTTAGCCCTCCCACCACATAAGCTGTTTTCTCTTACCAGAAATCTCCTGAAGGCATGGTCTAGGTTCCTGGATGTTCCCCCTTTAAATAAATATGCTTTCAGACTATAATGGCTCCTCCTGAAACATAGCTATTAAAAAAAAAAAAAAAAGCAGGGCTTCCTTGCACAAGTGGTGTCTAGCAGAAGCAAGATCTGCACTAGTTCTGACACATTTGCACCAGTTTCCCCTAAATACAGGCAAGAACCTGGCTGTCAGCTATTCCTCCCTATAATAGAGGTTTTAGCTACTTCAGAGAAAAAAAAGAAAAAAAAGTTGCATAAAGGATGAGAATGATGATAATTTTAACAGCTAGGTTAATGTGTCTCAACAGAGAATAGATCTGTTGGCTACTGAGATCAAGAAAAGCCTTGCAAGGCTGTTAAGTGACCTCACTTCCACTATAGTGAGATAATGACTGACTGATTTCACTCTTATGCTGAACTTTGTTTTCTTCTTTAAGGTCTTCACAGCAAGGTAAGCAATGCAAATATATGGCACTAAGGTACATTAACTCCACTAGAAAAAAAAAACCACATGATCCTGTCATAAAGCTTTCACCTAATAAATCTTCAAAACCCTAAGTAAAGCTCTAATTTACCATCGATATCATCCAGCCACTCATTTACATCTTCCAAAACTGTGTTCTTTTCGCAGAGATCATTCTGCCTATGAAGCAGAACCAAAGCATGGCATCTTCAACCTTGGTCTGCTTTTTTATTTGTTTGGGGGGTTAGCTGAGAAGGTAGCAAATGCAACTAGCCGAGTCAGACCCATAACAAAATCTAAACATACAATGCTGCCTTGTACTGGCTTGATGTTCCAACCACCTCTGGGTGAGGTAACCACTGGAAGAACTTAAAACCTAACTGCAACACAAATCCCATTATTATCCAGCTCAGCTGAAACCAGCCTTGCAGAACAGAATAGAAATGGTCTATGTTTTGATGCAATCCTCCCAAGTCATTCCCTGTCCCCTTAACTCACAATCAGAAGGCAGCACACAGGCTTGAATTTCATCCAACCTCAGGTAGGTCAGCGGAGGTTGAATTAACAACTGGTGCAGAAGGAGGTGCCTTGAAGTGAGGACACCAGACTTTGGCGTCTGAGTCCACTTTTGCCCTCCCTGAAGCTACCCCTGTGATTCTGAACAAGTCACCACATGCGCTCGTTCACCAGCTGCAGGAGGAGGACAGCAATACTGGTCCTTACTCTGTAATCTGCATTGCTCAGCCTGAAGTACCTAATAGAGACCATCAGTATTGCTTCCATTGTACAGGCGAGGCATAGACAAATGAGCCGACTCCTTCCTGGAATGGGCTTCAGATACTTTAGCATTGAAGGAAACCCCAAAAAAATCCACAAATGCTCTGGTAGCCTCCCTTTCTGTCAAAATGAAGGATGTTTATTCGAACTTCCATGACCCAGTGCTTTCAACTTTTTAGTCAGAAAGCTTCAGTAGTGCAGTAAAACACACTTACTCTGTTAACAAAACTTAGTTAAAAAAAAAATCTCCTCCAATGTCTTCATTACATTTAAACTAATAGATACAACACATTAGGAACTAGGAAACTAAGCATAATCTGGTAATAACATGCAGTGGATTTGTACTCAGGTTCTTGGTGTGCCTTATTTCAAGAAGTAAATTCCATCTGACATCTCATTTCAGAAATGCTTCCTTTAGTTTGTATCTTGAGAAATTTACCATTCTGTTACCGTCTCATATACTGAAAACTGTTTAATAAAGATGAACAATAAATGTCTTTTCTTATGCAAATTCAAAACATATCTTTCTTGTGTTTTTTTTCTTGTTCTTTTATTTTTCTGAAGGGATACATATTTTACTGTTGCATTAAGCATCAATAGAAGAAAAAACCCTGATATTCTTTGAACGTATTTCATGACTACAGGGAATATTATCTGGAACAGTTGTGACTGAGACATTGTCAACAGTATTCTGAAGAAAACTGTACAAAATGGAGATTTGAAAGAGAGAAAAGGATATTCTGATAAATTGTGTTATTTGTAATTGAATTCCACTGTGACTTCTAAAATCTGGAGGAAAACTGTGAAGGTCATCTTTCTCTCAGGCCACTAGCTGGGTTTCTAATATAATATTATTTTGCTGCTAGGAGGCACGTGTAGAAATGCCTTGATCTGTCTGTACATTCATCTGGCCAGACCTCCAGCACTACGATTCAGTGAAGCTACACCATTTTACTCCAGCTGAGAACCCAGACCACTAAGGATAAACCCCACGATCCTGACAGAGTGCCTTGAGACCAGGAGGAGCTCACTCGCATATGGCAGGAGCGGAAAGCTGAGGCTCAGTCCCCCAGGTTAAGCTTTATGGGAGCTCTCCATGCAGGAGGCTCTGCTGTATGAAGAGGAGGCATCAGTCAAGCACTTCCGCATGGGAGCGGTGTCTCCTGCAGCACTTCCCCTCTCCTGCACCAAGCCCTTTGGAGCAGCTCCTCCGTGCAGAGGGACACACGGCGTCGATGCAAGGGGCTCGGGTGGCGCGAGAGCTGTGGTGAGCCCTTGCCGCGGCTGCGTGAGGCTTGCTGCCATGCAAGCCCCTCCGTGCCAAGCCAGCCATTGCTCCACCTGAACTTGCCTCAAGCTGTCACAACCACCTTGCTAGCAGGCTCCACAGTCAGGCTGCCCCAGAGCGAGATCACAAAAAAACATTAAAATCTAACTGCCTTTTTTCCTTGTCCCAACAGAAAAAAAAAAAGAAAAAAAAATCACCTTCTAAAGCAATTAAAGCACATTAAAGGAAAGTTCTTATAGCCCTCAGTTGTACTATTTTGCTGCCTGGTGCTTCTGGAAGATAGTCACAAGTTATTGTATCATTTGGCCAAGTGGAAAAACAAATGACTTAATTTATAAAGAGGCAGAAGGCTTTGATGCAGCAAATAGGAGGACTGCTCTTATTAATAATTGATATTATTGTTGCAGCTAAGTATTGTTTTCCATTTTGCTTATGCAGAGACTTTAACAGTTTGAATTAAAAACTTGACATTAAAAATTCAGCAGAACATGCATGCTGCATAATAATTTAAGACTCCAGTCCAGCTTCCCTAATGTTGATGAAAGAAGTTGCAAAATACACCTTTCTGGGCCAGCAAACCCCCTTGTGTCAGAGGGGGATGTGCTCTGTGTTTCCCTCGCGCCAGCAGCCCAGGTGACCGCGGAGCCTTGCTCCTTCGCCTGCGTTTCGAGCGGAGGGGAGCAGTGCAGGTTAGCACCGGGGTGCTGGCGCGAGGTAGATGCTGAGCACATGCCATGTCAGCACGTCCTGGAGCCCTCTGGTGCCATCAAGCATGGGGAACCAGCTCTGGTGAGGCTCCACCATAGGAAATATCTCAATCCTGAATCAAAACACCTGCAGCAGCATGCAGTTTTAATAAAACAAAAAAAGTGGAGGGGGATTTTCACATGAAACACAAAACACTTTTTAGGACAGGAAGAGTATCAGTGAACACAATTTGACTGAAAAATTTTCAACCGTACCTAATTAAAATGTATGTTAATAACTGTTGGACCTTTACACAAAAAGGAATTTAAGCCCTACTGAACAATACTTCCTCTAACACACATGCAGTCAGCAATGCTTCCCTGTGGCAGACAATCAGAAATGGAAATTCATTTAGCACCTCATTGATTAATCACTATGCCACAGCTCTCCAACAAAATCGAATTAAACAATGCATTATTGCTACATCCTTTGTAGTCTGTGCAGAGTGGAGTGGGAACACATCTTACCATTTCACACCTTTTTAATATAACTTCACTTGTTACTCGATTTGACTCCTTTTTAAACTGTTTTCTGACCTATGTTTTATTCATTGCATTATTGTACTTCCAATGTCTGCAGTCAAAGTTAGATACCTATGTTTTAGATAAATGATGATACCGATACTGAACGTGTTTCACATGTGGATAATTGCTCAGACCTGTACTTATCTTGCTGAGTTTAGAGCCTGATCCCACATTTGCAGTGAAGTTGCACAGCTATTACTAGGATGGGAAAGCAGAAAGAGCAGACCTGAGGTTGCAAGCAATGTAAACAGTGGGACTAAATCTCCCCCCACCTCAACACAACAACACAGAGAAAAGCCCTTGGGGAGGGCAGGGCTGGCCGGACGCGGACCCTGGCACAGGTGCTGCTCTCCACTGCCAGGGAGCCGCGGGAGCCGGGCTGGCAGCAGGGCACAGGTACACCCAGGCCCCGGCCGACGCGACACTGCCAACCCACGGCGGACAGGTACGCGGGCCTGGAGGGCCGCTCACAGCATCCGGAGCGCCACTCTATTACATTGGCTTTGCTGTCATATATTGATCCGACCCCAAGGCAACAAGCACCACGGCAAGCCTTTCCTCCTCTTTATGCTTTCCAGTACTTCATGCCCCATGTTGATCAGTGCCGTTAGCCCATCATGCCAATCCTGCCTTTCCTCCTGTTTCCCGACACAAACACTTACACAAGATCACCCAGCACTGCCAGCAGCAAACTCTGCTCTGGCTCCAGCTACCAAAGGGCACACCGAAGTCGTGTCCTGCTACACAAACTGCTCTTCGGTGGGGTTGTGGAAACCCTATACATTCAGGGCAGGGACACAGAGGGTGACAGACAAGTATGCCACCGCACCGTTTCTCCAGCCTAGTAGACAACTGCAGTGGCAGGAAGGGACCGCACGCACTGTCCCCGTTTGGAGTAGTGACATATCTTACCCTGAGGCAGAATAATCCCAGCTGCTTTCCCCAGCTCATCTTCAGCTGCCTTGCTCTACAGGGTAGAGGCATTTTGCACGTCTTTGCTCCTATAACATACAAAAGCTGGCCACTACCCAAAAGCAGCAAAAGGCAAATAAAAGGTCAGTGCAAATGCATACGGACTCATCAGAAGAATAGGACAGGCAATAGGAGAAAGATATTTAAGTGAGGAAAGCAACTGCTCAAAGTTCAAGCAGAAGTGCTTACAGAGCAATTAGAAAGGAGAAGGATGAAAAATTGAAATAGTGAAACATTTCCAGAACTATACCAATAAAGAAAGAAAAAAAGGAAGTTACGAGAGAAGCCTTATGCTACCAAACTGACAGTGGGGGCAAGAAGGGAAGAAAAAACAACTGCAAACTCATTAACTATTGGCTTGCCTGCCTTGGGAGGGAGCAAGGGGCTGAACAGAGCTGAGCAAAGGGGAGCATCTCCTGCAGCTGGGCTGCGAGAGCAGAGACACGGGCACCGCGCAAATGGCTAGGAGGGCATGGGCTCAGGCAGGCCAGCCAGGGAAGAAGGTTCCTGGCAGGCTCATTTCAGTGGCATTTATTTTAGAGGAGGGCTGATAAGATGCTTCAGCAAGCCCCAGCCTCAGCTCTGTTTTGACTGCATTTTCAATTAACTTTCGATTGTTGTTCTCATTTATGCAAGCTGCAGTTAGAGAGAGAATACAAAATGTTCATAAAAACAGTATAAAATCCTTCAAAATATCTACTTTTCTGAACTTGTACTAGTCAGAGATTTGTGAACAACACCTTCACACCCAGACTGTACTCTCAGAGAGAAATTTCAGGTAATATCCCTGCTCTGACATAGCCCAGGCTCCCCGCTCCAAGCTCAGTGTCTGCTGCAGCATGAATTCAAACAGAGTTCACATCCCAAAATGGGGAGCATCTAGTTTGAATATGAAACAGTGATCTCTACCACTTACTAACCATGTCCATATCCTCTTTGCATGTATAAACAGTGGGGAAAAAAAACAAGAAAACACTTCTAAATGCAATGTACCCCACTCTACAGCCAGCACTCAGTAGTTTTATAAACAAGAGTGATTTGATAAGGCAATTCTTCTGAAAAAATAATCAGAGTATCATGCCAGGAGAGCAGCTTTAACATTCTGGAGTGCTTTAGCTATGCCATTCTCACAGCAGACAAGAAAGCCACTTGGTGATACATACTCACATCTTTTGGGTAGTCCCCAACAGCATTCACTTCTGAATACAGTGAGACATGGTCCAGCAGTATGACCAAGACTGATGTGACAGACTGTCAATCTCCCTGGCTTTAATTTTCTAAGAAGAACACCCACCACACACCTGCTAAGGAGGGTGATGAGACAGTTCCCACCTTGGCAGTAGAAAACCAAGGCTCAGAGTTTAGCAGCCACAAAAAATATCCAGGTGTCCTCTGTCCTAAATCAGTGGCTCAGCCATAAGACAATCCTGCTATTCCAACTGTGGGGTGACTAGATTTTGAGTAGAACGTTGATTCCATAATAAAAATGTCCACACGGTCACCTGGCACAGAACTTGGAGCTGTAATCTCAACATGGTCTAGTCTATTAGGCATAAAAAGAACATATAGAATATCAATTTGATATCTCCCTTGCAAATTTTATTTCAATCCTCTTTCACTTCTAGCAAGTTAACCCAAAGGGTGGACTATTTAATACATGGGAGATGAATGGCAACTGAAAAGAGGGTTCTGTAATCATATTTAACAGCCACATGCAGTCACCTGGCATTTAACATCAGAGCACTGAGTTTGTTAGAGGAGCCCCACAGCGCTGCAGCTCTCTCAGGAGCAGATCTTGCGAGTTAGAGACAGCAGACATGGAGATCTGCTCCTCGGGGGTGCTGCCATCACATGCAGAGTTGTGCATGTGGTTCGTTAAACTATTGCATGCTCCCTCCAGGCAGGAAATACAGGGCAGTTACATGATCCTTCTTTCAGAAGGTTCTCTTCAGTTACCTATGCTCACAGAAAGCCTCAAATCTCCCTGAATCCCATTACAGTAACACTTATCTGAGCATTATTTATCACCCTGCTACTGCTGTTAGCAATTGCTCCCCTCTCTCCAGCTCTTGAGGAGGGATTCATCACACCTGGCATCAGCATCCAGGTCCAGCTCGTCAGCTGGAGTCCTGGGCAGTCAGAGGAGACTGGTACCTCTAAAGAGTTGCTCAACCCATCCTCAGACAGGACTGTACGATACATGAGATAAATGAACGCAGAGACACAACCAGCGTGGCTAATATTGGATCTGCTGCATCCTGCTCCCAAGCTGTCAGCTGCCTCAGGCAGGCCCCAGAGCGCGCGTGGTCCCCAGGCAGACCCAGTGCACCAGCCTCCACATTAACCACCCCCTAATCCACATAGGCTCCTGCATGGCTTCTACTGCTGCAGGAACTGAACGTTTTCCAAATATATACTCTCGTGGGAGATAGCTCGATACTTCAAGCAGGCCACTTTGGGCTGGAAACAGCCCAGCACAGCTGGGAACTTGGTACATGCCAACAAAATGAAAACAATGCCTGGTTTAAAGAATGGATTTTTTTATTTTAATGGAAAAAGCCGAAATGAGATCAAAATCACAAAACTTGCTGGAGTTAAACCCAGCAAGTACGGACCCTCCGAACAGCACCCTGGCAAATTCACCAGAGACCCAGCCACAGACGCACACACTTGAACCGATTCCACACCCGTGGAGGATCTTGCCTACAATACTCATTCTTGGGCAAGAGCATCCATTCCCCTGAAGCAGTTCTGCAGTAATTTCTCTTGCACCTGTCAGCACTTAACTCACTGGGACCTGATCTTTGAAAGGCCCTGAACTACACAGTCACCATGCAAAGAGCTGCTGACCAAATCAACCAGCCAATCCTGCTGTCTTCAGAACAGGACACACAGGTAGGGAGCAGAAGCCAAACTTCATCTTAACATCTTGTTTGCAAAAGAAGTTAGAATTTTCCACAAGGCATTCAGTAAAGGTAACTTCTCTATAGAAAACTCTTTACACGTATTATTTAGGATGAAATTTGTGTTAATCAAGAATTTGTAGGTCAATGACTTTGAAAACCTTTAGGCTATAATTAAGTGTCTGAAATTCATATGAGAATCAACATGGAAATTAAAACCAATTACCTTGCAAAATAACACTGTGCCCTTCTGCAGCACCAAAAAATCTCAAAGTAACTTGAAAGCATTAAATAATTCTCATTACCCTGGGACTAAAAAATAAAACAGGATGCTTTCTACACCATGTTTTAAAGCTTGCAATGGACTATTCAAGCTGAAGTATGGGCCACAGTATTTTCAAAAATAACACAAATAACTTCAAATGTCAAATAATTTAGCAGAAATCTGTATTCTCACAGATTCTATATCATATAAAATAGAAATTTCTATGTCAATTCAGTAAGTTTACTTGGAGCAATTGTTATTTTGCTCATAAAAATTTTCCTGATATTACATAAAGACAGAAAAAAACAAACATGAGTTGCCCCCAAGGAGACTGGGTTTATATCTTGTCTATACTGAAGTCAGTGATTTCACTCTTATACTATCAGTGATGACACAAGGGGTTTTTTTGTTTGTTTTGTTCTTTTAATCAAATTCAAGTTCATCCAACAAATAGCCTACATACAGCCCACTTAAATCCTACTTTGAAAGACTTGTACTACATCCGTCCATGAATTTAGCAACTTTAAATTTTCTATTAGTTATGATCTTTAAGACAATTGTAGGTTTGGTAGGTTTATAAGACATTTAAGTTTACCTGCAGGCCAGTCACCTCTGTTGCCATAAATCGATATAGTCACAAAAACTGCATTAATTCACATCACCTCCTTTCTTTAGGGATGAGGATTCAGCACAGTATTCTAGCCATATGTTTAAATCCAAATATGTGGTTAGTCCTACTGAATTCAATAGACTATGAAATTAGGTGCGCATCTGGCTGAATTTGGGAAAATATTCATACAAGTCATCTTGTTATTTCTATTCTCTTCTTCAGATGAAAAACACAGGAAAATATTAAGAGGAAAGTTACTTGCAGTGAAACAGACTGATTCTTTTTTCTTTTTGAGATAAATTTCTCAGCAAACAAAAAAATTGTATTACCAAATTTCTACTCTACTAGTGTACAACCATGTAAAGTTTTTATTTTACCTTTATGTATTTTACCTTGGCCCTAAACTAGAGCCAGAAGGAGAAATATTCTCTGCTAGTAAAAATGAACACAAGTCTGAACACGATAGAATTCAAGGAGAAAATTGTACATATACAAAAGTTACAATAAATCCTTTCCCAAATTACACGGAGGTGAATTACAACCCTTTGAGAATTTGAATGTCATTTTCCTGGTTCAAGTTTATAAAATGGTTTTCTCAAGTCATTTCCATGTTTTGTGGCCCATACTATCACTTCTGAGCAGCCCATAACTCCCTATAATAGTCTAGGTGATGCTACTAACCCTTAGTCGTGAGTCTTTAAAACAGAAAACATTTTAAGGCTCCATTCACATGGAAGTGCTTTAGGTGGCGAGTGCATTAGTTCTGGAGGTGGTTGGGGCCTGGTTCGCCTTCCCCGCTGCACGGTGAGGGGAGGCTCGCAGCTGCAGTTTGTGCCAAAGACAAGTCAGCACGGCTCCCAGGCTTTTGTCTGTTTTCTGCTGACAGTGGATTGCAAGGTGACTTGGACAACTGGGTTAGTGAGTTACCAACCAAGAGGAAGCAACAGAAGGGGTAAGATCGAGGCCCCTGTCCAACCAGCTCAAACGGGCAGAGCGGCTGCAGGGCCAGCGCCGGGCTGCGTGCCTCCCCTCGGCTCCTCCATTGCATCCAGGAGCCGAGTCCCCAGAGCCGCGGCGCTCGCTTACCCCACGCATGGCAGGATCGGGGCCCCATCACAGACTTCTGGACCAGCCTCTAGGACCTCTGCCAACTGCTGTGCAGCTAAATACAGTGACCCTCAGCTCCCACGCGCCTCGGAGAGCACAGCATCCCCCTAACTCCTGCCATCCCAAAGCTCCTCATCAGATGCAGTATTTTAAGACATCTAGCACAAGAGTTGTATGACAGCCACTCAGCATGAAAATAGTCATTTTTCCCCCCATTACACAGTAAATAAATTACATTCCATTTTCTGGGCAAAGCTTTTCAATTCCATTTCCATTCAGAAGTTTTAAAAGTTCACATTGTCAGAGGAGTCCAATCTCATTATGATGAGATCTGTGTCTGAAGCAGTGTTAAAAATATATATCTAGATGAAGCTGCAGCTTCTCCCAAGAGGATGCTTTTAAGGAGGTAATCAGATGTGAAGCCTTTTATGCAGTGCAAGGCAAAAGCCCTTTGGTCTTTCGTGTCAAGAGTCCTTGCATTTTATTTTCTAGAGTTTGTCACATACCTTCCACTTCTCCCAAGGTACTAGAAAATAAGTAACAAGTTTTCTAATGTATCTTTTTATTCTTAAAAGACTTGTATTGAGAGGCAAGGTCTAACCAAGATGACAAATGCTTATTTTATACTGGTTGCAATCAGCCAAACAATTAAGTTTTTATGGCTTTAAGATGTCTCCTGAGCCTTCACTTTTTTTTTTTTTTTTTTTTTTTTAGAATGCAGGTCAGAACAGAACCAAAATAAAAACCTACAGACCCCTGTTCAAAAGCAGCTCTGCATTTCCTACTGTCCCAGGGCAGCTGATTAATTCTGCTCCAGCTTCATACTTTTCTTACTTTCCTAATTATGCTCTGTTGATTGCATGTTTAAGTTCCAACAGCAACAACCTCTGATCTGTGCCATTTTTTAAATAAACTGCTACTACTTTCTAGCAGATCCAGTCCACAATGGACAGATTTACCAAGATAGGAAGAAAAAGAACCTTATTAAACAAAAACAAACAAAAAAAAGTGTAACAATGCCTAACTTGTAGTCTGCAAACATTTATCACTTGTAATTTCACTCTTTTTGATCTTAGTACTGGTATACTGAGATATGTTTTTATTTACACAATGGAATCCTAAAAGTAGCTAGCTGATGCAATCTCTAATGTTATTACCTGTATCTTCCCAAACAGTTGTTTTCAGGCTTTGGGAAGGCACAGTGGAAAGAAGAACAAGGATGACACATGGCCTTACTGAAGTTAAACATTTTCTATTTAAACTGCAAAGAATATTCAAGAGCAGGTGTCCCCCTATTTAAGAGAAATATCTGAATTTCCTGTTGCCCCTCCTTTGAAATACACAGGATTTCTGTGCTCTCCCCCCTAAAAAGTTAGCTCCCCCTTTTTCCTCAACCTTCATCTTTCCTAGCCTTCTACTAGCTGAGTGCAATTAAAACTAGACACATGCATAAATGAGGGGCCAAGAAAAAACAAGTCATGTACAGCAAGAGGCACCAGGAACAACTGGAGAAATTAGGATCGCTGCTGCTATTTCTCAATTTCCATGGCATGTTGTCACAGAGTACACAGTCACTGCAAGGCAAGACTAGGTCAACATCCACAAACAGGCTATCAGATGGCAGCGTCTTGACCTCTGACGCTCTTTGCTCTGATACTGCGCCACGAGGGTGGGAAGGTACTTCTGCCAGGCTTGATGAACACTGTGTCTGATGGTGGCGATCTATTTAAAAATAACTTCAAAAAGCAAGGAAGGGACGATGATTTTAACCCAAGATCCTACAAAACATTCACTGCCACAAATAAACGTGGCTGCATGAGGGCAGGAATAAAAAGCAGGGAGACAGGATGCAGGCTCTCTCCAAAACTGCCAGAAAGCTGTAAAAGGTGCTCCAAACCACACTCCAAAGACAGACAGCGTCATAACATGTCCCTGGTTATGCCCCCCTCCCTTTCCTGGCACAGCATGAACAGGTTACCCTGGATAAAAACTCCCGGAGATAAAACAAGTTGCTGGGCTATCTCTAACAGCAACTGCAGTACCAGCACTGGTTCAGGTCATGGGATAAGGGCAGAAGGGTGGCTGGGTTTGTTTTTGTTTGTTTTTAAACAGTGCCTCTCCCCCCCCCCAATATAAACTTTTTGAAAAATTAGTTTGAAATACCACATTCTGGGTTGGAAATAAGTTTCAGATTTTACCTTGCAGCACTTCTTAAATTGCATTTTATTTACTTCCTGATACATCTCTGACAAACAAAAAATAGTAACATCTGCCTGAAAAATTGGGGGATTTTGGTGAGTAAAAATTTGGAGGTTTATTTTAACTGTCTTCTGGCTTTGATGGCTTCTGAAAACACTCAAGTCATTTTCAAGCTTTTCTCTGCAATCAGAACCATTAGAAATGAGTTCACCAGAAACTTATAGCCAGTAAAAGCATGCTGGGTTAGATGGATGTTTGATTGTACCTTCTATGACAACATTAATGTTTTAAATGAACTTTGCAATTCTCATCCAATAACCTGATTCCAAGGTTGGCATTTAAAGAAAGTATCACAAGACTACTAAAACCCAATTACATGAAAGATTGATAGGAGCCACCTTAGCTCTAAGTATCTGGGGAAGAGGCACATTTAAGTTTTGAAGTTATTATATGTAAATGTAAAGATTGAGCAGCACAACACTTGCACATGCTCCTGCTTAATTTTCCTCCCTAAGAATTTCCCTCCCATTATTAGTAGTTTAGTAAATTCACTCCTCCTCCTGATCAAAATGAGCAAGGAAAGTGTTGCATGCAAATGTTTAAAGTAATATGTACCTTTAATTTTTAAAGTCTTCAGAAAAGATCAAGATAGCCTTTTACTTTATTCACACATACCTTTACCTATGATTAATCCTTGTAAAAATTCAAACACACCCACATCCCAAATCATAATGGCTCTAAGAACAACTTGGGCTAAACAAAAAATGTTGATATTCCCACAAAGGTCACAGCTTGCAATTTTAAAGGTGAGAAACCAACTTCTTAAAATAATACGTCAGAAAATTATAGTAAAAGACTGAAGTTTGAAGCACCCAGGTACACATGTGTTCCTTTGTTAGGGTAGATGGTAAATTTATTATCATCTTAGGCCATCTTATCTGATGGATTTATCAGTGTTGCCCGTCTCTGCAAATGGATTTTTGTTGTGCACAACAGACTTTATTGCAGCAATTGTTTTAGGAACATTTTTTAAATCCAAACTAAATCCTACCAAGAGCACTGGAAAAGCTTCCTTTTGGATTAGTAGGATCAAATTTCTCAAACAAGAATTCACTACTCAGTGTGTCTTTTTTAGAATGATTTGGCATGCAAATTGTAACTTATGCACTTTTAATCTGCATAATAAAAAGGAGAAGTGCTCATAGGAGGCATTCAGAAATCTTCTGAAGGCTCTACCAGTATGGGTTTCGAAATTTAACCTTAGCTTCAATTCACTTTTAATAAGTTGCACTGTGTATCTGTGTCTCTTGATCCTGGCACTTTCCTTTTAATTGGGATTTTCAGATATTTATTGTTCTTCAGCTCTCATACCGAAAAGGTCTTGTCCTGAGAGATGCCTTTCAGGCATCTAGGACCTTTCCTTACATGATTGAGTAATACAATCACAAAAACCCCCACCAAAACAAAAACCCCAAAACCAGACTCACAGAATGAACATTTACAGAATCATTTCTTCTCTTAGATCCATATTCCTCAAAGACTGTAGCCATGTGCCTATATATTATTTGACAGGTAAACTACCCTGAGCTTCATTTGAAGTTGCTTACGTTAATTTCAAACCACCCTTGGGTGATCTGCTTTCAACTCATACAGATGTTGAAGTAACTAACAGTTGTATTAGCTTTTACTTTGGAACACTACACAAATATTAATACATTAATCTCTGTAACACTCCTATGGGGCTCAGTGTCATCATCGCAAGGGAAGTATACCAAAGCACAGACTTGGATACACAGCGTTTAGGATGTGGGTTCATATAGCTGTGAAGAGCTTCTGCATCTGTAAAAGTCCTGTGCATGGACAGTTCAACAACACAGGATTTTCTAGTTTTAGGACTGGGACTCCAGATGAGGAAATCAAAATTGCTTTTCTGATACCAAAATATTTGGGGGCAACAAGAAGAGATCAGCCTTACTGATAAGATAAATTTCAATACTTCATTCCAAGTCATGCACTGAATTCAGACAAAGTTAACAATAGAGATTTAAAAATGAAATGCCTTTCTAAAATTTACTGGCCAGTAATTAGGTAAGGCTTTACAAGCAAGAGGAAACATCATGAATCCAAGAGAAATTGCACTTTTTTTCCCTAGTGATTATGTGGATCAAAAAAGTATTACTATCTATGCTCTAAACAACTCATGGGTACCACTTTGAGTCTCCTATCTCTTAATTAAGAATTTCCAGCTGTTTTCAAAGACCAACTCATTATAGGGTTGAAGTGATGTTGTATTTCCCAGCCAGAGAAGGCTTTACTTCTACTTAGCATGTGAATTAGTACCTTCATACAGCTGTTACGCAGAATTGAACCTCCATCATCTAGAGGATAAATTGCACAAACCATTTAAGTCCTTGGAAACATGTTAGTTGGTGATACAAGCAGATTAACTAATATTATTTGTGAGTATGATCAAGGGTGCATAGTAGATTTGCAGGCCCC
Source organism: Apteryx mantelli (assembly GCF_036417845.1). NCBI lineage: Eukaryota > Metazoa > Chordata > Aves > Apterygiformes > Apterygidae > Apteryx > Apteryx mantelli. Next base: position 15,126,212 of record NC_089999.1, read on the forward strand.
ATGCCGCCTGACAAGACATTTCAAACACAGTTGAAGAGGGGGTGTCAAACGGACAGTAATACAAAGATTGAGAGCCAAATTCACAGCATACATACACACTCTTGCCACAGTCAGACTTTTCCAGGCACAAATATTGGAGAATGCTCACTCCCCCACACGAGCATTGGGCCTTTATGGTTACTGCTTATTTCCTCATGCTTATCATGGGAAAATTTCCTGAAAGTAATGCCAAACCAGGCATTATTATATAGACAAAAATGCATCTTTTCAATGGCCAACAGGTTCAGAACACAGCCAAGAGGAAAGGCTTTCTTCCTTTTCTGCAAAAGTATTAGAGAAAATAGATATTGAGACATCATTTTGGGGGGTACGAGGAGTAAATCTGAAAAACTCCTGAGGAGTTCTTGTTTAAAGCAGTGGAGAATTTTTAATATACACTCTACTGCATCAAGCAATTTCATTTCAGCAGGTAGCAGTAATTTTATTCTCAACTGACAATATAGATTTGCCTTTGTCTCCAGTCTCTCAATGGGATAGGAAAAGCAGCAACGGGGCACAGGGGAATGATGTGTTTTTAAAAAATACCTTGTTTAAGAAGTTGACAAGTATTTCCTCAGTCTGCTGCTTGGATTTTTCCATTATGAATCACTGCAGCTTAGGTAAATGAGGTCACTGGGTTTGAAATGCCAGGCTTCATTATCTCTCCACACTCAAGCAGTTTGACTAGCTCCCATGTCAGTAATTGGTTCACCTGATATTAATAACAAGCTCCCTGCCTGTAGAAACAATCTATTCATACAATGCTAATGGGAGAAAGAATGGAAATGAAGAACTATGTGAGTAAACAAACTATGAGGTTATGTTGTTGTTGCCTATTAAGTGCTGAAGGACCATTTGCCAAGGATTCAGAGAAGACAATTCAAGAAGCCATTTCTGATATATAAAGGAATTTAAGAATTGAGCTAAGTTTCAGCAGCCATAATTAGTTTGTTGTGATTGTGGTAAAAAAAACCTTTTCTGAATACTCACATGAATATTTTGGAATAGTTGTCTATTTCAGGACAGTAAACAGAGGATTGCTTTAGAGACAGAGAGGGCAGTGCCAGAGTACTGAGCAATAATATGCCCCGATTACAGGGAAAATACTCAGAGGACTGCCTTATTTCGATGCAAAATAAAAAATAAAGAGCCTTTGCAGCTATTGGTCTAGATAGCAGAAAGGTAGGAAGAGTTTTTCAAATGCAGCTAACTTTTTTTCTCCTTGATACTGCCAAATTGCTTTTTGCATAGCCTTCTGGTAGAGAAATTGAAACTGGCCAGTGTCCTATTTTTGTTCTTTAGGAACCAGCAAAAAGTTCATGGAAGGAGTTGCTGTACCAGTGGGATTTTTAAGTGCATTCAATATTGGATTAGCCCTGCTCTCTCTGGAAGCAACAGGAATCCCAATGTTAACTTGGATACAGCCAAAAGTTAAGCCAAAATGAAGCTTTAAACTTTTGAAAAGCTGCTCTGGATGAGCAAGAGCCAATATTTTACTAATTAAGTGTTGAATTGTTTTTTATATATATTTTTTTTTCTTTAAAGACATTCACTATGAAAGTCATTCATGTTAACCAGAACCATCTCACTGAAGATGAGGATTTCTCCTTTTGCATGCATTAATGCATCAGTTTTCTTTTCTATCCAGAAACTAATCTAGGCTTCCTTCTCCCGACACACCCACATTCCAACTATTTCTAAGGAGAATTACAGCCCCACACCCATTAGAGCACTAGTGAGCAGATGGTGATGAGGACAGGGACATGCTTGTGACAGCCCTGGTGCTAAAAGGAATCATGTCCTAAGGCCCCTGAGGGAGCCCAAAGTCAACTGTGCAGATCCCTGCTGTTCTCAATGAACAGTTATCTGCATGACTAATGCAAGAATGGGACTGATGTCTACAAAACCTCTGGGGCAGGGACTGCTTTTTTACTATATCTGTGTACACAGTGCTTAGGATAACAAACCTTGATTGGTGCTGCAGCTATAGGTAGCATATGAATAATAGTGAATTAATAATAGTACATTCCTGAATAATCTCAAGTGCATTTTGTCACAGCTAATAGTACCATTACAGAGATTTGAAAGGAATGATAGAGAACATACAACAATATGAGAAGATTCTGCCCCCTCCCCATTCCAGCTGCTTAAAGCAATTAGTCTGGCAGTGTTTGCATTGTACCTACTGCAACATGGAATATCTCAAGTCAGCACTTTGCAAGCATTTCAGCCTTAAGATTAAACATTTGGTGAGAAGCTAGTGTGTTGAAGAGACTGTATCAGAATGTAATTTCCTAAAATTTACGGAGCTTGCTGAAACATCAGTTTATCCTTTAAGGTTCAACACAAAAAATTTGGGATGGAAGCCAAGGTTGGTGGCTTAATCACTAAGTAAAATGCTGTCCTGCAGCTTGCCACTCCACTTGGAAAAAGGGTCTCAGATTTTTCACATTAAAATAAAACATGAAAGTGGGAGGAAAAAGCCTAACAAGCTACAAGGGCTTTAACAAAGTGAACAGATAAAAATGGTTTCTGTGTTACAATTTATCTAACAGAATAGCAACACTTCATGAAAAGTATATTTTCTGATGTAGTTCAGGAAGGACAAACTCTTGAAAATATTTAACCTACCTAAATGCCAAACCCTCATAACAAAATGATTCTCTACAGGATTTTACTCAGACCTAGTTTTCCAGATTAGTTTATCCATTTACTATTCAGCATTTGTAAAATTCCTACTGCAAGTAGTCCACTCTCAGTATCTGCAGTTCCCCAGCTGTGCAACCCAGCCTCACATGAGATCAACTTCCTTCTCTTAAAGACAGTGACAGAAGAGAGGTGCAAAACACAGCTCTTGGGCTCCCTCAGGATTGGGCCTCACTTACTGGCCCAGATTGCTGATCTCCCTTTATCATACTTCCAGAAGCCTCAACACCTCTCCAGTTGTGCTTGGCAGGGCGCCTCTTCCTGGTCAGCAAACAGCTGAGAAGCAAGCACTTCTCTACACTGCAGCCCCATCACATACCCACTTGACCAAAGCCTAGCAGTGCTTAGCCCAGCTGAAATTGTATTTTAAACCCTCAAGTCAAGCAGACTAGCAGTCCCAAGGAAAATGTGGTTTCCCTGTAGGGCACCCAGAAGTTGCATTACTTCTTTTTAAGCTATTTTTAAATCCAGAAGCCTGTTTCTCTCTACACACTCAAGCTTGAGTTTGCATTATTACCACTTTTCTGTGCTTTTCAGTGGCCAGAGTATCTTGACAGACTCGCACTAGAAGATGCTATCCTTTTTTCCCCCCACTGACCATGCCTTCTGAAAGGTAACCTTCTCTTCCCTCCTCACCATACTCAGCTCCTCCGTAACAGAACAATTTTCTTGACAATGATGAGTAACAGCTTATCTCTGCAAGTAATTCTGATCAGGAAACAGATGGCCCACCATCCAAGACACAACACAATGCCGTCCGGTACGAGTATTAGTGGCTCAGATGCTTGTTTTTCATTAGAATAGCTGATGTCTGACCTGGTTACTTAAAAACCGGTGTTCACATCCTCATCTGAATTGGTGACCCTTTGTGATGACAGTCCATCTCTTTGTATTTTGGGTCACGTACGACCATCATCTTTTGTTGAAGCACCTTTCTAACAGAGTCAGATGTCTGAAGCAGCAGCCGCTCCACCTCACATACTGACACATCTCACTACATGAAACAAAGTCAGATTTGGGGTATGGCTTTCCCTGATTATTGGTGCTGCCAGGTTTGCAGCTCCCTAACTGGCATAATTAAAGGTTTTGATCTCTTATCAGTTTCCCATTCTGTGGGGCAAAGATAAGGAAACCGAGAAAAGTCAAGAAAGCCAAGAACAAAGGAAGCAGTAAGAAAAGCCGAAGCACAGATAACATAGTATCAAAAAACGCAAAGAGCAAGAAAGATCCAAGACCAGTGCTGACCAGAGCATAGGCTGGAATTCCGAGCAAAGACATTGCCTCTTGTTTGATTCCTGCTGCTCTGAGGACAACTCCATGTTCCTCGTGAACAAACAGAGCTCCATCAAAGGAGCACTTGACCCCAGCACCATGCTCTCCTCAACACCTGCAGCTGGCATAGGTCAAAAGAAAGCAGTGCATCAGCTGCTAATGGTATTCCTGCCTCTGCTACAGCATCACCATCAGTTGTATCTACCGTAAGGCCTCAGTTCCTGACTCTTGGTAACAAGCTTCAAGTCATGAGTCACATCTCCCTTTTGTCCAGAAAAACTAATTTATGACTGAATCATCTTAGAAATTAGATAAACTTGTGAATGAGGATGAACTGGTGTATGGCACATGGCTTACCTAAGACAACAGTAGCTAGCTGTAGTGGAAACACAAGAGATCTTTATCATGAGGCACTAGTGGCCTCGGACAAACGCCTGGCAATGTTTAGTACTATTTAGCTCTGTATAAACAGAATGCAGCTGCCTGTTATATAAGTTGTTTACATAACAAAGGAATGGATGTGAAAAACAGGACACTATGGAATAAAAGCAGGGAAGTCCCTGTCAGCTTGAGCCTCCGTACTGATAGGACTCTGCAGCATGCTGTACACCAGAAGGGCCTGTCTGATGCCATCACCTTGGGATACCAGCATCAGAAGGACATATGATACCATCTAAGTCAATTACTATCAGCTCCATATTGCTCCTGTCTCTTCATCAATAAACAATCTCTTCTGCCCACATCCTGAGCATGGTGTTTTTTCCTCAAATCCTCTTTTTCTGCCCAACAGCCAGACAGAATACCAATGTCTAGTCCTCTTGACCCACATCTAAAATGTCATTGTGGATTTCATCTAGTCTCTGGCTACAATTGCCAAAAAAAAATCATTCTCAGTTTTGAATCAAGGATTATTCCAGCTGCATTTAAAATTCAACTCAAAGCAATCATGCTTTACACTCTCTGCACACAGATATTGGAGACAAAGAGCAAAAAGAACCAAACTCCTGATCTTTATTTTATTAATTCCTAGCTAGAGCTGCTGATTTAGGATTGTGTGCCAAATAGCTATGAATTCCAGCAAGAGAGACACAAGAGACAAGCTACTGGAATGAAATTATTCTAAGGGTCTGGCTTCTGTTAGAGAGCTTAAAAAAGAGGAAAAAATCCACAAACCACTGAAATCATAACAATCTTTGCCGAGATCTTTCCTCAGCTAAGGATTGGACCATTCCACACTATCATCTTGCAATAAAGTCAGGAAGGGCTCTGCTGTCATTATCAGCATGGCCAGAACATCGCTTCTTAGGGTCCAGATATCCCGGGGGAGCTGGGAAGTTAGTCAAGGGTGTTCATATTTCATACCCTAAAGGTCCATGCTGCAGACAGAACCATGTACTTTCCTGTTTACCATAATTTGAAAAAGGAAACCTACTTTAGATATTAATGAAAGATTATCTAACACATTTAGAATTATATACCCTTGCATTGATCCAGTATCTACTGGCTGCAGTCAAACTTTTTTTTTTTTTTTTTTTTTAAAACTACCAGTTGCTGCTATTGAAGAGATGCTGCTGGTAAAGTTAATGAAAGCCCTAAGGCATCCTTAGTTCAAGCAGACTCTTCTTTACTGCTTCAAGACATCTACAGCGATTCACGAAAAGGAAAGAGCTCCAGAGTGGTACTAAATATAGCTATAGCCCTGTAGATATTAGAAGCGGGTACTTATGAGTCAGTGTAAGCAATGTCTTTTATCTTTCTAGATGTCCATCTACTACTCAGTGTCTCAACATACTGCATCTTGGGGTCTTTTGTTCTTTTCGGTACGATGTTTACCCTTCAGTGGAATGATATGCTCCATTGGCAAAAACATTTCAGCTACACAAAATGTTATATAATTGCTTCCTTATATTCATGATCACAACATTAATACAAGAGGTATTTGAATTTACATGAAATGCAAATAGTAAGTTGCTTGACTTCTGATTTGGAGCTGTGTATTGTATACCCAGGCTTCCTTGGCTCAGCAGGAATTCAGGCCAGGCTCTCTTTGTATTATCTATTGTGGTTATTATCCAGAGCTTTTCTAGCCCTGCCAGTAGTCACAATGCTGAACCTCAGTGCTCCAGACTTGCTAAGGTGCTGCAAGTGCAGCTGGCTGAAAAGCAGGACTGTGTTTTAATCATTAGCCAGGTATATCCCCTTCCCAGAAAGCTTTTGAGTAGAGAACTGCTTGAACTAGAATGAAATGGCAAATTTCTTGAAGAGGAAAGCACCACTTTATGTTATAAAAACACTGTCTGTTTGCACTACCTTCTGGAGATACGCATCTGTACTAATGACCTGTTTCTGAGAAAAGTAGAAGATGACCAGAGCCAGAGCAGGCTGATGCACTACAGGATCAGTGGTGGTTAGGGAAGCTCTGGTTAGGGCAGCACAGTGAGCAAGTGGGAAGTTCCTCCAGAAACAACTTCTCTCACAAAAACAAATACACACCACCACCCACCCACAAACCAGAAAAGCTGGAACTGGAGTAAATGACTACAAAAGAAATGCAATTATTAAATTCACAGGACTGGAAGAAACCTTCTTTTATTTCAGCTGTGTTGGTTCTCACTCTTCATTTATGTTAGAAATAAGGATAGAAGTCAAAGCATTGCTAGAAGTAGCTGCTAATACCCCAACCCTGCTTGAGCTTTCCCATGTTTTGTTGGGAGCCATTGTCGATATCAGCACAAAGCATTATTATAATCCTCTCCAGTATCTCCTGAAGTGACAAAAATCTACCCTCAAAATTAACCCCAAATGATCCTCACAAGAACTAGGGAGCATTCCTTGATTCTGGGCTGCCCTATCATCTACCCGCTATTTGCGGAGATAATACTCAAAGGCTTCTTCCTCTTTGAATCTTCAAAAGGAGACTATATCAAACAAAAGGACAGAGTGCTAACGTCTCTTCACTCTGGTGTCAGAGTCCCCAGTAGAGAAATGAGTAAGAATGACATCAAACATGGAAAGAGGAACTTTTCTCACTTTCTCCAGAAAGTGACACAAGACACTCTAGGCACCAACATACTATGCATCTAAGGAAAGTGTCAAACATGGCAAGGAAAACTAAATGGGAACATCAGAAAAACAGTTTAATAAATTCCTCCATGTGTCAACCATCACAGTTAAGGAGCTTCTAAGGTGCCTTGCAATGAACTGCACTTTTTCTCAGGCATGTCATTGGTTTCATTGTGGTTCACTTAACATATAATACCAGATTCAGCTTGAGTAAAGGTATAAGAATATAGCTGTAAAGTTATTTTGGTACTCACTTCCCATATTGCTCTGGTTTTACACCACTACTGTTATGCTGATGGCTTTGCACAAATGGTGGCTATACCTCCCACCTATTCCTGATGGTCAGCTTTTTTCAGTGCCAATGGCCCTGCTGAAACAAAGTTTATGTTTTTGTTTGCTTTTTAAGCCACCACTTACTCTCTCTTCCAGCCTTTGGCATGAACTCATGACAAACATGTCCCTCCTTACTGCCTTTCTCTCTTCACCTGTAATTCTTTCAGCCTCCCCAGCCAGGTCCATGCTTTGATAAAAGAAAGCTGAATGCTATATAGCAGTTAAGAATTAACACGTTAATGAATTTTCTAAAGTAATTGAATTTAACATTACAATCAATGGTACTGATTGACTTGGAGATAGAAAATTGCAAAAGGACAATTAGAATCACTTCTGCAAACAAAATCCTTTGTTATTAATTAAGGTAAAGATTAACTGTCAGTCGTGTTTACTAGCAGCAAGTTTGAGATTTACCTGATAATGGTCCGATATAAGTTATCTTGCTGCTGTAATGTGATATTGAGCAGACATCTTTGAGCTGACAGTGTCTAAGGATACCTGCCACATGAAGCAATGCACAACAGAAACCTACTCTTTAGCTGACACTGAGAAAACAAGTCATCCCAATTTTGATTGCTCAGTCAATAAAAGATGTATAAGGTATTTAAACTCTCTAACCTTATGTCTTGCAAAAATGCCAATTCACAGGAAACAGACTCCCTAATATCCATGTCTTTACTTGCTGGCCAAAGTCACAATATTGTTAGAGCTGATGCTATTCGAAAATAATCAGCAGGGAAAAGAGTAGAAGAAATTGAGCAAGTCCTTGCAATCAAACACTTTCCATCTGATTGTTATATCTCACTATCTGTTATGAGCAGCCTCATACCTACTGAATATACTCCCTGGGAACAGCCATGTGAGTAAGCAAGGAATTCATTTGGAAAGCGTATTCTATTACTCACAGAAAGCACCAACTGTCACACTGGAAACCCTTTTGGTAAATAACCTTTCTGGGTCAGACATTAGCATTGCACTCTGGTTAATTATATCAGTGGAAGAATATTAATAGCAATTCTTACTTCATAACCATTCATTTCAGACTAAGAGCTTTCACTCCAGCAATTTATCCAGCTGCCAGCCTTGAACTTGCTATTTATCATAGTCTGAGGGCGCTACAGATGCTTAACAAGTCAAGGCCCAGTCCTATCTCTTTCATAGTAATGCACCTGTTGTTTAGAGCAAAGTCAATTAAATCTATTACTGTTGATTACATTGCCTACAATTAGGTGCTTGGTATGTAGTGAAGGCTGAACTCAGTAATATCCTCTGGTTTGGATACCTAAAGTAGTTCAGAGTTCCAATTTGAAAACACAACAGGCAAGGAAAGAAAATCCTTCCTGTTAGTCAGATCTCTTCTCTACCATCTTGCTAAAATGCATACAGGTGTATTAAGTGATATTATACCCCTACCTTGCTCAGAAAGCATAACTTGCAATATACTATTTTTTGTCAGAATCATCCTCTCAAGGATGTTAGAACCCAGCCTAGCTGAAAACTGAATAGGGAAGCAAGGATTTTTGCTGAAATCTAGTGGAGAAAAGAAAAAACCTTTTGGTCAGAGTTTATCAAATATTTGAAGGATTTCCGAGACAGACCCAGACTCCTTGCATATGCTGGACAGACTTAATATGACTGTTAATGGTTAGCTCTGACATTAAAACATAGGAAATTAAGAGTATAGTATTTTTTTTTTTTAAAGAGACAATATTGTCACACATTTTTTATTTCATTGGAATAGTCTCATAGATTATGAATATTTGACTTGGGGCCACATCAAATAAGCAAAGATGGTATGGACAAGGCTGATGAGCTTGGTCCTTTTCTACTAGCATTTCTGTAACACATGGAGACCTTAAATTAGGTGAGATCCCATTGTCCTAACCATACTAGATCTGGTCCATGCCCTGCACAAATACGCAACACAAATGAAAGACCATTCTGCCTCTTATTCCATGTCTAGCAAGTGCAAGAACCAAGTAAGATGCTTAGAGGAATGAAGTGACTTGCTCAAGGTCACATGCAGCATCTAGAATACAGCCTTTCCAAGATGCAGCTGTCTGCCTGGCCACTGCACCATCCTGCCTCTTATTCCATCATCAACAAGCACAAGAACTGAACATGGCATCGGTTTCTAAACCTTGCAAAAGAAACTTGCATATTAGACTTCCACTTCAAGTCTCAGCAAAGTATGAATTATTATCCCACAGTGGCCATCTAAATCTCATAATGGCACACACTAGGCACTATGTAATGATATCTATACTGTAGAGCCTTCTTCCAATAATAAAAAGGACATAATGTTCAATTTAGTAGGTATAAGCCTGTTATTCTCTCAGATCATTAGAAATTTCAATTTGCGAAACAAAATGGGTATGGATGTCCCCCCACTAACTGACTTCTCGAAGTGCAGAATTTATTGCTCTACCTGATGTTTCTAATTCATGCTATGGTTGGAGGAAGCATTCGTTGCTTGGAATACACACTAACATGCCTCTGAGTTTTTTGGAAAACATGCAGTTGCAGGAATCATTCATTACTCAGATTCACCTAATGATTTTGCAGTTGTGCGGATGATTTCAACACTACAAAAAGAAAAGGAGGGAGGTGCTTTAACAGATGCAAGGACACAAAGCTTACATGGTTATCAGTGCAAAGTGAGTTACTAATTCCTGTGGGCAAATTTCAATAGCACCATTGAAAGGCTTCTGTGACAAAAGCAATCTAACAAAAATACCCCCCCCCAAGCCAAACAGTCTCTCAGAAGGAAATGCCATGCTTTTTGATATAATTGTTCAAAAGTGAATATAGACTTCAGACCATCTGGAGGCTCTGCTGACTTTATTCAGAGATAAAGACAGTCAATGCAAGTGAGGATCAGACCTAAGAATAAGCCAGGTGGCCATGTGGGATACAGCAGTAGCAGTGACCTTTCGTCCTCGAAACTTGAAGAGTCTGAATCAAAGTCCAGTGAGATCAATGAAAGTCCAAGGATCTCATTGGGCTTTGCTTAGATATGCCATTCCATGCAATGCGCTTTATACGGCTTCTGAATTAATGGTTTCTGTACACACCATTCCCTCCCAGAGACTCTACTGTGCCAGCCTTGGAATAGAGAAAGAATAGACAGCTAGAACAGAGAGAAGGCAATGAAATTCAACCACAGCAGTTTTTTAAAGTTTTGCTATTTAATGAAAATATTAATATCCAAGTTAAATTCAGATACTTCCTGCATACACTGATAGCAACCTTAAAACATCAGTTAGTGCTTTGAAAAGGCAGCCATTGGGAGAATGGAACCATCATCCTGCTGGGACTGATGCGGTTTACATGGTCAAAAGAAAAAAAAAATGCAGGTGAGCAAGACATGAGTTGAAAATGATTATCTTTGTTCTTTCTTGACAGCAACATGACATCTGTCACAGTTGGATGCTGCGTCTCTTACTCGGCCAGTGACAGGCAGCATCAGAGAACAAGCAATGTTAGTATTATTAGTTGCCTTTGCCACAGTTGCATACAAGGGTTCCAGGCCCATTAAAGCAGAAAGGAAGGTGTCAAGATTCACTGTTATTTTTTGTGATTTTGTCCCCCAGGGCTTCAAAGGGTGAAAGCAAAATTGGGATTTCAGAACCACTCAATGTCCAGCTGAGCATGAAGCTAAGCCATAAAATTTTCAAGTCAATTAGCACAGTAGGAAGGCACTGAGGACTTCTGAAAAACTGGCCCTTAATTTAAATGCCTCAGTGAAAACTGGGCTCTCAAACAGAGTCTGGACTTTTAATATACCTCCGTTTACTAGCCGAGTTATGCTTCATGTTCAGGAGAATGTTTTTTGTCACTAGTGAAATGCTCTGTAAAGATTAAACATTGTATCTAGTCATATCTACCTAAAGCAACTGGTTGACCCAAATAGTTTCCCAAATTCCCATTATCTGAAAGATGCTTAAAGTGTTCATGGAGTAACTCCAAGTACATTCATGACAGCCAGGCTCTGGTAATAGATGAGGAAAGAACAGGAAGGGGGAAAAATTATACATTAACTCATTCACTGCTCAAAGGCTGTGTAGCTTTTGCACACTGTCTTACCTGACACAGACATGTTTTGTTTTGCTTTTTCCCTGCCAAGGGAAAGCATTTATTGTTAACGAAAGTTAATGAAAACAGAACTGGGTAAAAAACACATGCTCCAACTCAGGAAATCTTGTTTCAGGAAATCTTGGCCAGCTCTTCTGCTAATAAACTGCATCATGGCAATGAAGCAGTGAAAGTTTCAGCAACTTTCTGGCACTTCTAGTATCAAGATGCAAATAAGTATGAAGAGTCATCACACTAATAAATTAAAATTCATGTAGTTAGTAAAAGTATTCCCATACTATTTCTACCCACATTCTTCATGCTTTAAGGAACTTTGCCAAATTCAGAGTTTTGGGACTAAAAAGGACTTTGCAAACCTAGGGTTTGAGTAGTGACAAACTCTTCCAGAAGATGTGCCCACATGAAAGGATAAGAGACAGTTCCTCCAAAAAGTTAATTTTAATCCAAATAAGTGTTTGTTACTGAAGTTTCTGGATTGAGGGCTCAGTGGTGACTAATGAAAGAGAAGGGAGATCATCTACCTACATATAGAGGCCAAATCCCCCGGGCTTCTCAGAACCCCCAATCATCACTACAAAGCTGGAAACAGTTATGCTACTCATGAGTTTCAGTCACACAGCAAGGCAGAGGACAACATGGGGATAGAGCCTGGGAGTCTTGACCAACATCAGCAGCAAACAGCTTCCGCGCCCATGGTCATCACAGGCATGCTGCTAAATTGTCTGTCCTATCAGTGCCTCCAAACGAAGAGCAGAACAATTGGAGAGAATCAGCAAGCCTACTTCTGTACCAGCATATTCCTTGCTGTCTTAACCAGATCTTTTAAAGGCAACTAGATTCAGCAACAACCTTGGCTGAGAAACAGAACTGAATAAAGGTTTTAGAGTACATTTTAGGATAGAAAAGCAGATTATTTAGAGCTCTAGCATGTCTTCTTAGTAGGAACACTGTACTTGATTTTGAAGATTTTATAGACATAAAATCGAATCAACTTTCTGACCACTCACCTTCATTAAAATGTAAAGAGCAATAACTTAATCAGTTAAATCAGGAGCCATTTCTTGACCTACTCACAGGCAAAAAATTAGAGATGAGAAAAAATAGAATCCAAAGCTTCTTTCAAAAAGGTTAAAGGTAATTATTGTTGCTTCTGCTTAGCTTCATAAACAGCTTCATTTCCCTTGTGTAGAAGCTATACAACCTAATGTTCCATTTGTACTGATTCATAGCATTTTAAGAAAATGCAGTCCACATGAAAGTTCCATTTTCTAGAGTCTTCAGCACAAATCATCTTGGTGTTAAATTTGTCCTAAAAATTTTATAGGCAAATAACACATGCTGGACAGGAATCCTCATATGTACCATCTCATTGAGTGCAGTGAATTGACAGAAAGGGGGCACATCTCCAGAGCACTGGATGTCATTTTGGGTACGGGATTTTTGTTACTGCTATCGTGAGTCATGTACCTGAGAATCCATGAACAGGGCTGATTTCTTAACTTATGATAGGCAGGAAAGAAAAAGAAAACCTCAGAGTTCTTGCGGGGGGATTACATGAAGCTACAGACTACCATCTGAAAGCCTAAGCATAGTTTAGGATTATGTGCCTCCAACATATGAAGTAAACATGTATGCACACACAAAAATTCCTGTCTTCCAGCTTTCTTCCCATTCATGAAAATTAAATAGGATTTTAGCTCTTAGGAATGGAAGAAGCCACAGTCAAATCAGGCATTCTTGCCTCCCCCATCTCCACCTTTACAGGCAGTATTGCTGACCAAGATTAATGACTCACTATATTCTAATGACTGTCTATTCTACAACTGACATTTTGTTAAACTACAGCAACTGACATATCCTCAGGGACATTCTAATGATCAATTAAATTTGTAAGCTGTGGTTGCTGAACCTCATCCCAGGAAGACTGGCAGAGGAAGAGCATCAAGAAAACAAGGAAAACAAATAGAAGTTGAAAACAGCATTTTCATTTTATCCTCAGGAAAAGAGTTCTGGTAACACACAATCTCTAAACTACACAAGATTAGCACGCAAAATGGACAGTTGGATTATCTTTAGTTAGTATCTCCAGTCTGTGGAGCCAGCTTGCTCATCTGTTGTGTCTGTGAGCCCTGACTCTGCTCTAAAAGAGACTCAATCAAGAATGGATGGGTCTAAAAATGCATCTTTCAAATAAGAGTCTGGAAAACTTAGCAGAAGATAAAAGAAAGTGTTTGGAATCAGATAATGTTGTTGGGGGTGAAATACAGTTGGCAATGCTCAATATCAAACCAGTGGCCAAATAGTGAGGAAACAGATATATTCAGGACTATGTTCTGGCCCACCATACCAGCTAAGTGGTACTTTACTGAAATGAGCTTAATATACTTAGTTTGAATGCAGTTTTGGAGTCGGTGGCCTTAAAGGAAAAATGTAGTTATTCATAATGCTGCCTGACCAGAACTCAGGATCCACCCCTCCCCCTTCAAAAAAAGCAAAAAACCCACAGATCATCACTGGTCCACAGTTCCTAATTTGTAAAATTAGATTCCTGACTGATGCCTTCAATTTTGGAATTAAAGATACTGAAATATCAGCTCAGCTATTTCATTCACAATCATGTGGTTTAACTGCTGCTAGTGACATTCCCAAGGATTGCACTTGTTTCAGGGAAGCCCCTTTTACTAAAGTGCATTCATGCACTCAAACTTTGCAGCATTGTTTCTTCCACAAGAACATTGCTTTACTCTCAGTAATACCACTAATGAACAGTCTGCCTGTGTCCAGACTCCTTCCCTCCTTTTTTCCAGCCCTCTGATGAAATGCTAACTTCCAGGGCAGTGTGAAGTTCTAAATCTGGCAAACTAAGAACCAAAAAACAAATGAGAGCAATGAGCACCAAAAAGCCCTGATCACTCAAGATCTGGGCAGAAACAGGACCAGCTTATGACAGGATATTTGTGTGTTGGCACATCTATTTCTGCCTTTCTCAGTAGCAGAACTGCTGCTGTGAGGCATTCAAATGACTGACACAGACTGGAGCCTGCTGCTAAGGGTCCCGCTGTGCCGATTGTTCTGCACCAACATATTCCTGCTGTACAAGCCGCTTGCTTGCACGCACAACCACACTTCCAGAGTGATCATATTACTGTGTAAACACCACACAAGCCACACATGAGGTCTCATATCCCAGACCCAACATCACAAGAAAGGAATCATCTACCACCATCATATATAACTTGCCAAACAATCCTCCTTTTTGAACCACATTGTTTCATTTAAGTTATACTAATCATGATAATACTTTGAAATACCAAATGCAGCTCAAGAAAGTTTGTTACAACTGGTAACAAGCTCCCTTGGGCAGACTCACTTTTTGATTGGTGTGTATGCTGGCTGACACAATGTAGCCCGATCCTTCTCTGGAACCCTCAGGTTCTCCTATACGAATAATACACAATTGTAATAACTAAAGGTTAAACCAGAAGACACGCAACAAGGCTAGCCTTTTCAAAGGACGGACAGTATAGGGTCTAAACTCTGAAGTAAACTTTGGAAGTCAATGAAAAGCAGGCTCCCTAAATTAAGATTTCTACTGTATGTGCCCAAGGAATTCTTCAAAACTCATGATAAACAGATTACATGCCTAGCTCCCAACTGATTTCTCCAGAAAATTGGTGCCTAACCTATTAGGAGGCTTGGAAATTCCCACCAGTCAATAGTCTGCACTTTCAGGTATGCATACAGTTTTGAAGATCTGGCCCCTATGTCCTTTAAGTCTCTTAGAAAATTCCAGCCCAGCCCAAAGGTTCTTTACAATGTCGCTCATTTGGCAATAAAGTTAGCAGCTGAATCAATACTGAACTGACATTGGGAACTGTCTTAAACCTGAACTATGGATTTATTACATCAAGTTCATGATAAATAGAGCACAACTTGAGCAGACAGGCATCTCTGGCCTGTATCCATCTGTGCTAAAAGCCAGTAAAATTTCAGTTACTGTCAGAGTTCCTAATTACTCTCCATACATTGTGCAGAAAAATTGGGACCCACAACTCACCCAAATGCTGCTGAATTCTTATCCACAAGATACTTCATGCCTTGCTGTCATTCTCCCCATTTCATAGTTTCTTCATGCCTCTCTTCTCCTGACTAAGAGCCTTCTCCTAGCCTACCCAAATCTTTTGGTGACAAAGGCAAGAACAAGAACAGATTTTCTTATTTTGTAACTAGCACTCTACCCACCAGGAGACACTGCCTCTTCACAGCCACTACGTCCGCATGTGGAAAAACTGGCATCTGAATATTTTTGAATGTTTCAGATATTCATATACGATGTTCACATTCCCTCTCTGTCATTTAAAGTGCAGTAGCCCATGTCTAGAGCATTATCTCCATAGTAGAATGAAGGGGGGAGCACAGCAAAGGAAGAAACTAGCAATATCCCCAGCTGATGTCACTGCAAGGAAAAAGAAAACATTATAATGGACGATATTAGAGCCAACAACCATCAGAGCCTCTTGTTAAAGTATGATTCAATAATTTTAGAAATATCCTCTTTCAACAGACTTCACTTTAGAACTTAAAGGCCACTAAAGCACTAAGTAACTACAACTTCATGGTACTTATTCAACATTTCTTAAACTTGATAATTCTTTATAGGCTCAGTTCCTAAATTAACTGTGAAGTCAAGCTGGGATAGCTCCAAGAGTATCATCATCCCACCAATGATGACATTATAAAACAGTGATGCCATTCAGTTGCAAGGTTTTATTATGTAAAGCTTTTTGCCGTATTGGAAAGATATGGAAGCACCTTGCCACACTACAGCATTAAAAGGGAGAAAGCTGCCATATTACATTCCCTTGGTCTGTGGACAATATTTTTATGTTAACAGGCAATATTTCTGTATAGCCTTTTCCTTTCTCTGTGCCCTATAACATAACTGGAACAGCACTTTAAAGTAGCAGCTTGGATGAGTTTCATTTTGGCATCTTCAGCCACATTACAGATGTAGTGAAATGCATTCTGATTAAGCACTGAAAAGAAGACAACTTCAATACTTAACAACAGTAAAAAGACATGACAGGCCCTTATTTTTCAATGCTGAAACCTGCTTGCAGTCTTCTCATATACCTGCAGCTACTTAGGAGGTTCTTTCAGCTTTCCAGTACCATACAGAAAGAGTCCAAACTGTCAGACTCGCTTATCTCTCTCCACTTGGTGTTAATTCATGTGAAGAGCTACTTCTGCTGTAACTGGACTGTTCTGCATTGAAGTCAGCACTTGCAAGCCCCAGGTACGGATCCCTACTCTCCCCAGCCCTCTGTCATTGCGGCTACCTCTATACTGACCTCTCTCCAAGCCTGCATACAAGAGGACATAGGATACCTGGGGCTTGGTGCCATTTGCTCACAAATACAGATTGCATGGCTAAATCTGCCTACAGATATATGCAAACCTACCTCATACTCTTGTAGTACACAAAGCAAAGGCTCATCTAGGAATTTTCCCATGGTCAACAGGACCAGTGACCACATGCTGCTCAAGACTGCCAAAATAAGGGCAGAGGGGATATGATGGCAGTCCAGACTGATGATATCTTTGACCAAGCCTTAAGCACAGCACAGACCCAAGCTTCCCCCTCCATCCCCACCTCCTTCCTGGAGTGCTGCACATCTCATTTCAGGTCCTGTCTCTCTCTCTCTATATATACACACACACAAGATGATCCTGTAACGCCTGTCTTTTACTGTCTGTACATCAGTACCCCTCAGCATATACACATGCATTCTTTTTATCTCATGGGATGAAACAATAAAGATGTTAGAAATAGAATCAAAGTAGAATAGACAAGTGGTTTGAAATGTAGCTGTGGGATGGCAACAGGAAGACCTAGTCTGTGGTTTCATTTACCAGAACAGCACTGATACTGCTGTAGGTAGTGACTAGCGACCTGTGTGACAGGATGCTAGCAAGACCCTCGTCTTTTCTGAGGCAACACCAGTCTTTGTCCCCTTAGAATCAGAGCTGGGAAAACAGGACACAGTGAAACTCAATGCAGACTGAGGTCAAAGTTGCCTGAGGAATACATATACCTGGGTTAGGGATGGTATGTGTATGTGCATATTTTAAAAGCAATTTAAGCTCCTAATGGCAAACAGCAGAGAAGAAGGCATTCTCTTCCGTGGAAATACTTTTGCTCCTGGGCCACACTACCTCAATCTGCCAGATAGATCCCTTTCTTCAGACTTTGCTGGCCTGGCTACCTCAGCCTGTTCCACGGAGAACAGTTCTCCAGCAATACTGCACAAAGAACAAACAAAATAGGCGCAAGTTGCACTAGCCAAAGGAGGTTTAAGCATGCATAACTAACAACAATTCAGTAATCCAGGCATAGCATACTCTGTGTACAAAGATACTGTGTTGGTCTTTGCAACACTGGCTAATTTGTCAGGGAGCAGCTATGCAGAAGAAAAATCCAGAAAGATGTATCAGATGGAAGCTGGTGTTTTAGGTTTTGATGGTGTGTTGGCTAAAAAAGTATCAGCCAGAGATGCTGAATAGCTGGGAGGGTTATTTATATCTACAGACAGAGCATCTATGATGTTATTTGATTAGTTACATCACTGTAGGAACCAGAGACATCAGAATAGCTTATGCTGCATCCTCACAGGACTATAATGAAAAGCTGGCAATTAAAAGCACATCTACATTTCTACATCAAAAATGGATACAGCTTTGATTCAGGAGCAACAACCTGAAAACCCCATAGCCCTAAGTGCTCCAAAGAGCAGGAGGAGGAGGAAATCTAGAAGAGAGCAACAGCTTGGCAAGGCTGTAAGCACCCCCCGCAGAGGGGCCGGGGGACGAGTTTCAGTGACAGCAGGCTCCACGGTGTCCGACAGGAGGGAGCTTCACCCAAGGGCACCCCATGCAGCACAGGACAGCTGCTCCACCATGCAGGCCCTGCTCCTAAGAGCCACTCAAGATACCACCTGGAAACAGCACACCCCTCAACAGCCATCCACCAGGCACCCTTTAACCAGTAGCCACTGTAATTAAACCTGAGGCAAACAAACTATCCTAATTGATCCTCCGAAGAAAACTGCCAAACAAGATTAGTGAACCAGACCTTGTGAAAGGGGCAGGGGGGAACACACAGAAACCTTGCCTGTGTTTTTTCACTATCTTTTCTGCTAACATAAAACTACAAAATCTACATTTTTTTGTCCAAAGAATTCCTTGATACCGGATACAAATACCTAGGCCAGGAGAAAGAGTCACACATGAAAGCCAAGTGTCTAACAAGCCCAAACAAACCTCTCCTGACTTGAAAGCTAAATGTGAAACCAATTCAAACAAATTCAGTGCTCAGAAGTGCTATTCAGAGGATCCCAAAATGTGCACTGGTCAAAATAAGTGAATCAATTATCTGTGCATGCTGCTTCACTTGTTTAGATCACTTGATGTATGGTCTTGTTCAATTCTTGGAGGTGTATTTAAGGGAAATACTTCTAAACCTCTCACACTTAATAGGCAAATAAACAGTAATGTAGTATGTTAAACATTTTAATGAGAGTTTGCATACTTCCTTGCAGCTATTCCTTAACAGTTAACATTTGAGCAAAGTTTGTGTGTGAATTTAAAGAGCTGTTGAATTATACTCCAGAGATAATGTAGTTCAGTGCTCAAAACAATATAGATATATATGGAAGTGCGTGTGAGGTTCAATACAGAAATTAGACAATGTTGTGTACATCAATGAAAAATGCTAGAAAAATACCTAGTATTGTCTGAAGTCCACTGTAAAACATGACAGTTGCTCCGTTACACATAATTGATGCTAAAATCTTGACAGTAGCAGTGAAGCTAACACACAGGTCCTCTAGGTTAAACACAGCAGGTCTCTGTCATTTGAGCTGATGGTGAAGTCAGTCTTAGCCTGCACAGTTTAGACCCTATTCAGAGAAAGCAATCCATCCACTAAGTGATCTGGAGGAGACCTGGCTTGTATTTCTAACACCGGTGCTAACATGTTGACGGAGCCTGGGGACTCCTCTCACTTCTTTGCATTACCCTTCTCATTTTTTATCCATTTCATCTTTCACCAGAAGTTCTCTTTCCTGCCAACAAACCTCAGGGCAATGGTACACAGACACATTACCCCCCTTCATTATACTATCCAGAGTATGGCTGGACATCAGGTTTGCTAGAACCAGCTCCTCCCTGTCATTACTGCAGGCTGCCCGTGCTCAGCTCCCCATTGCCTTCATCTTCCTTCCTCCCAACAAACCCATCTTCACCCCTTCTTCCTCCTGCCTGACAGGGGGACCAACACCTGCTGGCTGCCTCTCCCAGTCCCCCCCTGCTCAGGGACCCCACCACTGACAATACATTTAACAATAAAGAGCTTGCTATCTAAGGAACAGAGTTTTCACTGGTCAGCTGCCATTACCAGAACTGTTTTTATTCACTGTGCTGCTTACCTGGCAATTCATTAACAAAGCAATTGAGAAAGACTTCCTGTGGAATAGATTTTAGTATGTTATATAATATCCTTTCCCTATGGAAGACAATATAATAATTGGCTGTCTTTTTTTATTGCCTAATGTCTCTGACTGCAGAAGCTAGCAAGTGGCTATGAGTTTATTCTTCTTTCTTCTATTTTGGAGGCAGAGTCAACCTTTCAGCAGCACCACTCTGCACAGCAGCAGCCTCACTGTGAGCAGACTCCGTGTTACTGCTGTACGCAGCAGCATGCACTGCAAAAGCGCATGTAAGCTGCGGCTAAGCCAATGTTCAACAGAAATAAAGAGGCAAGTGGCTACTGGCAAACCTATATGGTGAGGCAACACTTAAATCTGCCAATTTGGGGACTGGCCGATACTACTAGAGATAATGGTTGCCCAGGCAACCATTGCGGGCTGTCAGCCATGAGCTCTAAATCAGGGGTGTGACAGTATTATGTGGATGCCTAGATGCTAATCACAGTCCCCAGTACTACAGAATTTATTGCCTGAATTTTAAAAACAGCTAGAGTCTTTAAATGTCTCTTTGGTCCCACGCACTCAGCATATGGTCACACTATTATCTGAGAGGCATCTGAATTTCAAAGTAAACTTTGAGATAGATGTTAGCTGAACATTGGAGTCTTGCATCTCAGGTGCAGGGACCATGCAATCATCCTTCCATAATTAAGGTCTGAAAGCATCTAGGAGGAAATCTCAAGCTCCCAATGTTTTTAAGAAGTCTGATTCCACAGCAGGAGCCCAAGTTAGCCCCATCTCTCACTCAGCATCATTTATGATTAATTCTCATACGAATTACTTGATCTCATCTTCCTAAAAAAATATTCCTAATCCTTCTCTTTGAACTTCTATTTATTATCACTGTTTCTATCATGACAATACTCAGGGACTCCAATACAGACCAAATAAAAAGAGTCTTCCCTAAGGATCTTAAGTGAATGCTGTCCATATGCCAGGATATTTTTTTCCCCTCAAATCCTACATATCCCACCTCAGGAACAGATTTTTTGTTATAATTCCTGACACACACACACACACCCCAAATGCCTGCTTTCCTAACCAACTATAGGCAAACATAGATATTTGCTGTCTGCCTTATCACATCTGAATGCAAAATGAGACTGGTAGCAGTCTTGCCTTTTCTCCTCCCCAGCTTCCCATCAGAGCATAGCAAGCCCCAAACCACTGCTGCCTTCCCCACATTTCTGCCATAGCATCCTTCCACAGAGCCCTGCAGTAGCACAGGTGAAAGCAACTTCATGAACAGGTAAATTGTTAAATGTAGGCCACCTTCCAGGATGAAGACCTGCATCCAAGACATCTGCTGTCCTAATATCCTCTTAGCCTTTCATAAGACTAGGCCAGCTTGTTTTCCAGATACAATTGTTTCCTTTCATTTGCTTTTCATTTCTAGCTTATTTTCCATGCAAATCCTTGTAAAGCCTCCTGTAGAGAATGAGTTTAATTGCACGCTCTTTGTCCTTCCGCCTCTGGGAAAGTAAGTGACAGTACTCTCCCTAAGCTCAGCTGATATCCCCCACTCCACAGCAAGGGCAACATGAAACATTTCAGGACAAAAAACACTATGAGGCTTAGATCCAGCCAGCATTAAAAGACTATTAAGTGCCAAAAAATTGATTTCCCCCCCCCCCCATCTAACTTTTTAGTCATGGTTTTCTCATGCTGTTTGTTTGAAAGTCTGAGCTTTTCTTAGACTTATTACCTCATTGGAAGCTTTATTTTTGAGAAGAAGGAAACAGCCAATTCAGCTGAAGGCATTTCTCTCTATAGTCACAGAGTAACTGCAATACAGCATCAATCACATTTGGATGAGGTCTAAACTAGCAAGCTCAGGGGATAGTAACAGGCTATACTGCAGACCAGAGCTTAGCAAATGTATCCAGGATTTTATGCAACTTTTGCAGGAGATAAGCTTTTCTGTCCTCCAGAAGGGAGGGAGGTATATATACAATGTGCAACAGCATAAACATATGCAACCATACTGCATAGACTTCCAGGAGCAGTCCAGTTCTAACCTGCAGGCATACACTGGCATGTTTTGTAGACAACTAGAGGCAGTCTTGAGACTACCAGCTAATGATTTCTCACTGGCTCTGCAGTAGCTGAGGTCCAGGCATCTGCATAAGGCAGAGCTGACCAAGTTCTGCAATGAAGCCACTGTCCCTGCAGATGCAAATCTGCCTCTTACATCTCCCTTGTTCTTCTCCGCAGTGCCTCTGCCATCTACTGGTGCGCAAACAGGCAGGGAACAAACTTTGGTCATCACGGCCAGAACCTAAGCCTGTCACTGGAGCATGATCTAGGATATAAACAAGTTGAAGAACAGGAAAAGTAAAATTTTGCAAACACGCATGGATGGATTTATAAACACACAAACAAGAATAAGTGTATTAAATACACCAGGCAAGCAGGTTCTGCTGTCAGGGCCATTGCTCTTGCAGGACAGCATTATCTTCTCTGACATGGTGTGGCAGTGATGGTGTTCAGCTTTACCTCCACCCACCCTCCTGTGAGCATTAGCATTTGGAAAAGATCACTGCAGTCCACTAACTTAACACTCTTCAGCTTTGATTCAAAAGCAGCTGAAGACAGTTACTTCAACAGGCTTTGGATCACATTGATGGTCCAAAAGCACTGAAAATGGCATGTATTCTTTTGAACAAAGCCTTTTAGCAAATTCAGAAGTCTCTTGGAACACAGGAACAGATTTGCAAAGATAAATTAGTCAGCTTAGAAAACCACCTGAAGTAAAGCAGAAAGATTGACATTAAGATTGCTTACTGAAATTAGACTCATGCTGATTCAGGTTTTCAAAGCAACTGCTTCAAGTTTTTTTACTGCACATCTCCCAGACTTTCATTTCCCTTCCCTGCTACACTAAAAACAAAGTCTAGTCTACCCATCCATTAGCAGTTTATCAACTTAGTTGGCATAAGCTTTATTGATCTAAAGATCAGGAAAACAAGACTCCAGATTTCTACAAAGAACTTACTTGGACTTACTTCCAAGAACATAAAATTGTTTCCTCTTCAAGCTGTCTCTGGGCTCTGCAGGTGCACATGCTGTGTTTTTATGCTTCACTTCCTATTCCTTAACACAACACTGAAGCAAACTCTTCAGTAAGCTTTTGGCACATCTGCGAGAAATTTTATCTGGCTAACACACAATTATATCAGTGTATGCTTTCAGCTGTAACAGTAGTATATGCATAATCCAAATATTAGGAAAAGAGGAGGATGGCAGAAGACAGTAAAGTTGTTTTTTGCAGTAGTTATTTTCCTTTCTTACAGACTCTGTGTTTTCTGTTGCTGTTTTGTAAGGTTCAGTCAACCACTGAGTATGCTCAATTCCTCTCCTTCTCTTCCCTCTCCCCCTCATGTTCAAAAAACCCAGCATCATTATTTTTGGAGATCTCGTGGGAATATTTGGAACTGCATTCTCTAGATACAGGCATAATACTGGAGAATTGAGGAAACATTTCCAAAAACATCAGAAGAAAGCTAATGGAAGCACTTGGCTAAAACAAAAACCAGAAATAAAACTAGAACAGACACACCAGGAAGTGGCTTGCAGAGTGCCCTCCAGAGCCCTCGGGGCTGCCACCTGCCGACAGCTCCACATGCAGGAAGTGTGGCCATGGCAGGCCAAGCCACAGAAACCTCACCCCCTAAGGAAGCCTGCTCTTTCTGAGAAGGGTGTTAATTGGTTCTCATTCATCAACAAGACAGTTGTAAATACAGTGTGAACAAGTCAACACAGGTGGTTGGTGACTTACCAAACAGTGACTCACAGATTAAGCAGGCTGGGGCAAATTATAGGGACAAAAATTCAAGTGGTGCTACCATAACTTGCATTCCTGCCTTCTTTGCAGGACCTAATGCCCACCCAAGTATAGTCCATGCTAAGCCCCAGTCTGGGGGGAAACTTGCCTCAGAAAGGCAGCCATAAGGGTGGGCATGGGCCATCTGGCATGCTGCAGACGCCCAGCTCCACCTGGGCCAGCAGGTACTGATCTCAGACCACAGCATCCCAGCCACCTCTCTCCATGCCCCCAGAACCCAGAAAAGCCTTTCTGAGCATCTCTGAGTTCTAAGTGGAGCAACTACAACTAACTTTCAGCAAGAGTACAGTATGAGGTGGTTAGAGCTTTAATGGCTGCTTTCACATTATCTCTGCTTTAAGTGACTTCTTCCCTAACCGGCTCTCTACAGACCTCCCATCTAGCACACAAGCTGTTGTGACTGTGGGTGTTTATCCATTTCAGCCCATTATTTTCAATGTCATCATGACAGTTCAAGATGTTCTGCCATGGCAGAGGATGAGTATGCTGTATAAATGAAGTGCTTTTACTGTCACTAATTATAAGAACTACACTGTATTAGTCAGAGGGAGAAGTGCATCAAAATGCATACCAAGAGCCTCCCAATGCCTTGCAGAGCATGGCTGAGGCAGCTGCACAAAGCAGACTTCAATCTCAGCTGCATCATTGCTACCAGGAATGCCTAGATACAATACCTGAGGAAAAAAATTAGGCAGTAATGAAGTACTAGTAAATATTGTTGTGAGGTTCAGAGGTTGAGATAAGCTACATGAAGCTTAGTTAACTACTTGGAAATAGGAGTTTTGCCATTGTCTTCAGTAGGCTCAAGATTTCTTCACTGGATGTGGGCAGCTGAACTGAAATCTTTGGGCTACTTTTCTCCTAATTCATGCATACCTGAGTACGCACTAAGTTGTTCTTTACTTGGTAAAATACATATTAGTTATAGTACCTTAAACTAAAAATAATACTGAGTTGATAAAGTGATGGCATACTTAGATTCTCTCTCTCAGTTTGTAAATATTTATAGTTTATAGTTTATAAATAGCAAGCACAACTTGTGCTTGCTACCTAAATGCCTGAATATTGTGGAATATCTGTTTTAGAGCTCTTCTAAATGGTACAGGAGCAGAATTTTAGTGGAAGTAGCAGCTCTCAGCATGATGTGGCTATACAATTTTCATTTAATTGAGTGTAAATGTTTAATTACATTAGGGATAGCCACAAGAACTCCTTAGGCCTATGAAGGCAGCCAAAGGCAATTTAGCACCTGGTTCATAATAAGGCATGAAATGGAACCAGACATCTGTGCATAATAAAATAAGCAAAACTAGCAGTGTACAATGTCCGATTCACTTTTATTGATTATTGACTGAGGCCTAAGCCATAAATTAAAATGAAGCATCTTTCTGATGAGAAACCTGAGATATATACCTTTTGGGACTTCCAAATTTGATTACTTTTTTCATTTACTTTCATCTACACATTCAAGCTTTATGCAGCCAATAATATTAGCACATCGCCAGAGGTCTTATAATTTATCCAAAGAAAGAATTCCAATTGACTACTACAGAGCAAATGCTGGCTGCAACTGACAGTTGGTTGGCTAAGAACCTCATCATCAGTGGCTGTTAATGTTTAATTTCCTTATAGTGCCACAAAGGAAAGGGAAAGACTGCCAGCACTGTGCAGAGAGGTGGTATCAGGAAAAGGAAACTTCTATCCCTATGTTTTGCATCCAGTTGAAAGACCAAATTCTAATTTCCACAGCATGTTTCTCCTGTACAAGGTAGAAATTCCTCTACTACACAAGCAGATCATAAATCCTGCTAGTGGATAGGGTGCACAGCTCCAAGCATTTAGCCATCTCATTTGCATTAATGACAGACCCTGCAGTACTTATGAAATGTGAAAAGGGGTCTCCACAAAGCGGAGCTGGGCAGAGGTACTTTCCAGGCTGGTGCACTGGGAGGAGCACTGTGGGAAGCGAGGGCCCCAAGGAGGAACCAAAGGCTCACACTTCTACTTTATACTGTACCATTCAAGCCCATACAGCCAGTCAACGGTATCAGTGCTGCACTTCATTTCCCCAGGCTTTCAACAGCACTTCCTACCTTCCTGCACCTGGAAATCCACAATTACATATTTTATAACAGAATTTAGCCTGTAAGTGCTCAATCTCCATGATTCTGGTTCTGTTACATTTCAAGCATTTTAAATTTGCTTCCAAAACTGCAAAATAAAATTTGAAAAGCTCTATGCTGCAGCACGGTCACGAAGACAAAAAGCTAGCCCAGGCAAAACCACTCGCCTCTCAGGTTCAGGGATAGTACCTGCACAGCCAGAGCTGCAAGCAGGAGCTCAGCACAATATCTCAGTAAGAACAGGAAGAGAGCGTAGTCTCACTTTCCACCTGCAAACCTCAAGCCCTCAGGCCAACAAGTGTCATTTTAATGACCATCTGCTTCCAGGCTGTGACTTAAGGAAAGCTGAACTACTCACAGGGCAGGCTCCAGTCTGCATCAGGACAAGGGACTTTTTGCAGACACCTCTCCAAACTTAAGTGTGCAGTGTCCCTCATACATTCAACAGGATACCCTGTGTTTTGGTGTCCTATGTCTCACCTCAGGAACAGCTTAGTGCAGAGCCAGACTTCCCAGCAGTGAGGGCCCTGCAAAGCATCCAGCAGATCTACCAGACTGGAACTGGGATACTTCAGCTCCCATTTGAGTGGCCTTCAGCAAACCACTGGAGGACTGCAGGTAAAGAGCAGTCCAGTCTAGAGGAACAAGTGAAGTACAACAAAAGTCCGTATGTAGCCCTCTGAGCACAATAGGATTCTGTACAATTGGAATAATCATTTTTATGTTGTCAGTGGGCACTCCTGAGTGAATAAAGAGTTAACTCCTGAACAGGCTCAATCATAAGGGTCAAACTTACACTCTCAGCCAGACTGTCACATTTTGTTTTACTAGTCTGCCACAGTTCTAACTGATAACATGTAGAGAGAAAGATCCTAGCAATTACAATTCTATTCCTTCCTAGGATCTTGCATGCCCTCTGGCTTAGATTTTTAAATCAGCCTTAAGACAGCTCTACTACTCTTATCGTTCACGCTGCTGTTCACTGGGCTGGGCAATCTCATGTCTAATACATTGCTGCAGTTCCAGGCCAGTAATTCAGACTTAAGACAAGAACAATTCATTGGTACACTGTTCCCTACCCTGCATTCAGGGAATAACACAAATTGTTGTTTATACTCAAAGTGGTAACCTAGGCCTTGTATTCTTCTGTATGATCTCTTCCATGCTGTATTCATTCTTTTCTTTGCACTTGGATGAAATCAGGGCCTATTTCCCAATTGTGCCATAGTCCATGGAATAGCTTATTTTACAAACACTTCAGTGCAAAAATGGATGCCAACCTCCCAGCTAGTAGTCTTTCCACACTCATTTTGCACATGTGGAAATGTAGGGTCAAGGGCAGGGGACTTGCACCCCAAGCCCCTTTTTCTGCCCTACCACTGCATGGTAAGGGCTAGTGATCACCAAAAGCATTTTGCACAGGTGGCAATGACAGCTTCAGTGGTCCCTGAGCTTGTCGCAATTAGCCTACCAGGCAAACAGCAATGCAATTGATTAACTTTAAAGAAGGTTTGCTCATCACAGTCAACTCCCTGCAAAAGAGCATGCTGCTACAACTCTAATATACATAGAAATACCTCGTAGCACTTCATTAAGGGAAGCAGCTGGCAAGACTGTTTTCACAGCAAGATTCTAAACTGCAGGGTTACCCAAAAAGAGTCCACTTCTCTGGAGCCAGAAAAGGCAAAATGCTTCCTCAAAGGCAAATCTCAGTTTCTACCTTCAGAGGTTGTCATAGGGACTCAGTGATAAGAGAAGTACTGTTTCACTGCCCCCTGACTTTGCAAAATAAATGTATATACAGTAGCATAGTCAGATTGCTTATTCCCAAATACAGCAAAGTAGCTATAATCCAGATGCCAAATGTATACTGTGCACCATTATGTTTTTTTTAAACTGCTTCACTGAGGTGCACAACGCTATATGTGGGCCTACATTATTTTGCTTTGTAACCTCGGGGAAATATATAATAATGAACTCCACATCACAATGAGAAATTTAGCCTGCTATATAGTTTGCTTACTAGTAAAACAAAACTGAAAAACAGTTATCCTGGAGGAAGGAAAAGAAAAGATGTATATGTAATTCAGTTATACTAGATACTGCAGCTTTCAGTTATAACAGGGGAATTGCCTTTGGTATTCTGCCAACTGCAGTAGGATAGGACCAAATCATACTCTAGTGCAAATGGTGTCACCAGGCATTAGACTGTGGCACTCACTTTATCTCTTTCGGAAATATCCCAGTTGGCTTTCATTTATCTTTTCCAGTACCACATCACCCTGGTTGCTCAGAGCAATCTTGCTATTACCAATATACTCAGATCTTTATGTTCTTTCAAGTCCTCAGCCTCTCATTCATAGCAGTACTACTAGTCATGAAGTGTATGATCTTGTAAAGTGCGCTCTTAGAGGCCATCCCATTGCTGTTACTTCACTCCATGAGGTCATGCAATTCTTCCAGCAAAATATCTCAGTCCTTCTCTATGTTCACCACTTCAGCTAACTTTCATTGTGTGGAGGCAAATGAAACATCATAAGACTAGCCCAGACTACTCTAATACATACTCTAATGATGTCCTTTCTAGCACAAACTGTAGCCATTTTGTTAGATACTAATTCTTGTTCTCTATATTTCTTATTCGGGTACCATGTGAGATGTCTTATGGAAAATTCCATAGGTTAAGTCTTTTACATTTCTCATCTATGAAAATCAAAAACAGCAGACTACTCCAGCACACAACTTCTGATAAATCAGCACTGACTTTATCCTATACGCATCCTGGCTTTAATGATCCCCCTCACAAAGTATGTTCTAAAGTATCAGATATTATGGAAGTCAAACTATGTCAGTTAAATTTCAGTAAGGATCAACCTGAGTTAAACTGGCATAAACCCAGTTTAAAAAAAAATTAAGAATGTCTATACAGAGTTCTGAACTTATTTAAGTAAACAAGATTAAGCTGGTGCAATTTTTGACATAAACAACATCAAGATATGCTTATCATACATGGGAACTGTCAGTGAAGACGTATCTAAATGCATTAGACAGTCCACAAAAGGGAGAAGAATACACCATCACTTGCTAACTTGAAAATTCATTGTTCTAAGTTTTAGTTGAAATTTTCTACCTTATTGAGGCAAGAAAGTCACCTATGACAGTGTATGACAAGTAGTGCTCTAGCAGCTGTCTCAGGAAGAGCCTGTCATCACTGGTAGGCAGTGGCAGTAGAGTCTGTGGACAAGCTGAATCCACTGATCCTGCTGATGGGGTTTACAAAACTGACCGTTCTAACATATATTTACACACGTATCAACTCGCAGCAGACTGAAGGCAGTATCCATGTGCCTCTGTCTTCGGACACAGCTGCACATCCAGCAGCCCTCCAGCACTGTGATAGCCAATGACTCCAAATGGTTAGCCTCATGGGAATGAGGCAGTATTTCATATACCTTATGAACAAAAACTGGCATTTTCCACCCAGAAATAGCAGAAGACATGTCAAGTCTGCTACGGTTGTGACTACTTTACTTTTTCTTATGGTTTTCATAGCCAGAAAATCCTATCTGTGCTTTAAGAAAGAGAGCAATGTACTAATCTGAGAACTGTAACTTGAAGTCAGTGGCACTTAATATAAAGGGCAAAGGAAAAATTAAGTGTTACTTTTATCATTGAAATGTAGAAGTTTCCCAGGAGGGAACTAATGATTTTTTTTTTTTTTTCCTGTCACACAAAAACAAGAGTCACAATTTAGGCTTTTAGCACATAACTAGATTTGGAGAACATCAGTAACATTTGAGTTATTCTTCTCTTTCAGCACTGAAAACAGTTTCTTGTCTGAGAAAATGAATATATTTTTTCCCCCCTGCAGATACCAAAATATACCTCACTTTTACTGTAATGTAAGATTAGCTTTAGTTTCAGATAATTGAATTTAAGTCAGCTGGAAAGAAGTTCAAGCCCAGCTGAAATAAACCACTTCCAAACTGAACTAAGAAGCCTTCTTTAAAGAGTTTCCTCTGCTTTAATGGCACCATTAGTTTCTCAAGAAGTACAATTCAAGAAAACAGACCAAGTTACATAACATTTATAGCAGAGGTTAATACGTAATGACTTAAAACAAAAGCAATTTATGGGACAGGAACTGAAACAGTGGACATCATTAAAAGCTTCTGAAAAGATAGTTAAGGATTAATTTTCACAGGATTTCTCCTACTTGCTGCAATATACAGAAACACATGCTGGACAAGCACAACCACATCCACATACCCCTTTAAGGGAATTGGTGAACTAAGGATTCCTCAAAAATCCCTCACTCCCAGTTGCAAATTAAACAAATTTGTGGAAAGTTTCTTTATTAAAGGAAGGACTGAGGTAGGAAGCATGTTTATAGCAGGTGTCTTGTGCTTAAGTTTCCTAAATGTAAATAAGGCAATTTATTTCACTGTCAGTGAGCACAAAAAGTGGTAGTGGGAGAACAGTTGGTGCCAGCCAGTTATTAATACAAAGCACTCCAAACTGTTCTGCCTTAGCTCACTAGGTCTCAACAAAACAAAAGCAACAACAAAAAAGCCACAGAAGTTTCCTTGAAAATCAGTCACATTATAGAAACAATGATTTTATCTGTTAATCAATTAGCCTATGTTCAAATGCAGCACAGAACGTTAACATACGAAAGTAACTATAGCTACTGTTTCTATTTACAACACTGAACCACTTCCCTCTTAATCAATATTTTCAATCCACTGATTTGAGTAGCCATTGGCACACATTACTGATTTAGCAACTTATCTTGAGCTGATATTTGGTAGGTAGTTTAGAACCCTAGCTCCTGCAGTCCTGGGAATACATCAAAACTTCAGCTTTCCACTGAAGAAAAACAATGCAGTTTTAGAACCAGCAGCTACTACAGAATGCCAGAAAATGAGAAAAATAGGCAAATACAAAAAAAAACCACCACACCCCACACACAAACACATGCACTTTAAGTCCTGTGACTTTGAAGGGCTCTGACCTATTCTTTTTCATGCATGGGCTTAACAAATCGGGGCATGAATCTTGTATGAATTTGTTACTGTATGCTAAATCAGCTTTTTGTTCACTGCAGCAGGGGAGAAGCTGGCAAGCATGAGCCTGGGAAGGTTTTGCAACATAATGATTCCTTATACCCCGAGCTGCTTTGTTCACCTTGTCTTCCAGGCACTGCTGCCTTTTGGGATGGAGCATTTGCTTAAGACAAGTTCCTATCTGGGTTCTGGGCTTTTGAATCATTCTGGTTCATCACCTCCCAGAGCCGAGTCCGCTGCCAGCGGCACTCACAGGCAATGGCACAGCCTGAGCAGCCAAAAGTCCCCCACGGCCTTAGTGCTGGGGAGCAAGAGTAGGGCACAGCTCTCATCATATAGCAGTGTGTATTGCCACGTAAAGCAGAAACGCTGAGCTCTGTTACAAGACATCACTCTGCTATGCCTCAGTGTAAGAGCTCTGCATTAATCTATATGAAGGTACTTCTGATGGAGCTATGGTTTCAAAGTGATAAGGTTTCAAAGGAACCTTATAAATAGGAAATAAAAAAAAAAAACTGTTTAAGTGTCAGCCCCAGAATGGCTCATTAAGCAGGTGTGAAGCTCAAGAGGAAAAAAGAATGATTCTGAAATATTATCCTGTTGCTAGGTTACCCTAGATTGGTCAAAGACCTTGCTGGTTTCCTACTAACTTCATTCTAGAAAGCACAGAAAATATGAGTTAAGAGCAATTACAGGAACCTGCCCTAAGCCTATCAAAGCCAAACCATAGGCTATAACAGCCCGGTGTTTATTAGGGTAACTGTGGCTTGTCCACTGAAGCTGGTTTTCCTCAAACTTTGTTAGTTGTGTACATGTGGACACAGGCAATTTGACAAGGAAAACCTAGTCTGCTAAAGATTCTGTCCATCCCACTATAATTGCTCGAGCGCTTTGCCTGTGGTGAGATAATACTGGCATTCTCGCGTTTAAACCTAAACATCTATATGACACAGTACTACAGATAGGTCCACAGATCAAAGCTCAGCCTTGAAAATGTCTTTTTTGGTGAGCCTATAAATGCTGAATAAAATACAAATGATATCCTGCCTAGCGTTTCTTTGCTTTTGAGAACCAAAATCAAAGTCACTTACTATTGTCCAGCCACAGCTATTTCAGGAACAGTACTGTTCCCTCCTCTTTGAAAAGACAGATTCACAAGAAAGGAAGAGGCAGGAGGTCATACTATCTTGCGTGATACAAGCAGGGTGTCCAAGAACGTCACAGACCTCAAAAGTACATGAATTTATGCCTTCTCATTACCAGTAGATCTAGGATTGTAGCCATTAAACCCAATGTTAGCAATGACTAATGCAATAATTTTCACTGTGATTAGTCTCTCTACACTTTATCCAGGCCACAGGAATGACCATACAGACATTCTAGAGGATCTTGCTGACTACTCCCTCCAGGACTTTTTAATACATAGGTTATTGACACAATAAAACAGTCTCTCCAAATATGTAACATTTTTAAAGTCAGTTCAGGAACTTTTCCAACAGCTTGATCCTTCAGTGAGTGCAATTTTGATGGGGTAAATAATAAACCCAATTAACCATTTGAGCCCATCTGAACACACCATCACATATAATACTGTGCTGTAAATCCCAATTGCCACAGGGAAGCAGCTGTGTACGTGAACTGTTACATTGCTCTGAAAACTGTATGAGGCAACTGGACAGAAGAAGTGCCCTCTACTCCTCAGTCACCACCTCAAATATGAAACACAGTACCAGGACTGAGCTTTCTACAAGAGTCTCTACAGCAAGGAGATCCCTTAACAACATAGGAATATTAGAGCAGATCAAAAACAAGAGTCGTCTTCAATGCTGTCATGGATTTTAGCCAGATAAATGACTGCCTGACCTGGCCCCACTCTCAAAACAGCAAAAAGACCAATCCATCACCAGTTTCTGCTTTTAAGCCCAGAGAAGCTGTCAATTGCAGATATTATACTGCCTTTCCGGGGATGTGAAATAGCATTCCACAAATAAGAGACCAGAAAGAGAATCATCTACTGCACAAGAAAAGGAAAGCTATCACAAGTTTTTAACGCTGTCACTGTCTATCATTACCTGAGATAAGTGTGCAAGATTTCAGTCTCGGGAAGGGGAGGAATAGCATAGGAAGTACTTCAGTGTCGTCCTAGTTTGGTTGATGAAATCCCAGAGCCATCAGCAATTATTCCCGAGACCTCATGGAGACCAATGAGGTAACTGAATACTGCAAACAGTGTCCATCCTTAAAAAGGGAAAGTGAGCAAACCAGTGAATTACAGGCCCATCAACCTCACTCCAATTCATGGAAAAATATTAGAACAAATAATCAAACAACCTTGAGTAAATAAATAGATGAAAACAGGGATTTGTCAAATTGAGAACATGGATTTCTCAAGAATAAATAATCCCAGACATACCTAGTTTCCTCCTCTGTCAAGGTAATAGGCCTTGTGGGTGGGGAGAAGCAGTAGAAGTCACTTCTCATTGTTAATAAGACTTTTGACACTGTTTCATAGGACATTCTCAGAAGCAAGCTAGGGAAGCAAGGCCTAGAAAAAACAGTGGATGCAAAACTGTTCAGAAAGCTTAAGCTGAGCAGTTTACCTAAAATTGATTGTCAAAACATAGAGGTCTGTCTCAGGCCACACACTACTCTTTTTATTAATGGCCTGAATGATGGAATACACTGGATGTTTAAGTTTGCAGACAATACCAAGGTGGGAGATACAGCTAGGATGTTGGATGACAGGCTTAGAATTCAAATAATCTTTGGAAATTGAAGGTGCAGCGTAGGGAGAAAAAACAGGATCTTGTTTAATAGGGACAAGTACAAGATACTACACATCGGTAGGAATAACCAGTTGTACAAATACAGGATGACAAACAACTGGCTGTGTAGCAGTTCTGTAGGAAGGCAATTGGAAATTATTGCAGATAAATGAAATGTGAGTCAGCAACATTACATTGCTGCAAAACAGCGAACATCATACCAGGATGCATAAACAAAGTCTAGCACACACCATATGGAAATTAATACTTCCTTGCTACTCAGCATTCATAAGACCTCAGCTATTATAGTCTGCCCACTTTGGTGCACTGCAGTTCAAAAAAAGACTGAAGAGAATCCAGAGGTGAATGATCCGAGGTCTCAAAAAATTGTTCAGGAGAAACAATTGAAAGAACAATTTAGCCTAAAGGAGGAAGAGATCAGACTAACAGTCTGCAAATACATAGAAGGTTACAGCAAAGAGAAGGGGAATGTTCTGTTCACTATACCCATGATGTGCCCAGCATAAAGTTGAGGCTTCAATTACAACAAAAATTCTGTTTAGATATTGGTAAAATCTTGGAAGTGGTAACGATACAATCAATTTAGTGGTGAGGTTAGATGCTTTCTATCATTAAAAGTGTTTCTCAAACTTAGACACGTTGTTAACAATGACACAGGTATTGTTACTCTCCTTTAGAATGGGGAAATGGATGAGACAGGCCCTCTCCATCCCTTCCAGGCCAATAATTCAATGACTGGATGCCTCCAGGACTAGCATAGATGAAAAATCAGAGCTATTATGTCCATTCTAAGTGTAAAGCTAATGAGTAAATAGTAAAAGGTTTTGCTGTTAACTTCCATGGGAATAATTTCAGGAATAGATCTATTCCTGTCTTGGCTCTCAGATGCCTATTCCCTTCTTACACAGTTCCATAAGTGTACAAACTCAAAAGAGAGAAAAGCAGCCAACATTCAATATTAAAGGGCTCCTTCTGAAGGCATTCTGGCTTGCTAAATATCATACTCTGTCGGACCATACTGTTCTGAGACAGTCAATCTACTACTGAAAATAAAGGCATATCTTAATCATGTCTAAATGCTCATCCTAGAAAATGGCTTCTACTAGTAGCTCTAAAGCATCATCTCAACAGAAGGAGCAAGCTTCTGCTTATAGGAAAATGTATGGTAGAATACAATGTTCCTTTATTTCCCTAGGAAAAAGGAACTTTTTTTTTTTTCATCTGTTAAACTAGTGAAGCACTCAATTTACTGAAAAAGAAACGTAATTATCTTCCTCTCAGAAATTCCCCAGTGGATCATTCAATTAATTCAAAAAAATATTAACCTTCAAGGGTCAAGCTTTCTGTATCTAATCTCAATACACCTTTATTTTGTTGATCAGTTAAAAATTCAGGAATACGTGGGGGTGTCTGCATAGCATGTGTATGTTTACAACTCTATTGCCAATGAGCGTAGGTATTGTAATTAAGAGGATCACAAGAAAGCAGGTTTATATTTCAGCATTATTTTAAGACCTGCAATTGTTCAATCTTATCAGTCCACACAAATATACCGCACCAACTGCCAATCATTTTAATAGCACATATTCACTGATATCACCTCCGTATGTGCTAAGATTTTTTTCCTGTGTTCTCCAAACCATTAATAAAGATTCACAGCCTCAAACTCCCTTGAGAATACTAAGGGATGTACAAGTAGTTATCTTGAAAAGGGACTGCACCTTTTATCTGCTGACTGAATTGCCATAAATCTCCAAAAAGCTCATAAGCAGGAATGAAGACACAAATGAAGTGGCAAACATTGAGGTCCACCTGGGGAATCTTCCACTGACCACAAAAGGACAATGAATCATGACATCAGGCTCAGGTCTGGATTTCTACATTATTGATCTCTGAAATCTGGTGACATTTCCCATCCCTGATGCCTACTGAAACAGTTCTTTGTTAATTCAGAAATATCACCTTCTGAGTAACTGATCTCTTTCGACACCATTTCAGTTAATGTTAAGATTTCGAGCCGGGTACTATTTTGTTCAATGTGTTTGATATCTACAGAGGTACTTAATGTCATACAGGCCTGCATGAGATGATCAAGCAGCAGGGACAAACAACTCTAAAAACAGAACCATGAAGATACTAATGTCAAAAAATTGCATATACAGTAGAAAGAGCAGCAACTGTGCATGCTGACACATAAGGTAATGGGGTTCATCTGGGTAATGAACCAGAAATATAGTACATAAGCACTTATGTCACACTGATAGACAGAAATAAAGACTGTTCCTTGCCTGTCAAGTCATTTTAAGGATAGTCTTTCATTTTCTCACTTGCTTAAGCCACCAAACACAGCGAATTAGTGTCCTATAGAGTTATTTATTTAATCATAACTCTACCTTTTCTGGCAGAACAGGAGACATTGCATTGTCATTGGAAATTAGGTATTGTCCACTATGGAAATGGAGTCACAAAATTTGTGCAAGAAAAGTGAATTCATCTCTAACCTACACGTTTCTAGCAATCAGAAAAGGGAATAACTTCAAAGCAATAGGCAGAGTTTTCAGCATCACACTTCTTTTCCCCCCATTTTCCCAATTTCAGTTAATAACAAAATCTTCTTCTCTAATCTAGTAAAGACTTTTTCCTCAAGTCTAAACCAATTGTGCATCTTTTCTGACACATTACTGGAAGGTAAGTATAGTAACATCCTTAGCCACATTTAGGCTAGCATATCTATACATCTCATTGTTTGAATGGGTCTGAAAGTCAGTGAAACACTTCAGAGATTTTGACAGAATTGGACTTTTTGAAGTACTGCAAACATGTCATGTTCTTATTGACATTTAGTTGCAGAAAAAGAAACAGAAAATATTGCAATAATGTTGAAGTGTTATGTTTTGACTTATTCAGAACTAAGTGTTAAACTTGCTTCATTTTGCTATTATAATATACAATAAATTAAGAAACATTTAAAAATAAAAACTCAACATGTCAAGAGACTTGTCTCCTACTTTTTTCTGCCAAGAGCTTCCCAGGCCAGATGAACAGAAAAAAATCTCAAAAACCTTAAATTCCTATATAAAATAGAATTCCCATTCCCCAATGAATGCTAATACTCTCTGCCAACTGTATTTTTAAAATAGGTGTATAATTTAAGCTCACTTACCATACAAATCAGTGGAGCATCTCAAAATATCCACTTTTTGCTATTAGTGGAGCACATTTATTTCACTTAATTATCATCTGGAAAAAGCTAGAATGATGGCTCCCCTATTAATTATGTAGGGCACTCTGCACTGGATCATACTCTTGCTGAAGACAGTGGAAAAGCATCATCTACCTCACACAGAGGTGGAGGAAGGCTCTTGATTTCCATCCATCTCATGTATTAAACAGAACACATATATGTATTTAAATTTAAATATGTTCAAAGTGTTAATTCATTATGGTATCTAAGTGTAATTTATGATACAATACGCTAATCATTCTGTAAACAGGTTTGTCGTAGTTCATGAGCTTTTACTTCAAAACCTTTACTTCAATCTATTCATGTTTGTAAATAAAGCAATTAGATTTCAAAGTTTAAATAGCTGTCAAAGTTTAATTGCACAATTTACACAGATAGAAGTTCAAAGGAGACATCAGGAATACTGCTGCAACAGCAGCATAGCATTACATAACTCAAGGTCTGATTAAGTATCCCATTGTTTAAAACAGTATTGTTTCTCAGGTTGCTAGAAGAATTCTACTTAGTACAAAAAATAAATCAGGAAAGGTAGGTAGAGAAAGAAAATATCTTGTATAAAAGGTACAGCTAAGGAAAACAAACTTTCAAGTGCTTGAGTCATTCTTCTGATTACAAATGGAACCACAAAACTCAGACTACACGCACAATTTACTCTGCTTAACTTCACTGCATTAATCAGATAGTTTGGGAGAAAGGGTGACTAGCGTATGAGGAGCAGAGAGCTACTAAGCAGAGAAGTGATAAGGTTAAGCAATACCATAAGACAGAGCCCAGGGGACTCAAAGCACGGCCCAAAGAGTTCCTAGCCCTCTCTTAGGAAAAAGTTTGCTACCTCTGTTTGTAACACAAATCCCCTAAATCTTTTCTTTTTTTCCAATCTATATGAGCTGAACCAGTAAAATACACTTTTCCCCATAAGTCTTACTTCACCTACATTTAAACCATGTTTTAGCACAAAACTACTATTAAGGAGAGAAATCAGTCAGATTATTTTACCATGTAAGCATTTACTCAAATATTTAGAAACAACAGCAACACGAAATGAAAGCAGCCAACAATAATAGTGGCAATGCTGCCACTTAGGAATTTATCACTAATGGTTAATAATGTTACCAGTGGAGTACCTCTAGCAACAACTGTCACAGGTTGGCATCTCTTTGGTCTAAATCATAGACAAATACAAAACAGAAACAAAGGTAATAGTTCAGTCTCACTGCAGTGTCATTAAATGATCATTTCCTCATTTAGTCAGAGACAGCAGGTCCTTTGATCAAAAGCTGCTAAGTGGAACTTTGAGTATTTGAATGTTCAGAAACACATGGCTGCAGCAGTCCAGGGACTTTGTCAGCCTCCTTTCTCTGCCACCATTAACATAAACTTACATTTTTTTCCTCCACTGTACATGCATATTTCTTCATAGTTGCTTTCTCTTGTGCTGTTGCTCACTGAAAAAGCTGATACTGTACCCATCCCTTACTGTTCAGCAGTGAGCAGAAAGGCTCCCTTTTTCCTCACCCCTAATAAATATTTGCCTGGTGTCCATTTTTTTTGCTTCCTACTAGAAGCACGAAATGATACACATTTATGTGCTACCCATTTAATAAGGTTACACCATCAGAGTAGGAAAGAGATTAACCCCCTACCACTGTCACACTTTAAAAAAGTGCTCTTGCTATCAGCAGCTCATTTAGAAGATTACTTTTCTTTAAAAGCTCTAATTAAGATATTTGTCATGTGCTCCGAGAGATCCATTTCAGCTTTTAGTTTACTTTCCTTCATAATCAACAAACTCAGATATTTCCAGCTGGGTGAGCTGCAGGATGCAGAATTTGTTTCCAATTCAAAGATTTATTAAGTTGTGTATTCCTGACTCCCCCCACACAGCCTTTCAACTGGATTGCTCTGGGTACTAAAAAGCCTGTTGCAATACAGAGTTCAACTAAAACAGCTGGGAGTTTCTATTTTCAGGAGGTAGAAACATCCAGCAATTAAAGTAGGAGCAATAAGGAAATCAGCAACACATGCAGGAAAAGAGAAGCATCCTTGATAAAACACTAGTTGATTATCCAAGCTGTTGCAGAGCTTACAAGTTCTACTGGTTTCAATTTGAAACCAAGTCAGAAAAAACACTGTTCTCTAAGGACAGAGGTTTTCTGGTGCTTAGTGTGGGACTTCCCACTGATCTTAATACTTGTACAAAGCCCGCCAAGATTACTGATTGCCCAGAGTGTGTTTTTCCCCGACAGCATGACTCTGATATGCACAGCAACATTTGTTGTTTATTTTCCTGAATTATTAAAAGGATTTGACAGCAAAGTGTATTGGAAATACACACAGACAGTGTATCCATAAATAGAAACAAGCAGCATTCTGAATAAGTCAGTGGAAAACACTTCCTGACATGTGATACTTGGGTCACAGTCATTCTAAAAATTGGAAGCTGAAGATAAACTATTGCAACAGGGATTCTCTTTCAGAAGTCAGTTGATGAAAAACATTATGCAAACTGATTATTGCAAGAAGCAGAAAAGCCTCCCCTATCTGGTAGCACATTGCTTGCTTTCTCAAAACACTTCAAGGTTAGCTTTTGTTGGATAAAATTATTCCAGCACAGAAGGTCAACAAGCACAAGATTATGCAGTTTCTTAACACGAGCTGTCACAATATTTTGTCCATATAGCCAGCAGAATAACCTAATGATCAGATCCTTTGCAGTGCTGATGTCTGCTTTTCCAAATACCTTGCAAAATGCTCTCAGTTATTCCTAAAAGTTTACAGGAGATGAGGGCCCTTTGTCCCACAAGGCAGAAATTCTGCATCTTGCAGGCTCAGATTCACAGATGCCAAGACAGACAACACCAGGAGGGCCTGAGTCAGCATCTGCTGAAGTCAGTAGGAGTCCTACCAACAGTAATGAGTGCTCGTCTGGGCCCAGCATCCCAACGCGCACAAGTGAAGGGAACAGTCAGAGGAAGTGTCGCTAGCTACACCACTTAGTTGTTACGGTGAACAGTGCATAACAACATTACATAGATACTATTGTGCAATGCCCTATAACATTGCAAAGCACAGTTACAAATTTGGGACCCTGCCTTTAGCAAGGAAAGTCCCTGTCCACGGGTTCTTACAAGCTAATCATAAAAAGAAAAAAAAGTATGTCACTCCAAGGCCTTTACTGTGCTGAAGAGAAGGACAGTGGTACGAAGGGCCTCTCTTACTTTTTGTTCTGATTATGCTCTCAATTTAGGAATGGAGCAAAGGGCCCTGGATCAAACACACCCTAGAATGATACAAGGTACAAGAATATAAGCAGATCAAGGTTTCCGCAAAAGCTACCAACACAAATGAAGCTGAAGCTGCCCCTCCCCGCCACACACACACTTTTTGAAGAGAATTTTTCCTCTAACAATCCCTGCTCAGATTTGATGCACTAATTTGCCCCAGAAGGAGAGGGGGAGAGGGCCTCAGCTGAGCTCAAGAATCTGTATTTCAGATTATCTTCAGCCTTCCCTGCCTTCAGAGCTCAGCTTAGTTCCTTTGGGTACGTAAATAACTGTTCGGATTAAATACAAAGAAAGAGAACTCTCAACAGTTCGTTTACTCAGACTTATGAGAACCTTTCCTGAAAAAGATCTACTGGGATTTATCAGCCCTAAACCTCACTTCTGATGACGTTTTGTTCTCCTACACAACGATTTCTCAAGTTTAACCATGTCACATTTGCAGGGGAAGGCGTGCAGCTCTCCGTGCAGGCAGCTGCTCCCTGAACGGCGCGGCACAAGGGCCCTGTACAGCTGGGACACACAGGTCTATTTCCAGCGGGCTTACCAGCAAAGCTCAGGCCCGCTGCGCCTGTCAGGAGGAGGAATAAGCCAAGCAAGAAGTTTAATAATACAGACTTGTTTTTGAGAGAGAGGAGTGTGGGCAGGCACCATGTACTCTTGTCTGTCATTACAAGATTGATGAAGTGCTGTTATGTCAGAGCTGGAAAAGCTTTTGTGGCAAGCATTGAAAGAGCAGATCAGAGGCACACAAAATCTGGGATTAAAAACACCTCCTGAAGCATTACCTGTAGCTTTTATTCCCAGCTGCCCTACCTCCCAGCGCTCCTCCACGCAGCTGTGTCCATCCCAGACATTCGGTGGGCACCAGCGAGCAGCAGCAGCTCAGAGCCGTGGCCTCCACGGTAGCTTCGACAGGCGCCTGCCACGTGCCAGCGCCTGCAGCCGTGGAGCAGAGCGGGGCAATCCTGCAGCTGCCAGTCCTGTTCCTGCGCCCGGCCCCACAGAGCACCCGGCCCCCACGCCACACCGGGGGTCCCCACGCGAAGGGGGCACGGCGCTGGCCCCGGCCCCCACGCCGCGCCAGGGGTCCCCACGCCACACCGCATCACGGTGGGAGGCACGCGGGGCTCTTTGGGCTGACGGGTGCGGCAAGCGGGGCAGGGGGGGGAGAGGGCTCCGGGGAGAGGCGACCCCCGGGGGGAGAGGGCTCCGGGGAGCCGGGGCAGCTGGTGCCGCCAAAGCGCGCCGCTTCGGGGCAGGGTGGACGCGCCCCATGCCAGCTCTTCACCACAGCGGAAACGGGCACCGAAGCCTCACAGGAAAAGAGCAAACAAACGGAAAAAGCAAACAGACGCAGCGAGACCAACGCTGAAGGTGGCGGCGGGAGAGGCCCAGCCGCCACTCGCCGCGCGGCGCGGCTAGACGCCCCCTCTCCCGACGGCGTTCGGGGCCCCGCGCCAGCCGCCCCCTCCCCGCCACTGCCGCGGGCACCTACCGGGCCGAAGGAGACCTCGCGGGGCGGCCCCAGCGCCGCTGCCGTCCTCCCCGCCGGGTCCTCGTCGTCAGGGTCCTCCCGGCCGGGGCCCGTCGTCACGTCCCTCCCGCCGCCTCACGAGGGAGCGGGGCGCCGCCGCCGCCTCGAGGCCACCTCGCGCCGCCTCACGAGGGAGCGGAGCGCCGCAGGGCCGGGCCGGGCCGGGCCGCCCCCCGGCCGGCTCCGGCGCAGCAGGGTCCGGGCCGGGGCGGGGGCGGCGCGGGCGGGGCTGAAATAGGCGGTGGCGGCCCCGGCCCCGGCCCCCGCCCTAGGGGAGGCGGCTCGGCCGCCGGCAGCTGCGCGGACCCGGCCGCCCTCGCGGCGCTCCGCGCGGCGCCGCCCGCCTCGGCCTCGGCCTCGGCATTCCCGCTAGGCCCGGGCTCCGGAGCCGGCGGCCGCGGAGGCGCTTTCCACCGACTCTCAGGCACTGGGGCTCGTCTCCTAGGGAGGCGCTTGTGGCGCTTAGGTTTTATCCCGCTTTGCGGATCGAACCTGTTGTTAATGAAGGCCCCGGTGACAGTATCGGAAAGACAACGTGACATTTCATGCCATTCTTCTGCCAGTTTAAACAAGATCCCACAAGGAAGTTGATGTTTCCTCAGCCAGATTTTAAATGTCAAAATTGCGGGAATCCATCTTTAAATTACTGTCACCTCGAAAGTGAGTAATGCTGGCGGCACCACACCAAGAACATACCGAGCCCAGAATCCTCTCCGCTTTCGAGGCGGACCCCAGCTCCCCAGAACGCGATGGCTCTGGGGCAGCTTCTCCGCTCCGCAGCGACTCCACCGCGGACCAGGCCGTGCCGATAGCCGGCAGAGGCCCAGCCGGAGCCCGGATGCCGCGGCACCGCCGGGCGGCCTGCCCCAGCCCCGGCTGCCAACCGCCAGCGGAGCTGAGCCGCTCTTCCTTGCCCGGCTGCATGCTCCCTGCGGCGCGTTAGGCTCACATCTTCTAAATATAGGTAACTGCTAATACAGCTTTAAGCCCTCCTCATCCTCCTCCTATATCCTTGA
This sequence comes from Apteryx mantelli, assembly GCF_036417845.1. Taxonomy (NCBI): domain Eukaryota; kingdom Metazoa; phylum Chordata; class Aves; order Apterygiformes; family Apterygidae; genus Apteryx; species Apteryx mantelli. The sequence continues at coordinate 15,169,163 of NC_089999.1, forward strand.
AGCTTTTAAGAAATCATATGCAACTTTTTACATGGGGAAAAAATGCATTGAGGTGTGCCACCGTTCTTTGCGCTTTGGGTTTTCACTTCGGTTTTCCCTAATAAAAGTGGTTGTACTAATATAGAGTTGAAGGATGCCTGGCTTGGGGCAGCAAGAGGAAAAAGAATTATACTGAATTAACAACTGCAAAAGAGTGCAAGTTTTTTTTTTTCAGAGTCACCCATAACAAATATTTATAATGTTGTTTCTAACTTTGCATATAATTAAGGAAGGGGGGCTATTGGATTCCCTGCTCAGTTCTTGCAGAGCCTGTGCACTCAGTATAACCATATGGTCAGGGTTATTACATGCAGACACCTTTAATTCTAGTTCTGAACCTACTTTGTCGTTGGGCCCAAACAAGCAAGTCCTGTCTCTGTAGGAGACTTGCCTAGGCAGCAACATGTTGGCGGTGTTTTTAGATGTCTCAAATGCATATTTGTCTGCCCTGGGTGGACGCTGTGTTTGTGGTCACCCCGCAGCAGGGCTGGTGTCACCCCCGCAGCAGGCCGGGAGGACCCTGACAACGAGCACGGGCGTCCGCGAGGCGCTGGGGCGCAGGGGCTGTGCCCCACACCAGGCTCCCTCCTGCCTGAGGCACGCGCTCCTCACGAGCCACACAAACTGCCATCCTCCACTCCATCAATTACCTCCGCGGCAGAAGGGATAAAACACAGCATTGATTACTTTTTCTTTTCTAAATACCCACCTTTGAATTATCTTTCGTTTTCATTGTCTCACAAGCAGCACACTAATGTCAAAGACTTTGACTTAAAGTGATGAGATTCTAAATGTACTTCTCAAGAATATTCTGTACTTCAGGATTTTAATCAGAGAGTAAAATTAGTCTGACATTTCATTGATCTCTGTTCTCTAATCAAATCACCCGGTGGACACGTTCTTTTTTTCTTTCCACATTGGCGCTGGCAGCATTAATCTGTCTTGTATTTTCCCCTGAACAAAGATATTTGTTTAATTCCATGAAGCAAAAGATATTTCTTTTCTAACTCTTGCTCAGCTGGGAAGAAATACCACTCCTCAAATATCAGCACTGCTATTACTTTTTATGTCACAGAAACACACGAGAGACCCGATAAAGAGCGGCTTCATAGCACTACTTAAACATGCATGCTGGGATGAGTTCTGGAGACCGTACAGGCTAATTACACAGAAGAGGAGGGAAGTGGGGAAGTTACTAGCATGTTAGCGCGGTGCCGAGGCCCACTGCAGGCCCAGGGGAGCAGGGAGCTGCCGGAGGTGCTCGGTCCCTCCTGGCAGCCGCTGGTTCCCCCGCCAGAGAGGGGCAGGAGGCGCGGGCACAGCATCAGGCAGGAAGGGTCCCCATGCCCAGGAACAAGCCCCTTTCTGAACCTCCAACTCTTTCTATGTGGTTCCCACTTTTGCCAGAAACTTGCCTTCAAATGCGTAGAAAATCAGGCCCAGAGCAATTCCAAAACCTCAGCCTGAAGCAGCCATAGAAAAGTTCCATTTAAGGGAAAATGCTGCAAGGAATAAATGATCCACAGTTCCTGCTGCTCTTTAAAGACAGGTTCTGGTTTTCCTTTTGCTTTCCCTCACCTTTAAAGAGAAAGAAAGAAAAAAAACCCTGCAAGCCCAGCTTGTCAAAAAAAGTAGACCAAAATACCTAAGCAAATATTTCTGTTCAAAGAAACTATGCACACTAGGGTTGAAATTTCACACAAGCTCTGCTTCTATTTCAGTTCCACTTTATATTTCAGAATAGGGCCTTTCTCTGCAGAGGTGAACATCTAGTGCTTAATCCATCCATCTATGTCACTATACATCCGTCCCACTATCCATAAGTCCAGAAAGATACAGGATATTCATAATATCTGAGCACTTGCTCTTTGGGAAGTGGATTGCTACTTTTAACACAGAATTTTGACTCCAAAAAAACCTGAAATATATATCAGAGATTCTGGAAAGACTACTAAATTTCAGTTATTGCTTTCTATTTCCCACAGAAGGCACATACTGCAGTGCTAAGTGACAGCATAAAGCCCTTAGATAGATGCATAATCATCTATTAATATCTCTAATGCAGCCAGAAGCCCTTGGACATAGATATCCTATGATAAAACTATGTAATATGAATCATTAGTATAATTTCCTTGGATTGGTCTGCAGGTTTATTGAAGGGACTACCTAAGATTAAGAAACATCTTTTTTTCCCCCATTCCTGTTCTCATTTTATCCTATCTTTTCTGTTTCTTTTTCTTTCCTCTTATGGTAGCAATGCTGAATACTAATAAGACATATGCATTTAACTGTGCTCAGTCATTTCCATGCTAATTAATTGAGGTTCTGATATCCACATTTTGTGCAGGTTTGGTAAATCCCCCATAAACTGGTAATTTCAGCCCAGATCTTCTCCCATGGCAGAAAGAATAATTCAGCTCCTGCCCATCCCTGCTTACGATGTCAGTGCAGGGATTATTTTAATTAAATACTAGGTGAGAAAATCATTGGAGAGAAAACAAACAGGCAAGATCACCCATTTCCCATGGTTGGTATATATATGGCATTCTAGTCCAATTTATGAAGCCTTCAAGCCAACAAAACAATTCTAAAACAACAATTAATTTTAAAATGCATTTGAGTCAAGATGAAAAACTACTTTGTTGTGTGTTTTGTTTTTAAGGTGCAGGTTGAATAAGACACAGAAGACTGAAAAGTATTTTCTTCTTATTTTCATTTATAAATGACAAAAATGCAGTGATTACTCCTAAGTGAAATTCGTCAGAATTGTCCTGGCTGTTTACATGCCACTTTAACATTAATTGAAATACTTTAAATTCTTTGTAAGTTATGTTAAAGACAATATTTTTCTACTGTTAATTGCTTTCATTCAGATACCTCCAACATTAAAACATCAGCTGCAGAGGAATATATCATTGTGATATAAAACTAGAGATTCTGTCCCCCTGTCTTGCAGTTGAAAATTAGAACCAGAATCATACAAATGAGAAATATGGTTTTCATTTTTAATAATAATGGTTTAACAACAGGACTGGGAAAAGGTATAGTACCCTGGAGGTATTTCTAAGAGATAATTTTTAGTCAACTGCAGGTATTGATTCAGTACAGGAACAACTGGAACAGTTGTTTATGTCCCTTGATAGAAGGGGGTTAGAGTAGATGGTCTTTTCTGGTCTCTGAAATAGTAGAAATCAGGAATCCATTTATCATTCTCTAGAATAAAATGAAGGTGGTTACAAACAGTATTTGACAATAAGCAGGTACATTTTATACTTCCCTGATCACCACTATTTGATGGCTTTTACATTTGCATCCCAGCCAGATGAATGTGTCAAAACCTATTTATCCTGACTCCTGTGCTACAGCCAGACGTTCGTACCCTAATGAATCCAGACTAAGTGGGACATATGTTCAAATCATGCCTGGTTTTTAATCTGATTTAAGGACACCAAATCTTACCTCATGGGAACTTGCAAAATCATCTTTAGATGTTCCTAATTTTGCCTTTTCTAACTGGTAAGTTATAATTTCATTAGTGCTGGCTAATGGTTACCCCAGTGTTTGTGATGCACTGTTTGTGACTTGATACCAAGTGTTCCTTTATTGAGCATGTTTGAACAGATGTTAGGATAAAAAGCATCAGAAACCTATTCACTCTAGGCAGGTAATGAAGCAGCCGTCTGGTGCAAGTTAACTAAAGACATCAATCACTGGGAGCCATCTAACCTCTCTGTGCCCACTGCCTATGGTAAGAGGTATTGTTGAGCTGTCACACCACCTACTTTAGCAGTACAACAGGTTCAGAGAAAGAAAATGTTTCTGCGAACTACTGTCAAATCTGCCTTGGAAAATGTTCCCAGTGATTCAGAAGGTAAAAAAAAAAAGTTGCTGATAGTTGTTGACACTTAATCTGAGCTAAAACTTTAAGGTTTTTCATTGCCTTTTTCCATCCTTCCATGTTTTCATTAAATTAGAAGAAAATTGCATAATAGATAGGTTTTCAGAATAGGTCAATCCACTATGGGAAGGAAAAATGCCAGGGCTGTTTAATTTGACCAGCTGTCTCAAATTAGCTTTCAAAAGTTTCCAGGAAAATAAAAAAACTTGAAAATTGAGATATTTGGACTTTAACTTCTTGGGGAAAAGATCCTACATTTCAAACTCTAAGAGGTCAGTCTGTAAAGAACCCACAGCTTTATGTCAATGCTACAAAAGTTATCCTGAGAACTTTTGCCAACACTGTGGTCAGCTGTAAATGTCAAGGTCAAGAAGCTGGTTGGCATTTAGTTGATGAAGCATCAATATTAATATTCAGCTATGGTTGAGAGTATAATGCAATAAAGAATGAGCAACTTGACCATCTTTGTCTCCTTGTTTGTTCCCATCTCCTGGCTGCCAGCAGGCATCCATCACCAACAGGCAAAGCAGTTTGGCCTGAAGCTCCTCATCCCCATCCCTACACTCCTTTTTTGAGGCAGAGTTCTCTGGGCTCTTTATGGAAACTCTCTGTCCCATGGTTGTGTGTTCCAGAGGTCCTATTCCTTATGCAAAATATAATCCCACATTGTTTTTTGAGAAAGGAAAGAACCACTGCCCAAAGAACAATCACGATGGTGAAAGGAAAGCAGCAGGAGGCTGTGACTCCAAATGAGGGTTAGTAATCTAAACTCTAGGCTGAATCTGGGCCTTTATCTCTCCTGGGTGGTATTCTTCATTATCCAAAATGTCCTGATACAAGGAAGGTGAGGCAACCTCTAAAAACTGCCTGTCACCACCAGAAAAAAAGGGCTGGAGCCTATTGGGGGCCTTGGATAGTTTTTTCTGTGCATTACTGTTGGTTAAAGTGAATCTAAACCCATATCCAACTTCCTCTGAAGTCAGCAAAAAGGAAAGAGGCCAAAAAAACTGCTGCAGTGAAGAATGCCAGTTATTTACCCACATAACAGGTAACATGCATTTCAGGTGACCCCCATGTAGCCTGCCCTGCCCAGAAGAGACCACCTCCCTAGGCAAAATCATTCCTGCTCTGGCCTAAATTCCCAGATGATACAATTGCTGACTGGTTAGACATCATCATTTCTATGACTGTGTGGCTTATTTCTGTTTAGAAGTGACACTAATCTGTCCTAAGGCCAAAATAAAATAATTTTGTTAGAGACAACATAGTCATTCAAGCTCAGGCCCCTGTAACGTTGAAGGCTCAGTCCAACACTTGAGGTGTTACTGCATTTTTGCCAGTGAACTTAAAGAGTACACGTCTGAGCCCTGTTTCTTCCACTAGCAGCAAACTACAGAGGCTTTCAAAATCAGGAGACAAATGTGAAGTCATTTTTTACAATAAAATCCCACTTCTTTATTATTTGGAGCCATGTAGCTTGTTATCAGATTTAGGATTTTTGAAGAAAGCAAGCTGAGGTTTTACGAGCTGCAGAACCACAAGAGTGGCAGTTTGGTATTTCCATATCAGAGGTAAAAAATCAAAGCTTACTCTTAAAGTAAAGGGCACTCTGCCCACCGCGATATTTAATTAAACCAATATTTCTCAGCACTGTTTCTAAGTACTTCACTTTGCTAAGAGAAGAGTGAAAGTGTGCTGTGCATCTGAACGAGACATTTAATACAAGCAAATGCTGCAAAAACTTTTTCCTACCGCCTCATTGCTGGGGAAGAATAAGAACCCCATGCTGATCAGTACATCAAATGACAGGCAAATTGCTGAATGTTTCACACTCCTGACCATACTGGTGAAAAATAGCCAGAGATTACCACGTGGGGTGTAGTAATCAAGTGTTCCCTTCCCTCGCAGCAGCATGCAGCAGCCTACACAGCTCTATGAGATTTTTCAGCTGCACATTTTCACACATATGAGCATGTTCTGCTTTTTTCCATTTTGCTTCTGCATGTTCTAGAAGCCCAGCCTGAGGCCCCTGCAAACATGGTAGCAGCAGCTTAGGAAAGCCACTGGAAAAAATTTGCCCCACTGCCCTTAAGCAACATATTCTATAAAAACTCTGGCATTTGTTTGTTGTTTTTGATTTCTAACACAACTGCTGTGTTTCATTTGTGAATTGGGACTACCACATGCAATTTATTATAAAAAATTTAATTCACCTGCAGAGTATCATGCAGTCTACCACAGAGCATCATATCTGTCGTATTACCCTTCTGTTATTTGGTGTTAGGAAAAGTCCGATTTTGCCAAAAGCTTCACCTACTGCATATTTGCATCTCTCTGACAAGACATTGGCTGATCAAACCCTTCTGAAAGACAGGCAAGAAAATTAGCAGTTATGAGCTTGATCCCCATTAACTGAAATCACTGGCAACACCCCAGTGATCCAAAGGATGCAGGACCAGGACTCCGGTAAGGGATAAAACAGCCTTCAAAGTCAATGGAGGTGGAGGATATAAATGCTGCAACAGCTGCCCATGACAAAGTAAGACTGCCAGGAGAAGACTCTGCTTGCCGTTGAACGTTGTACTGCTTCTCACTTAGAGGCACTAGGCAGCTCTTATATCCTCTAAGAGAATATTAAATATCCAAGAATAGTTATAGAAATGGTTAGATATGAGGCCACTATGTGAGTGAATAAAATATCATTACTTTACATTATGTATTTCACTGGGCTCAAGATTATAATTATTATTTTGAATAAATAGTAGGAAAATCAGAGTGATATAGCAACAAAAGCTGGTTATGATATGGTATTAAGTGAAAGTATTGAAAAAAACAGGATAGTGTGTAATTAGAAATAAAGGGTATCCGAGCATATATTTACAATCTTCATGATGATGATGCAGGACAATAAGTCACTGGAGGCAAAAATAAGCTCCAAATATAATAAATGTCACCATCAATTTTGCATGTGAGAGGACCCTTTAAAAGGAACAGGAAAAGCTGGCTTCTTTTTGCAAATAAATTTCACATAAAAATGGCTATATTCTAAAAACTATTCCATTGTGATGTGATCCAAACACTTTTTTTGGGCAACTTTTTCATAGTTTTTGGTTTTGTTGGTTCATTTCTTGGGAGAGAGAGAGAGAGAATAAAAAAGGGAGGAGGGAGAAGGAAGGAAAATGGAAATGAAATAAAAGAATTTCTGTTTTACCCAGCATAGAAGGTATTTTGTACTAAAAGCAATCAGGAACAAGGGGGGGGAAAAAAAGAAAAAGAAAAAAAACCCCAAGCCTATTTTTATGCCAACGCTATATCATAAAATAATAGCTTAAGAACCTATTGTATTCCTAACCTCAGTTTCAGTACAAATGCTGTAGTCATTAAAAAGAAATAGAGGATGGCAGGGCTGGATTTATCACTGGAATTTGTGCGCTGCCGTAAAGAATGTCCTCTATTAATGACAACAGCTGTTGGTTTAATAACCCTAGAAAAGATCATTAAATTCCTTCACATTTCCCAGAAACAGATGGAGGAAATGCAGAAGTGTTAAAACATGTGGGGGAACATACTGAAATCCAGCAGCCTCCTAGAGTGGCTAGGAATTCTAATACTATAATCTCCCATTTTACACTGGTCTGCTCTTAGGTGCTTAAGGTGTGTGTATTGTGAAGATTATGTAAATGCTGAAAAGAGGATAGGAAAAGCCTGATACGCTGTGGGTGGCATCTGCTTTGACAGTTTATCAGCACTTACTCTGTTTGCAGGCACAAATTTCCTTTTCCCTGTAAATGTCTTTGCATCTCCAACTTTTATATGTAAAAATCTCTACATACGGAGGAAACCTTTCATGAAAGGGCTGCTAATATTCTTGTGAATATAGCTCACTTTTTACATTTCCTAGAATGAGAAAAAGAATCATTTCAGGAAATGGGAGTTTCCCACGAACTTCAAGTAGAAGTCACGACAGGGCCCAAATACAATTTTTTCCATGAGCAGGGACACTGTAGCACACATATATTGGCATATTTTCTTAACCTGTCTAGGTCAGGCACCTCCAACAGTGAAGCCACCGTGGGGCGAGATTCAGTTGCTAAGGCCTGAGCTGAGCTAGCGTCACCCCGCTGGCACCCGTGCGGTGGCAGCATCATTCCCATCGGGACCCCAGGTGCTAGGTCAGGGTTTGCCCGACACAAGGAAGATACCAAGACCTAAGGGACATTGCAGGGTGGAGTTCATTCAAGATAACATATGCACAAAAATTCTTCTGGAGAAATAAAACTGAAAGATCAAGAAATCTGGACCCCTGGTGACTGAAGTTTGGAAGGCCCAAGACCCTGCATCCAAAAGCAAGGCTAATGACACTGCCCACACATTTTGCTAAGCCTGTCTGTTTTCTCCTCTTTCTTCCCAGTAGCAACTAATCCATGTGCAAGCTCCATATACAGCACTCGAGAATGAAAAAGACAGTCTGAATAAAAGTGTCACTGTGACCAATATCGTTTCTTTCATTTCCTTCCTGCTATTTACTCGGTCTACTGCTAGTCAAAACAATTTACTGCTGCTATTAACCTTTGAGAGCTGGGGGGGGGAAAAAAAGAAGAAGCAATTTCCTTTATTTAAAGCTTATCCATGCAAGATGTGGAGCTCTGTGGCCTTGATCCAGCGAAGTACATAAGTGCCTACCTCAGTGGTGACTTCCTTTGGACTGGGCCTAAAGAGCCACACCACATCGTGGGACCACGGCCTGATCCAACCCCAGGAGATGGTGTAAATAAGGACATTTAAAAGTTCTGACCTTCTTTCTCAAGTTCCCAGCATGGCGGGAACCCGCGCGGGGCAGGAGCCGTGCACTGGCGCGCAGGACCCAGCAGGCTGCGACCCACAAGCGTCCGATGGAGGAAGGGAAGCAGCTAAGACGTGGCGACGGCTGTGACCGCAGCGAGTCACCTCTCCTTCCATGGATGGGAACCAGGGCACCCTGCTGCTCGCCGGGCACCCCGCAGCAAGTGCTCCGGCTGGCCCCAACAAGGAAACCAGGAGGTGCCCAATAGCCCTCCCACAGCCAGCCCCGGCCACGTAGCCACGTAGCTGTACGTGCTCGCCGCCGTCACACCGCCGATGGCACAGACATACTCCTCTGTGCTCACCACCACTGCACTGCCGATGGCTCAGAGATAGTCCTCTGCTCTCACTGCCATCACACTGCCAATGGCACAGTGATAGTGCCCCCGTGCGTATTTTCTGTCTGTGGCCTTGACTCAAGCCCGTTGTGATCAAACGAGAAGCTCCCTAGAACTTCAGTGAACATCAGAAAGAATTGAAGAGTACAAGACAAAACCATTAGGTGTGCAGCCAGTTTTTGTTATGGCACATGAACCAGGAGGGGGCCTGGTACAAAGGGAACAGGAGGAACATTTTCTGGTACCCAGATTCCTCTAGCTGGATTAATCAGGCTGTGACAGACCTGGACTTCCAGTGTAAGAGCAAACTCAGAGCCAGAAGCCTCAGGGAAATTAAATGGGAGCCCAGCCAGGGCCATTTAATGTATGCAGTATGGTTACCCACAACCCCTTCCTTTTTTCCTGTTTCCTTTTCATTTTTGCTTCACCGGCACATGACAGAGATCATGGAGAATGCCAGCAAGGTCGGCCCAGGGCTCAGCTCGAATGTGGAGCCTGCTTAATTAAGCACCACGCAATCTTCCACGAGTGCGGAGAACAGGATTGTCCTGACAACAAGAACTGTAAACGAGAGCTGGATGAATAACACAAAATAATCTCCATGAATAAATTAGCCGATGGCATGCAGAGGGAGAGACAAATAGCTGAATGCTTTTTGGGTTTCCCCTGGAAGAATAATCAGCCACTCACACCTCCAGGAATATTTAAAACAGAAAAAAAAAGAGGGAAAAATCCAAGGATAAAAAACAAGTCCAGATCCTCAGGTCTTGCAAATTAATATTGACTAGGGCCAGCTTGCCAATCTGTCCTCAAACATGCATATCTAAAAGAGGTTCTTTGCCAAAAAATTCTTGGACAAATCACTGACAATGAGTAACTAGGACACCGTGGAAAGGCTGGCGATTTAGTGCTGTAGTCGGCACAACAGACCTGCAACGGTTAAAGGCAAGAAAGGACATCACCTGACACGACATTCAGGTGTGCGGGCTCCTACCTCGATCAAGGCTGCTTAAAAAGAAAAAAACAAAAAACAGCAAGAGACTTTTTTCTATCAGGATTTCAACAGGGTTTTTGATCGGTTTTATTTGCAACTGTTTAAATGTAAAGACCAGGCTTCTTTGTGACAGTTCAGGTCATGATTCAAGAGAACTCATCTTAATCACTATGTGAATTTTGAGGCAACACATGCAATTCTGCTACACTTGAAATCTATGTCCTTAAATAATAGGGTATTTGTTCTCATGGGGATATGAGGAGGATAAATATCCTAGCTAATGTCCATCATGAGATTTCTACACTCACCTATTCCATTTACTTGGCATCAAAGCAGGTATACATGTATTGATTTTTTGAAGAGATGAGACCCTTTCATGTCAGGGCCATGCAAGGGGACAGACTGGTGCAGGGAAGCTACCTGTCCCTGCAAGTGCTCCCATGCACCGCGTATCTGTCCCAGTGGTGGGACGGAGCAGCGGGACGGAGCGGGCATGGCGGGACGGGGCGGGCGCAGCATGTCCCTGCGGAGGTGGCCAGGCAGGCAATCTCCTGCTCCGACCCATAGACGGCAAGGTGTCGCTGCAAATACCGCTTGTAGTAATAATAATAACAACCACTGTCCATCGGCAAAGGATACCTCCAGAATCACAGGTCAGAGCACTCCAACAGCTCCACGCCAGCTGCTGCCTCTGGGAGACATACGTTTAGGAAAGGTCACCTGGTCGTCAGCTTGGCTTACATCTTCCTCAGAACAGCAGTGGTGATAAAGCCGCCCCGTCTCCATGCACTCGGGAGGAAACACGGCATTTCCAGCCCAGGCTCAAACCCCCAGACAAAACAGCCAAATTAGTGGTAACATTTGTGTGCACCATAGATGCAGCAATTTAACCCCCAAACATCATCGTACCAAGATAATGTTCTGGCAGGGGTCCAGCAGTGGCAGCTGGAACTCCTTCCCCTCTCCGAAACCGTCCTCAGGCAGATTACAGCCAGAAACACAGAACGACTGCCCTTCAGAAAGCTGGACTGCGTTAGGAAATTACCAATATCCTGTCTCTGGAAGGCTGCACGCTTGTTTTTATGAAAACATCTGCTTCTCCAATGATTATGCATCAAGATACAGAAAAATACTCTGGATGTTCTTGCTGGGTCAGAAAAGTTTCAGGGGAGAAAGGAAATTTTCAGTAGCACAGATGGAGGTGTTAAATGGCAAACTCTGCAAATGAAGTGCTTGGAAAGCAGGTTAGGGTGAAAAATAAAATAAATCCATCATTACTAGAGCTTTGCTATTATCAAATTACTCTGTATGCAAATAGCTAGTGATGACTAAATAATGCCAATTTGCCCCGATGTGTGCCTTGAGCGCTCTAAAGTGAATTCCAACTTCGTAACACAATTAGCCAGTCAGAACTAACGTGATTACGGACGCAGAGCACTGTCCTATTTTCCTGCTGTGACTTCCCTTTCTTCTGATTTAAGTTGTTTTAACAGCATCCTAATGTTTTCTAGTGTTCTAGCAAAAACTGTTTTCCTGCGTTCTTTGATCTAATCCTTTGCTGTCATTTTTCCGAGCTGTAGTAAGCAGCTGCACTCCCCTGGCTGCAGCCTGCCCTGTATTATACGCATCAGGCACTGTATGCACGAATATCCTAACTGAACCATGTTTTATTTATTGCTGAACCCCCTGACTGATGAGAATGACTGTCCACAATTTTCCCCTTTCCACTTGCTGGAAATCTTGTAAAAAAGGTTGTGCATTTATAATAGCAATGTATTGGATTTGCTTTCCTGTCAGCTGGTGCACGGAGAGGTGCGGGCGCTCCAGCATGGTGCTGCCGGCTGGCAAGGCGACCCGGCCGGCGGGGCCTCCCCGGAGGGCCCTGCCCTCTCCCGGACACCTGGGCCCAGCCGCATGTTGGGAACCTGCTCCGCACCACACGGAGCCAGGCCCGTGACAGGCTTTCCTTCTGTTACCCTCACAGACCGATTTTCCCTCCTTTTGGCCCCACGGCTCCGTGACGGTGAGGACCGTACTGTAACTGGGCCTTGCCCAGGGTGGGGGGAAGGTCTTCTTCTGGCTGTTCTAGCTGTCCTGCCCAGGAACCTCCTTGGTGGCCTTCTGCCTCGTCCACAGGGAAGGACCGTTCCTCACCCACGTCCTTGCCCTGTGCCGGCTGTTCCCCCCCTCCCACCGGCCTTCCCTGGTCCTTTCCCACCTGGTCAAGCCTCCAGCCCCTTCCTCTTCCACTGCACTGGCACCTGGAAGTTACGTAAAAGAGCAATGGCTTAACTCACAAAAAGAAACAAAAGAAAGAAAACATTAAATGGGTGTTGAAGTAGCTCCGTGGGCCATCAGTAAAACTGTGATACTGGTAGGGCTCTCCGTGACCGTTTCCCTCAATTAGTTCTGTCAAGAAATACAGATTATCTCCACTGATTTGAAATGAAGTGTTTGTCTACTGCCTCCGGTTCCTTTAGCCTATGACCCTTTTCTGTTTTTTCTAGATCACTTTAGAAGACCCAGCCAACACAGTCAGCAGACCCTCAATCAGTATGGCAATTTATTTTGAGGGCAAGATCAGAGGCATTTTGAGTGGGTAGGATTTACTCTACACAACTGTTGGCAGAATTGCTGCTTTCATTTTTCTCCAAAACATCATTTAAATAAAAAAACAAAAGATATCCTTTAGGGATATTTATACTGGGCCAAATTCCCCAGAGGCCAAGCTGATTTAATCAGGCCTGCAGTAGGAATCAGCTCTGACCTTTATGTTTTCAGCTTTGTTTCTGGATTCAACTGGATTTTAATTAAGCACTTCAGTGAAAAAACAATGGACGTTTGTATTTCTTGACCTATATGCAAATTATCTCCACTCTTTCTGCTCAGAAATGTCAGGTGCTTTTATCTCCTCTACAATTATCTGCTTTATGAAATGTCATCTTAAAAAGCTAGAAGGAAAACCAGGATTTTTAATGTCTTTATTTATTTATTTTTAAATCTTCTTGTATTTTCTGGGTAAAGAAGAGGAGGAGCGCTTAAGTACCCAGGGCCTCATCTGGGCCTAATGAATGAAGCCCTGCTGAAGTCAGTTTGCACCAGCAGGACAGACAGGCAGAAGATTACAAAATGCAGTTCCTGCTTCCTGCACTCTCCTGTTTTCTGTGCTTTCTTTCCGATTCCAAACAGTCACTTCAGATATGCAGTGTGCGACACCCTGCCACGACTGCACCAGCAGGGCTTGCTCTGCCCGGCCTCACTCCCAAGCCCATTTGCAAGGTCGGTTTGTTATGTCTCAGCAGCGTTCGCGACCAGTCCATACCGTGGGAGGCACACGAGTCAGGTCAGGCTGTAAAACTCGCCCCGACATGGCTCATCTGTAGCCAAGAAAGATGAGATTTTGTCTGAAATCCTCAGAACCGCTAGAGGTTAAGGACTTACTGTAGCGCTTCAAAAGTAACCTGACTCAAGTCTCTAGAAGACACACGCTTCCAGTTCGCTGGGCGCAGGCCCCGCAGGCTGCGCACGTTCTCCCATGGAAAGGTGCTCAGGATCCTGCTCCCACCACCACTGACATCTTGATGGAGTCGGACGACAGCAGGGAACTACGGACCGTGGAGGACTCGCTTATAAAAAGAAGGGTGATGACTTCTCATTCATTTGCAAAACTTAAATAATAAAGAAAAGGACACTAGGTTAAGAAATTACAAGCATAAACCCACTCAAATTTTTCCTAGTGTGATCTGAGGTCTTTGAAAGCTTTTTTAACACCTCACACACAGAACAAAAGAAATATATGGAGCAAAGAAAGACTTAATTGGATTTCTAGGTTTGTCCTCATATTGGGAATAGATAAAAATTCCAGAGGGATGGCCAAGTCTGTTCTACACCAGAAAGAGAAGGGATGATTGAAAAAAAAGACATTTCTCAGTGCAAGAGCCTCGTACAACAGCATTCTGCCTATTTTTTCACCTGCTGGAACATAGTGGCAGACATTGAGATGTTGCTCTGTAAGCGGGGAAACTACCTTGCAAGGCAGACCTTAGACTTCAGATGACAGAAACCTGATTTACAGAAAACAGAGCCTGAACGTATTTCCATTCCAATAACATTTTTTGTGTTTGGGCACTTGTTTTCCAGCTAATTTGAAGATTACAGTTTGCAACTCAGGAGGGAGCCAGTTGGCAGAAGAGAATGAAGTGCAGGCTGAAAAGCAGCCAGACAGTCTCAGTGGTTTTGCTTTCAAGGGTAGTCTGCAATGAGTATGTGGGCCAGCAATTTTAGAGCAGATATGATTTTTCCTTCCCCCCTCTGCTCATACAGGCTCTGCCCACGGTACCGAAAACAGAGAGAGGTTTCCCTTAGGGTGTAAGAGATGAGCTTCAGTTTTCCTGCTGATGACAGCAGTGTAACAGAGAAGTAAGAGTTGACTTCATCAGATTTACCATGAGGTACAATCAGTGAAATAACTGTTAATTTAAGCAGGTGGAATTGTGATCTCATTGACTCTGATAAAATAATACTTCCCCCTGCAGTGGTCTATGTCAGGGGCGATTCCTCTGAAGGCTCAAAAGGAAGGTAAGCACCAAATCCAATTACTTCTCAGAGGCACAGCTGGGCACTGGAATGCGACTCATGCTTGTAAAATAGCCACTTTCTCTGTTAAAGATAAGCTTGAACTCAGAGACATCTGTGAAACATCTGTAAGAACATTTAGTAGCTCTGTTTTCCCTGTTGCATGACATAGTAGAACCTAATATCTCACAATATGCTGTTCTTTTATATTGCTTTTCACTTATACATCCCTAAGCTCTAACAGAGTCTCAGGATTTCCATTTTGCAGCTGGGGAAGCAGGGGATGAGCAGGAAGATGCTTCCCCCAAAGCTGCCCAGCAGATCAGTGGTGGAAACACGTTAGAAATCCAGCCATGAACACACTACAGTCTTTGCACAGATGAAGAGGGGGATTCCTCATGTTTTCAATTTTTCTAAACAAACGTACAGGAGCCATGAAAGAATAAAAGTACCCAACACCAAGCCACTACAGAGTGTCTTCCTTCTTTCTCTATTGCATATCGCAAAGCAAACCCTTCCTGCCAGCCAGTAGTGAGCTTTTCTTTCCCTTCTTTACTGGCAAGGCAGAGACGCTAACTTTCATTCCCATGGAAGCCTAGATTTCAGCCTGCAATGTCAATATATAATGAACATAGCATTTCCTATTACTCAAGGAAATGCTTTTAAGTAACAGCTGAATTTTATTTACTGTTTCCTTTCAGCCATTTCCTGGAAGTCCCAGTCTGCCTTTTACTTTTCAGCATCTTCCCTGTCTTTGAGCTGCCGTGCTGGAGATCTGGATGTACCTGCACACGACAGCAGGACCGAGGACGCTGGGCTTGGATGTGCCCTCCGGCCAGTGAGGCACCCTGGAGCACCCCACCTCCTCCACCACATGCTGGCACACGGGATCACGCACCCTGCTACGTGCCCGACCCCAGCCCCAGCTGGGGCTGATGGCAGGCGATGCTCACGTCTCCACGGATGCAGCCGGCAAAGGAGCGGGGGCCTGAGCGGCAGCAGACAACGATGACGACATGCAACAGAGCTGAGCAGACCCTTCCCCCTGAAATCACGTCCCAGGTCCAGCCCAGGGCAGGTTGTCCTTGCCCTGAGTCAGGCGGCCAAACGCTGCCGTTTCATGTCATCCCCACATGGGGGCCATGGAAAACGCCAGCCTCCAGGGAAATACACAAAACAGCAGCCTGCTCATTTTAAGGGGTAAGAAAGTATCACAATACATAAACCAGACCACCTATTTGGGGAAAAAAACACTATCAAAAAGATATAGAGAGAGAATTCACAAAGGCATTTTCCTCCCTCTGTGTTCCCCAGTAGGTCTAATACTAGTACGTTTCAGCCCTCCCAAATGAATCATTTAACCTTCACAGTTTAATCCTAACAATAATATTTGTCCTTTTCTCACAGCACCTGCAGATTGCTGTATTCATTACACTGGAGCTGTACATCCTCTGGAAGGAAGCACTCAGATGCTAGTCAACCAAAAGGCATATATTTTCTCCCTGGGTGTTAGTCAAGTGTTTGGAAATAACCTTTGTAATATACAGTAGCCACCAGACTGTGATGGCTTTTGTTCATCCTCTAAGAAAGACTCTGAAGTTTTGCAGGGATTTATTCTGAGCAGCTTCACCCATCCCCAGTTTTAAAGGACATTTTTCAAAGTCCTTTCTGCTGATTCCTCATTCCTTTATAATCCTCCCTCTCTCACCACAAGGTGTTTGGGATTTGGGTCTCTGTTATTCCCGTCTCCTGTTCATGTGTGATTCCATCCCCAGACAGGCCCCTCCTCAGACACTCCCCAGCGAAGGTGCTTGAGGTATCTGCAAGGAGGAGCAAACTCCACTGTCCCCAGAGCAAGTCGCTTCAGTGCTCCTGATAGTCAATAAATAAAGTCACTTTGGGACTATGATTCAGCTGGACAGGTTCAACATCTAAGCCTAGGGTGGGGTTAATCTCCCATCCTTTGCCTGTGTTGACCAGATGTCCAGATCTGGGCTGATGAGCATCAGACGTACCCTGGAGATGCGAACATGCAGTCAGCCAAGTACCACCTGAGAAGCTGTGAAGAAGCTGTCCCAGTCCATGCCAGCAGCCAGGCTGACACCACCAGCCCGTCCTGCCCAGGCCTTGTGTTCAGCTCCTCGCCTTCTCTGGACCTGACAGACATTAGGGGCAACATGAGGCTTCTGAAAAGCCCATTTGGTGAGTCTCTGCATCCTGAAGGCCCTGACAGTATTGTAAGATGTGACCTGCAGAAAAACAGTCTCAGCTGCTGTCAGAGGCAAGTAAGGGTTCAAGCCAGATCCCACACCCGTCCAGCATCTCCCCAGCAACCTATACTGCCTCTCAAGCATAAACTGAGGAACCAAGAAGCTTCATGTTACTCTATAACTGAGCGCCCAAACAGCTGCTCAGTCATTTGTATTTGCAGGGACTTGCAGACTGTACTTTTCATTCACAAACACTTCCTGTAAAATCACAAACGAGCTGTGAGACCGCTCAGACAATCTGCCCCCAGCAAGACCCCGTTTCTGCAGGCTGTGATAGGTGCCAGAGATGGGAATCAGCCAAAGCTGGTGTCTGGCACACCGCAATCTGCAATTACTGGGGTAAAACCCCTCCAAGGAAGGTGACATATCCCAAATTAATGCCGCTGTGTCGGTGAACGCGCATATGCCTGCAAGGAGTCCAGATAGTGCCACCACCACTCCTGGGAACCGCAGAGTGAGCAGGTAGCATAAAAACACACAAACTCTCTTCCTGGTGGCCTCTCAGAGGTACAGCAGAGGATCAAGCCTCAATACACAAGCAGAGAATATCTTATACAGGCACCAGTGTGCAAAGCATCATTCATACAATCAACCCATGACTGATCTGCAAAGTTGCAAGCATCTCAAATTTACCTAACATCAGTATCATTGAGACCTTCACACCCTTGAAATCCTACCTGTGCAATCACATCCATTTGTCTATCACATTGCACCAAATTACAGCATTCTTGGTAGCCAGCCTGTGGTTATACCCATTTCCGGCTGCTCCCCACACTGTCTTTCCCTGAAAAAGGGCTCCTGCTGATTCCATCCTAAAGTTAAGATGCAGGACACCTCATCATTACTGTCATATACAAATTACCTGTTCTGAAACATCACTCTCCCATGAAAGCTAAGGCAGGATTTTTATTACAGAGGAAACTTTTTATTACAAATTATGTCCTTATTAAAATTCATAAAGGATACATTTAAGGGAGAAAAGCTCTACTTCTTCATTCATCTTAGTCACAGATTACAGCCTATTTGACGGATTCCGCCTTTCCTTAGCTCCCCAGCAGGCTGTAATTGCACAGAAATCTGTGAAGAAGGATTTAAAGCCTTGTGACAGGACAGCGCGTAGTGGACACTAACTCCTCCTGGCATGTAACAAAGTGAGATGGCACTGTCAGTTCAGGAAGATGAATTGTATGTGATACCTGCTGAGTTTAGAAAAAGGTGACCTGACAAAATACTGGCAACACTCATCCAGCACCGTCCCCACCCCAGCAGGTGCCATGGGACAACCGGTACCCGCTCTGTTACTGTAAACCCCACGCCATAACGCAGACACCCAGCCGAACCCCTGCCCCTCTAAGTCAATGAACTTTACTGACTTGCCCTGAACAACACCCAGCTGCATAGCTGATGTCCCAACCTATCAACACTAATTTCCATCTGCACCGTAGCCAGCGGCCCACGGGGCCCCGTCCTGGTGCTTTGCCCTGGCTGAGGCTGTGGCAAGCGCCGGTTCCCAGTGCAGGTCCTACAGCACAACTGGGGAAGCAAGACGATAAACACCGTGCCCACCCCACGGACACTGGTACAGACGGAGCCCTCTCCGCAGTCCAGGTGACCAAAACTGCGGCAGGACGGAAAACTTGGGGTGACATTAGCAAGGCTGTGGTCAGATGCCTCAACCTCGGCATCAAACACACAACAGACTAAACAGGTCAGGCTTAAAAACCTGCATGTCCCAAATCTTCTCCTTCTCCGTAGCCCACCTGCAAGGGCCAGTATGCTGCACCATGGCAGACTTACAAGATCATCTAATTCCTTCTGCACAGGAGAAGAGTTTTGCTATGAATTTTTTAACTTAAAGTAATTTCAAAGGAGGACCTTTTAAAAATCATTTTCATTTTCTCCTGAATGTATTCAAACAGTACCATCTGTTTATCTAACTCAGGCTTTTGAATCTGTGCTCCAGTAAAGTGATAGCTGTAATGGATTCAGTAGGTCATTACTCACTGATGAATCGCCTTAAAAGTAAATATTAATCTTTCTTTGGGAATTCTGTTTTTCTGTTTTGATAGCAGATTAGAAATCTGCCTAGATATTAACGGCCCAAATAACGTATGTTTTGCTTAAGTGAAAAAATAATCCACTAGATTCAAAAAGACAGTCTGATAAAATGCATTCATTATATGATGTATATGCAATGATTTAAACATTTAATTAAATACTTCCCTGCCAGCCACAGAGATATCTTCCTTCTAGATGCAGACACCAAGCAGTGTTACTTTGGCAGTACCTGAGGAGGAGACGAATACGAGCTCGTGGGAGGCCAGCTCCCACCCGGTGCTGTGTGTTCCCTCTGCCAGCGTCCCCATCCCCATCACCATCGCAATCCCCATCCCCATCCCCATGCAGCGAACCCTCGCGCAGTTTCCCCGGCCGCGGCACGGCGCTGCCATGCCCAAGCTCCGGCTGCCTGCGGGCGAGGACGGGCAAGCAGGGCCCCGGCTGCCGCCTCGCCAGGCTGTGTCACGATGCCTGGCTGTGGCCACCTGTCCTGGTCCTGTCCCCGTGCCAGGCGAGCCCCCCGCCCCGGGCCAAACCCATCCCATTTCCCCCATTTCCCATGGGCGATGGCAACCCCGTGCATGGGGGAAGCAGCTCAGCAGAGGCCGGGGGACGAGACCGGTGGCCGGAGCAGCTCGGTCCGCTGCTCCCTCCTGCCGCAGCCCTAGAAATCACGTCTGTTACGGGTGCATCACTGTCACACCTCGGATGCCATGTTTTAGCTTTGAAACCGTCTGGGCAAGCTGCAGTGAGTCCTTCTGCACGCCCACCTGCAGAGAGGTATTTTGTGCATTTTGGAGAGTTTGGACAGAGCTGGTTCCTGGACAAAGGCAAAGGACAAAGCTGGGACCCCACAGGAGAGACCTCCTTTTGCCAGCGGCTGCTTTTAAAACACGACACACAAAATCCTCCTTCTTCAGCTGGACTGTGATACCATGCACTGCTGTCCAGGGGTCAAGAGCGGCTAATTTTCCACAGATGACTCTCGGCGCTACTGGGGGCTGGGTCTTCGCCCTGGACAGCACGGAGCTCCCCATCTGGAGATCCAGAGGCCTCCAGAGCAGCCTTGGCTCAGGGGAGGGGGGTTTGACTGCACACAGGAGCCTTTACAAATTTTTGTCCTTTCACATCATTTGCAAATGGATTTTTGTTAAGCTGTAGGTCTCTCCAGAAAGTTTTGCTTTGAATGCAATTCCCACATAAATAAATATCCCTAGACTGACAGGCAGTTTACAAGCATTTTACAATACACTGCATCTTCTTTGTGTACACAAATAATTATAAGTTCACTCTATCAAAGACTTCTGTTTTTTCTTTAGCAAAACCTAATTACAATGTTAAGCCATAAATCTAGAAGTCTTGTCTCATTGTTTATTTATGATAATTTTCATAAACAAATGGCTCTTGTCTTCTCTAAATTGATAGCACACAATGAGCAAATTTATCAAAGTCATCCTAAACTATGTATAAGAGAATCATGTTTTTGTAAATCTAGCTTAGGTATTTAATTATCACAAATAATATTTCCCACATTATTCACCTGAGCAGAATGGCATTTCAGTGAAATCTTGGCTAATATTTTATTGGTTTGAAAAATGGTCATTTCAGTTCACAAGGATCTATAAAAGTTTATATGTTTTATTTATACATTTTATTTTATCCTTTAGTTTCTTTACAGTGAGAACAGCTAAAATCTAGATCTAGCAGGAGGTAGAGCACTGCACAGCAGAGACCTTGGAGACGCTTTCCAAATGCACAACAAGTAGCTGCAGGTCCCAGCCCTGTCATTGCATCACATTTTTGCTGGTTTCTTGGTACTCTTTATCCTCAGACCAGCTTTATGAACACAGATGCTGAAGCTGGGACCATGCTGTGTAAAACCAGAGTTGTGTACATCCCTTTTCCTGGCTCCCCTCGCTAAACAGAGGAGGTATCGTGTGTGCTCACAGGCATTATACGCACGCTTCTGCCTGCCCTTCCACAGGGCCGTGCTGCCGGACCGGGGAACCAAAGCCCCCGACTCTGTTTTCTGTCACATGCAAAGGTCGAAAGGGCTAACTTCCTGTGGTTTTTTTGGCTTTTCTTGGCTTTTGGTTTGCTTTGTTTTTGCTAACTTAGTAAGAAACTGAGATTTTTATCAATACTAACATAGCTCTGACTTTGAACATGTATATCAGCAGATCTTAGCACTGGCTGAAAATCTGTTTTTCATCCATCATTCCAGCTGATGAAAGTCTTGCACTTCTGCACGCTATCCGAGCAAGATGTGGGGAGGTATGTTGGTGAGGGAGAATTTATTGGTTAATTCTTCATTCTGTGGAAATGGTCTTTCATTCCAGGGCTCTGATAAATACTCTTAAGTACCTTGGTACACAATTCTACTGTCATCATTGTTATTAATATCCCAATCCAACTCTCTCTGAAGTCAGTGAGACGCCACAATAGCAGCCTGGTGGTTGAAGTCCTCTGCGATGCAGAGAAACTTCTGCACAAGGGCGAAGACTGTGAGCCTCTCATAAGCACTCAACTACATTTCATCGTCCCTGGCATGGAGCAACCACCTTCAGAAGATGAAAAGAGAGCAAATATGCCTTATTTTTCTGCTGACAATGACATACTGCAGCCCCTTTGCATGGTGGATTTTACAACACAGGAATCTGCTCATTGTCAGAAAACCCTGAGATTGATAATACATATGAGACTCTATTAATCTCGGTTGAAGTCACACTGGTAAACTCTACAGAAACAACATCAGTTGTACTGCAGCTGTATTAAGTTGTAATGGTCATTATGAGAGACCCACCCAAATCCAATCGGATTGTACAAGCCATGAGGTAGGGTCATCAGCTCCGAGAGCTAATCACCAGCTCCGGCCATGGTGAGGAAGGAAACAGCCCCTGAGACCTACACAAAAATGCACCAGGTGGAGAAGTGCAGACAGAAATAGCAATTCTCATTTTCGAGACGGAGCCCAGTGCACGAGCCGCTAGCCCATGCTGTCCAACCTCCCGGCCTCCTGCAGCCCTCCAAGCTCTGCAACCCCATTTCCTTCTGTAGTGATGACTGCAGACTGGAAAGCCAGTTTATCATTAAAGTAAATTGCTTACGCATCCTCACAGAGCACATTCTCAGTACAATGATGACATGTACTGGTGAGCTGCAGGCAGTTTCAGAAGGGAAAGATGCCCTTAATTGTGGGAAGTAGAATAGATTTGCATATTGCAATGAGGAAGCACAACATTTTCTTATTGGCATCTAACAGCATAACAGATGATTTCCCTAGACATATATCTGATCTGCACTTATTAATGCCAATCTGTTATGGTGCATAATGTAGTTAATAATACAGGCCAAGCTCTGTGCATGCTCACAGCAATCAGTTTCAAATTCATGATATGCTTTTGTGTTTGAAATATCACTCTGAAACTACAGTCGCCAAATATTAATCAGGCCAGCCTCTTTCAGCTCTATATCCCTTCTCCCCAAAAGCCTGTTTCTTGCAAATGGTTAGAGGCAAGTCCTACACTGTCTAAATTAGGTCTGCCAATCCTGAACACAAATTTGTTTAGCATGTTTTCAGAGTTCATAAAATGTCCTGGACTAGCAGTCCCAGAGACCATGATCTGCTGGTAGTGGAAACCTCCGCAGGTCTTCTAGAGTTAACCGAGCCAAGTCGAGACGCCAAGAGCTCTCACTGAGCTCCAGAGCAGCGGTGGCAGCTCCTGCTGGGCGCAACGAGTCCCAACACCAGTGTCTGTGCCCAGGAGCGGGGCTGGTCCTGCAGAGCGGGGCTGTGGGGCAGAAGCTGGGCTGCTGTGGGTCGGACGTCCATCCCTGTGCTGCCAGGGACCCTGCTGGTGGCGGGCACCACCGCGTCGTTAGCCTGCAGCTCCCTTCACGTGGGCAGCGCTGGGACCCTGCGGTCCAGAAGGGCAAGGCTCGCTCCCACTGCCGTGCCCGCAGCCTGCCACGTCCCGCAGACGGCTCACTACAAGGCCGCATTGGCACAGGTCTGTGGGAGCCACGCTCAGAGTGTCAGGAACACCGCACCAATGCACGAGGTCTGTGTCAGAGGGTCTCATTCGGAAATGGCCTCAGATTGCCCTATCACAACCCCCTAGCAGCTGAAATGACTTTAACCTTGGATGGGAGCATCTGCAGGGGAGCTGATGTGTTCTAACACAGGCACAGGGACCTCACGTTTTTAGCTGGATTCGCCTCAGGAGTCTTAGGGTTAACACGGAGACAGCTGCCATGCAGCGGTCTGGTTTACAGCAGGAGCCACTCGGACGCTTTCCTGCAGATCCACAGTGATGGGCTGCAGGGAGACCCCCGCCACGGAAACCAGCACTTCGCCCGGCAGAGAGCCTCCTCGTAGCCAAAAACATCTGTCCCCTGCACCCTTTTCCTCAGCTATCCAAAGAGGCAGCTTGTCTCAGGGCCTATTTCTGCAGGTTTTACAGGGAAACTGGTCCCAAACAGGGCATGGAGTTGCCGGCTGTGCAGAGCCCACCTGGCCAGACGGCGGTTCTCCTGCAGCGATGGAGCGAATCTGCACACGCCTCTGTGAGCTGTGATGGAGACAGACCCCGAACTCTAATCCCTACTTGCTGCAAGGCTAGTTGGAAAAAAAAACAGAAACAGTCCTTTCCCCAACAGAATCAGCCAATAAGGAACATAGGGGCACAGTGAAGTTTTACTGGTGATGCTTCAGCCTTTGTTACAAAGTTTATCAGTTATTGAATAGCATGTATTTGAATTATTCAGCCACCTTCCTTTATTTAAACATGCATTCGCTAGTGGGGTCACTGGAACAAACCATTTCAATCCATAGCTCTATAATCTAAATAGATAGGCTGCTTTCTAGTATAAGATTTCCTTCCAGAGCAGAAATGCAAGTCTCATTTCACAGTTAAAACGCAATTCCTGGACTCATTTCATCTCCTAAATATGTTGCCACACCATCCAGGGATGGTATGGAATAGATCAAAAGCCACATTAAGGGTACCATGGGAGTGATGCGTTTTTGTGCCAAGGGCTGGAACACACATGAAAATGACTGTGGGTTTAAGGCAGGCTGTGTGCTGAAAGCAGAGGCGCTGCCGCAGCTCCAGGCATGACCACTCCTGCTCTTAGAGGAAGATCTGTCGGCACTTGGAGATAGTTGGGAGCAATTATCCTAGGAGAGCAATTCCTGAGCAGCTCCCTGTGCACACAGCCGGAGGACTAGGATTTCCTGCAGATGGACCTCCATATCCCCACAGAGCCATTCGAAGGACCTGATATCGTGCTGCTCTGTGAGCGTTTTTTTTATTTTGCTTGCACCGTTTACCATTCCCAGGGGAGGCACTCTAAAGGCATTCCCTTTTCCGGGGAAGAGGAACCAGGTGGTAGATCCAAGTCCGAGGCTGCACGCCGTGATTCTGCTCTCCCTTGCGACTGGCGTGGTGCTGCTGGAGTGAAGCAGCGCACACAGCGGCTCCTCTCGGCTCGCAGAGCAAATGCCTCCATCGCTGCGTCTTTGATCCCGCAAATGCTTGATCCTCTGCCTTAAGCACCGGGCTCATCCCGCTCACGCACATGGGACAATTCACACACCGAAATTTAAAAACCGAGTGTAAGCCTCGATAGGGTTGTGACCAAAGGCATGCTGTCCCTGCAGTCAATATTTAAACTTGAGCAAGCACACTGCGTTAAGAAACTCGCTAACAGAATTCCCTGTAAAAGGGCTCTGTGCATACCTCTTCCACGGCCCCTCACGGCACCGCGATAGCCGGGTGTTTTCCCACCTAACTCGCCAGTACAGCCTGGCATTTTGCCTGAGTGCCATCCCAGGGATGACTTTGCGACATGCACGAGTGTGTCGAGGTTCAAAACAGTCCAACCATTTTAATTACCTCAATACTGTTTATGCATGGCAGTAAAGCAGACCTGTTGACGCCAAGGCATTAATCATTTGAGCTAAATCAATAAATAATTATATGTGCTCATAAACAGAACCTTCCAGACTTAGACCTACTGGAAACACACAATAACCACACATACATGTGCAAAGAAAGGAGGCAAAACAGTTATGCCTCAGAAAAACTACATTTTTCCCCAAATGCTTGATATTGAAATTTGCAAAGTTCCTGAGCTGCAAACCGATTCTTTCCTCCTAATGCCATTGTAGGCTTTTTAAAATCTCATTACACTAATAGCAGATTCATAATTACCTCATCTGCTATTATTTCTGCACCGGTCAGACAGGCTCAAGGACACACAGGCAGTAGCCAAGTGGTCACAGCGGGCCTGATGGCAGGGAAGTGGTTCCTGACTCATGCAGGAGGTCGGTCAGAGATTCCCCGCGGGTGCAGGGACTGGCTGTGTCAGTGGTATCAGCCCACCTGTGCGCTCATCCACCTGTGGCTTTGGTCTCCAATGGTTTGCAGGGAGGTCAGAAGCATTTTTGGCCCGTGATATCTGGAAGTGCAGATGTGTCTAAAGCAAGCATCTACTACGTGGTTATCCATGACCTCGAGGTGCTCGGTTTTGCTGGTGGGACAACACGTCCTAGCACGCTGTTGCTAAAGCGGGGACGCGGCGTGGGCGGCGGCTGGACGGACCTGCCTGTGCCTGGGGGCAGCGGGTACGTTGCAGTGAACGGTGCTGCTGCAGGCAGCTCCCATGTACCAGCTCTGCAGGAGGCGCCCGTCCTGTGCTCCCAACCAGCACGGTGTCAGCAGTTGGCATGCTTTGGTTCTGCCACGGGCTTTCACGGGCCCGGACACGCCCTATGAAGACATATGGAAAAACATGTAACGACGGCTTGGACACACACTCGTTATTGCGGTCTCAGAGGCCTTCTGGAAAGGTCGGGGTAGTCTCTGCACTCACAGAAGCTGAGGATGTCTGCGCACTGGGAGCGACTTGCAAAGAAGCTGCAGGCGCTTTCAAGGGCACAAGCTGTATTATTTCAGTAATTATGGAGATTTATTGCAGCGGAGGACAGAGCGGATGTTGTTAATTCGCCAGGATGGGGACCCCCGGGCTGCTTGCGGGCGAAGGCTTGCCAGCGCCCGGGAAGCAGCACTGGCACCGTGCAGGCACAGCGGGATGAGGCCGGGCTCTCCCGGCACCACGGCTGTGGGCTCCCTGCAGCGGCACCAAGTGGCCCCATGAGTTAGAGCCACACAGGAGCTACCCCAGAAGCAGATTAAAAAGTGCAAGCTGTGAGGAAGCAATTGGCTTGCATTCTTTTAATTTGCATCCATTGTGGAAGGCTAAAGGCTTGCGGTTTTGAGATTTCCTTCAAACTGTAAGGACTTGAAACAGCATTTAATAAGGAACTATGAAAGTCTAATACAATTCTGGGAGCTGGGGCTTTAAGAAGAAATGCCAAGTATTGCAAGATTTTTAATAAAAAAAAATCACAAGAGGTGGCAGCAGTGCTCCTTTAATGTCTCCCTATTCCCAGGGCATCCTTCCTTCAGGATGGTGCTTACCCCCAGACAGGGAGGCACCACCAGACAGAGCTTCCCGGCCCTTAGCAATCACTTCTGCATTTTCGCTGTTCCTGTCTCTTTGGAGACAGAAGTCTTCCTTTCAAGAGGAACCTTGCTCTGCTTTTAGGGTACATTTCCAGGAGGATAATTCTTGTATGTGATTAAAAAAAAATTTATAGAAATAATGTTCCTCTAATAAAAACCTACATAAGATAATACAATTTTTATAGTGCATGAAAATAACAATAATTTGAGCTCTTGTAGAAATCAATGAATCTCTCCCCTTTCAGATGCTTCTCTGCAAACAATATTTCCTTGAACTAATACCATATATTGAATTGAAAAGTTTAATATAATTGCATCAATAGACCAGTCATTGCTCCAAACAGCTACTCTGAAGATGAGATTTTAAAGCATGGCTCATAAATATAGGAACAGAGAGCAAAATAGCTTCTTTTTTGATAATTAAACAGTTAGCAGCTAAATTGCATTGTAATTGATTGGAAAATTGCTTTTTTAATGAGATTTAGTCACTAGGAAATGGCTTTTTTCTTCAATATGCCCAGTGTGCATTGGGTCATTTAAACAGCAAATTGCCTTACTGGCCTCCTATTTAGACGCTGTAGATTCAACGTTTTGTAAGAAGAGACGCACCACGCAATAGCCTCGTCTCGGCGCAGCTCTCCCCTCCCGGGCGCACGGCGGCCCTGAGCTCCAGCAATGCTGCGCCCCCCGGAACGGCTGCAGGGACGCCGAGCCCGCACAGCCGGGGCCGGGCCGGCCACGCACCGGGGCAGCGGAGCAGGCGATGCCGGCCACGTGCCGGGGCCGGGCCGGCCACGCGCCGGGGCAGCGGAGCAGGCGATGCCGGCCACGTGCCAGAGCCGGGCCGGCCACGCGCCAGGGCAGCGGAGCGGGCGATGCCGAACCCTACACTTCAGGGACACCGGCTTTCACGCGGTATTTCTGCAACATCAGCTAAGCTCCTACCCAAGGAGCAGCCCGCGCTCCGGGGCGGCGTGATGCCGCAGGGCAAGAGCAGGCGAGCAGCGCTGCCTGCTCCCCGCTGCCCCTCACTCACCACGGGGCGCCAGGCGGCTCACGCCGCTTCCCACCGCCGCCCCCAGCTGCCGCGCAGCTCAGCGGCTGGCATTCAAAACCAGACACTGATATTGCAGTTTATTAATATTGCAGCTTGTAGAAGTTTCTTTGTACAAGCCTCTGCCCTATAATAAAGACAGTCCTTGCTCAAAAAGCCTATATAATCTAAACAGACAAGACAAGTGTGGGAGAAAGTACTGAATTATTTTTTTAAAGATGCATTACTTAAGACCTAAGATACTACTATGATTAGTACAAGGTTAAAAAATAGAAAGAGTAGATATTTCAACACTAAAACAGCTATTAAAATAATTTCTTTCAAGGATCTACTCAAGAAACTGTGCAAAAGAAAAACATATTGTCCAGCTGTGTGAAGAGCACCGGATAAGTATATATTGAAAATAAACGACCATTTGACAACCCTTTAGTTTAAAGAATTTTCCAAATGCTTCAGGAACAAAAGATTTTGATGAATCCTGATTATTGTGAACAACCTATTATGTACAAAAACAAATGCAGTATATGGTTAAGGCAGATTTTTATTGTTTAGTTTCCAAGATCTCTGTTGATGTAACTTGGATTGCAATATAAACAGCAATGATTGCAATCCTTTGCTGCAACCATAGCAACAGACAAAATTAAAAGGGCAAACTACAAAGCTGAACTGGCATCGTAGTTGTAACTTCTAATTGTGCAACAGTAAAATATTACATACAGGGTGGTAGCTGTACTTGCTAATATCTACAAACCAGGTTTGCTCACAACGATCAAGGTCGTTTAGGTCAGGCTCTGGAATCAAGCACTGGCATCAGCTCTTGCATTTCTACTGGTTTTGTCACTCTTCCTAGTTTTCAGCTTCTAGGGAATGGGGGTAGACTTAAAAACAACAGAAAATTCAAGCAATCCTTTGGAGATTTAAGCCATTTCCCCATCCTCCAGGTTTAAAATTCTGAATTAAGTCATGACATTTTTAACCAGTTTGGCTCTGGACTTTAAGAAGTGGCAGAGAACTTTTTCAAAAGTAAAATGGAAAAACATGCTGGCATGGCTTAATCTTAATTAAATTGAGAAGCAAGCACGGCACTTGAATTTGTGTGCCATTTCTTTTCTGGCTTATTTGTTAAAAGTCAGACCCTCCCTAATACACAGTCAGCAATGCCAGAACATAGCCCAAGAAGAAAATACAATTTTAAATATATTGCCTAACCACAAACCACGCTCCAGGGTTGTGCTCCAAACAGGCAGCGGGTGGTGGGAAGTCCCTCTGGGAAGGTAGGTGGGCAGGCTACATTTTGTGCCAAATGACTTTTAGCTAATAAACCTGGGAATATCAAGACAATACTCCGAGATGCTGCAAATTAATAAATTACTTTGCTCCCTGCCTAGTTACAGGTGGGGGTCAGCACCTATCAGGAAGACATCTATATTTTTTCTTGAATGCAATGAAATTCTTTTGAGTCCGTTGCTTCTAAAAGAATCTGCTGCTTTAATTATACACAAAGACACATTTTGATTTACTGCATACTGTATGAGTGAGCCAGAGTTTTATCTGAGACAAGTCCATGGCTCAGTAAAGATTCGACCTTGTATTTCCTTTGCATCAGGGAAGGCTTTTTTTTGTTGCAGCACAAGACACAAATACACTCAAATAAGACTCACTGCCAGAGTTTTCAGCAAAAAGCATGAGAAGCTAATTCCTCTAAGATGCTCTAAAGTAGGTCGTATTTTAAGTAGCTATGCTTAAATAAATATTAAATAAAGACTGAAATATATCAATGGGAGTTTGGGGGGCACATGCATTTGGGCTTACGTCCTGCCTGTCCTCTCGTTCCACTGCTGCAGATAACTGATATTCACAAGGAACAGGCTCTGATGTATAATTCACTTCTTTGCATTGGCAAATCCTTGCAGGTTGCAAGAAACTCTAGTGATTCAAGCTGCTTCAGCTCTGGGTGTTACAGGAAAGAAGCAAGCGGGGACGTCCAAAGCTTGGATCTGTGGATAATTTTCATCAGTGTAGCTAAACCTGTTTTGTGAAACCCTGTATGCTGTTACAGCATCCTTTGTTATGATGTTATTTGCAGATTAGTGTCAAAATTAATACTTCCTATGGGACAGTAGGATGAAAAGGAGAGAAGGAAGGTAAATATCTGCTGTGACTGCAGCAATAGCAAGGAGAAGTTGGTTCTACAGGGTGTCTGAAATGAGGTCATATTTTAGCCCAAAATAAGCAGCAATGAGCCTTGAAGATAAACTAGAATCTTAAGAGATTTCTACTGACTGATCTGTTAGATTAGTTAATTATGCCTTTGGTGTGAAGGTGCACTTCTTACTATTTATTTGCCAAATTTGGACAATAAAAAAATTTGCCTTTAGACAAATGGACTCAGAAGTTGGATTAAAGCAGCACAGCCCCGTCAAGACACCAACACCACTTTGCATCATGCAACAGATCGTTTTATCTAGACCTCATCTAGCCTACCGAGATGCTACACTTCTCTTCACTGTACTGTAATTTCACATTTGAGATCTGTGCTCCTTTCAGAAATACTTGAGTTTTGTGCTTTGTTGTCCTCATGCTACCATAACCAGAAGACCATGAGGACGAACATCTATGTGACAGATTCAGAGTGGCCCCTTGGATGAATAGTGTTACCTCCTGTGACCCAAAATTCAAGGTCTTGGAGGTTTTTTCCATCAGGAGGATAAATCAATGAGGAAGTCCAGTATTTGTTTAACATGCGCTTGTTTATTACAAGGAGTTTATGTAAAGCCTTCTTTCCTGAGCACAGCAGGACCCAGGAGGCACCGGATATTTCCCCTGTTCGTGGTTCAAAGAGTCTTGCAGGCAGCACACTGCTCAAAAGACTTTTGTCAAGGCTTTTTTTCTGGGCCCTGTTAGTAATAGTCTCACTCTTTAGCTTTTTGATGCTTCCTAGAAAGGTTTTGCTGGTGCTTCTGCTGCTTTCCCCCCTCACCTGCTCCTTGCCACATGGCTGCCAGCTGTGCCATGGCAGCGCCCCGCCAGCTCGTGGCCGCCCTGCGGAAGCCGTGGGGGCTGACGGCAGCCGTCCGTCCTGAGCTGTGGGGCTGTCCGCCCCCACCTGCCAGCGGCTCTGAGGGCGCAGGAGCCCAGTCGCAGCCGCTCCATCCCGTCCCCCCACCGCGGGATCCACTCTGCCAGCACTGCCTGCCTCCCAACCAGGCACGCACGGGGGGCTCCTGTTGCCTCCACCCCCACTTTCCAACAGGAGCTTCCTGGTATCCAGAGGCTGATCCTGAACGAATGACAGTGCTAGGCCAGCTCCTCTGGAAAGTTGGCCTTACCCCCTGCCCTCGTACTGAATGCCAAATTCAGCGGTCAGCATGGCTGGATCGTTTCAAAACCTTTGAAAAATTAACCCGCTGAAGGCAACTGTCAAAGGACAGTTCACTTCAGTTTTCAGACTCCCCCTCATTTTCCAGTCCCTTCCTGTTTTCCAGCTTTGGCACATGATGGAGGAGCCAAAAGCCTGGATCTGCCTGGCTCTCTAGTGACCTTGGAAAAGGTGCTTGAACTTTCCACGTCTTGGCTCCAGGTGTCTACAAAAGATAGGAGAAGATCTCCTTCCTCCTGCTGGCCCCACGTATCCAGACAAGCTCTGCAGGCATTGCTCCGCTCCTCGCATGTTTGCACACTCCCAACGCAATGGGGCCATCAGCACAGCTCGGGGGAGCACAGTACTCATACGGATAGTGGAAAGAAACAAAAACTCACCATCTTAATCAGGTTTCCAGCATGACAGACGTATTATGTACTTCAAGGAGCCAGTTACACCGTTTTCACACACAGAGATAGTGTTGTTAAGAAATTAAATGGTGCAAGCAGATGGTGTGCTGAGCTTCCTTCATTGCACTGAAGTGTTCAATCAAGCTAACTCAAGGGTGTCTCAGAAAATTGGGTCTTGGAGGCACAGGCTAAAGCAGGGGTTTAGATCTTTAGGCATGCCTGTAAACAGGCATCAGACACATTTAACATTTCCAGTACTAGATAGAGCATAAAATGTGTATTAGCAGCACCTACAAAGATATTTAATGATAATGTTATTGACCTCTGGTGAATGTCAAGCTATGGAAATTCAAAGACATTCTCTGTGTTATAAAGAGCAGCTATAAAGTGGACTTTTAAACTTCCTTTAATTAATTTAATGGAAATTTCCTTTATCAACTTTCTGCTGGGGAAGAAATGAGGGCCAAAGGCTGAGCTGGCCTGTTCTAGGGGGGCTTTCACCAAAGGGAAAGGCACTCACCCACCTTCAGTGCCAGAAAGTTTAATCTGAGTCGATAATTAATTGTCACACTTGTCCGGCTGTGAAGAACTGGCCAGTAGACCTTTGGGTTTGTGACTTTGTCAGCTGCAAGAAGACTTGGCCTGGGAACATGCTTTATGAAAGCTTAGTAGCCAGACTCTCAGATGGAATTGGTAGATATAGCATTACCTCAAAGATAAACGGAAGAGCTCTCAACAGACATTTCAAAAGCAAGTTTAAATGGTCATGAAAAAGTTCTGGTTTACCAGCACACCAAACTGATTTGTCACCCGTTTCAGGACAGAAAATGTCAAAACAGCATCCATAGCCCACGGCCAGTCTGATTGCACTCATGACACTACAGACAGGAACCAACTCACCAAAACAAAGACTTTTGTTCTACAAAAACTCAAAGGAAAAAAAATAATCAGGGCTTTTGCCTGCTAAACTGTCTTTGCTTGGTCCTGAAAACGCCATTTCTGGAGAGTGCAGCTGACATGAGCATCCAGCTCCTATCGTGAGCCACAGGAAGGGGAACATGGCGCAGCCCTGGTCCTGAGGACACCACAGTCCTGCAAGGATGCCGGGCAGATGTGGGGTGCCCGCCAGCCTGCCTCCACTGCAACGGCACTGTCCCCGCGAGACTGCGTGGGCAGGACGGGCAGAGCGTGCCGGTCCCTAAAACAGCCAAACAGCATGAAGTCACACTAAGAATAATGTGATCCAAAATGAATCTACAGAGCCCCCAACTTCAGCTCTGCTCTTTTCATCAGCCCTTTGTTATAATGACAATGGGAGGAAAATAACACCACCTAAAGCTATTCCGGCCATGAGTGACAGCAGACACAGTAACGTGCGTAATTACAATATTCATAAGTAAATTTTCATGATAATTAACAAAGACAACTGTCATCTTTTGTTCTGATTACCTAAAGATATGTTAAAGTAGGTTTGCATAATTAATTATCAAATGTAAGGTTCCTTACAAATCTGTAGAGGTTATTTCAGGAAGCTTGTTCAAGGAAGTCATCTCCATAATAAACATTACCTGTCACTTCTCAGCTTATAAATTAATTATTATGGTGAGGTAAAAAGAAACACAGATTGAGCAGAAAGTAGAAGATTAAGCCCTGGAGTTATTAGCAATGAAAAAGCAAACTCACAGGAAGGTGGGAAGCCTCTTTGCCAATTTAGACCACTTCTGTTCAGTTATATCTGTAGTCTTTCTAAAAAAGAAATTAAGAAACCCAACACTAAAACCCATAAGTGCTGTACAATCATCAGCTGTTCAAAGCATGTTGCTGCTGCTTTCAACTCAGGGAAGGGGAGGACAATGACTGCAAAATTAGCCTGCACGATATCCCAACTCTCAACCATTTGAAGTCAAGCACAGCTTGACAGCTGAAGTCTCTCCCTGCAAAACACACTGACTGTTAGAGGGGTTTGCCTTCCCGCAGCCAGGGACGGACTCATGGCCATCACATAGGCTTGGAAAGGAGCCGTTTACACTCTCTGGCCATCCAATGTGCCTGCCCCACATGAGCGCTGGGCAAGACTGCAGCCCTTCTCCAGTACACGTTTTTTATATAAATATACATATATATACACACACACACAAATAGCTGAATAATGAATGCAAAGGATTTGAAACCACTGTAGCAGCCTCTGAGTGTCCCTGCAGCACGAATACCAGCGTGCATGGCCGGGCCATCAGCGAGGACGTCCTGGCCTCTGCTCCGGCGCCATTCCCAACAGCATGGCTGCGCCGTCAGCAAGCACATCCCAGCATCCACACTGACACCTCTTCAGTTCAGATGCATTTACCTCTCTCCCTGGCTGAGACATTGGTGATCTGCAGCTCTGCTTGAGCAGCTCTGCAGATCCCTACAGCGTGTTAGGGAATTATGAGCAGACCATTGATGTGTGGCTAATATTAAATCAAATAGATTATTTCACAGAAAAACAGACTGGCAAGATTCATCTAACACAAACTAGAAATAGGCTTTTTTTAATTAGCTGATTAGGAAGGGCTAGCATTTTATATTACTATTCAAGCTGGAAGTGGGAAGAGCTGTTAAATAATCCATACTAACAGTGTGAGAGGGCAAATCCATTATCTTTACATTTTAAGTGATAGCTGATGACTGAAAAGCAGAGATGGCCTCTCCCATCTGCCTTGTTCCTGCATAGGCTCCTTGACAAAATAGAAGAATAGATTATTTTTTATTAAACCAAGTCAAAATGAAAACTGCAAATGTAAGTAAACTGATTGGAACTAATTGCAACAGGAATATTAAAAGTTAGTGAAACAGGAAGGCATCCCATCCATCTCTCATCCAGCTGGGGGAGCTCGACACTGGAAGATAAAGTACTGATGCTCTGAAGAAGGGACGCCGCAGCGAGAACAACTCACCAGCAACGGGAAATAAATACCCATGCAAACACACGCTGTGCCACGTGCCATTGGGCTGGGCACTCCAGACATCCTCCTCTGCCTGCGCCTGGCACCAAGCTGTTCCCAGCAGCGCAGTCTTTTTCCCAGGGTCCCCCCGTCCAAAGGTTCCTGAAGCACTGCCACCCTTCTCTCCTACATCCCAGCTGCCAGTGGATGGATACAGACCGCTTGCGTTTGCCTTCGTCGACTGGCAACTGCTGCCAGGGACACACGACATCACAGCAACCCAATTTTATGAGCATCTGGCTGAGCGCACCAGCGCAGCCAGGGATATCTTTAAAGTCCATATGTCCAGGTGGGGAACGTCAATTATCAGTTGCTGAATTTTCCCCCTTCACCTCCTTTGATCTAAGGCACTTTCCCTTGTCTTTTATTCACTCTAAAAGAAATTAACAATGCAAACATTTGGCTTCAGCTCAGAGTACACTTGTTCAGGTGAGCTGCACAAAGCAATGTCCTTACCATGCAACAGCTGCAAGCCTGGACTGTGTCATCAAGCCCAAAAGGTATGACGATCTCATGATAATAACCAGACTTCTTCCTATTATTATTGTTGTTGTTGGTTTTTTTTAAACAGCCTTCCTTTGAGGGAGACTGAAGATGGGTTCAAAGACAGCAGGAGCAACATTTAGGAGGCAGCAAGTCAGGATATATTGAGCTGTCTGGTTTACCAGACAGCTAAAATACTCTCTGCACCTTCAAACATTACACAGTTTTACACTTCAGCTAGGTGCTTCAGGCTGAGTCCAGCAAACAGCATCGTCTCTGCACACAGATTCTGATAATTTAAGTACTTTATTGTGCATTATGAGGCAGGAATTGGGTGCAGTGGCTGTTATTGAACAGCAGCACTTCTCAGCTTGCCACAAGCATGGAAAAACAGCCATAACATAGTGGGTGTTTTGAAAAAGCCCCTTAGAGGTTCCTACCGGTCCTGCCCTAGCACATATGTGTCAGAGAGGCTTATTGCTAACCTGGTAAGGAGGAGATCTGTTGCCATAAAGATAAATGACGGCACAGAAATCAATAAAATCTTTCACCTCTCTACATCGCCAGACCTTGCTGGATGAGCAAAGGTGATCCGTGACCAGGCTCTGCCTGCAGCTACCCGCAGCCGGGCTTGGTACTGTGCCTCCTATCACCCCTGTGAAAAACTGCTAATAAGTCCCCAAAATCTCTTTGCAACAGTTCCCATCTCTTAGGTACTAAAAATACATGAGAGATTGCTGAAGTGCTTAAAAAACATTAGTAATGGAGCCACACTGTGAGCTATGGAGATCCACAAACACACAAAGGCAGAGAGGAAGTGTATGGACTGTTTTCACCACAGCTGTTCCAACAAAGAACATCTTTTGATACAAAGACTTTAATGCCTGCAAGTCTACTGTAGAAAAATAAGTATCAATTTAAATTCTTGGCTTTCTGTATTTGTGTTGCATTAGCACTTGCGCATCACTGGAGGCTCCTCTCAGAGTCATCCATGAACTACACAGGCCACAGGAAGCGTCAGGGTCAGCATGTCCTACAGCACCCTCAAATCCTTTCTGCAACAGAATTTGGATGAAACTCTGTTCTCTGTATCATTTACGAAATGGAGATGATACTTGCCTCCTTTGCATAGTCCCTTAAGTTTTATGGCACAAAATTAGCAGAACTTAGCTTCCTTTCTCTGACATTTCCTTATTTGCTGTGACTAAAGCTTGGAAAATATCAGGATATAGGGAATTAAAAACACTGGAATGAGACAACAGGGAAAATTCACCCCAGCACAGAGGTATAAGAGCAAACAATACCTGAACCATAACAACGTATTTAACTCAAATTTGCCTTAAGTGATCACATGGAGAATTTCAGCCTTGATGCTCTTTGGGACAGGAGTATTTCTTTCCTATGGGGTTGGAAAGTGACAGTGGAACCTGAATAATAAAACGGCGATAAAATAACTTGCATCATTTTCCCAAGAGGCATATTATCCATTCCTCTATTTACATTTAAGAGCACAAGACCAGAGGAGGACTTTTTGCTTGGGAATCCCTTGCTAGGATAAGCAATGTAAATGAATAATCCAGTACAGCCTGAGCTGTACATGCACCCACCAGCAGCCTGCACCAGCAGCAGGGACAGCAGCGTTAACAGGGAGTGGTGAGGGGGCCTATTTGTCTCAGCTATCTTTGCAACTGAGTAAGTCTTTCTCGAGGGGAGCTCCTTGTGCTTTGCTATGCTTGATCAGTCCAAAAAGATTTATAATTCTACAAGTCATGTACAACAAAATTATTCCTTTGTTTTTTATGCAGGTTTTCTGAATCAGAAAATCTTTTGAGTGTTAAGAAACTTACTAGCTGGAGCATAACCTCTCGGTGCTAAGCAGTAGAGTTGAGAAAATTAATCCTGTCTCAAAGAGAAATAACCAGACAATGTGTCCAATAAGTAATTTGAAATTTCACAC
Organism: Apteryx mantelli; assembly: GCF_036417845.1. Lineage (NCBI taxonomy): Eukaryota > Metazoa > Chordata > Aves > Apterygiformes > Apterygidae > Apteryx > Apteryx mantelli. Next base: position 15,205,952 of record NC_089999.1, read on the forward strand.
TGAGGAAAGCAGATTCCAACACTACATTAGACAGACTTCACATGAAGAACACACCCTTTTGGATGTTCCTAGGTTTGAAAACAGGCAGCACGTGCTGGTGCCCCACACTGCACCCCCTTTAGAGCCAGCAGGACATCGCGTGCACACTCTCTGGCACGCACCACATCCCGCAGGAGACAGGCGATCATGCTGGCTGCCTGCATCGCAGAGTTACTGATCCCTGCTTACACAGCAGCTCCTGTGGGAGCCTCAGTGGTAATTCCATAGTCAACACCACAACTGCTAATAATCGCTCATCCCGTCTCCTCCGTGAGTGGAAGGAGAAAGACTTGTAAGTCAGCATTAATGGCAATTCTCCTATTTTCTAACACAGGGAGCTCACAGTCTGAACACTGTGAGTGCCCTTACCTTCCACGTGCTGCTGCTGAGCAGGTTCCTGTGCACTTTTCCCACACTCCGCTGCGGCGCTGGCTCCCACTGCCGCGGCCATCACATCTCCCGAGGCGGAGAAGCCAGCGCCACAGCAGATGCACAGCTACACCTGCTCTGTAAGCAGAGGCAGAAAGCATCGTTTCTGTCCCTGTTCACACAAAGCCCTGCCCAGCAGGGTCCAGAGCATGCCCAAGGCTCCTAGGTGTGCCCAAAGTACCGTAATATTGCAGTCAGACCTGCAGCAAAAACACAGATATTACAGACAGCAAAGGGCATGTGATTGCGTTCATGTGGAATCGCATTTTAGAAGACCCATACAAAATCCTTACAGATTTTACATATTTCTAGCTTGCCAATGTCCATTGGAAGTACAGTACACCTGTACTGGACCTATTCTTTCAAGAGGTACATGGATTTTCTTCTTCTTTCAATTTCTATTTCATTCTCATTAAATTGGCAAAACTGGGAACACAGTTTTTGGACCTGTTAAAAATTCAAGCAGCACAAAAAACTTTTTAAACTGAAAATGGTTCATAAGAAACAGAATTTAAAACCCAACTGTAAACAATAATCATCCTTTGGATGATTATTTGGCACACGGTTCTACTTATCATAGTTTATACTATTTCTTTGCCTTTTTAATAGAAATGTAAAGAAAAAAACATAAAGAACCAATTACTTTTTTTTTTAAATAATAAAACATGCAAGTAAAACCCAAAGCATGATATGTCCCCAAAACAACATAAAATGGATTTATCACAACATATTAGAAAGTTCAAGCTCTCAGTAGGGAAATATAATGAAAGCTCAGACTTTTGAAGAACTAAATCTGCAGTGCTTCTACTGGCCACGTTACACATGCTTTAATAATGTCCACAATATTGAAGCATAAAGTCTCCATGAAGGACAAGCAACTTGATATTGTTCATTTTATTTTAATGTCTCAATGAATTTATTTGCATACTTCCATATATTTGTTTGTTAATGCAATAACAATAAATGCTTAAATAAAAATATTTGCCATGAATCAATTTTTAGTGCAGTTTATTGCTTCTGCAATGAAATATTCAATATGGGATTCATTTTCATGTGTTATGATGTGTGTTTACACTTAACAACTTTGTATCACAAGAAAAAAGCATAGGCTATTCAGTTTAAAAATCCTATTTTGCCACATTTCATTGCACTCTCCAAACTGGAAACACATGCCTACATGTTTTGATAGCCAGAAAATATGTTTATATACATTACATATCTTCACCATGCATAGATGACCAAGAAAGTCATTTAAGGAAGTCAAATGGGTTAAAAAAAAAAAAAAGTATCTTCTGCAACAAATTTTGGGAGAATATTTTGCACATCCTTCCTCAATGAAGCTTGGAAAAATATTTCTGCTAAAAGAGAACTTTTTTTCCTCATAGACTTACAGTTGTCTTGTCCGAAAAACTTTACATTAAATGAGCATCTCCTGATGCTAAATTGCATTAATCTCACCCCCAAACCCACAACAAGGTTTCCTACACAAAACTTAGGTACATCATATGAATATGCTACTAGTAATTTCAGGGGTGACTGATGATTTGCTTTCAACCCACATCTTGGGTTTTTTTTTTTTTCCATTCTATCTGTGATATTTTTCTAAGTAGCTTGGAAAAAATAGTTAGCCTACCTTTTAAAAAATAAAATAAAAGAAACGAACAGCTTTTCAACTAAATTAACAGGTCACAGAAAGGCATAATAGCTCTCCATTCAAAAATGACAGTGGAGAAAGTTTATGCAGCGCTCAGCTTGAATTTGCGCAAATGTTGAGAACCCTTTTTGTCACAACAGCTCTTATGAGCAAATCCCGCTCAGGACTACATGTCTTTTTCTTCATGCCTCCAAAGCAGCACAGTACAGAGCCACACGCTGGCAAGGAGTGCCTCTGCAAGCCCACAGAGCACATGTTCTCAGGGTCTGCAGTCAGCACCGACTAACAGCAGCTGGTTTCCCAGACCACAGACATGTACCTGCAAGTTGGCCCAGCTGGAAGACTGGATTTTCACCTAAATAGCTGTCGTGCAAAGAGACCACTTTTTCATGGCAATTTTCCACTACTCATTAAAGTACTTCTGACAACCTGGCAAAAACAGTTTTATTGTCAACTAAAAAAGAATCCCAATACAGTTCTTTTCTGTGGTGAATGTTGGCTGAAAACTCAAGCTTTTTTTTGCAGAAAAGCTTGCAGCAGTACCAGCACTGCTCAGGTGTTGCTGAACAGCCTCCAAACCCCCCACGCTCCCCTCAAGGTCAGCAATGAGAGAGAAAGCTGCAGGCTCTGCCAAGGCGCTCCAAGCCCACGATGTTTGCTGTTGCTTTGAAGCATTATTTGCACTGCCAGAGCAGGGCACGTGCAGTGCACATGGCCGAGGAGCAGCACACAGACCAGGTGGTGCGCTCATGATGCTGCAGCCATTCCCACGCAGGAGCCTTGCCATTGCCATGCTGCCACACTCGCAAGCCACCACCTGCGCCCCAAAACCAACAAGCACCCTCAGCAGCCCACCAAGGGAGACGGGCGCCCTCAGGACATAGTCTGCCTCCTCCATCCCGACCGGGCCAGCACCGCATCACCGGCCTGAAGGGACCTGAGGGGTCACCGCACCGTGGCTGCTGCAGCATGGGAGGACCAAGCTCACCGCAGCCTCCTGATCTGCTGGTCCTGGCGATTTGCTCCCCCCCACCCTGTCTCTCCCTAGATGACAGCACGTGCACTGTGGCAGAGCTAAACACACCGGCAACCCGTTGGGGAGCCGGTCAGCTCCTGCAATTCAGGAGGGTCTCCAGAAACAGAACACCAGCACCGATGCACTCTTCCCTTCCCCACGCATGCTAACAGCCCTGGCAGGCACCTCCGTGGCACAGAACCACCAGGACTGGCCACGGCACTGCCTGCTGGTGGGCTTGTCCGGCTGTGCCAGGGCTGGGTCCGGGGCCAGGGAGGGCAAAGCCCTTCCTTCATCAGCTCTCCAGCTGCCTCTTGCATGATTACGGATATAGTGCAATTTCCCCAACATCCAGCTTGGGCATGTTTCCAATAACCATCTCCATGGGGCTCCAAGCCTTCACAACCATCCGTCACCATTTGGCTATCATGACACTTCAGTGTGGAAATGAAATGTTGTCCTTTCACAAAGCCAAGAGGAGTGTTATTGAATTTTTCTTTTTAAAACCAAGCTGCTGACCGACTCGCATTTTTATCAGCCTGCTTGCTCCATGAGCCTCATAAGGGGCTGGCGTTAAACAGTTTGCATCAGTCCCTGGAAGAATCTGCCTACCACGCTTCAAGAACGAGACAGTGCAGCACGTAAGGATGTGCAGCTATATGTAAGGCTGCTATCGTTTTAACACGTACCGCTATCTTCTAGGGAAGAAGACTACCTTTGCCAGATGTTAATGAGAATTCATCCAAGTAGCTGTACCACTTCTGCACACATCTGGACAAAGATACCATCTAGGCCTGTAGATCTCAGGAAAAACACCTTTCTAAAATTAAAAAAAAAAAAAACCAAAGAAATGCATGGCTCTCAGGTTTCTGACAGTCCTCGAGTTCTTTTCTTTTTAACACTCAAACTCCCCCACTATTTACTCTAACTTTTACGGCATTTTTTCCTGAATCACTGGGGAAAACATTCATATACCATAGGAGAAGACCAGTCCTAGTCATCTAAATAGTTTGTTTGTTAGTTTTGTAATCAAAACTGTAGTTTGGCTCAGGTTTGTGCCCAGTTTTATCCAGATGTGACTCAAACCAGGCAACCCAGAAAACCCTTCAACAGCAAATGAAGGGCTGTCAGGCATGAGTTCCCATGCAAGCTGTATAGTAGGATATAGTTTGTAAAAAATACACTGCCTGTTTTTTCTTTAGGAATGCTCAGATTGTATGTAGACCTTGTGTTGGTTCTTAACAGATGATTTTTACCCTCTGTATTATTGAAAATTCGTGTCCCTGCAGAAGATAGTAATAAGTACCAGGATCCCACACTGACCCTTGAGGCAGAACCGCAGAGAAGCAGCTGTGAGTAAATCCACTGACAAGAAGGGTCATTCAGCTTCTCCCTATTGGCCTACTACAGGGTACACTGCCAGTTTAATTTCTTCACCTAGTTCCTCCTGCTTCCCATGACACTGCTTTCTCATCACAACAGCACAGAGGGTAGGATATGCCAGCTGGCTTTGCCATGCATTGTAGTCATGCAGCTCCCATCTCCAAATGGCCAGCAGAGCCTCCGGGCAGGATCAAGGTGCACGCACCACCACACCACTCCCTGCGCTGGAGGGGACACCAGCGGCACACACCCCCGAAGGAGCGGCAAGCACGGGGTGCGCTGCATGCTCATGTCCCATAGGCTTGCATTAACACTTTCACTACAGCACCAGACTGATTCCTAAACAAGCAGGGAGAGAGATGTTGGCAAGCTTTTACTGGGGAAGGAGTGTCATACAGAGCTAAATTGCTTCCTGCCACTGCTGTACAATAAAAACACCTCTTAAGCTCCAGGGTAAAACCCCAAAATTCCAGTGTATTTGAAACACAAGCAGCGTGAGGAGCATAGCACCACATTACCCAAGTACTTGTCTGTGCAAATCTGAACTTCATTTTCTTACTCAGAATTATGCTTTTAGTCTCACAATCATTTTCTGCTTCAATAAATACAACCCACTTACTTAACTTTTTTAAAGAATGAGACAATAACAAAACAAAGCCTCATTACCAAGGAAAATGCATGCTCACCTATACTGATAGTTTCTCCAGCATCTTCAGGTACTTCCTCCCAGGGCAACTCTCAGCCCCCTCTTATCAGGTTTCCATGTGGGGCGGAGAAGAGCTCATTGAGTCCTCATCACTGTCTGGTGACCAGGGCGGCTTCCACCCTCACCCCGGCTGCATTGCCTGGCTGGGGGTGTTGAAAGCAACAAGAGCCAAAGAAAAGGGAGTTTGTTCCAAGCCTTAGGCTTGCGTTGCCCTGTCCGTATCCCGTACGGACCCGCAGGCCTACGATCTGCAGTAGGTCACCGCTGCTCTTTCGTACAGATCTTTTGTCTCTGCAAATGAGCAGTCTTCTACCCTCCTGCTAGAGAGGAGCAGTGCAGAAATAGGTGTTTTTGTAAAAACGAACAGCTTTGCTTTGTCCCTCAAGGAGCTCACTGGGGTTGGGAAGGGGGTCGTGGTGGTGGAGAGGGTGAGCACAGCTCCCGGACTGGCCACAGCCCTTCCCCTGTTCCTGGGGAAGGAGAGGTTCAACATGTTTTCAGGTGTTTTCGGGACCTCTAGCGAGATTTCTTCATCTAGCCGCTGCTTTCTGGGGCACAAAGTGATGCTTCTGGCTGAGACAAGCTCCTCACAGCTGGCTGGCACCTGCCGGCCTGGGCCGCCATCACGGGCTGGAGGAGCGCGCTGGCCGGGACACTGTCGTGGGCTGGAGGAACGTGCTGGCTGCCGTGGCGCGAAGGCCCAGAGCTGTGCAGCGTGACATGACACAGGAGCACGATGCTGTGACAATGCCGCGTGGTCCGGAGCACAAGGAGACGCAGGGCACGAGGAGATGCAGGGTGAGGCAGGAGTGCGACGCAGGGTGTGAGGAGACACAGGGCGACACGGCGTGTGAGGAGACATGGGGAGATGTGGGACACAAGGAGACGCGAGGTGAGGCAGGAGCATAACGTGGGGTGCGAGGAGTCGCAGGGAGTGAGAAGACGCGGGGCGACGCAGGGCGACACGGGGCGTGAGGCGACATGGGGCGTGAGGTGACGTGGGGCGTGAGGAGATGCGGGGCGACGTGGCATGTGAGGCGACGCGGGGCGTGAGGAGATGTGGGGCGACGTGGGGCGTGAGGAGATGTGGGGCGACATGTCATGTTGAGGCAATGCGGGGCATGAGGAGATGTGGGGCGACGTGGCATGTGAGGCGACGGGGGCGTGAGGAGACGCGGGGCGACACGGGGCGCGAGGAGACGCGAGGTGAGGCGGGGCGCGAGGCGTCGCAGGGCGCGAGGAGAGGCGATGCGGGCGGCACCCTGCTCCCGCTCCCCAGCTCCGGGGCCTCAGCCCCGCGGCGGCTCCGCGCCGCCAGTACCGCCGGCAGCCACACGATGACACCCCAGCACAGGTTTACCGAAATAAACCCCGCGGCTGCTTTGTAATCCAGGAGAGGAAACACCACTTCCCTAATAAACTAGGCCTCCCTCCCCCAAAAAGGATCGTGGCCTTGTGCTCTAGTGTAAATTTTGTGACACTTCCCAGAGTCCGCCACACGCGACCCCGAAGCTGCCCGGTGCCGGCGGCTGCAGCCACGACGGGGGCCGGGGCCGGGGCCCGCAGCTGCCTGCGCGCCATGCCCAGGTGGGTGCCAGCAGCACCCTGCAGCTGCTCACTCTTGCCTGCCTGCTGGGCTGCTGGCGAACCGGCCTGGATTACAGTAATCTGGTGTGAAATAGCGTCCGGGCTGCCGGCGAACTGACCTGGATTACAGTAATCTGGTGTGAAATAGCATCCGGGCTGCTGGCGAACTGTCCCAGACTACAATAATCTGTCATAAAAGCAGCTTCCTTTCAGCTCCGTTGGTGGTGTGACCTGGTTCCCAGCGCAGCCTCATGGGCAGGTGTTGGTGCAATGTGGGGTGGCAGCAGGAGAGGGCGAAGGAGGTGGGAGCAGCCCTCATGGGGGGACACCCGACGCGGTGCTGCTGCAGACTGGGCCGCTCGTGCAGCACCCTCCACGGGAGCATCCTGACTAGGGACAAACGTGTGTTTTTCACTGAAGCTATTCAGTTCAAAGGAAGGAATTTCAGATACAGTCCTACAAGGCTTTTTGTAGCTGAAATCTGACTTGGTAATCTTTAATTTTGCTATTTCCTGCCAAAATTAGAAACAGCCTTGCCTTCACATTCTAGTATTTTACTTCAGGTTAATCAACCTAAAAGTGTTAGCTGGAACGAGAATCTCTTTCCTCTGTGAGGACAAGTCCTGAGAGAAAAATCAACTTTCCCTAGGTTCAGTGATGAAATTCCCACTGAAGTGGAGAGCAGGATTTAATGCTTTTAAATTTCACTGGGCAATGCCCTAAGATGCACTAAGGCCTCAGTGACAGGAAGGGGAATTGGTGGTGCTCAAAACAAGTAATTCTGAATTGTTCATTTCCTTCCCTCCCCCCAGACAAACATTTTTAAATAAGCTGTTCTCCCTGCTAAAGTGGGGTGGAAGACGTGCTTTCCCCAGGCAAGATTACACAGAAATATTTGAAATGACAACAGCTGTTGAGCCCCATTATTTTTAGAGTTTTCTGGTGAAATCTGTTAAAGGCCTCTCTTAATAAGGAATAAAAGTCAGAACCACATTTTGTTCTTCATCCAGAGTAGCGAGTCAATTTTATTTTTTGTCAATAAAGCTAGTGTACTTTCAGTGCCTTTTGCTAAAGTTGAGCTGAAGCTTCATTCTGAAGATGCATCTCTATTTCCAGATTTAAGCACAAGTGTCCTAGAAGGAGTCTTCTGTAAAACAAACAAAGCCCAGTTATCAGTCTCTTTAAAGAAAGATTCACAGTTTTACAGCCTTCCTGTCTCTATGTCATTATTAAGTAGAACAGCCTAAAGAAACATAATGCAAATCAAATAATCCATGAAATTATCATGTACTTATTTTTATTTGAGTTGTCCTGTAAATCAAAACTAGACGAACCCTCCACTGCATACTGTGGTGCTTGCTCTCTTTATTTTAGCCGGAGATGAAAGTTTTACAGGCAGAAGTAAAGGAGTTCTTCTACTGAATCAGGTAGATAAACACAGATTGAGAACAACTGCTTTGAGTTTCATTTAATTAACTGGGCTGAGTGGAAAGGATATTCCTTAGGATTTGAGAAGCAGAGTGGGATGTTAGCAAATGGAGAAGTGGTAAGATTCATAGCCTTTCTGGGACAGTGGAAGGAGAGTTACCTAATACCTATGGATTAGTGCAAGTTCTGCTGGAAGTGTTGTCTTGGATAACTAAATCAATGCTTCTATTGAATACATAATTTTTACTACAGAGAAAAGATGAATTTTATTCCTTCTCTTCTGAAACTATTTTGTAAGCCTACATTCAGTGTTGGAACAGATAAACCCAGAACAAAATGGCTGTTCTGTGAAATTTTTGTGCTGATCTCTGCTTACAGTGGGATGGTACTGCCCTGTTCATACTAGCATAATTTGAGAGGTACAGTATGTGTTTTTGTGTGCACATGTGTGTGAGTCAGGAGACTGAAGAATGTATTGTCTTTGAAGCAACACCTGCTTAAAAAAAAATTATTGAAAGAGGTACTTTATGGATCAAGTGCAATCAGACATGATTTTTGTGAGTAGTTTATGCTGCAAACATGCAATCTTTTGGAGGTAAATTATCTTTTCATTTCCAACTTGTTTAAAATGCATTCTTCATACTTGTTCTTTCCTGTTGAAAAAAAATTAATGCTGGGAAAGCCCAAAGTGTTGGGGTTTTTTTATTCTCTTGACTTGAACTAGCTCTTAATTCAACTATCAAATGGGAAATCTAGCCTTTTTTTACTCTTTTGTTACAAAAACTGTCTACTGAGTCTCTCCAACTACCTCATGGGAACCCAGTGTGTTGGAATACCAAAGAGCTTTGTGATATTCTGAATGCTAACTCTTCTAGATGTACTTCCTCTGCAAAATACTGTTCCATTGTTCCAATTTGTCCAATACAGAACAATTCTGGATGACAAGTTCTCTTTTACATTTCACAATTTCTGCAATACCTTCTTTTCCATGACTTGATTTTGGGGTCATCCTAGTATTTTGTAAAGATGTCAAACGTAGACACTTGATCTGACAAATAAATAACAATCATATTAGAGGAGAGTTTAACATTGTATTCAACATGCAGTTATATTCAGTAGGGGAACAACTGGGCCCCTGTGTTGGGATTGAAACTTATCTAGAGTTCCATCTCTGATGCAGCTGAGATAGAATCATGGTAACTTTTTAAAGGACCAATATCAGCCTATAGAAAATAAGGAGAGTGCTGAAGACTTTACAGGATTTGACCTTAAAATTAATGACTTCAGTCGTTGTTACTTTTTCCTAAAACTGAGGCAGACTGTAGGCAATGGAGCTAGTCTGTATGGATGTGAGCATAAATAGCTAATGGAATTAGCCAATTCCATGCTTTACAGAGAGGATGTACCTGCAGCCAGCATTTCATACATAGCTCTGGAATCCAGAATAGGTCCTGGGACCTCAGGTGACGCGTAGTGACTCTGTAGGTATGCCCCTTACTTAAGCATACAGGAGCAAAAGCCCAAGGTGTCACTTCTCACCTCATGTTTCCGAAGGGTTGGAAGTGGCAGGAGAATGTTGCAGTGGGCACAGGTCACCATTGTGTCGTAACACAGGGTATCTTTAAGAACTTGAGGTGATGTGGAAAGCCCACCCTTTGTGGGAGAGGGAAAGCCAATCCTCTTTTTGTTCTTTGGAGGTTTGAGCAAGGTTTTGGAAGTCAATGGCTGGCCCCTTTCTTTCCCTTTGGGATGGATGTCTTTCCATGCCATTGCATTCTCAGAAGTGGAAGAGGGAGCCAGGGAGGAAGAAGATTGAGAAAGGTCAGTGCTGGGTTTTGAAGTTTTCCGGCCAGCAAGAGCCTTTGTCAGCATATGGGGTGCACTGCTTTTATTCTGTAAAAAGAAAACAATAACAAAGTGAAGAATGGCATGGCACCCAACTGCGTAGTGTATTGTGGTTTAGGACAGGCATGAATCATGGGGAGCGGCAGTGGAGACCATCTCACAGTAATGCTGCAGCTGAAAATGTTGTATCATGAAACTACACAAGACACACTGCCCTTTCTTACATAATGTACAGCTTTTCCTGGCTGGAAATTAGGAAATTAACTGTTCTTTGGTTCAGCATCAAATCTACTTACCAGATGCTGGGGGTACTGATCATCTGGGAATGACTTATTGCACTTCAGACAAAGATTGTCACTGTCACCTTCAGGAGAAAAAAATGGAGAAACACAGCACTCACACAGGTCATCTAGACAGGCTGCTCAAACCCACCTTATGGTCACTGATGCTAGAGAAAGACAAGATGCTAATTCCACTAGCTGAGAAGGAATTAGAGCTGTGACTACCTTCTGCTGTTGGTACCACTCAAAATCAACACAATTTCCCTTCTTGTGAACTTCAGGATATTTGTAATTTCACTCCAGCCCCTTTCTCTGTCGCTCAGGGTGCTTCTCTACTACCTTGTCCTAGCTAATTTTAGGCCAGGAATGTCTATGTCCCGTTGCTAGGGGTTTTGCTTCCTACAGTTTATTTTACCAGCCACTGCATCATTGTCCTACTGGTGCCTGTTCCTTTCTGGAATCATTGACAGGATTCACATATTTTTTGTCTTGTCATAGTCTGTCCGATACCTTTGGCCATATAAAGCTGCCTAAAAACCTCAAGAAATCAAAGTACATATCTCTGCCTTCAGATTTTGAAGTAGAAGGGAATTCTATCAAATTTCCCCTGTACGGAAAAAGAAAGCTCCGCTTGTTTTCTGACAGAAGAAATTTCACTTTCAGGATATAAGGGAAGCATAAGAAAGAACATGGCCAATGAGCAAGAAGCTGGTGCAATCACTTGACTTTAAGATAACCAGCGTAACTGAAAACAACACTTGGCCCTTTCACTGTGGTTGGTTAAACAACAATCCCTTTCAATCTGAATTACTGAGGATTGTAAAGAAGGCAGGAGAATTTTCACTGAGATTTAACAGAGGTGAGCCTGTCCATGACAATGAGGAATTTTGGTTACCAATGGTTGGATAAATTAATGTTGCATGAGTAGATGCTCCACTGGTTTGAAAGTTCACATCCTTATGGCTGGATGGACCACTTTTCTGACAAATATCTTTGTGTTTGTTCTGATCTTTGTACATGACATATTTGTTACATTCCCAACACCGCTCTGTTCGGCTGGCACAGGTATTCAGGTGTTCCTGCAGCTTGTTGAAGGGCATTTCCAGCTCGCAGATCTTGCATTTCACTGCTCGTTCATGGCATTCCTTGGCCTGCACATGAACAGAGGAAATTACTGTGAACTGTCCATCAATAGTAAAAGAGGGCATCGGGGAATGAGTGACTGTTTAAGAATGTATCTGCACAGCCAAATGAAGGCATGGAGCTGACCTATCTAGACTAGCTTTAAGTTAGGAGAATGTGGGCAATATAAGGCAAAATGGGAATCAACAGCAGTGTAAGATGTGTTGTGTCAGTATAGTTAGCAACAGAGCACAAGCCCACCTAGAAAATTCCAGTACTTAGCTACCAGAACCAGGTGAAGCCTGCTGTGTTCACTGCTTTGGTTCCTTGAAATGGTTAGACTAAAGCTAGAGTGGACAGGCTGCTCTCACTTCCCAGCTGCTGCCAATTCCTTTGTGTACCTCTTCCTTGGCTGTCTCCCTGGAGTCACACCAACGACAGTTCCTGTGCAAGGTTCCTGTGTGAGGAAGGACTCTCACTTTGTGTAACCTCCTCTTTGGAAAAGCAGGTAATATGAGTGTGAGGGCAGAACAGAAGTGTCTTTGGGAAGTTCTCAGAGAACAGCAGCCTGAGGTGCCAAGGATGAGAAAGTAATAGGTTATTTCCTAAAATAAAATATCACAGGAGGACTGGATGGACAACCACCACAGGATATACTTATTTACAGAGGGTTAAAGGTATGCCAAAACAATGCCACTGTTGAGAAGTTTGTCTGATGATGGTCCAGGACAGGAGGCAGGGATTTATACATTTTTGCTGTTGCCCCCATTAGTGTGACTCTTGGTGGCTGGTCAAAGGGATCAGCCTAGAGGATGACAAGTATCATACTCTGCACTTACCTTGTGACACTCCAGCTGGTACTGCTGCATACTCTGGTGACAAAGATTACATCTGAGCTGCAAGTGAAGCATATAGCAGTTCATGGGGAGTGTAGCAGGATGGTTAGTGCTTTCATAGAGCAATACAAATTCAAGCTGCTGTGATGAGCTCCCAAATATTTTCATCCCAATCACTGACAAAGTTTTGGTGACTTTTTGTTTCTCTATCAGACCTGAGCCATGTTGTTGAGATTTTGAGGAAAACCCATATCTGATGATTCTGCAGGAAGCTGTCGTTCTGTGCAGGGATCCAATTCTGAAAGGTCCCAGTGTGAAATACAAAGTGTATTCAAAATTTTGACTGAGGTTTACCTTGAAAGTATAGGGCTGATAATCAGCTAGCCTAAATTATGATAGGCCCTATAACAACATAGGAGGCATGCTAGCTTTCTTGAGGTTTGCCAAGAGACCTGCTCATGTGTTCTGTTATGCAAGTGAAATCAATGGTGCTAAATCAATAAAACTAATAAGACAGAATAAAAATTCATGCGTATGTATTCAGGCTTCAAAATAGTACCTCTAGCTGCAGGGTTCCTAATGCTGGATTTAAAATGTCATGAACTTGCTATATGAAGAATCAATCAACTTACTCTGCCAGTTCACTTTTGTTTAAAAAAAAAAAAAAAAAAAGATGCAACTTTGTACAAGCAAGGTTTCTGTCAGATCAGGTACTGTCCATCTTTGTCTGCATCATCTAACTTTATGCTGGAGCAGGCACTGTTCATCCCTCTATGACAGACACAGAATTCACACAATAGCTTAAGGTGGCTTAAATTTTGTACTGCATGCTTCGGCTAATTCACGAGCAATAGTAGCGTGTATTTGTGTCTGATCTGTGATTGTATTACTGGGGAGCTGGGACAAACAATCCTGGAACCACAGTGTAAGCTATATTCCCTGAAGCTGAGTGTGCAATAAGATCAAAAGATGCTGTAACAGGACTGAAGGGTTATGTCAGACCCTTACAGATTTTCTGGTTAAATAATTATGGAAGTTCAAATATACTTAAAATAGAGCACTGTAGCAGGAACATACTTCAGGGCTGGCAGAGCTTTTTGGTATTTGCAAGAAAAACCTGAAGAAAGTGGAGCGCACCTCACCTGCTTGTGTGCTTCTGTTTGATGGTCTTTCATATCCTTTTGGGCAACTGGCTCATCACATTCTGGACAGAGAGTGAGAAACCGCAGGCAGTGGGCCTCATGGAGGGAGAAATTGGCAGCAGACACATCTCGTTTACTGCCAAGTACAGAAATGGAAAGGAGTGAATGAACTGGTTACAACTCAAATGGTTTGTCCCTAAAAACTAGAAATAAATATTTGTAGTTCTCATTCATCCTAATGAGACATTTAGAGACTGGGCTCTGTTACTGAGGTTCTGCCATATTACTAGGGACACACTTGAAAGGGACAGGGCAGCTGCTAGAGGCTCCTGGTATATGGGTCCAACTTTTGTTTCAGGAAGAGCTACAGCTGTTGTTTACGTTGTTTTCAGCTGTGGGAAAGAGAGGTCCCTCTCTGTAAATGGAGACGTTTCTGGGTGTCATCTGAACCATCCCAAGATGTACAGCTCTTTGGCTCCCAGCGGACCAATTATAAGGTAGCCCAGCCAAGGACCTGCTCTGTTCACGTGAACACTGTCTCTGGGCTGAGAGGCACAGAGATGTTGTCACCATGCTCAGTGGGTTCAGGAAGAGTCACTTAGTCTATACAGGAATCAGTTGCTTGATTTTAATAATTGATGTGTTTATGACACTGGTGACTAGGATTAAGATACAATTTAACAGAGCTTGAGTGCGATCTCCTGAAGATGCTCCCAAGTGCGAACTTTCAGCAGTATAAAACTGCTATTGCTCCCCTTGGAATGGCTTCAGGGTGGCTGACCCGTGCCTCAGCTGATTCCCAGGCTTCCTCTGCCCGCAGGGCCTGCTCTGATCCCATGGGACCTGCCTTAGGATGTTTGCCTCACTGTTCTTACTTCAGGCCCAAAGACATTCAAGTCTAGGGCAACAGGAGGTAAGGTGTGTCCCTGTCACTTCAAACCCTTTACTGCAATGGGCCACGGACACTCTGGCAGGAGGTCCTGATGGTTGGCATGAGGTAGCGACAGTCATTAGGGCCTGGTGGATGAAGGTGAGCCATGCAACCTTGCTGGCCTGCAAGAGCAGAAGTCTGCCTGAAAGGACATGCATACTTCAGCTCTGCTGCTGCGGAGAGGTGGGAGGCAGAGCAGCTGATGTCATTTGGGCTGTCTGTGCTGGTCCTTGTTACAGAACCTGGCATCATGACTGGGTCATAGAACCAGCCTGCCCAGCACATTCACTGGGCTCTCAATGTGGAGGGAATAGCCAGCATGAGGCCACGTAATTAGGAACAGCCCAGCCCCAAAACAGAGCAGACACAGCAAGAAAGCCCCAGGGAGAGAGGTAAGCAAGGAACTCTTCTAATTTTCTCAGGGAAGATAAGTTGCAGCAAGGAAATCTGCTTTAGACATCAGGAGAAGCTTCTCATGATGAGGATGGATGAACACTGGAATGCATTTCCTGCGGGGATCTGTAATCTCTGTTACCAGAGTTTTTAAGAATGCTTTAGAGAGACACCTATCAGAAGTGTTTTAAGTGCAGTAGGTTCTTCCCGGGAATCTTATCAGCATTCAACAACTGTTTTAATCAAAGGATCCTCTATAATCTTTTAGAAGGAAATCCACAGGCCCTCTTTGGGCAAGGTTGAGTGGTGGTTTTCTTTTCTGATCAAATAAAATTCAGTCTAAGCTTTATTTATTAATTTAATTTTAATTCAGATTCTTTGTTTCCTTGCTTGTGTTTGGCCTTGTTAGGTTTGACTCTGTTTTTAATTGCAGTGCTTCACAGTCTTCCTTCCTATAGTTTGCCTAATGGTCTACAAGCTACTAGTTGAGACACACCAGGCTAGGTGACCTCTCACAGCCCCTTTCAGACTTTTCTTCTATGAGAGATGGCAAATTATCCTGAAAATTTGCATATTTTTGTCACTTAGCTGCAAACACAGCAACAGAAAGGAACATTAGCCATGAGGGAAAACTGAGGCAGCTGCAAGGTTTGGCATGGTCTGTCCACTGACTCCTCTGCCAGACGCTGTGAAATTACTCACAATGACATTACGTAAAAAGAGAATAAGGCGTTTCCACCCTCCAACACCGGAGAAGGCTATGGAAGAAACCTCTCCACAGGAAAGCAGCAAGAAAATGGCAACCTTGAAATGTGAAAATAACTAAAAATCTTTTTGTTTAGTACTCAGTAGCTAGCCTAACTTATATCTCTTCCAGCACATATCCCCCCTCCTGTCTCATTCTCCCTCTCTCTATTAAGGGAAGCACAGATAATATTAAGGAAAATCTTAGCAAACTCTTGAGACCCTCACACTTTATACGAGTGGAGACACAGAGATCTCTTACCAATTTTTGCAGAATCTGCTCTCTTCAGTCATAATTTTTCTCTTTATCCTTCTCAGTTTTGTTTCTTCAAGAACTGAGAGGAAAAAAATGAAACTGAAAGTGTCTGTGGCAATAAGCCCACCCCGAACAGCTGCTTAGCCAGAAATTTTTTAAAGGAGAAGTAGCAGCATTGCCAGACAAGTATTAGTTTTTACTGCGAGTTTACTTACAGCCACATATAGATTAGTTCACTAGTCCTCAGAAGGTCTTTGGGGTGTCTCCTTCCTTCTTTCCCAAATAAGTTTAATTACAGTAACTGGTTTATTTAGCAGAAAGGCAGTTTTGCCCTCTGCCCGTTAGGGAAGCTGTTTTCCCCTTTCTTGCTGTAGCAAAGAGGCCAGTTGGGGTCAGCCAACACTGTCTCCTGTGGCACGTGGGTCACATCTGCCCGTGACAGGTGGGGCACATCCGCCCTCTTCCACCCGCCTGCAGGCTCCTGAGCGGGGAGGCAAGAGGCTGCAGCAGCCTGGCCACGCGCAACCCCACAGGCCAGCAGCTCCAAGGCACAACAGGCAGTGGGACACCCTCTTTCTCGCCGATCCTTGGAGAGGCCGCAGGGAGCCTCCAGGCCTTGACCTCCCCTTCCCGCTGGCACCCTGTGCTGGCAGCCACGCACAGTTAGCACCAGCACCCATCCACAGAGAAACCTCCAGGGACCATGGCAGTCCCCTGCTGTGAACTCACCTTTGATAATATTTTACTCATAACCGTGACATTGTATTCCACCAGACCAGAAGCAGAGGTGAGTGCCAGAGAAGAGGGAGAGGGTGCACCATAAAAGACAACCAGGAACGAAGCCACCTGTCTCGGGCACTGTGGTGAGCGAGGCAGCCCAGGCACCAGCCGCACTGCCGGCGAGGAGGGCTCCCGCACACAGCAGGCTCTGCCTGCGACCGCCCTGCCACCGTGGCCCCCACCTGCGGCTCTGCCACCACCCGCCATTTCACCACGGCCATTGTTATCTCAGCCACCCGTGCTGACGGCCACTGGCCGTGGGACCTTTGTTGCATAGCTGATTTGTTGCAGGGAGGCAGGGCGGGGGTACACGGGAGCCACCTCCGCTGCAGCAGTCATGGTAGCATCCAGCCTCCCAAACCCACCATGGCACCTTGGCCTCCCTGGGGTGACACTGGCCCACCCTGCCAAGGGCAATGCCCACGTCATGAGGAAAGGCAGCTATAGCAGAGGGGGAATAGTCACCCACCATCACCGCTGGGGAGAAGCCCAGCATTCATCCTCTGTCCTCGCCTCATTGCGCCCCACTACGTGGCTGCTCAGCCTTGCCCCAGGAGACACCTGGACCCCACTGTTTCCCCCAGTGACCCTCAGACCGCTTCAAGATATCTGAGTATGAGCAAGGTGAAACCTCCAGCCTGCCTTAACCAGCTTTGCCCTTTCTCCCTGGACAGATCTGGCCGTGGTTGGGACTGACTGACTTACCATCGGAGGCCGCAGATGCAGCAGGCCCCTCCTGGCGCTGGATCTCAGGTGGGTCTGCAGATGTCATCCCTCAGCCCAGCACAGAGTAAGCCAGAAGTCCAGGCTGCAAGTTCCCTTTGGCATGTAGCGGCTTTATTGCTTAGGGATATTAACGGCTATGCAGCCCTATTTTTTTGGAATTTATGAAGAATTGCGAGCTAGGGAGAAACAGGAACAGAATTTCATGTCTTTGTTTCAATGCCAATATCAGTATATTCAGGATTCTCTGATGGAAGGCCTAGAAATTCCCTTATCTGCTACTACAATAGATCTTTTACAGCAGTGCAAAGTGATGAGCTCTTCTTTGATGTAATAGACCATGCAAGGCGGTGTATAATGAGATACAGGAGAACTGACCTTCTCAGTCTGTAGAATGGGGACGATAATATTAGTTCTTCTACTTTGCAGAGCTGTTGGTAAAAATCATTCAGTAGTATTTGCATAATGTATTGCAATGCCGTATACTACAGATATCCCAGGTGTTACTGAGAATTTGGCTGTCAATTCAGTGTGGTTCATTCTACAACCATAAAAGCCCCTTCCAACCCCCATTTTTCTCTGGGAAAAATAAAAGAAGAAAAAAGAAGCCCAATAACCCATCTAGACCTGGGAATAATTGGTGGGTTTTGGGGGGATTTTGTAACACAAATTATGTAATGAAGCAGAGAAAAGGCCTTTGAAGAAATATGTTAATGAGATGGCAGCTAAAGGAGAGGATTACAGAGTTGCCAATTACAAATCAAAATTTTAATGTGATCTTGTTTTGGTTTTGCTTTTTTAGTCATTAGCCTGTGCAGCATTTGAATGTACTTTAGGACTTCATGCAATCTATACAGGAAATACCAATTCTAGGGCAAGAAAGCCTGATCACACGCTGACTGAGAAAACCCCACTGACTCAAAATTCATAATGAGGGCTTTTATGTAGAAAGTTGTTGGGCACAGGGATTGTACTGAAAGAACTGTTCGTTCAGAGTCTCAAAAGCTTTTCTTGGAAAAGTATCAGATGCTCCACTGGGAACTTAGTCGAAGGATACTCCTAAAGCAACACAGTGGACTGGCAGAGGCTGTGAAAGTACTGACTGGAGGGAAAACAGAAGGTAACGAAACAATGTTGTTTGCTGAATGCCAGTAATAACTCTTTCTATTTAAATCCCATGTAAATCTTCCAGTGCATAACATTGTTGTACAAGACCTCTTTTAGGCATCTTTTCAAGTAAAGCATCACACAGAGGTAAGTTCTGAACTGGTCGTTTTTTAAATGTGATCTTCAAAAGCCTGGGTAGAAGAATGATCTTTTTCTGCTAAATCCTAGCATGTCTCAGGATCAGTTGTTTGGCTTTTGCTTCTCAGTGTCAAGTATCAGAGTACTTGCAGTCAGTCATTAATATAATTTTGTTAAAATTTTGTATCTCTGGGTGCTGCATGGAGTCTGCAACACTGTAATAACTTAAAAAAGAATGTGAGAAGCATTTTTGTCTTGATAGGGGATAGCAGTTTTGTAGGTCAAACAGATTGCTTTTAAACAGGCAAACAAGTTTGTAATTGTGTGGCTGGCCCGCATTTGAATTAGAGGCAGAAAATATTTATATCTGTAACTAAATTAATCAACTGCTACCTGTAAAGCCTTCTTGCCACAGAACATTCCTATCCAGAGATAAGGGCAGCAACTGGGACATTGGCTTGTAGTGGATGGGATGCATCAAAAAAAGCAGTTTTGTGGGAATGAGCCAGACTGTACTAAAATCTTTCCAATATTTCCACCTAGACTGATGATCCTGGAATTCCTGCCTCCCCAAGGGACTTCTTCTGGTCCCTGTCCACTAACCCAAACAATGCATGTCAGCCTTTGTTATCTAGTCTCTGGCAGTGTCCTATTTCTGAGTGCTCATATCGTATGGAAATTACATTTATTCTAGTATCTCTCGTACAAGAGGAAGATTGCAAGGCTCTGCGTGTGGCTTGATAGCACTGCTAAGCTCATCTACAAACTTGCTGCTTCTGAAAGGAGCAGCCTTTACCATCTCAGCCACCACTGTTCCCACCCCAGGCGTAACTGACCCAGCCTTTTGTGCTGGCTCTGGTGCTCACGGGACACTTCATTGCACCTATTCAGCTCACTAACTCAGCCGAAAACATTCCGCTTTCTTCATTGAGTTAGTTTTCTGTCAGTTCAGTCAGTTGAGGGAGGACTCCAGTAACCTCCAGAGCCAGTGGCTGGGAAGCAACAAGAAATCCAGGGCAAGCTGGCAGGCATGAGACCTCCCCTAGTCAGTGGCAGCAAGCTGTTAGGTGGGCTCGGCTCTGTTGCTGCATCATGCCCTTGGGAAATCTGAATTCTCCTCCCATCTCTGCCGCATTTTACGTGATATTGAGAAAAGACTATCAACACACCCTCAGGCTTTAGTGTAACAATCTACGGAATGGGAACAAAAGTCATAAGGCTTTTCTAAAACTCACTTGGTTACTGTTCCTGAAATACTTTTAAATCTTTGTGTTTATTGGGGTGGAAAACAGTACATACAGCAGCAAATGGGAGCAGTAGGGGCTGGTAACCAGTGAAAGGGGTCAAGATACAAGAGACTTGATTCAACTCCCAGTTCCACTTCATGTCACCACTCCGTGCCTAAGTCTCCTCTTAACACAAAGATTTGGCTTCCTTTGTAAAGTGATTTGAAATTTACTACTAAGAACTCTGTAAGAGCAAGATACTATTCAATGACAGGGTATCAGAATTTAGCCCAAAGGCTGCTACAAGTTTCAGCATCCGAATAGTGTCTGCCACCAAAAGCCATTTTCACCTACTGCCTTTAAAGCAGTAGTTGAAGGCTGTGAAACCACATATCTCAGTCCTTGTAAATACTGCTCTGGTCTCTGCTATATTCAGAGAAGCACTGACTAGAGGGAAGGATTTTTCTCTTGAAGGTCTGCAGTTAGTGTTCAATTACCGTGAGCTGAATTTCAGGCTGTGGGAGATTTTTGTTTGAATGCTCTTTTTGAATCCTCTAAAAGTTCTCCTGCTGGGGGCTTTGTAAGCACGAGGTCTCTCTGCAGCTTCCTTTTGCCTGCCTGTCAGACTAGTTCCGGAAAGCAAGAGGCCAAAGCTTTGTCCTCCTTTCAGCCCCTTGGCACACTGATGAGGAAGTTCATGGGCAAGTTATGTGAAAGAGTTGCTGTTCCTGTAGCACTCTCTGATCCAGGCAGTACCAAATGTATCTGAGCTGTATGCACAGATTTGAGGGGGATGGAGAACTGCTGGAAGACTTGCCAAATCGAACACAGTCCTCTGTGCTTCTCTCTGCTGGAGCATGCTGAACCCTTTGAGAACAGTGCCCAGCCTTAGCCTGCATCGTTACTGCTCTCCTCCCCCATTTCATCCAGTCATGCTCTCCCTTTCCTAAACCTTGACTATGCATTGCACAACTTTTCCACCTCCTTCTCTGAATGTAGACACCTTCTTTCTCATTCTTTCTCACCCAATATTCTTTTTTTCTGCCTATGTGGTTGCCCTTCATGACAATGAAGAGGGTACTTCAGTATCTTTCATTCTGATTTCCAAGTATGCAGTCGCTTGTTCTTTTTGTGAAGCCTTTTTTGGTTTGTTCCATATCACAGAATTTACTTCGGATGGCACACTGAAGGCAAGCTTGAAATAAGCTCTGCAGAGTAAAGAAATATTGATTCCCTTGTCTGTACTTGACAAAGAGGGAAACTGAGGCATGGACTGGCTAATTGACTTGCTGCATGATTGTTTATTTACTGCACTGCATCTCTTTAAATAACAAGACAGCAGATCATATTTGCACTGGTCTCTTAGATAAAGTTAACCTTAGTACAACTCCTTTAGAGTTAACTCTTTGCATTTTCTTATTCAAGAGTTTGTAGTGTTTTTTGTTGTTGTTGTTGTTGAATAGGGAGCATTTCTTCACTGGAGACTGGCCACAGGAATGCAAGTTTTGGCTGGTTCCCCACTTTCTGCGAGGCTCTACACTGGTGTGAAGTTTCTTCTGTGTTGGTAAGTTACCCAGAGGGATTGCTGCTAAAGGTTTGAAGATTTGGAATCTGTACAGATCCGGTTGGCTACTATATTTCTGAGTGGACGTTCATTGCTTTTACAAACAGAACAGCTACATTGGAGTGTCTTGTTTTGAACTGTCACTCAAGTCCCTCTGGTCAGGAGAGGACAAATAGTGCAAGCTGTAGTCAGAGCTCCCTCATTACTTGGTGTGGGATCTGAAATTCTTTATTTCTGTGAGTAACCCCTTGGTAAGACTTTATTAAGAGTTTGCAGGATCAAATTGTCAAGATGATTCCTGCTGCCATCAATTTCAGGGGGCTGTTGACATCCCAGAAGCAATGCACAGAATGTCAACAAATTCTTTGTCCTTGGTGCAGCTTCCAGTCCCTCCCTCCGTGCCACCAGCTGTCCTTTTCTGCCCTTCTGATTGGGCTTGCCGCCCCTTCAGTAGTGCCATCACATCTGATTGTGTGGCTGCACTGTAGACCAAATCACTGAAATGAACTGGATTAAAGATAACCTTTGAGTTAACCTTTCTGGGTTATCTTTAATCCAGATCACAAACACACAAACCCTCACAAAATAATAGGCCACGAAGCACAGCCATGCATGCCTGCACAGACCTTTGTTTTGGGGAGAACCCCACTGTGGTTTTAACTCTCCAGTTGCCTAAAGTAGTTCGTTCCTTCCTCACCACTGCTTAAATGAGTGAGAGATCCTCCCTTGACAGGAGGACATCCGGTAGTCCAAAGTGTGAAAGCAGCCTTGTACCAGCACGTTAGTCCCCACAGATAATACGCAGTATGAGAATCTGTTGTTAGTGGCAGCTTCCCGTAAGCACTATGAACAGGGAGGATTTTCTTAAAACACCCTCACGGCTGGAGCGATAGAGATGCCCTGGATGAGATGGGGGCTCTGGGTGGCAGGGCCGGTCCCCGTGGGCTGAGGGTCTCCTGCGGGGATGGCAGGGGCAGCGCCCACGGGCAGAGGGGCGGCCCGGTGCCCCCTCAGGACCGGGGCCCGGGCCGCGTCCCCTCGGCGCCGGGGCGGGCGGGTCCCCTCCGGCCGGGCGGGACGCGTCGCCCCCCGCCGCGTCCCGCCCGCCGCGGCCCCGCCGCCCCGTACTTAAGGCGGGCGGCGGCGGCGGCGGCGCCGTGACCGCGTGTCCCCGCAGAGGATGGCCCCGACGTGCCCGCGATGCCTGCTGCGCTACCGCTCCGCCATGGTCCTGCTGCTCACGCCGCTGCTGCTGCTGCCGCTGCCGGTGGCCGTGCCCACCTCGGTAAGTGCCCGGGCCCCCCCGGCCGCGACCTGCCCGGGGCAGCTGCCCCGGAGCCCCCCCCCCCGCCCCGGAGCCCCCCTTCGCCCCGTCCTGCCCCGGACAGCTGTCCCGGAGCCCCCCCTTCGCCCCGTCCTGCCCCGGAGCCCTCCCGCCCCGTCCTGCCCCGGACAGCTGCCCCGGAGCCCCCCGGAGCCCTGTCCTGTCCCGGAGCCCCCCCCCGCCCAGGACAGCTGCCCCGGAGCCCCCGCCCCGTCCTGCCCCGAGCGTCGGGGCCGCGGCCGGGCGTCCCGGCGATGGGACCGGGCAGGGTGCGGCGGAGGGCGCGCTGCCGGGGCCGCCCGCGGTGCCCCCGCTCCCGGTGGAGCCGAGCAGCCCGGCGACGACTGGTCCGTGACACCTCGCCACCTTCCCGGCAAAGAACGAAACCTCACTTTGCAGTATTTTAGTCCAATAGAGCTTTAGAGGCTATTCTAATAATAATAATGCTAAAACCAAACTTTCTTCTGAATGACCTGTGGTGGTTCAGTGCGTTTTAAACTAGAGAAAAGCCTCATGCACGTGTGCAAACAGCGTTGCCACCCCTTCTGGTTTCCCTGGTGGAATAGTATCACCCTGCCTTTCAGCTGAACACAGGTGCTTCACAGAAAGACTGATTTCTGACTGTTAGGCACTGCCATGATCAATACTAGGAAAGCTGATTCCCAGAAGAATAAGTATCTCTTTGGTTTTCTAGCATTTGTAGGAATATTGTGTCACCACTCTAATCTGGGAAATTACAGTATTTCACAATGGGAGTGTAACATTTCCATCAGCAACTGCTTTTTCAGCTCCCAGGGAGAGGGCAAATCACTGTTTCCTGTGGACTGTCCAGAGATGCCAAAGAAACATTCTGTGACTGTTCCTATAAATCACAGTTATACTTTTTTTTTTTTTTTAATCCTAGAACTTTGGTTGTTTGAATTGGCTATGGTTGTCATAGTTAATTTATAAGCATGGTTGTATTTTTGAACTTTATGTAAATTATTTACTCTCCACTTTACAAAACTAGTGTTTCTTTTGTGTTGTGTTTTATTCAAGAGTAATATTCTCTTTCAGGCACTTAGTGTTGTTGTTTTCATGTCTTTTGTAGTGGCAACAGATGAACCATCATCAGTTCTAGCATTTAATTACTGTTGTACAGCTTAAAATTGTATCACAAGCTCATCTCACATTTATTACGGGAAGAAATATATATAAATTCTGTTAGATATCTTCTAGTCTATGAAGAATTATTCCTTTCAAAACATGTCCTATAATTAATTTTCTCTAAACCTGAAAAGAAATCATATTACTTACCATGTTTTCTGTTTCCTTAAAAAGCTTCTCAACAAAATGAAGGAAGACAACACTCCTCTTCATAAATATCACCTTACAGCAATTTAAATGTCACTATACCACTATTTATTGTTGCAATAAAGTCCCATTTGTTGCATTAGAATAAGATCCTATAAACACATACTCTAAATATGAGCAAATTGTGAACTAAAGAACACTTAGACTTAAGCTTTAAAACTCTGTTTACTGTCAGCTAATGAATGCTTGCTTCTCCTAACAATTTTGAAAGTATAAGCCAAGGAAGGCGAGGTAACAGAAATGGCTGATCAACTTGTGTAAACAGATATGTTACAACATTTCTAATCTAGGGAATCCCCTTATTCAATAAGCACAGTATGATTTGGGAAAATAATTAATACTGGAATGTGCTTAGCCGTAAAAAAAAGATAAGAGAGTTCCCTAAGAACTTCTAAATTGTTCAGAAATGCAGCATGTTTCTGTGCTCAGGTGTCTGACTGGATACACCTCAAGGACATGTGAATTTCAGACAGTCTAATCATCCACACTGGGAAATTTAGCCATCCATTTTAAAATAAATACTCAAAATAGAAATGCCAAAATCCATAAAGACTATTAAAAGTTCTTGGCTCCTAGACGTGGAATCTCCTGCTTACACCAGCTGCCAAGGGGCAGCTGAGCACTGAACAGCGTACTTACCTGGCTGCGGAAGGTGTGTTTCCTTCGCACCGTGCGTTCCACATGGGTGCATTAGAACAACCACTGAGGCCAAAAAGATCTATTTCTGCAGGTGATTTCAGAACAAGGCTTAAAATGTAACAGTTTAAATCCTCATGTCCCTACTGCCTATTTCTGCATACCTTGTTAAGCTGCAGACAATGGAAAGTTTGGTCCCTTTATAAGAGATAGGAGTGTGTTTCTCATATTTAAGAACAAATATCTATGCTTAAATGTGTCTTCCATTGTATTGCAGGAGGCCAAATGTGCATATGTCATCATCATCATGGCTGTGTACTGGTGCACTGAAGTTATCCCACTGGCTGTTACTTCCCTCATGCCTGTTGTATTTTTCCCTCTGCTTGGAGTTCAGGACTCTAAAACAGTAAGGATGAATTCAGATCCAGTACAGGGTATCCATTGCTCTGATCCTCCAATCAATATGCAGCAAATAAGTTTAATAGTGAAGTCTTCCACTTCTGTGGTGCTGTTCTTGAAAATATTAAGCAGTATTCAGCATTCATGTATACGAACATGCTGAACTAAATACACCTTTTGCCAGAAAGTAAGGGGTATGGGGCTCGGGGTGATAGAGGGGAAAGTCCATCTGTAAGTGTGGATCCTGCTGTAGAGCATCCCTCTAATGCCAGCAGCTTGTGGAATTACTCTTGATTCAGTAGGCAAGGTCTGATGCTGAAGCTTGTGTGTTCATACCCATCTTATGAGACAGCCATTACTTCCAAGTGCAGATGTATCCTATGGGAGATTTCAAAATGCATCGGGCAAACTTCCTCTGAAAGGGTAGACAGCATGTTGCCAGCAAGCACAGTGTCCCCTCCAAAGCTCGTTCTGCTAAAGGATGCCTGGCTGTTTGTGCCAGTGGGAGGGTAGTGCTTTAGCCCAAGGGAGTGAAACTGTATTTAGGTACTGTAGCCCATGCTTACTACTGGCCAAGAAGTTAGTAAGGAAGTGTGTGAATTCTAAAGGTGCTGAGAAATCTGTTTTAGAGGTTAGCATCCCTGGTACCTACACAATACTTTGAGCCCCTAACAATCTTTTAGAAAACTGCTGTCATTTTGTACTTTATTAACTCCTAGTGATCCAAAAAAGAACGTTCATGCTGTAGTAACAGTCTCTGTACTAGCCAGTTCAACACCTAAACAAATAATCAAGAGTTTGGGAAACTGGAAGTAGCTCTGAGGCTGCAACTGCTCCTGCTGCCAATGCTGGAGTGGGGCCTGGTGTGGTGAATGGCTTTGGGAGGGTGGAAGGCAATGTGTACTGATAAAGCCAGCAAGAGGCTACATTGAGGCCCCTGACCTACCTTCTCTGTGTTTCAGGTTTGCTTGCAGTATCTAAAGGAAACAAACATGCTTTTCATTGGGGGGCTAATCGTCGCAATTTCTGTTGAACAGTGGAATCTCCACAAAAGGATTGCGCTGAAGGTCCTGCTGATTCTTGGGGTGAAACCTGCACTGTAAGAGCATTACATGACCTCTTTCCAGCCTGTGCCAACTCAGCTGAGGCCCAGGGAGGGTGTGCAATGGTTGGCACAGAAAGGAAGCTCCAATAACTTTTTTGTTGCCCTTACGCAGAGTTACCAGGGATGAAGTCTGTTTGCAAGAACAGTTTATCATCCTGTAGCCAAGAACAACATCACAGGATAACACCTGTGACTAAAGCATGGCCAACTCTCTTCTGAGCTGAAAGGAACATTTCCACAGATTCAGTATGAGCTGGTTCAAGCTCCAAGTTTCTCAGTTGTCTGCTAAATGTCTTGAATGGATTTAAAATATTTTTATATTAATTTCAGCCTCTAACTCTATAGTCTCTTACATTTTCCACTGAGTTCATGGTTTGATCCCTGGATGAGAGTGTTCAGATGGAATTCAATTTTCCAAACACAGGCATTCACTTCTGATTCAAATAGCTAGTCTGTGCAGTCATCAAAAAGGGACAGGCATTTTCAGAGATAAAACTCATCTCACCTGAAACCTGATATCTAAATAGGGCAGATGATTCATGCTCAAAAAACGCCCATCAACTGCAAAGCAGTAAGTAGAATTAAGGTACCTGTGTTGTTTGTGTCTGAAGTCAGCTGAGATAAATCCTACCCTTGCTCTCTGTTTTAGTCAGAATCTCTGTAAAACTCTATGTTAACTGTGTTATTGTTACCCAGCTGACCTATTACTGTATGTGCTGGCTTTCACTGTTTAGGTGAATGCCCTCAGTCACAGCCCCAAGCCATCAGTGATGCAAGGTCCTCCTCACCATCTCTGTGAATGGAGGTCCAGTCAGCACCTAGGGAAGCGGCATGCTTATTTAGGGATGATTAAGTGGTGCCAGTTCTGTGGCTAGAGTTAAGTCTAGCAAAGGTGGTGGTGCTGAAGAGCATCCAGTATCCATTATTTTGCATCTACAGCCAAAAGTCAAATTTGCAAGATCCAAAAGTGTTGTTTTCTATTTTAATGGTAATAATCAGGGAAATAACATTGTTTTACGGTTTGCTCTTACAGAACTACCATTTTATTTCATTTTAATCTGGCTAAAATCTAGGTGCTTGCCATTGGGGACAAAATGATGGCAGGATTAATCATATGCAGACCAAGGAGTCAAATGCCTTTCTGAGATTCCTTCAGTGAAGGTGGCAGAGCTGTCCTAGGGGGGAATCTGGTCCTGCTTTGCATTGCTGGCGGCTACGCGCATTCCTGTCTGGGCTCTGCTTTCTAGGTCAGAATGACCATAAAGCCTAGCGATGTCTGGTTTTTTTAACTCCTTTCTCCTCTGCCTGTTTCTCTCTTTTCAGCCTCATGCTGGGATTCATGGGAGTTACTGCCTTCCTGTCCATGTGGATAAGTAACACAGCCACCACTGCTATGATGGTTCCCATTGTCCAGGCTGTCTTGGATCAAATGGACAACACAGAGCAGGATCTGACAATGATGGAAGAAGCAAGCGGGCAAACTAATGCAGTGATTGAGCTGGAGGAAAAGGATGCATCAGATCCCACTTCAGTGCAGGGTAAGGGACCACTAAGGAGCGGGTTGATACCACTGAACGTGCTACACTCAAAGCTCACTGGTCTCAGAGAAGTTCTCTGGACCTTTCCCAAGGAGAGAGAACGGTAACTTGAATGAAAGCCCTGAAATGCATCACATTTAGCTTTTCCAAAATGACTTCCAGTTTTGGTGGCTGCCATTTTCTTGTGCTTAGTTCTAGATCCAACACAGATTGTTATGTTCTTTCCTCCAAGCTGAGCTCATCCCCCCACAGTTTCCCTGGAATTAACTGCCTGCTCAGGGATGTGAAAAGCATATCCTGTGAGAAATATCTTCCAAAGCCCCCCATCACCCCGCTTTCTGAATCTTGTGATTATTGGTGGGGACTGAGCTCCTAAGTCATGTAAGAATGCTTGAAAAACTTTGTGCAATCTCAACCTATTTTGTTCCTGGTGTAATAAATATACCCTTATTGACCAGATCATATGTGGAGATGGGGGAAAGAAGGAGGAATACTTTAAAAGCTGTGTGAAAGAGAGGATCTGGTGTCATTTGACCAAAAGCTTTCTCTTCTCATGGCAGATAAACTGGTCTTTGGAAAACTTTAAAATATGATCTTACCCTGATGCTTGACTCCTTTCGTCTATGCTCTGACTCTGCAATGTTTCACTTGACTTGAACCACACACACATTCATTCCCTGTGATCTCACTGGTTTGCTGTGTTGGTACAGAGGGCTGTGTTGTATCATTGATGAACAGAGCTATGGTGCCTTCCTCTTTCAGAGGAGGAAGGATTGTCCTGGGGATTTTCAAGGAGATGTGATTTCACTGAACTAGCAAGTTGATCAGTCATGATTTCCTGTGTGACTTGTGCAAGAATGAGTGCAAATGCTGGTATTGCATACCATGTTCCATAATTCAAGCCTTTTGCCTGGGGCGTACCCTTCCCCTCTTGTGGCTCACATGCCCATTGAAGAGAGGTGTGAGAGAATGATGCTTGTGTGGCCAGACACTGCCCTGTTATGAGGCTGCCACAACTGCCATATTCATTTGGTCCTTGAAGCATAGCTTAGATATGACCTTGATCTTCTCTGAATTCGTCTCTTACCTCACTTGTGAAAGGAGAATGCACTATGATTGTGGGAAGCTCAGGCACCATGCTTATGTGAGATGTGCAAGACCACAAAGCTGCCACTTGGTCACAGAATGCTCTGTAAGGTTGCTAATTTCTAGCTTCTGAACAGTTGTATTGAAAATAAGTTTTTATATTTGCAAATGCTCTTTTTAATATTGATTCTTGACTCCCCAAAACAGACTTCTGCTCTCAGACCAGTAATAATAATTTTGCTGCATTTCTGTCCACTTAGAAGGAACTGCTTGGCTTTGCTGACTAGTTTTTCCCTAACCTATAGTAAAGGTAACCGGTGTGTGTGAAAAATATTCCTTAGCATTGTTGAGTTGGTTGTAATTGCCATAAATGCATTGTCCTGCTCAGTTACTCCAGTCAGACTTCAAGATTAGTTTGTTAACCTCAGAGAACAATGGACACAGCAGCAAAATTTCATACTTGATGTAAACCGACATAACATATTGACTTTAACAGTTATGTCAGACAAGAATTTGGTCTTGTTGTTGTTTTTTTTTCTGTTTGTTTGTTTGTTTTTTTCTGCCATATCCACAGTTGTTAAAGCTAGCTGGATTCTTACTCTGGTATTGAAAGAGTTCCAGTGACTGCAATACCTGGACAGTGTTAAGCTTCTCTGTGAAATAGGAAATTGCTGCTAGGGAGCTGTGGCACACTATCCTTGAGTCATGTAGACCAAGACTATCAGTCTTGTGCTAGCACTGTAACGTTTAGACAACCTCTCTTTTCAGCTCCTCATGAACATGAGTCTAAAGTATTTAGGGACATTATTTGGTTTTTTTTCTGAATTAAAATAAATGGCATAGACAAACCAGAAGCACTGAGCCTGTAGACCCTGTCTTGAACTCTCTGCCTCCCTCGCTTTACCTGAGGCAAGTTATGTTCTTTGTGTCTAGTCATAAGCAATGGACAAGTCCCTGATGACCCCACATCTTCTGAGCAAAAGGAAATGAGGAAACGTATACGCAAGGGAATGACACTTTGTATATGCTATGCTGCCAGCATTGGAGGAACTGCAACACTCACTGGAACAGGGCCAAACCTTGTGTTGAAAGGCCAAATGAATCAGTAAGTGATTCTTGCTTTTCCTTCCACTTACACTATCTCACTGTTTCTCAGACCAATAGACTAAATTCTTAGTTGACAGCTTCAGTTGAAAACTCTAAGCGATAACCAGTTGATGAACTGAGAGTGAGGAATGTGTATGAAGCGGTGGGCCTCTCTTTTCTGCTGCAGCCTTTCTTAGGCAGCTAGGTGCTGATATTATAGGTCTCCTGAGGAGCTTGGAAATACTTGCTTGTAATCTGCAGAGAGCTGATTGATCATGAGATATTGGTTCTTCTGCCTCCTCCTTCCCAACTAAAATGCAGCACGTCAGCAGAGGAACCTCAGTGAGGAGCATGAGAAGAATGTATGATTAACTCTTCTCATAAGTGCACCACAGAGAGCTAAAAATAGCATGGAAACTCCTGTAACGTTATTCCTCCATGCTATGGCTGTGGAAACTGCATGGATCTTGTAAAGGAAAGGAGGTATGCACAAAATACTCTCTTGCTAAGCTGAGCTTGGGAATTGAATTAAATGCAATCATTTCTGCAGTGGAAATTCTACAGACTCTACACCAGTCCCTCGGCATTCCTTCCTTCTTTTGGAGGACTCAAGCCTCAACAGCCACATTATCCATTGGTTTTAACACCCAGCTGGCCAAAGTGGAACTTTTAAGACCCAGCTGGAAATCTGCTATTGATATTTTTCTTCCAGATGTAATTGGTGGATGTAGGGAGGAATTAAAAGCTGCTGCTGCTAAAACTCTGGCTTCATTCTTTTAAGCCAAGTAGAAGCCTTATCTTCTGTTGAAGTTAGTGGAAGTGCAGTTATTAATTTCAGGAAGAGAAAATTCTTGCTTTCCTATTAGTGTTACAAACAGGGAGGAGGAAAGCAACATGCTGTCAGAGAATAAATGAGCAGGAGTGTTGGAAGTGAGAGGTACCTAGAAGGTGTAGGAGATCTTTCAGCAGTGTTTGCCTTACTGAGACCTAAAATATCAATAATGAACTGCTATATGCATTAGAGTAAAATGCAGTGAAAATTAACTGAGGATGATTTAAGACCTGCTCTGAAATCCAGGGCAGTCTTCCTATTGACTTCAGTAGGCTATGAATGTTGCCTATGATTATTTGTAATGATTGTCCTGGATTACCTAATTCTCACTAGCACATATTAAAGAGAGGGTAGATTCCTAAATGTTTTGACAGTAGAGAAAGTATTGTTCTGTTCTTTTCAGGTTGTACCCCAACAATAATGATGTTGTGAATTTTGCTTCCTGGTTTGGGTTTGCATTCCCAAACATGCTTCTGATGTTGACACTAGCTTGGCTTTGGCTACAGTGCTCTTTCATGGGCCTCAAGTAAGTATGAACTACATGATATTGGGTAGATCAGCTCACTGAGAACAAGCTTCTGGATAAAACAAACCCAGTGAGAAGTTATTCATGTTATTCATTTTGCAGCAGACAGCAATTCCATTTCACAGCAACTTTTGAGGTTTGGAAACCTGTTTTCATTCAGGGGGCTGTTGCGCTAAGACAAACCTTTAGGTGTTCTTAATATTCAGACAAAATCACCTTTTTCAACTCTGCCTGAGATTTTTGATCTGAAGAAAGGGCTGAGGAGAACTTGCACATCTGTTTTGCAGCCATTGATTCAAAACTGAGTTTTTCATCCCAGATTGCTCCAAATTGGACAGAGACTTACATACATTCATAGATCCCATCCTTCTGTGAGAACTGCCATGTCCCCATGAAATACTGTGACACTGTTGTCATTCCTCTATTCCTGACCTCTGCTCTGGTCTGTGTCTGCCCCCAGGAGGGACAGCTTCAGAGTGGCAAGCCTGTTAAATCCCTCTAGTATGTAAATACTTACAGTATTTTCTCCTTCCTTTTTCTTAAAGCTTAAAAAAAAGCTGGGGCTGCGGGACAGAGAAAACTGCTAAAGAAAAAGCTGCATACAGCATGCTGAAGGCAGAACTGAAGAAATTAGGCCCTATCTCTTATGCTGAATTCAATATCATCGTGATATTTGTTTTGCTGGTTCTGTTGTGGTTTAGCAGACACCCAGGCTTTGTAACAGGCTGGGCCCCAAAACTCTTCCCAAGAGGAGATAAGTAAGTTTGTTTGTTTTTTCATCTTGTACCATCTTAGCAATGAACATGTTCCCTCTTTCTTACACTCCCCTTTGACTTATGGGGCCATTCATCCCAACCTTTTCTGAATTTGTATGTTTGCTGGGCATGTTCCTACCTCTCATGTGTGAGATCAGCAAATGATCTTTGCCAGTTTGTATTATAATGAAGGCTGGAGACTGAGACATGGAGCAAGCTGAACCTCCAAAAGGAAGAGAAAATTCGGCAATGCTAGTCTCAGTCACACTGATGTACTCATTAATATCTGATTTGTATGAGCTCCAATCAGTTGCGGTGTCACTGAGCATTTGGTAATACCATCTCTAAACAATAGTATATAGAGAACCTACTGGAAAATTGGTTCAGTGATTTGAATGGCTTCTTTACGTAATGTCTGTGCCATGTTAAAAACATAACAGGTGTGATGGGAAAATCATTTAGGCTGTTTCTTTCCACATTGTTGTTTGGGTTACCACCTTTGAATCTTTGGCTTCCCCACAGAGAAGGAACCATGCTCCCAGGAGGCATCATGACCTCCGTCTTTGGTTATTAATGTGTATTATAGCTGGTTTCATTTATTACTGTCTTGTGTTGTGGCAGGTCTGAGAGGCCTCAGTCGTGAACTAATGACCCATTGTGCTAAGTGTTGTACGAACCCCAAGCAGGATGACATAGAACAGTGCTTGCAATGCTGGAAGGCAGCCATCTTCTAGGAGAAAGGTGTCCTATTTTCTAACCTACTTTCTTTTTTCTTCTTTAGATTTGTCAGTGATGCCACTGTTGCTGTTTTTATTGCCCTGCTACTGTTTATCCTTCCTGCCAGTAAACCCAAATTCATTAAATGGAATCGAAGCAGTTCTGACCCTGAGGAGACTGAAGAAGGTATTTGAAAGAGAAATTGTGAAACAGTTGCCAGGCTCCAGCTAATGGTATTGGCAGGAACATGTGCTGGAATTGCATGCCTCTTTCCTCACTTCTTGGTCAGGGCTGGCACATGGTCCCCATTCATTACCACTACCCTGAGATGTGTGGGTCTCCCAGTAACATGCCTCTGCCTGCGGGGCCCTTCCTCTAGTGTCTTGTAGAGCAGGAGTCAAAGTCTTTTCACTCTCCCAACAAATGTTCTGCTTTTCGCTTCTCGCTTCAGATTTGACAAAGCCATTTTTATCAGCCCCGCTGCTAGAGTGGAATGTGGTTCAGAGGAAGATGCCCTGGAGTATTGTGCTGCTGCTGGGAGGAGGCTTCGCTTTGGCTGATGCAAGCACAGTATGTTCTGACATATATGGGTCTCTGACTCAAAGACAGGCTTCCCTCATTGTTATCTTGTCCCATATTACTGGGCATGCACCCAAATTCAGGCCCAGTAAAGATCTAAAACTGGAAGGAGAGGTGAATACCTGTGCCTCCTTCTCACAGGAATTTGTATTCTTTGACTAAGTTTCTTCAATATATCTGAGCTCTTGTAGTCTGCCAAGTAGTTTGGGATCTTCACTAGCTGAACAGACCAGAAGAGCAACCTTTCTTATTTGTGTTATTCCCTGGTCCCAGTCCTGTCTAGAAAAATAGAAGTATAGATAACACATATGAAAGTTTCAGAACATTTGAGGTTTGTTTAACGGGCATAAATCTTCAGATTTAAAAAAAAACATTACTGAAGTGGTCAGGAAGAAATACCTGGTGTGTAGATATTTTCCATAATTGTTTACAGTGGGGTTTCTTGGATCTTTTGTCAGTGGCTGCTGTCGGGCAAGGTACTGCATTATGTAAGCCCATGGTTTGATCCAATGTTCATAAATTCACAGAAAAGGCAGCTGAGTTCCTGAAACAGGCAAGAATCTTGAGGCCAACCGTGTTGTTTCCTTCATCACTACTAAGATGGGTCTAAATCAAAGCTTTAGATTTCAACAGTGCTGGACTTTGGGGAAATTCCTATTCAGGTCTAAATTTTGTCTAGTAAGTTTTTTAAATCATAGGATAAATTAAAGCTCTGCAATGCAACATTCATCAGTGTTTGGATCTGGAGGCCGCGGCCTGTGGTCCTGTCCATTTGGTCTCAATAGCAGAAGGCTTTGTAAGCTGTTTGAGTCAATCCCTGTTAATGCTCAAAAAATAGAGCACTCATACAAAGTCAGGATCTTTGGAAACCTTAGAAACGTATGCCAGGAATCTTGTGAGTGGTTCATTAAGTATTTGCAGTAGCCTCGGCAATAATGTCATGTTTCTGTTTAGCAAAAAACATAACTTTGTAATCAAAGCTTGAGGAAGTATTTGAGTTTCAGGAAAATCAGGAAAGTGGGACTGAGTATCATGTCTGGTTGGCAAGGAATTTCCTTTAGTGTTTGGGAAAGATCATTTTACTTTCATGAATGTTGTTTCTTCAGTTTGTGCATGATCTAGCTGTGCCTTTTGTGTCTGGTTTCAGGCGTCCTTTAGGATTATTTGCCAGGAATGTTATGCATAGTGAGAGTTCCCTGTTCCTAAGCCAGGGGTTCTAAGTCTCACTGAAACACACCTTTTGTTCTTGTCAGGACTCTGGGCTCTCAGCTTGGCTGGGTCAGCAGATGACTCCGCTAGGATCTGTCCCACCATGGGCCATTGCTGTAATAATTTCACTTGCTATAGCTGTCTTCACCGAGTGCACCAGTAATGTTGCCACAGCCACTCTCTTCCTACCTGTCTTTTCGTCCCTGGTAAGATTAAAATTACTTCCATCCTGTTATCCTATCAACTGGAAGACCAGATATAAACTGACAGTCTCTAGTGGCAAAGCAATATCAGCTTTACTGTCTTGTATGCTGCTCTGATGTAACTCTGAAAGCAAGCAATGAAACAGTCCATCTGACAGCATAGCTTAATGAATAGTGTCTTTAGCTGGTGGTGTTAGACAGAGTCAGATTTATATCCCTGGCATCACTGTGATATTTATGGCATCATAAGCAGACAGATAGTGGGAATGCCAGCTTTCTCCAAACTGCCCTGTCTGTATGCCTGAACTCTGAGAAACCAACTTCTAAGGGGAAGAAACTAATTAAAGATGCCTGTCCCATTTCACCCTCACCAAAAAGGAGGTCAGTTCAAGGCCACTGCAATGCTCATTTGTAAGGTGTACCCCTTGGTGCTGGAGAAAGTGAAGTGAGATTCACTTCTTTAATGCAGGTCACCAAACATTAGTTACTTCTGGTCCTTTTCTATTTGAACCACCAACTCAGAATTTAAAAAAAAACAAACAAAAAAACCCACAGGACTTTCTATTCATTCCTTTGGACAGTTCTTTCATCTTCATGTTTTTATGCTAGCATATAGAAAGTGATAGGCCCAATTATTAAAAATGTGTCATTTTCTCAGAATAAGCCAGAACAATTTTAAACTTTAAGGAGGAAAACCTGGTAAGTTTTTGCTCTAAAAGCAGATGTAATTTCTGCCTTTTCTGAGCAGAACTGACATTGAAGCACAGGCAGGAAAAATAGGTAATTTTGTTCTTTAATTTGGAAAATACAGCCAGTTTATTCTGGACCATTTCATCCAAGTAAAATTATCCCAGTCAAGGGTGCTGAGCTATCAGTAACTTAAATTGGCACTTAAGTTCTGAATCCCACTAAGTTTGTGTAAAGTCTAAGGGTGTTACTCCACATGCCTAGTAATTATAATCACATCCCTCTGTTAACCTGGCAAACCCTCCGAAAAAGTGGTCTGAGGTCAAACAAAAGATTACTAGATGAATTTGACCAGAACTCTGAATTATACCATGCAGCAAAACAAACAACAGGAAAGGATCAAGCAGTGTTTCTGAGTATTGTGGGATAGTGAACAAGAGCAAATTTATCTTTAACCACATGCGGATTCCACTATAAAATGCTCAAAACAGACTCTGGTGATGTAATGCCAGGGAAGGAACTGAGCCTGTGTGTCTCGAAGTTCTGGAGTATGTTCTCTTTGCTTTCCTTTTGAAATGCCTCCAGTGTGATGATTCTCTCCCTTTCACTGCAGGCCACGTCTGTCAAGATCAATCCTTTGTACGTTATGCTGCCTGGTACTCTCAGCGCCTCCTTTGCCTTCATGTTACCTGTTGCAACGCCTCCAAATGCGATAGTGTTCTCCTATGGCCACATCCGTGTTTTGGATATGGTAAGATGACAATTGCCTCATCTTTTATCTGAAACTCTCCATTGCACTTGTCCTGAAATATGATGTAAGCTTAATTTTTTAGCTTCTTTTTCTTTACTTATCTTAGTACTTCCAAAGTACTAGGGGGCTCTTATGGGCAGCAACCAACACCAGATGTCCCTCTCTTATAAGCCATTAATATCTGAATCAAGATTTGCATCCCTAAAGCAACAGTACCTTGCTCACAGGCTTTGGCAGACATACAACCCAGTTTGAAATTCAAGACTGACAAATTGTCAGTCTCATAAACACAGAGGGGTTAAACTGCAGTCAATGACTTCCAGTGTTTTCTGGGGAACTGGTGAGTGTAACTGAAGGCTTGACTGTGATCCCACTGGAGCTAAAAGCAGAAGGTACCAGTCAGTTGCCTTAGGTTCTGGTCCTCTGATTGCTTGCCAGACCACACAGTGCCAGCTTCTGTGCCCACACATCACCGGTTTTCTAACTGGAGACTTGCAGGGGGCAGAAGCTGGTCTTTAACTAATAAAAGCAACTTGTTGTACATTCCTTAAAGTTCCTGGACTAATTATACAGCAAAGTGTTCAAAGGCTTTGCACAGTGCGTTCCCTGGTATTTCCACCTAAGCAAGAACATAGGGCAGTAGGTACAATGGCTATTTCTGTGCATTAATTTGACCACATTTCTTTCTTATGTATGTACAAGTAGGCCTAGCAAATCTTCTGTTATTCGCTATTCTGATGTTTGATTATTGTTGGTGGTTTGGATTTTCTTCCTCACAGGTTAAATCTGGAATAGTGATGAACATCATTGGAGTCTTCTGTGTCACACTGGCCATCAACACATGGGGAAGACCTATGTTTGACCTGGACACATTCCCAACCTGGGCAAACCACACACTAAGCAGTGAGCAGTGAAGAATGCACGTGTTAAACAAGGAAAGGACTCTTTATACTACTCCCCATTGCCCCAAGCCCTATATAGAGTCTTGTCACCACTTCAGATCCAGGGTTAGGTGTCTGCTGCCTTCTGGGAGTCACACATCAGATATGGCATGACCAAACTCAAACTTATTGCAGCCATGCTGGAGCCAAAAGTGCTGTTTAATTATATCACCCCAGGGATCTGTGTCTGGATCACAGGTATGATCAAGTGATCCAGTGTACCTCCAATCAAGGTGGAGATTTAGAATTTATATAGCTCTAAATAAAGAGAAGGCAGGCTGTTGTATCAAACGGGTTGAACTATTGTATGACTAGTATGTACTTGTAAATCATTAACATAGAACACTGCATTCATTCAAGGGCTGACAATTCATTAATTCTTACATCCACAAGTCAGTAGCTGCACAGAGAAATCTATGCTGTCACTTGTCTAGTGTAAGAAAGGGTTCAGTTGTGTTATGTTTTAGTCTGCCCTCAGCTATATGGTGGAATCCTTCCAAGTCAACATCCAGCCACGTTTTCCATTGGCCTGTTTTCACTCCCAAATCTCACTGCATTTAGACACCCTTGTTGAGGGCTGAGGTAACTAAATTCCATGTTGGTCATGATTCTCCTGCTGTCTTGGGCAATGGAGAGGTAAGGCTGGCTTTGATTTTCTTGCACCGTGGCACTGGCAAGTCCATGAGCCGTTCTGCCTCTTGGCCCCAGGTACATGTGTTTTCACATGCCAACCAGTGCTTTGTTAGTGCCAGCTTGGAAGTGACAGGTGACCCATGGGACTTCTCATCTATTGTGGAAGTTCCTGAATTAGCCCCTGAAGTGCCTTATCAATTAACTCCAGAATTCTGGAGTGGAGACAAGGCCTTAAAAAGGCTCTAACTGAAGTGGAAACAGCCTTGTAAATATTTAGGGACCCAGATCTTAGGTCTTGGGCTAGCTAACAGCAATCAGTGGGAGTTGTCTCGTGTACTTTGGAGATCAGGTCCTGTGAAAAAAGTGTTTTGTAGCATCTGTTTACGACTGGAATAGCAGCTATCATTTCTGAAGCAGCAGAAGTCTGCAGAAAGACTGATGCTGGACTGGGTGCATTTTGCCAGTGATACTTGGATGCTTTTGATTTAGCCCTGGAGGCAAAGTGAGAGGGAGGTAAGGTAATGTGTTACAGCAGAGAGATGTGTGGGCATGACCTGAATTCTGCTCCTAAACTTGCTGTGTAGTTTCCCCTTCTGAAAAATGAGGCAATGGTACCTATCTACTTCACAATGCTGTTGTGGGGATATAAGGGCCAAATTTTGCATCCTTAGTAATCCCCCACCTCAAGATAAAGGGTGCAAGGTCTGGCCTCTAATATGGTAATGTGCACAGGATATTTAATAGTTTCATTATTAACTTGACTGTTCTTTATAGAACTGGAAAAATAACTCACATTTTGCCTTTCAAAGTGAGGAAAGTATTTATCCACAAAATCACCAGGTGCTTTTCTGAGCAGAAAACAACTTCAATAATGATTTGATTTTTGTGCCTGTATCTTTTTTGCTCTTTCAAGATGCTGAGCACCATAAACTCTCCACTTACTGTTGCTTCTGGTGCCTGCAAAAAAAGTATTTTTGTCCAACTAGCTGGGTGCCTGTGGCACAGCCTGGTACCTCTTCCATGGACTGGCAGGGCCAGGGCAAAGCAAGTTAGTGATGGGGCTTTGTGGTGAATAAACACCATTCCTCATGCAGAGTCTATCTAAGGAAGAGGCCAATTCTAGTGCCAAGAAGTGGCTTGGTGACAGATAATAGTCACCAACTGAAGCTTACCACAATATTTGTTTGAAGGAAATGAAACCAGGGACAGCTGGGCAGCTTCTGCGCTTTGGAAAGCACCACTCAATGCCTATTTGCATCTATAGGTATTTAAATGCATTTAAGAGGCCTTTTCTGGCTTCTGTTGTCACTCATGGACTTCACTATATGAGGACATTTCACCACTGCAGGGTAATTCACGGTGTTTGCTCTTCACCACTGCAAGCAACGTGCATGGAACATGCATTGTAGGGATATCATTGAACTTGCCTGTCTCAGTACATGCAGATCAAAGCTGCTCTAAAAACTGTAAAAGCTGCAGCATAGGCACTTCCCTGTCCCATGTGCAGAAGGGAATGTTCTGAAAGTTTCTTGAAGGAGAGAAAGTGCCCTCATCTCAGCTAAGGGATAACTTCCCTCTGTTGCTGTGCAAGTAGAAATCAAATGTTACTTTACTGAATAGACACACAGAGAGATGTATTGATGGGAATGGCAGGGAAGGGGGAATGTGCGTGTGTGGAATAAAGAACTCTGGTTGTATTATAAGTGTCATGCAGTCACCCCTCTGTCCTCCAAATAGCAAATCTTTCTTTCTGAGACACTTTTATGACATCCTGTGATTGACTTGTATTTAATTTAAATGGGTGAGTTGAAGAGTTAGAGTCTGGCAAATAAAAAGTGAGTAGAACTGTCTTCTCTCTGACACGGATTGTTTCCTGTGGGACACAGTGGAGCACTTATTTCTGCATTACCTTTCACTGTAATATGGTGGTTGCTCCACCATAAGATCTGGGAGGGTACACACCACAGGGAATCAGAGCTGAGCAGAGATTTGGACAACTGCTTTAAGTACCTTCAGACCTACATATCCATGATTCATCCTCTTTCCCCAGCTGGCTGATAACTCAAGTTTGCATCTTTGAAAATGCTCATATGGGACCAAATCAGGTGCCATACCCTACAAGCTGTCTCATTCACTTCAGGATAAAAGACTATATAAAAATCCAAGAAACACAATTCATGTTTAAAAATTAATCTTGTACAAAATCTCCACTATAATAAGCACAAACAGGCTTTTCTTCAGCATCAAACATGCGTGTCGTCCTGTTCCAGTGCCCTGCTATTTACAATGGGTGATGCAAGGCCCAAACTGCTTTGTTACTGGAGCTAGGTTACGTTCCTTCACAACATTGCAGGGTAAGAATCATGATAGATACTCATCTTGGACAGCCTTTTTTTTCTTCATCCTCAAAAGGTCTTGGTTTTTAGACACAAAAGTTTTGATGGTGTAAAGGCATTAATCCATTTTCCCTGGCATCAAAACATGCATCACCGAAGCCAACAGAGAACGTGGGAGGATCTTGAGTGTGGGCTTTGTCAGGATGGTTCCTCAGCTACACTGCACCAACAAGCAGTTCCTGTTTTATCATATGTGGGCAGAGCATGACTCTTAGTGGCTCGTGGCTATGCCAGCTGTCCAGCTGGCCTAACAGTAGGCAGTGCTGCCTCTAAGGAGCTAATTTAATGCTTTCCTATTTTCTGTTCATACTATAGAATATCCTTGACTTTTCCTTGCTTCTCTCAGGATACCAAGTTGCTAATGCGGTTCTTGCAAATGTTGGAAGTGATATGAATATCTCAAACCTGTAAAATCATGATATGGTCTGCTGTTATACAGGGTTTGCTCACGCTAATATTTACAACTGTATGCAGACTTATTCCCACATACTATTGGCTAGGTGTGAATGGTTACAAATGTGTGAATGAGTTTGTGAATGCCCAAACTACAAGAAAATCTAAAAAGTGAGGACAAATGGATTTCTGGTCTCTGTATGGAACGTACAGAGCTATGGAAGGGAGAACAAAAACCTTTCAGCATTTCCCTATGTGATTTAGAAGTCACCAACTTGAAAAAAGCACTCAAACAGCCCCAGGTTTACTGTGGATGAAGAATTAATCTCCTTTTCTTTTAAGTATGAATGTGTTCTTCTTTGGCCTCCTGTAGACATGTGCCTGAGCCCTAAGTTCAAAATAGGGCTGTGTTATACAGGTCCCCTCCTGGGCTGGTGCCATCCACTGAATTCGGAGTTACAGCAGTTAATTCCAGCTGCATTCTGATCCTGGTCGGACTTAGTCTTTGGTTTATTCAGATCTTGTTTTCTAGCTCGGGTCTGTTACCATGTGAAAGAGAAATAACCTTGTAGCCAAAAAACATTTGCTGAAATGTATTGGGATTGGACAGTGGGTGGAATCCAGCCCGGAAAAATAGATCACTGAACAGTCCTTGTTCGAAATCCAGTTGAGATTCCTTAGCTCAAATGCTCCTCACTCCTTTTTGTAATGATGGATTATATACTTTTTTGACATATTTGACTTCTTTTTTCTAAATGTCTCCGCAGTATATGAAATGAAGTGTGTAGTAATGAATCCTGAACACTCAAATCAAATGACAGATTGTTTTCACAATGTTTTCCCAGTTTGGGTGAATATGACTTCCCTACAGTTTGCAGTCCAGTCGTGTCACTGTGAGGTCCCCAGCACTTTCGTGCATTTGATCAAAATCCCAACAACTCGTTCTTGGACAGTTGCTGGGCTTGGCATTCTCTGCATGATTTAATGGGAATGGGCTGTTTTTCCTCTCTCTGGAAGAAGTGTGCCAATGGCAGCTCTTCTTCCACACTAGAGCAGACCCCCTCTTTTATGTATCTTTGCTGACCCCTTTGTGTATATTATGTGGTGTAAAGATGACTCCGCCATGTGCTACAGACTGCATCTGCGTTGCCACATCTAGCTGGAACGGTTT
This sequence comes from Apteryx mantelli, assembly GCF_036417845.1. NCBI lineage: Eukaryota > Metazoa > Chordata > Aves > Apterygiformes > Apterygidae > Apteryx > Apteryx mantelli. Next base: position 15,247,601 of record NC_089999.1, read on the forward strand.
CTGTCCTGAGCGGAGCACCTGAACCTCTCTGGGCCCGGTGATAACACACTGTTGTATTTGAAGAATACCACAACTTGTTAGTGCAGTTTGCTACACGATGAATATTAATGACAAAACCAGCAACAATGGATAATAATGTTGTTATCCAAACCCTAAAAACAGTTTCTTAGGAAACCTAGGCTTACAATGTAGCTTTGCTTAAATAACCCTCACAGAAAAGAGGAGGAATTTGTCAAAAATTGGTATTTTGGGGAAGGTGCTAGTTTTTCTCCATCATTCTAGATAATGGTTATCTAGAGATGGTTCAAAGACTTTCTGGACTTTGCATTTTACAGCAGTGTGCTGTAGCTAATGAACTACAATGTGAAATGACCCTTTACTGGACTCTGGTGATATAGTTCATGTTTCACAGGAAGGCATGCTTTGTAAGGCTTTCTTTTTGTTTGTGCCCATAACTGTTTCATTTTAATGATAATTCATCCCCTTTATTTTTCAGACTGAGGACTGTTGAAATCCTCACACCTAGGAACTCGTCCATAGGGCTTCTCTGACTCCACCCAGCTGCCAGTCATTGTATTTGGGCTATTAAGGCCAGCAGCTCTTCTAATACCAGCAAATTCTCACTGTGCTAGGCTTTGTTTATAGATATGTACATATATTTATGTGGGAAGAGGTTATTCTGAGTGTTTCATGTGAGTCTGGGTTGCTGTAGGATTACTCAACTGTACTTAGGAACAAGCGTATAAGGAAGCGGGGAAAACGGTGAAAAGATTTGTGAAAAGTACGTGTATTAAAGGAAGGTAGTACGATCCTAAAACAAGGAACCAGAAACTGATATATTAATGCTTTTTTTTGGACTTTAAGTGTACCTTAAGCAAGTTGCTTAACTCCTCTGTCTCTATATTAAATGCTATATTTAATGCTTGTCATCCTGTAAAGCTTTTAGAAATATGTCCTGCTAATTCCTAAGTGAAGAAAGACAAAGATTAAGTGATTTGTCCAACTAATGAATAGACCATGTTGCTAAAGTCTGTGATTTTAATCAAATTTTATGGAATTTGCTGTGATTCTTAAAGTTCCATCTCTGAGACATGTAGGAATCCCAGCTTTTGTCTGAAGTAATATGTAAGCCTGAAGCTGTGACAGCAGGGGAGGAAACCCTTTGAATATGAACTCGAAAGCCTTAAAAACCAAAAGGCAAGTAACAGGAACTCACTGTTTCAGTGTTTAATTACTTGGTTTTAAATGCAGACATGCAATTTTGAGGGTTTGGCTTGTGATTTTTTGCAGTGATTTGCAGCGCTTAGCAATACTGAGGCCATGCTAATAGAACATGGCTTTCCTAGTCCATTACTTCCATTGGTCCATGCTTTTCCCCTTGTTGTTAAGTCCCCGTCCCTTTATTTTATATATATATTTGACCTTTAACATGAGCCTAATACAAAAGTAAAATCTATTTATCCACAGATACTTCTCTTTTTTTTTTTTTTTGGTAGTAAATTTTCCTTAAATGCTTAGTTATTTAATCTGTGATTTATCATTCTAGTGCAGCAACTATGAGCTGGATGTACTAAAAATAAAATATTTATCCTGTGATTTTGCATGGCTAGTCAATACCTGTAGCTTTTTATGATGAAGGAGAACTTGTTTCTTCCAGAGGGAAATTCTAAGGCATTGCTCTGTCCTGTACGGAATAGAGGTAACTATAGCCCTGGCCATTAGGAGGCCCAGAGCAGAAGGTAGGAATACCATGCTGCTCAGAGGTGAGCAGGGAATGGGAGAGCTTTGTAAGATGAGTACGAAGCCCCAAGGTAGCGTATGGAACTGGTTTCAAGCATGAACACAACCTGATTGTAGAGAAATGAAGATGAGCCTAGCAATTTGTAAGGAGCATGCATATTCAAGAGTTCCAAAGGACTGGCAAATAGCAGACTGGATCTGCTGAGTCAGGAAGCTGGAAATGGAAGTGACAAGGACTACTGGAGTTCTGTAAAACACATTAATTGTAGAAATGAGTTTATGCATAGACTGACCTGCCTGGATGCACCATTTCCAGTGGCAGAGCTGAGGTGGAAAATGGACAATGGGATTTGTCATTCTAGTCACTTGTATCGCCAGAGTTTGGTTAAACATGGGTAAGAAAAACTTGCAGCTGCTCAGAGAGCTTTAACTCAAGACAATGACGTTCCTTCTGGGGTGATGATACCACACAGGCTTCTCTGGGGAAGCCTGGGAGAGCTGGAGTGTATGTACCCATCCTGCTACAAAGAGCCTAAAGGTTTGGACTTATGTGAATTTAAACCAAAGTCCATCTAAGCCAGCTACCAAACAACTGAAAGTGTGGGTTCATTTTCACCTAGGATTTTGCTCTGAAGCCACTGTCAATGTGGCTTATACATTGGGATGGGATTTGTTTCTGTTTCCTGCTTGGGTCTACCATTTTTCTGTTTGTAGGTTTGAACAAAATAACATGAAAAGCTGAATCTTCTACTTAAGCTATCTGATTCTAGGAATCATTCTCCACGACATGAGCCTCAGAAAAGAATCAAGTTGATCACCTGAAGAAAGCAAAGAGTATTTATCTGAACAAAGCCTAAGGATATAAAATGATAATGGGGACAGTCCTGGGTGTTGTGAAAGATTTGGGGGAGGGAGAGGAAAACAATGTCAGTTTCAGAACCGATTGCAATTTTTGCTGTCTCCTGTTCTTGGTGGCTTGAACTGTGCACTGGTCTGAAGTGTCACAGTGACCCTGGCAGCTTTCTCTTCTTTGTTTTGGGCTTGAATTTTGCAGGCTGAATAGGGCAGATGTAAATGTAGTGATGTAGTGAATGAAGGGATGGTCACAACCACCCTTTACAGCATATAAGTTATAAATATGAAATGCACAGTGCTCACTTATAAGAAGCCTCCCTATCCAGTCATGACAATCTTTGCAGAAGTGACTCACCAAAGTGAGTTTTGAGCGTCCTTTCTTCCATTTACCATCTGCACAGCGAAGGTGAACGCAGGGAAGTTGTGTGCTGTGTGTTATCCCGCAGGGCAGTAGCGGGGTCAAGATGCCGTGGTATCCTGACGCTGAGGCCTCTCCTCTAGCCTGACGGTCTTGCTCTAGAACTGCACATTATAAATGAGGAGTAAGTTACTCAGCTCTATGGAAAAGGTTAGCTCTAATGTTTCCTGAGAGTTTATCCCAGACATATGGGGGTCGGCAGCCTGTTCTCTGCCCTGCAGCATGCCACCCCTCAGTCGTCCTGGCACCAGTGTTATCACAGTTGCACAGGGATCTGGGTCACTAGGTGGAAAATAACCCACAAACTGTTGTAGTAGAGGCACAGTGTCGTTGAGGAGAGGAAATGAATGGCCAAGGTGCAGGAGAAGCAGGAGTGGGATTTATGTCGTCCCCTTCGCAGGGATGCTGGTGGGCGTGTGCTCCTCCGATGCCCTGAGCTGCAGAATGGGCTGAGCAGTGCATGCAAACTGCCAGGTGTCCTTCGGTGGACAGAACTTTAGCCTCCAAACAATGGCAGGAGAGCTGCGATTAATGCAGAGTAGGGGCAGGGAGGAGGTAAGTTTATTCTTTTGATGTGTATAATATCTAAAAGCTCACACTTCTGTATGCATCCAAAAGCTTAACAAGATGTTTAGTAGCTCTTCAAAAATAGAGCTGACTACACTGAATTCCAATACTACAACTATTTTTTGCCCATTTAGGTTTTTCTGGAGCACTAAGTCAATAGCTGACCATTCATTATGGCATAAATATGGATTGTAGATTCTGGTCATAAGGAGGAGACCATTTCTTCTGTAAGAAAAAAGGTGTTATCCTTCCCATGTTTACTTAGGTACTTTATTTACCCATATGAAATTACTGTCTAGTGTTCTTTGGCACACAGCCTTTCAATGAGTTTTCATAAACCATTCCAGGTCAGAATGTGAGCTTCACTACAGTCTTCATAAAACACAATTTTTTTAGACAAACCATATTCTTAATGGAACTAAATGTTCCAGATATTAGAACAAACTACATGTGTGAACTATTCTTTGTGAACAATAACATGGGTTGGGTCTTAGCAAATATTTTAGCAGGCTAGCTGAATATCAAATTTTCCACCAGAAACAAAGTTAATAAGATCTTTCAATTAAACAAGGATTATTTCTGGAGCAAGTATCTGTTTTTCTCCAATATTTTGTCTTGTTTATGCAGTTAAACAGAAACCCAATTTATTTTGTGTATGTCACTAAGAATGTTCGTCCTTCAGTTACTGAACACAGAGCTTCCCTGGAAAAAGTGGGTTTTTAGCTCCTCTTTGAAAAACAGAAGCTGGGGAAAAAATTTTAAACTTTCCTGGGAGCATCTCCCTCTGCCCTTCTCTGAAGTTGCCTTAGTTCAGAGCTCAGATATGACTGTTTTCACTCATATCTATCTAATGATGTGATTCAGATCAATGCAGAGTAGATCTGAGGATGTCACTCTAGGATACTCAAAATGCACAACAGGTTAAAATTCACTCTCTAGGGATTCATATCAAGAACCAACTTTGCCCTTGTCTGAAGGGTGATCAAAGAAATAAACTGTGAATTCTTTGGCAGGTAGTCTGGGCTGAGCTGTTTGCAGTTTCATTTTGGGGTGATTGTTAAAATATTGTTGGTGACTAACATTTGGGAGAGTAATTAATTAAGTGTAGGTGCTCTTCATAAGCACCTCTCAGGTCTTTGCTAGTTTGTGTATCTCCTTGCAGCAGCCAGCCTGGTTCTGCGGAGTTCCTCCACTGCGCTGCGTTTGAATCGATCCATCAGCAGGTTGGAGGGCCAGGGAGAAGGTTGGGATTCTCTGCCTCCTGAGCAACATTCAAGGAATGGAAATTAAAAAGGCTGAGCCAGTTTTTCTCTGCTGTAGGTTGAAGGACTATAAGAGCAGGAGACAAAAGATCAGAAAAAGACCCTAATAGAGTACTGGGAGGCATGAAGGCATCTGCACTTATTAGCCTTATGCAGATGAGAGCTCCAAGTGCATACACTTTGTAAAGTATTTATAAAGCCTGCCTAGCTGGGTCATTCTGTGCAAGACTGCACAATATAGCAACCTTTTGCAGCGTGAGAGTGCTGGAGCTGTTGCAGGAAAGTTCAACCAGAAAGAGAAGAACGTTCGGGTGCAACAATGGAATCTGGCAGCCTGTTAAATGGCTGAGATTAACCAGAGATGTATGTGGTGGCCAGACCTCTTTAGGACAACTCTGACTATGACTTACTGCTGCAGCTCTTGCACTTAAAAGGAGAAGGCACAAGATTTTAAGAATCAGACTGTTTTGACTATTCTCCCAAAACTGGGAATAGTTTCCAGGAATCCTAGCATCCCAAATGTGGACAGGACACATGTTCCTCTCCTTTCTAATCACTTCTGAATGTTGCTGATAAAGGAGCTGCCTATTCCTACATGGAAAAAAAAAAAAATCTGCGAATAACGTTTTCCCTCTGCTGTGCCCTTCTGCACTGGAGCTATTAAAGCTTCAGCTGGATTGTTTGGCTGCACTTGATAACTGTAGGCAAAAGACACAAGGAAAAATTGTTGATGAAGGGCTATTATATCATGCAAGCAAATTGCAGCGAGTCTACCATGAGAATGCTGTGATTTAAGACAAAGTTTGGGAATTGATTTCTTCTTCTTCCTTTCTCTTTTTCAAAGTCCTAAAATGAGCCTTTCTGTGCAAGGAAGGATCTCAAGGGATGGAGATGACACTGTCATTTCCTGCAAAAGAAAATGATCTTCTTTATTGTTTTATTATTCCCAGAAATGTCATCTTATTCTGGAATGTGACTCTTTCACTCAGGAAACCTAGTATCTGAGAAACGGCAATGGGATTCAGAAGTGAATTGTAGGGAGGTTCAAGCTAGGTCTCCAGCTAATCCAGTGGATTTGTTAAATGTTGTTGAGGGGCAGCTCAGCTCCTGAATGCTCAGGAGTTGAGTCAGGTTGAGGAGTAGGAAGGTCTGGGGCTGTGTCTCCCCTCTTCCTCTTAGTTTCAGGAAAAAAAGCTAATGGACTTGTTTTTTTTCCTCTGTGGAATTTGAGCTCTGAATCCTGAAATGACTGCTCAAGATCAACCGCAAGGGACAACCAGTTTGGAGAGGGAGGTGGGCCCACTGTACCTGTAGTAGATATATGAGGGAATGGTGATGCCCTGAGCAGCAATAAGGGAAGAAGGAGCCTCTATTCTGTTAGCACACTTCTGCCTATCCCCATAAATCCACATGGGTTAAAAGCAGGATTCATTACTGGAGGAGCCTGTAGATAACAGTGATGTTGCAAAGGCTGATAGATAAGAAAAGTTTGTGAGAAAATAAAATTCACTTTTCAAGAAGTCAGAGGGAAATAAAAGGTCAGAATTCTTTTTACTCATTTTCAATCTTGCGTAGGGTTTTCTCATCTTTATAACAAAGACAGGGTACTTCAACTTTTTTTCTGAGGGCGGATTTGAATAGCCTTCCCTATTACTTTGTCTGCACCTCCACTGACAGCAAACCTAGCCCTGTCACAAAACCTGAGGTCTGAATATTTCCTGAACACTGGAGATGTTACATCTGCAGCTACATCTCCCAAGAAAACAGATCCCTTCTCTTTGGCAAAAAGCGGTGATTTTTCTCTGCCCTCTGTATTTTTATATCAGCTCTGAGGAAATAATTAAAAGACCTGGAAACTTTGAAAATGTGAGGTTAAAACCCTGGGAAGATCATCTGCCTTGTAGTTAGTGTGTGTATATTATGTGGTTTGTGGTTAAAGATTCCCATAAAAGAATGGTTGGTAGAAGCAGTCAGGATTTCCATTTTTTTTTAAATATTCCCTTTCTAAACATGTTTGTGGGGTCACAGAAAATGTGCATTTTGATTTGTAGTAATTATTTTAATTCTGGAATAGATTTTGATCTCTCCCCAGTATCTAAGATGTAATCTGTTATTATCACATGTAATAAGAGATTGAGGTGCAGGAGTGCTGGGAAGAGAAAAAAGGGTTTTATGTGCTGGTCTCTATCAGATGACAAGGTCAAGGTGACAAAAGTCACATAAAAGGCAGTGTCACAACTGCCAGTAGTAACCTTACACCTGAGTGCAATCAACTGATTCTTTGGGTATTTTTATTAAGGTTCTCACAGGCTCCCCTGCCTTGTAGCTGAAGGACCAGGAACAAAGACAAGGGTCCCTCAGATCCCAGCTTTGGCTTTGACAGAAATCTGAGCCAAAATGTTTTTAATTCGATGTATTAGGCTCACTGAACTGGCATTCTGTGGCAGACCAGTACGTCTTAAATGGCCTGTAGACAACATGTAAATTCCACGACCAGTTTTTATGAGGTCTCTACCAGTGAAAAGTCATGGAATTTGTCTCAAGGTCCCGAGGTGAGGTTAACTGGGACTGCTCTTGGCTTCAGGCTGCAATCATATGGAGCCTGTAGGTCCGGCTAGTCCCTTAGATGACAAAGAAGAATCCAGAGACAGAGATAACAAGGCAGCATCAACCCCATGATCATTTACCCGTCTGGTCCCTACAACAGACTGTGGAAGCAAAGCTTATGCAGTTATGCTGTCCGTCTGTGTGTCCAAATATTTCCAGGACCCACTGGCTGATTTCAGGCCAGATTGTTGGATGGGGAGAGAATCTTGGAAAAATATGTATCTGGTTAGAAGAGAGACCTGGTTATGCCCTAACAATGAGAAATGTCACAAGGGAACTCCAGAAGACAACTTTGACCACAAATCGTCACTAGAAATTTTGCTCATAGCAAATTAGGCTTTCTTAGTTCTTGTACTCCTAGAATGACATTTTAAATAATTTTCTTGCTATTTACCATTCAAAATGCTAGTCTTTAGAGAAGATGCATGGATGATGTAGGTGCAAAGCACCCAGGAAAAATCCTGTGAAGAGACTAGATGGCTGGTAAGCCGTTTCTAGAAAAGCAGGAGCTATAACAGCAGCACACTGAGGTATCTTAGTATATTTACCGTTGTGCAGAGATAGGAAGAAGAAAGAAAAGTAAGCAATGCCCTGCAAGATCACCGACACATTCAGCTGGGTGTAAAGTCAAGATGTCTGTCTCCAGTGAAATGAGTATTGCTCCACGAGTATCTTTAACCTGCTGATGTCTGTTAGCCTCAACCATTCAGAAGCTCCACATGTTAGGTATAAGGGGTAGGCACAAGAGCTCTTCTCGTAGCCTATGTTTCCTAGCAGCATCTTTATTTTTCTCATCTTCCTCGTTGATCAAACAACAGTACAGTTTGCCTCGAGTGAATGGCTGGTTGTTTTAACATGGTTTAATTAGCTTTCCCTGTATTCCATCTCAGGAGTCTAAATATTTACTGGTCTGTGTTTAGTCACAAAAATGCAATTCAATGCAGTAAGCACTCACCTTGCACTAAAATTTTCAGCCGTTCCCTCTTGAGTTTCCAAAGAGAATCTTATAGCTGGGTTGATGATAGACCCAAAACCCAATTAAGAAAATGGAAAGGATTATACTGATCTTAATATGCTTAAGAGAAAGCAAAAATAACGAGGAAAAATATAATATTAAAATAAATAAAAAACAAAGGATCTGACCTTGAGACTTTTTTCCTTTTCTTTTTGCCAGGGTTAAACTGGAGGACTGCAAAGTCAGGCATCTCAGAAATTATAATTATAGTGATAGTTATAGTTTCACATTTCTCTTAGTTGTAACGTTCTATATAAAACTGTACATAAAAAAACCTTCAATTTTTTTAAAATAAAGTGGTCTAGGAAAAGGCATAGATTCAAACAGCAATAGGCTGCTCTCACTGAGCTAGAAAAAACAGCTAACCAGCTGAAACATATTATTAATTATCAGACGCGAGCAAGGAACAAAGGGACTGTAAAGAACCCACCGCAGAGAAACTATGTTTTTATGCCAATTAATCTCAACATATTTTAATTAAGATTTTTAACTTTGCAATAGAGCAAGAAAATAAAGTTGAATGTAATGCAAATAACATGTCAAGATGTGCTTTATCAGCATAATTCTGTAATAATTCATAAACTCTAGGTTACTTGAAGCTACTTAAGTTTATATGTTAGGTGTAATTCAAACATATCCTACTATAGTCCTAAAGTTCAAAGGTTACAGTCCTTGCTTACAACAGTTATATTTAAACTTGCTTCCTAAGGAATTCAATACTTTTGTTTGACTGAATGCTGTATAATCTTAACTATAAATTGGCTAGCATGCAGCTAAAGAGAGGGTTTATATTCTTGCCAAATATTTATGTAGGCATCCATGAAACTGTAATGATTTGTGCACCACCTTTGCAATGACCAAGAATCAAAGTTATCTTCTTCATGTGTGGATGAGCTTGTGGGTGAGTTTATACAGGATACTTAGAATTTTACTTGCCAGCAGGAAGGAATCTCACTAATCATAACATTTTTATTACTAGTGATTATGCTTTTTGAGCTGTCTTTCCTTTACCTATAAAAGTAGCTGTAGTGTTATTTCTAGTACAGTTAGATGTCCCTGTACAAGGTGAGGGGACAGTTACTCTCTTAAGTTAAACAGTTAAGATGGGAGTTTAAAAGCTGGAAATAAATTGGGTGGTTTTTTCTATTTAGCCCTGATGATTTCATTAGCATGACTCATTTTTATTAGATTGTTAATACTTATCGTTAGCAGCACAATGGACCTGGTGGCAGGTAAAAATGTTTCATGAAATGGAAGTCCCCGTTCTGTTCTGGAATAAGAGGACTGGCAGGCCAATATAGGACAATGCAAATGTTTCTCTTGCTTACACCCCATATGCTCAACACTGCATTTGGTTTAGCATTTGTCCTACAGTTTGCAATGAAACTATATGCCTGGGATTTTATTGTTTTGATCTTCAGCTGACTTCAGCTGGCAGATCTGTATGAACTTCAGCTGCTCTTTCAGTTTATACCTGGGGAAAGTCAGTCTTGGGGTCTGAACCAGTACATCAGTATGCATTTTCATTCTCTGTTATCACTAACATTAAAGTAGCACCTACAAGCCCAACATCTTCAAGTCTGGCTCTCCAACATAATTAGCATTACTATTTGGTTTGAGGGCTCTGATTTACTAGGGGCCCCAGTTAAGTCTAAAACTCCTTCAGATCTGAGCTTGCAGCTCAGGTTCCAGCAGTTTGGCCCAATCAGCATCATAGGGGTGAACAAGATGTGTTGAACGCTCTTGCTTGTCTACCATCCCCTTTCTTTCTCTGGCCCATTTTGCCAGCCCCCCTATTACATTATAAATCTTCAGAAAAGGCTTGAGTTTTTGGCCACGTTCACTAGACAAGAACTCATTCAGGCTCTGAGCTGTCAGGGAAGCTCTGTATCCCACAGTGCAGTAGCAAACTACATGTTTCTGCTTTTCATGTTCTGAAATAGAAAAAAAAAAGTGTAACTAGAGGTGGAATTAAAATTTATTTACCAACTACAAAATCTATAAAAACGCCCTACTTGCTAGTCTGGTGTAACCAAATCCAAACAATCTAAACCTAGACACCCAAAATTTACATTTCACAGTGTCCGTGTGTGTGTGGTGAAGGAAGTCTTATTCGGCTCTTAAGCTTTCAGGCTATAGTTGGGGGAAGGAGGGTGTCACAATTTCAAACAGTTCTCAACTGTGGTGCTAGAAAACTTCCTTATTTTTTAAAAACAAAATCTTATATTCTCATGTACGGAAAATATTTGTTACTATGCCATCTGGCAGAACTGCCAGTCTGTTGTTGTGATTATTAAGAATAATGCCCTCATCTGTAGTTTGTGTGAGGATGTCTATTAGTTTAAGCACCAAATTAACCATTTGTTTCTTACTTGCTGAACACAACCAAAACATAATATAAAATAGAGGGGGTATAGTTTTCATGAATTTCAAAATCATGCCAACAATTTCCTTAGTTTGAAGCAAAACTCTTTATGGTGTTTTCCCTGCACCCTTCAGCTGAGTGTCACAGTAGAAGAACCTAAAAATGCAATGGCTTAAAAGTGGATCAAACTAAATCATTATCAGACTTTTATTCAAAAAATGAAATAACTGTAATGGTAATCCAAAACAGATAATGGAAAATAAGAGAAATTGTTCGTATTTGCAACCATTATAAAATAGATAACAATATCTGTGATCTTCAGTATATCGTTCTGTAAGCTTGGCTATGGATCTCAGACTCAGGAGGTTTTGCATTCCTTTTTTACTGGGGAAAGACTGTTTTTTCTGGCATGTTTGGTACTCGACAGGATAATAGTTTCTGCAAATCAGGCCCCACTTACCCTGGTTCAATTCAGCAATATTCCCTTATAGCATCTTTAAAAGGGCTTCAAATGACAAGCAATACCTTTCTGAAGATGTTCCTGCAGAATTTCTTGTATATTGTTACTCTCAGGGTCGATACGTATTGCTCCTGGCAAATGGCTGACCTCAAATTCATCTGCCTTCCGGATGTCCTAAGAATAGAACATTGACATATTTTTTAACCAGATCATTAAAGAAGAACATAAAATACTTTCTGACCATGCGAAATATACAACACGACATCTAAACTTCAAGGTATCTTTGTTCTAAATTTTTGTCCGAAGCTGGAGGAATACTATAGTTGTATGTGTGCACATTTCTGTGTCTGCAACAAGCAACAGACTTTCAAGCCTTTGGCTCACCAAATTTACAACTTCGTTTAATAGTCTTCAGATTAAGATTGTTCTACCTAGGCTATCATAGGCTGGCTTTTGAAATGCACGTTATCTGCCAGTTTCTTGACCTCAAAAATAGAACTCAGTGAACAGTTAAGCCTTTAATTAAACATGTTCTAACAATTGTTTCAGTCAGTGATAACTATGATCTTGCTTCTATTGAGTTACAATTATAGCATGGGAGTAAAAAAATTGCAGACTTTGTACTGACTTGTTATAAATATAACATAATGTGTAGCCTGTTCTCTGTTATTTAACCATATTTAACACAGGATACTCTCCAGTCTGCAAAAATCTGTCTGACATTTTATGGATAAAATCCTTTAAGATGTATTGATATGGATAATGACAAGTTTGCTTTCTATGCTAAAGTAGATGGTTAAATGTATGAATCAAAGGGGATGGCTTGGGGTCAAGGCATTGGGTATGAAGTACTTTTTGTTCCACAGGATCACTGCTTTCAAACATAAAGCCTTGCTGTATCTTCTTTTCTTTCTGATGCCAATGCACTGTGCTATGATCTCAGATGGACTCTTTGCAACATCCCACTTTCTCAGTGTCCACCTTCAAGATCTAATAGCACTTCAGATAAGATATGACTATATTTTCTCCAGTGTATAATGGAACCTTGTTGCTTTCAGATCTCAGAATTGGCTCCATCTCATGGTTGTGTCTCTATGTCAGGACAGATTCTGGAACTTCTACTGATGATTTATTATAACTTACTCCATACACTTTTCCATTTTCTAAAAAGGAATTATTGCCAGTGCAGTACTCTTCAACATGACTAAAAATGCCAGAATCTAGCCTCTAGTTTGTCATATTCTCTGAAACTCATCAGTATAAGGTTTGTGCTTAAATAAGTGGAAAACATACTCAGCTAAAAATTATATTATTGTCAGTTACAACTATCCAGTGTGAAAAACAGCACAGTTGACTGGGATAGATAACTTTAATTACAGGGTAATAGTTTCCATCCCTAAGCCCTCAAAAGGCACTTTGAATTAAGTCATAGTGATGAGCATATGAGATCTCACACTAGCTGCAGGAAACACTTTGTTATCGGTCTGAAACTGAATGACTGAGTCCTGCAAAAAAACAAGTACCTTTATAATATCTCAAATACTAAAGGAGAGTCATTTTTTTGCAAGATGGAGGATACTTCATTTAACACTAGAAAAGACTGAAGGTATGTGTGGCAGCTGGAAAGACAGGTTACGTCCAGACATTGAAATCAAACTACAGATATTAGTAGACACATTATGATACCTCATGGACCTGGAAAGACCTTTGGTACCTGCTATCTAGGGTTTTCCTAAATACAACATTTATAAAGACATGTCACAAAACTGATTTTATTGTCACTTAGCTACCATCTGTAATTACCACTGCAGCCGTGTGTCTCTTCTTGAATGCAATTTTCAACTTTCAACAGGTTAATTTACTTAAGGTGGAAAGCAGTATCTCATCTGCTTGTGTTCATTAAGTAATATATCTTTATTTAACATATATATCCACCATAATTCACCGCCAACTTTAATTTTAGCATATTCTGTCAAAATGCTTTAGAGAAAATAAAGGCCAGGCAACAGTGTTCAGACAGAGTCAATAATAGGGATTGCAGTCTAATCCCTACAGAAGGAGAAACTGAGGAAGGGATGTTGCCACTGTTTTACAGCAATAATAAGGAAAATTCCTGGCTCACAGTCATATGTTAACACCTATCCCCTGGATGTTTGACTGAACTGAGGAAAAAAATCCATCTTTTCCTAGAGAATGTTCTTGGCCGTTATAGTATGGCCCTGACTTTCAATTTTGTTCCTAGTTTTGATGGTCAAAAATTGAAATGCTTGACTTAATTCTAGCAAACCTACATAGTAATTTAGTTCCTGTGACCAACCCTTTCATAGGATCCTTTCCTCTGAAGTCAGTCTTGGGAGAGAAATCACATTCCAGAATAGCAATGCAGACACGTGGGATCTGTTTGATCTCTGCTTTTAGCCCAAAGTCTGTGTTTACTGGGGAGTGACTTGATATGTTTTGATATAGTAATGGTTGTATTCCACAACCACTAAAACCTTGTCTGAAAAAAGCAACACTATTTTATTAAGAAAAAATAAGCACAAATCCTTTTTAGATATTTTTGTAACCCAGTTCCCAGGGTGAAAAAAATCACACTACATAGAAAAAGATAGTATTATGGAAAATTGCTAACCAAGACACCAAGATAGTTTAACAAATGAAAATAGCAATCACCTCCTTAAAAAAAAACTGTCAGGTTTCAGGTAACCCTGTAAGCCTGTACACAGTGTGCTGTGGCGCAAGTGCCTAATGATACAACTGCACTGAAGCTAAGCTAGGTTGACAGTGCTAAACCACAGAGGTTTATTTTAGCCAAGGTCTGAATAAACTAGTATGTGACATGAGGCAGAACTGTAACTTTTGGAATAAATTTACAACCTCAGAAGCTGGGCTCCTCGCCAGGGTGCTGATGCAACAGTGCAGCTCCACTCTGCACTCTTGGAATTTTATTTATTAATTAACTATTTATTAACTGGTTTCACTCTGAGCCAACTTTTTAAGCTGATGAAGAATTAACTAGAGAGGTTGACTGAAATCTCCTTGGCTCATTGTAAAGTTGCTATTACAAACAAAACAAAGTTCAGTCCCAAATCTCTCTCCAGTACACAAAAAGAAAAAAAAAATCAAAATGTATTTTAGGGTTGATCTCTACTTTCCAATTTTGTTCTGCTCTGGACCTAATCAACAGTAGCTGATCTAGTACAAAGTTAAAATGAATGTTCTGCAAATACAACACAAGGTCATTTTCTTTTATCCTTCTTAGCTCAAGCATATGTTGATCTGGAAAAAAAGGCATGTCTAGAACATTGCCCCCAAAGGTGCTTTCTAATGGAATTGGAACGGAATTGCCTATCTGGTAAAAGCTGCCTTTCAGGACAGAACAAACCATTTTTCCAACGTTAATTTTCTCTACAAGGTTGTTTAGCCACATTGTACATCAAATCTGTGATGCTAAAGCATGAAAAGTTCAGATCTGGAACATGGGGCCTTCTTGAGAAACCCAGAGAACTGACGATTCACTAACGCCTGCAACGACTGAAACATAAATGCAAAGATTCTTGGCAAAAATGAACACTCCAGGCCATGTCAGTGCCCCCCAAAAGAGCAATGATAGTGACAGGGCAGTAGTATGAAAAATCCTGGCATGGAGATATTCATTATGGGCTCAAGGCAGTCTGGCTGTAGATACAGATGCCGTCTAGAGACAAGACTCTCCTACAGCTTCCACCGAGGGGAGGCTATAGCTGAAGTGCAGTTAGTGTTTTAGACACTGCAACACCCCACAGAAGGAAGTCACAGAAAACCTGATATCCTAAGTTCTGCTGTTCATAGAATTCCTTGGTTTTAATTTCATTTCTCTCTCTATTAGAGCTAGGTTTAATAACACAATTTTTAAAATCAATTTTATTAAATTCTAACTTAAAATATTTTGTAGAATTAGAAAAGTAGTAACCTCTTAATGTAGATTATAAAGAGATTAGAATGGCAAATAATCATTTCTGCTTGATTTTAAGCATGACTTGCTTTAATTCCTAAGCACCAAATTACTTACGAAAATAAGTAGTTCTTCTGGCTTTTCCTCCAACCAACTTTGCAATGTCTCTGTAGAAACTGATTCCACATCTGGAAAAGACTTCCGCACCCATTCGATAGCCAAGTCCATCATTTCTGCAGGGTCAGTTACGTTTAATTTATGGATCTCCTCCAGAAATTCTGTTGCCATTGCTTTTGGGGCAGTACAGAACTATAAAGAAAACACTCTCAAAATGCACGCTTAAGATGTCCTCTTTACTTATCTACTTGATGATAGGTCACATGGCTGATTTAGTATATTTGGATAACAGCCATATTACTGTTAGCAGAAGAACAATTTTTTCTAAAAAACAAGCCTAGAAAATGCAGATACAAGGATGATACATTTATGCCTACACTAGACCACAATGGAAGTAACATTTCACATGTGACTTTTTTTTCCAGAACGTAAAGCTTGCAAATTTTTGGTAACTGCTGCATAAAGGTGGCCAGTAAAGGTTCTGGAGGTCAGTTTGCTTTGTTCTCAGAGTGAAGTGATTGATATCAAACTGAGCTTTGACTGTCTGAAAAACACCCTGGAGCTTGCACTTTGATTTTAGCAGCCTCTGCCACTTCATGGTTTGAACTGGGCTGCAGGAGAGCACGGGATGGCCAAGCAGTTTGAAAGGAGAGGACATTTCCCGATACTGTCGTCAGTCCTGGTTCGCACGTGGATACCGAAGCCTCTGGATGCACGTCGTTATGGGCCCTGCTGCCCTGAACACACAAGAAGTGCCCCCTCACAGCGGGGAAGAGATGAGGCCTATCACACTCAAAATTCAAATTTCTGTCAATCTTATCTGTGCTTTTCTGTGTAATATCATTGTGGGAAAAGTAATCCCTCTGTGTATCGTGTATTTCCCTCATAACTGGAAACCGAAGAATTAAAATTATCATCATTTTTCCAAGGGATTTGATATAAGTACCTAAACATACAGTGCTGAAGTAGGAACCCTATCATCATATGTCTGAGAACTGTGAATGACAAATACCACTTGAGACACCCTTTTCACCAGAAGAAAATGGCGCTAAACGGGAAGCCTTCTCCCCTAGCAACGCCCCTGACTACGACGTCAGCCCGCCGTTGCGTCGCCCGCGCGCTAGGAGCCCCGCCCCGCGCGGGCCGAGGCCCCGCCTCCGCCCCCGTTGCCGGGCAACCGCCGCCGCCTTCCCGGCTTGCCTCGGTGCCTCTCGCTGTCGGGCTTCCGTCCAACCGCCCGGGGTGTGGCCGTCGCCATCTTGTGCTGGGGGGGGTGCGCAGCCAGAGGTGCCGCCATGGAGGCAGGTGAGGGCGGGCGGGCGGTGGCCGCTCCCCGCCCGGCGCTCGCGGTGCGGGGCCGCGCGGCGAGAGGCGGCGGGGCTGGCGCTGGCGGGTGCGGCCTGCTCCCGCTGCTCCGCGGCCCGAGGAGGCCGCTCCCGCAGGGCGAGCTGGGGCCGACCCGCGGGCGGCGCTGAGCCCGCTCCCTCGGGGCGGGGGCGCGGGGGAGGCTGCCCGGCCTCGGCGCCCTGTGCTCCGGGCCTTGCCGCGTCCGCGGCGCCCGCAGCCTTGGCCCCCCCGGCCGGCGCCGCTTCCCCCGCGCGCCCCTCTCGGCGCGCGACCTTGCCCCCTTCTCCGCGGGTGCCGACCCCGACTTCGTTTTTAACGTTTCCCGGGGCTCAAGACTCTGAGTTGCAAATCTGGGACCGCACGTCCTTCAGTCTAACTCGTCCCGTCCCTGATCTTTATTTCTGTAGAAAGCACTAGTTTTCATAGCCCGCGACGGGCTGGTAACTATACCCGGATAACTTTTTAGAAAAAGAAAAGCGTGTTTAGGTGCAGCTGCTTTGGGAACATCTATATTCTGATGTTAAAATTCGTTCATGGTTTCACCTGGGAATTGAAGATTAGCCTCACAGGCTTGTGAATGAGTGGTCTCTAGTGGTGACAGCAGGCCACTGAGAATTGAGAGCCCTTCTTTGGTCAAGATGGGTTTGCTATTTGTTCATTATACTTGAGATTTATGAATTCTCTTCACTTGGCTTTTCTTTTCCCATGTTTTTGACTTACATTATACTAGTCTCATATTCTCTATTCAAGTTTTTTTTTTTTTATAAGAATTTAGCTATTCCTCCATATATAAGTATCGTACCGATAATGCTCCAATCCGTTAGTAGTCCTTCACTGGACTTGCTCCAGTATGTCCATGTCTCTCTCATACTGCGGAGCTCAGAACTAGACACAGCACTCCTGATGTGGTCTCGCCAGTGTGGAGTAGAGGCAAAAGATCACCTCCACCAGCAGCTAGCAGTGCTCCTTCTAATGCATCCCAGGATGCTGTTGGCCACCTTTGTTGCAAGTGCGCATTGCTGGCTCATGGTCAACTTGTCCACCAGGACCCCCAGGTCCTTCTCTGCAGAGTTGCTTTCCAGCCAGTTGACCCCCAGCCTGTACTGGTGCAGGGGATTGATTATTCCTCCCCAGGTGCAAGACTTTGCATTTCCTTTTGAACTTCATGAGATTCTTGTTGGCCCATTTCTCCAGCCCGTTGAGGTCCTGCTGAATGGTGGCGCAGACAGCTGGTGTATCAGCCACTGCTCCCAGTTTTGTATTGTCAGCAAACTTGCTCTGTCCCATCATCAAGGTCACTAGTGAAGATGTTAAACAATACTGGACCCAGCATCAACCCCTTGGGGGTCTCCACTAGTGCCTGGTATATATTGTAGCGTGAGAACATTGCAGTGTTCACTCATGTACCATATGAAGACATCATCTTTCTGCAAAAAAACCTGCTGCCTTGCACTACTTCTACAGTTATGTAAAACTAGGATTTCAGTGGGCTGTTCGCACTGCCCTCTTCTCAGCTTCTTAAATTTTCCCTGTATAAATATCTCAGGCTCCTTGCTTTTTCCTGTTCCTTCACTTTAAACAAGTGTCAGTATGCTTTCCTCCATTTCTTGCATCTTGCTTGGCTGTAACCACCATATTTATGAATGCAAGGCCAACACTGATTCATGTAATGAATGAACTTTTGCTAAATGAATCCATGTTGATTATGGGGAGTTACTGCTTTATCTACTCCTTTTTAAACATATTGTCTATATACTGCTCAAACTGAGAAACTGACTTTCAGATCTATTGTATGGGTCCAGTTCTTACTATTTTTCTCATCTGTATCAGATGATACAGGAAATCGACTGCGGTTCCAGCTGGAGTTGGAATTTGTTCAATGTCTGGCTAATCCAAATTATCTTAACTGTAAGTACTTCAAAGTAAATGTCAGCATCCTGAGAAATGAATATTGGTCTTAATTATTTTTGGTAATGCTAAACAAAGAAAAGCAAATGGATCTTTCACAGGATAAAGGTAGTCTGTAAATATTTCCATTTGTCCAGATTTACAACAGGTAGGGGGGTTTAAATGCAAAATGTTTTATTTGTTGAAATAAAATTAAATACATCTACATGTAGAAGAAAATAAGAAGCTCAAGCCTGTAATAAAAATAATTTCAGGATAACAGTATTCCTTTATCTAAAATCAGAATTTTACAAGTGTTAATAATAGTTTCAGATACTGTACTTATCTCCCTTGAATTTCCCTGCCAATTTTGATGCTACAGTCAAAATTTTCTGTTTTAAAAAGCTGTTCTCTGCCTTGTTGCTGCATGAAAGACACATACCATAAGGGAGATGAGACTAGCTTATTGTGCTTAGAATGCTGACATAAAATATAATATACTTTTTCCTTGTATATTTATTTCATCTTGAATTGATCAAAATTTGATTGTAATTTTAAAGTAAAGTTTTGACTCAAATGTTCATTTGTATAGTTTTTGAATATGTATTCTTCAAGTTTGGCAGATTTTTTTCCTGCCTCTGTAACTGACAGTTCCTTATTTGTCATCTTATTTCAGTCCTTGCACAGAGAGGCTACTTCAAAGACAAAGCTTTTGTAAATTATCTTAAATATTTACTTTATTGGAAGGAACCTGAATATGCAAAATACCTAAAGTAAGTGTTAAAATCACTTAGTGTTCTAAATTTTAATGATGTGATGTTCACCCTTTGTTACGTGCTGCGTAGCAGTATGTCAGTATTTGATTTCTGCCTGCAACCCTACTTTTGCCCTCTCCACTGTGTTTTGCTATTTCCAACAGTCCAGCTATAACACAAATAGACAAAATGATAGAACTTGTCTTTCATCAGTTGTGCAGTGAATTTTTCTTTTGCAAACTGTATCTGCAGTTTATCATTTGTTTAAAATATCAATATTGAACATTGTGGTACAAAACCACTTCAGTTAGGCCCAGTAGCCATGTTTTGAGAGTGATTTTTGCAATGTTGTTGCTTATATGAAGTAAAGGATGGTTTTGCATTTTTCTTAGTGTTACAACTCTCCTTCACATTTTGGGAAAACAGTTCTTGGTTTTACTCTTTAAATGAGCTCTTGAAATAGATATTGTAGCTGATATGTATTTGTTTTAATCAAATCTAACTATTAGAAAAGTTACCCTATGCAAGCATGTGTATGCATCTATAGATGTTATTGGACTCCTTGTTTCCTAGCGTTATTAAGGTATGTATTAGCGTCTAGAATATTGTAGTTTTAAATGGGTTGATACTTGAGTAAAGCACGTACATGAAAAACGAAAATAATGGGCTGCAGAATTACTGGAGGCTCCAGTCTTAGTGTACCTTGTAAAAATTTTTATTAAAGCATATGTTTATTTTTAATGCAGGTATCCTCAGTGTTTGCATATGTTAGAGCTGCTCCAATATGAACATTTCCGCAAAGAACTGGTAAATGCTCAGTGTGCTAAATTTATTGATGAGCAACAGATTCTTCACTGGCAACACTATTCACGGAAAAGAATGCGACTCCAGCAAGCACTGGCAGAGCAGCAGCAACAGAACAACACCTCAGTAAAATGAAAAACATTCTGCAGAGTGACAAGGTGGTACTTTGAATCACTTCAAGTACTTACAAGAGAGGACTCTTGGTAGTTTTGGCTGTGTGTACATAAATATGTAACTTTACCTCCTCATTTCTATTGCTAAAGTCTTTTTGATTTATCAAGTGACTAGGCTTTTTTTTTTTTTTCCCCCTGTAACTTGTATCAACATTTTAAAGATATAAGACTAATAAACTCATAGTTCTGTAACTTATTCTGTAGCATTAACAGTCTCAAAAGAGTGTTATTACAGGTCTTTGTTCCTCTTGAAAACAAAATGTAGGATTTTTTTAGGGCACTGTCACTTAAGTATCTAACAAAAAAGTATAGTTCAGAGTCTGGTTTTAAGAGGCATGTTCCCTGGAGAACAATGCTATATCTCAAAGTGTTGCTAAGAACCCCCTTGTGTACTGCTTTTTACAACTGCAGGATGAGCAAAGTTAAAGTGAAGATATACAAAATCTACAATGTGGATGTTTGCCTTGAAACAGAGCTGAGCTATAACATGTCATTTCTGTTTATCTGGTAATCATTGTTGCAGGGAGTCTTGCAGTTTTGCTTACAGTATACTTTAGAGACAGAAATCAAAGTGTGAAGACACAAGGACTGCAGGAGTAGAGCAAAGTTAAGTGATATAAACCTTGCAGTCAGATATTATGCAAATACTAAACAGAAGGTAGAGGAATAGGCTGTAGCTGTATCTATTCCATTAAAGTCAGTGTATTTTAATGGAATACACGCTTTACTTTCTGCCAGTGAAATACTAGATGCTTGTAGGCTTTCCTACAGTAAGTGTAGTGAAAATAACTTGTGTTACAAAAGGGTGTAAATGCTTGCACTAGTAGAGAAGCATTTGCCCTTTGTTTATTTCTGTACAGGATTTTTTTTTCTCTTAAGATACATGGATTTTGGCAGCTGACAGGGATTTAATTTTCTTATTTTTAGATTGTATTCAAATGAGTATAGTTTTCTTTGTGTAATGAAGAATAAAATGTAGAATCAAAAAGTGGCAGAACTCTTAGGCTTCAGGGACTTCTACATAATGTGACTTGTCAGTTAAAAATACAATTTATTAAACTAAGTTAAAAATACAGTATAGCTTGAATGTTCTGCTTCTAAAGATTAGGCTTAGTTTAGACAATTTTTTCCTTTCTGGATACGTTCAGACAATACCCCTTCATGCTATATTTCACATTCTTGTAAGAGCAGGTACTGTGACCATTAAACTTCAGTGTGTGACCAGTGACACCAAGACTGTTAGTCTTCAGCTCATCATACTTAGACTGAACACATAAGCCATTAACTATCTTACGTGTTGAAAATTTGTCTTAATGGCTTTGGTAGCTATGTAAAAATCTCATTTAGGAAGAATACACAGATTCTTCTTTCTCCTATTCTTCCCACTTAATTGCTAAGCTACACCTTTAATAGTAAGTAAGTCTTTTTCTTCAGTAAATCTAGGCTGAACACAGAGTAGTTGCTGCTGATCTGGTAGGAAATTGATTTACGGACACTTTAAGTCTTCACTTTGTTTTCTAGAAACTGTAGTTTGGCCGGCATTCTTCTAAGAAAGGGTAGTAGATGCCTTCCCTTTGCTTAGAGTAGTACATTCCTTTTGGCTGAAAGGATGCAATAAAGAGTTAAGAGTCAATAGGCATATACTACACTAGCAACTTCGCTACCATTAACAGATTTAGTTAATTATTTAAAAGAATAGTTGCTTGTGGATAGCCTTAAACAGAGTATCTACTTTAGCTATGCACTGTTGAGGGAAAGAAGAAAGTGTATATGAAGTGTTTCATAATGTGAGCTCGGCTCCTTTGAAAAGAGACTGTTTGTTGCAAATACAAATTTATTTCAAGAAGAAAGGAAAGATACAATTTTGCATTTTGAGATTTTAGTGGAAGGTTTGGACCTAGAATTTATATGACATTTATTTTGACTACTCAGAAGTTGTAATTAACCATGATAGTGTGGAAAACAAAGACCCCTGAAAGGACAGAGCAAATAACTGAAATGAGCATCTTAATAAATGATTGACTACTGGAAGATTTAATCTTCAGTAAACAACATACGCACGAGCTCTGCCTTAAAACATTCTTCTTCAACCAGCTTCTGAGGCTGAAAGAAAAGTTAAGATGTTTTAGGGGCGATTCAAAATCCTGTTCAAGACGAGAGCTATTTGTATATAACATTAGCCTTGCTTCAGCAATTGTTTTTCATGTATGGCAAGTGGGAGTTGAAGGGAGCAAGCAGTGAGGCATAATTGAAAAATGCCTGAGGGTTTTCTGCTCTGAGTCATTCCTTAGAAAGTAACTGCTAATTTAATTAACTTGTACAAGTTAAAACGTGGTCTGACAGGTTTAGTGTCCTCAACTAAAAAGCACGAGAGTTCATGGGAGTCAGAGTTGTAGTCTGTTTGAATCAAAGTATACTGCGCTAATACTGTTCCACTCCCATAATTCGTCATTTGGATTTTCTAAAGCTGGAGGAGCTGCAAGTCAGGAAGCTAACAAGATGTTATTAAGAATTTTCTCTCCCCCTTCAACCTCTATTTTACTACATTTATTACAGAGAAAATTCTACAGAAAACAGATCAGTTGTCTGTTTGAGCCAGGAAGGGGGGGAGGGCAGAAGAGATTTTTCTGATTGTCTGCTCTTTTTAAATAAGAGGGCATAAGACAATGTGGATGGCAAATACCAATTTATAGCCACAAGCTCCTGCCAGTTTCTCACTCAAATGCACATAGACCCAAAAAATGTAATAAATCACTTACTGTTCCATATTTAAGTAGTGTAGGCACTCCTGTTAGTTTCAGATTCTTTCTGAATTCATTGTTGGGATCTTTCCAGCTGTTCAGAAGGAAGGTGAATAACAGCTTATACAGATGCACTTTGAAGTCAGCTCGTTAAAATTCTTCCACAAGGATGATTCAAAGGGCCTCACTCCCCACCTCCCCAACCCAGTTCTCAGCACAAGTACACAGACAGTTCACATTAGGGATGGTGTAGATCTCAAAAGTTGCAAAATGATTCATTCTTCACAGAAAAGGGCAGTTTGGTCAGTAGTTTCAACAGGTTAGTTAGCCACCAGTCCAAGAATAACAAAGTTACATCAGCCATTGGCATTAAAACATTTTTACTTACTAGGCTCTGTCTCCTACTAGGCAGTAGATGAATACAGACCCATCAGGCATGTTATGAAGTTCCTTCCTCACAATGGGTTCAGCTAGAGAGTAATTTATTAATCAGTTAGTAGTTAATACTTTTACTGTGCTACAGAATCACATGGATCTACTTGGACAAACAAAGTTGCTAGTGCTGATACTTTGTCTGCCTCAGGCAGAGGTCTGGGAAGCTTTGCAGAACTTACCACTGATGTTAAAGGGACTGGCCTTTGAGCGAAGGCCACTTTCTATTTAGCAAGTAACAATTATTGCCTGTCTATATGAGAGCCCATCAGAACAGCAGTAAGCTGCTCTCATATGTAATTTGGCATATATGATGCAGCAAAGTTCAGCGTGACGTATTGGGAGGAGCCACCAAGTTAACGTCACATTCTACTGCACACACTAAGTCACTTCTATCCCTTGATATATAAAGCAGAGGTGAATTAACTGATCATAAGATTCACATCTAATTGTCTGCGGAGCCAGATAGAAATATTAGCCTTCGTAGAAAGCTCTGCTGAACAGCATATTACATTGCATGCTATTTGGTGGGATGTGGTTAGTGAAACAGAGACCAGCACAGGCCGTTTATCAGTGAAGCAGCAGCTTTGCCAGCTCCAGCTCCCAGTCACATCCCAGTCGCGCAGGGGAGGCGGCCGGGGGGAGGCGGCCGGCCCGGCGGGGGGGTGGGGGGGGCGCGGCAGGCCCGGGGCCTAGCCGGGGGGAGGCGGGGGGGGGGAGGGCGCGGCCGGCCCGGGGCCTAGCCGGGGGGAGGCGGCCGGCCCGGCGGGGGAGGCGGGGGGGCGCGGCCGGCCCGGGGCCTAGCCGGGGGGAGGCGGCCGGCCCGGCGGGGGAGGCGGGGGGGGCGCGGGCACGGGGCCGAGGGCGGGCCGGGGCTCCGCGGGGCGGCGGA
This sequence comes from Apteryx mantelli, assembly GCF_036417845.1. Taxonomy (NCBI): domain Eukaryota; kingdom Metazoa; phylum Chordata; class Aves; order Apterygiformes; family Apterygidae; genus Apteryx; species Apteryx mantelli. Next base: position 15,271,972 of record NC_089999.1, read on the forward strand.
GCTCACCCGTCACGCAGTCCGGGCACCAGCTGCGGCCCGCGGCGTCCTTGTCGCCGCAGAAGAGGGCGAAGATGGGCCTGCCATGGCAGCGCTGCGCCGTCTCCGCGAACTCGCCGTACCCGTGCACCCGCTTCTCCTCCCAGCCCATGGCGGGCGCCGGCCGAGCTCGCGGCTACCGTCCCGCCCGCGCCAGCCACCGTAGCCCCGCCCGTTCGCCGCTTCCCGACGACCTCCGCGGCGGCGGTTGCCAGGGGCAGGTTTGAACCGCCTCTCCGGGGGGTCGCGGCGGCGAGGCGGAGCCGGACCGGAGCGGACCGCGGAGCGGAGCGGGTACCCCCGGCTGGGCCGCGGGGCGGGAGCGGGGAGGGCCGCCGGGTGCTGCCCTGCGGGAAGCGGCAGGGAGGGTCCTTCTCGTGAGAGACGAGCGGTGAGCGAAGCCGTGCCGGCCGGCACTTGCAGGGGAGGCGTCGGCGCCCCGGCAGCGGGAGAAACGGAGTTTCCGGCTGAGCGGAGGGGAAGTCTGCAGTTCAGTCACGAAGGAAACGAGCAGCAGCGTTGTGTGTTGGATCTTGCTCGTTTTTATTCCGCAGAGGCAAGTGAAGGAGCGTGAGTTCACTGGCATGTCTCCACACATCGCTTCTGTCGCTTCTGTTTTACACTCTTTCCTGTGGAGAAGTTTAGGTACGAGTCCTGCCGTGTCTTTTCCTTTGATACTAACGTATTTTGTACAGACCCTGCTCTCTTGAGCACTGCCTTAGTCTAGCTTGCTACCCTGTTTTCATATGTTTGCCATATACCATTTCCTTTTTAGGTAAGTAATAGCTATAAAAGCGCTGCAGCATTCTTCTTATGACTAATAGTTTGAGCCTCATGGTCTGTAGTGGTGCTTCACAGCTCTCTTTGTGGGTGCGTGAAAGAAGGATGTAAATTGCAAATTATGCATTAGACGGTGGGAGCATATTCTCCATCTTATGTACCACCTGCATGAATATGCATAGTACGTTTTCCGTTTCCAAATGCCTCCTCAAGTTGGTTCTCTATCTGTTAGTCATATCGGACCTTAGATTCATTTTAGAAAGCAGAAATAGCATATGGTTTTTCTTAGGTTCATAGCTGTAATTGTAGCAAAGGACAAATAACTGTGGATTTTCAGCGTCAAGCCAATGTGATGGGACCAAGCAAGCTATCTACATCCGATGTTACATTTGCATCCAATACCCCGCTATACAGGAATGAAGCAACAACATTACAAACACAGGTATTATTTGCTTTCTGTAGTGATGCTGAATTGGTTTTCCTTTATAATCAGTACAGAAAGGTGATCATGACCCACTTTATGAGATAGCCCACTAGTGGGTGTCAAATCTTTGTACTTGATTTCATAACAGTGTCATACAGTGCATGATACTCTTCTTCTATAAGGATGTAGATCAGAAATTGTACAAGTAAATGTTATTTGCCTGTCTTAGCCTATTACTAGCCTTTACTGTGTGGAAGCAGAACCTAAAAACTTTATTCTGGTACTGTGTTTCAGCCTTGCATGTCTCCTTCATCATGTATACATTACCTGTTACCTTTATGAGTTTACTAATGACTTACTCTATGGTATAATTATGTTAATTCATATTACTAATGTTACATTATTTACACTTTTGTAATACTTAAAAACCTTTATAATGGCATTGTCTATTGCCTGGTCACTTCGCACCGTTTTTTTCAATTTATGTACCCACGCTAAGATGCAAAGAAGTGCCTAGTGGTATTTACAAAAGGATGTACATGCTTAAATCAAAATAGTTTTGAATACTGGTGTTTGTTTGAGTAGGGAGGATGTCTTACATATATTGAAGAAGTGCCATCATGACAGAATACATTCTGATATGAAAGGAGATCCATTTTCCCTGCTGTTGTGTGCTAGAGATGCATCACCTGTGTAATGTGCTCTGTGTAACATCAGCCTCTGTTTAAACTTTGGAACAGCTCCGGTTTAATAGGAATGTTCCTGCAGTTCCAGAGAATTTGCCTGTCAGATTCCCTAGTCCTCGTCCAATTATAATAGAAAAAGTGAAGCCATCCAATGATCAGAGAAGTCTAGCTGGCAGTGAAGGTCCCAGCATAAGAAGCTCTGGCATGTTTTCAGTGGTATCTGAAGAGAAACTAAAATTTGCTATTCAGCTAGCCAAAAGGGACATAAGACGAAGACATCGTGAAGAGCAAGTGAAACAGCAGGTGTTTGGAGTTGCTGCTAATAAACAGTTGTTGGCCAAGAAGTCACAACAACACAAAAATGAACTATTACAAAGTCTGGAAGAGAAAAATACACTGAAGTCTTGGACTCCCTTGAAATATCAGCAGAAACTTGGTCAGCCTTCCAAAGTGGAGACCACCAACTCTGGTGCTAAAGTTTATCTCTACACACCAAACGAGGGAAAGCTAATATCAGCTGTTTTAGACTCTCCACCCACCCATGACCCTGGACCAGGCTCCAAGACAAGTATCAGAAAAAAAGATGAAAATGTACAGGAAGTCCGACGTCTGCAAAAGGAATTGAGGAGTTGTATCCAGAAAATTGAAGAACTGGCTAAAAAAGGTGTAAGACTAAACAAAAATTACTTTATATAAATGTACAATAGTTTGTTTCATTCTTCTTTCTCTTGTTTGGCTTGAATTAGAATCAGTATTTAGTTCTGTATTTTTAAGGACAGTTTTTCAAAAATGGATTAAAAAGTAGAATGGCTAGCTAGTTTAGGCAATAAATGTCTGCAATGACAGTAAATTAAAGGTAGGCTAGCTAACACCTTGTGTGAAAAATATTGGTGCCTGTAGTCCTACTGGCTAGATCTTCAGACTGCAAAAAGATAGCATCATAATTAGCCACTTTGTTAGTAGTAATAAGAGACCAAGAGTTGATAACATTTCATCTAGTAAATCTGACTCACTTAATTTATGGCTGTGCAGTGGCATATTGAATGTGCTTTCTGACACTGCATTGGTCCTCTTGTAATCATTAGCCAGAGGCTTAAATATTTCTGACTTTCTGAGTGTTCTGTCTGCAGCTTTGTGAGATGATTGAGGGGTCACAGGTGATTTTGTAAGCTATATCTGATAAACTATGTTAGATAAGAATGCTTAGTCAAGCTGTAAGTAGAAACATGATGTAGAGTTAAAATAACTGGCTTCTATTACCGCTCAAGAGGGCCCAGCAAAATTTGTGATACACACATGTACATATTGGTTCTGCATGAAAGAGGCTTCTTGCTAAACTATGTTATTCACTTGACTTTATCAGGTTTTTCACAGGTTAGATTAAGATATAAAACTCCGTATTTTATGCTTTTCAGAGAGAGGTGAAATTTTGGATCCTGGTGAAGAGCAACGAATTCGCATTAGGAGACAGGAACAAGCTGCACGGTCAGCTCAGAGGTTGTATGTTCTCCAGCAACAAGTAAGAACCAATCCTTTAAAACTGGGGTGTGCAGTAGCTAGTTTATTATGATGATTTTGACAGAAATGAACTGAAACGAGATCTTGATCAAGATGTCTCTGACAGTGTCTGGTTTGGATCTGAATGATGTGACTAATCTCTCTCATCACTGGATAGAGATGTGAGCATCACTGTTGGAAAATTTGGACTTTCACTCAGATGTTACAGTGCAGATTTATTTTTTGTTTATAGACATGGAGCTAATTCTGACTGACTTTTCCCCTCCCCCTCCTTTCTTGATAAACAGGTAAAAGAAATTCAGGATGATTTAGAGAAACTGAGTCTTCATAAAATCAAACATACTAAAAAGGTAGGAAGTAATTATCATTCAGGATGCCACTCATTTATTGACAGAAATTTTTCTCAGTAAATTGAGTTTGTCAGATTTCAAGTTATCTAGGGTACATTTGATCCTTCTCCAGAAGGGAGTAGGGGTCTTTGTTTATTTGTTTTGTATCTTACACCTCTCACTTCATTGTTACAGAAATAGGGCTTGCTTGATCTGATACTGCCTTTGCTGCTTCCCTCTTTTCCTCAGCTCTCTAGAGTAAGCTGGAGAGAAAAAGGCTGTTTTTCTTCTCTACTTCTGTGCTGCTTCTAATTCCTCCTTCATTCCCCTTTCATTTTTGAATAACATTGTGTTCTACTCCTCACTATTTTTTTTAACTTGCTGTTGATGTCACTTAGTCTTATTGGTCATCCTTTCTGATATTCTTGTCTGTTTATCATCTTTCACAAAGTTAATGCTGTGATCATGCCTACTGTCTGGCCAGTATTGTCTTGTTCTCTTGTGCTTTTCCAACATTTGTATTTTTTTCTGTAACGAAAACTCTGGGGGATGGAGACTGTTCCATGATTGTACAATGATTGTCACATTGGGGTTAGGCCTAAGACTAAACTCTCTAAGCATAGAGTAGAAGAAAGATCAGAAAATGTTATAGCTATGCTAGTTTAGCTGAAGTTAGCGCGATAGTTGATATGTGGACTGTTATGTAGTATCTTTATCAGGCTGCTTAAATGCTTGTTGTGTTTTGTCTCACAAGCGGCCTTATCATCAGAACTATTACAATTCTGAGCGTTTTGCCATGAAATTCTGGCAACAATTCTTTGAGTAGTAGCAGCATTTGTGGAAACTATAGTTATTCAAGCATGTGTTTTTCATTTGTCCCAGTCTCGAGCAGTATCCAGATTGGCTGCAGCACACAGAGGAGCTATACGAGCCTTGCAGACATTTGCCAATCAGTTTACTGATCAAACAGAGCAACAGGTTCCTACCCACTACAAGGAACTGGGCAGTCTCATTCGACAACTGTCTCTCTGTTCTGCCAAACTAGAAATGGATTCTTCTCTTTCTGACACTATCATAGATATCCTGCTACAAGTTGAGGTAGGAAAAAGCATTTCGTTTCTGCTAAGACAGAAAAGACATAGTGAAATATTTGAGTGTAAACTATATTGTGTGTTCATGAATTGGCAAAATATCTTATTGATCTAAAAGTCACCATCTTTTCTAATGTATACAATGCACTGTTTTTCCTAAGTTATGATGGTCTAAAATGAAGTTGCATCTTATACACCAAAGCTACCCGCTGCATTTTTTGTTGATGCTGTTCTTGTCTTTGTTGACTCTCCTGGTAGAATTAGAACTTGTACTTACAGTGGTAATAGAGCACCAGTGTCTGATTCATTTGTCATTTTCAGGGCTGAAAGGAGTGCATTTTATACATTGGTGTAAATTATGTATTTATTCTGTTTAGCAGTGCATGTTTTAGTCATAAGGATTAGTGATGAGTGTTAGCCTCCTGCATGGTAGGTGCAGGCAGAAGATGTAGCTACAAAAATTAATTAAGCTCTGTGCACTCAAATGACTTTTAGCGATATTTGATGCTTTAAAAACATTGTTGGTGTAATAAAAAAAGCTCTGATTCACATTTACTGCTGCAGTTTCTGAATTAGTTTTTTTTTTTTAAACGAAAAACCTGCATAACCTAAACTATTATGAAACCAGTATTTAATCAAACAAGTGATACAATAGTCATGAGATTTTCTGCATCTTAAAATATTATTCTAGTTTTAAAAGCTGTGCATTTATTTCTTTTGTTCTGACTGCTTATAAAAACAGTAATAGTTATAATTGCCCTGGAACACACAGGGAGATAGAACTGTTTAAGATTGTGCTCATTACTGAAAGAAGTCCATAGTCATCCTGTAGTCATATGGGGACTTTTTTTCATCTGTAGCCTTTGCATCAATTTCTTTTTTAACATACCATAAGCAGATAATTTGCTAGAGTCATTTGTAAATACAAAAATGCAAGCCTTTTCTGTAAGATTAATTAATTATACGAAGAAGCTTCTGGATGAATAAACTATCAGGAAGAGTCACTACAAAAAAGAAAAGAAATGAACAAAACACCCAAAAGTACTACACTACTAAGAATCCTTTAAAGTTTGTTTCTCATTATGACATCAGATTTAATTAGAGAGTAATTTAGGTTATAAATATTTGGTACAGGATCTGGATTCATTGCTGGAAAAGAAACAAACACCCAAAAAAGCAAAGAAATGTCTTTCAGCATCTCAGGGCAAATCTCCAGGAAACAATGAGATATTTCCAGCCAGAAAGCAGCTTACATCTCCAAGAGGAGAAAAGAAACCTCTCATCTTAAAGGAACAGCTTGGACAAGAACCTAGAAAACCTTCAGCTGCCAGGAGACTCTTGACTGGTTTGTATTCTGAATTATTAAATACATTTTTATCAGTTAACTTACCAGCTGCAGTTCAATTCTGTAGTATGTTATATATTGCTCCCAAAGGTATAATATAGCCCATGTGTAATAATCAGATTCTTGTAGCCTTGCTATGCAGTTTTTTTCAGCTGTTCCTCTGAGATGATAGACCTGCAGGTTTATATGTCTGTTTATGACTATATTGTTATTATTTAAATCATACTCTTGTTATTTTTGCCTATTTTTTTATAATGGACTACACTCAGATTATTTTTTTACAGTGTATACCCAAATGACAATTTACAAGTTAGCTTTAACTGTGTGTACAGAATACTTCCAAACATCTACCTAGTTAATACTGTATAAATATATACTGCTGGAATGCAGAATCACCAACTGTTAGCAAGTCTCCAACAAACCTATTGTGGTTATTATAAAATTGTATTCAGTGAAAAGACGTACTCAAGCCTTGGCTCAGAATTTCCTTGGATTGTGTATTTTTTATACTTTTGAGAGAGGTTTTGAGAGACGTGGCTTTATTTCGTTTTTGCCAGTCCATTAATATTAGTCTTTTTTGCACAGTAATCCCAGTCTCGGTACCTAGCAACACATTAGCTAATTGTTGGAAACTGAATTCTTGCTTTTTTTTCATTACTGGATTGCCTTGCAACCTTTTGGGATTGCTTTATTGCTTGTTTACCTCATATATGAAATGAAGTGGGCTTTACTCTTTCTCTGTGTGTTGTGATATAAAGATCATAACTGAAATATTTTGACACCTCCTGAAAGCCATTATAGCTTATTACTTTACTACATAGCATATATTAATTGACTTTATTATTTTTGTTTGTAGTGCTTTTCTCGTACTGCTTTTTACTAGAATAGTACATACTCCCTTCTAAGCTTAGGTAAGGAGTAGGAGACTTCTATGAAATGAATTCATCTTCGACATTCCAAAGAAAGAGAGTATACTGCCAAGTATCTCCTGGTTTTCGTGTCTCTTGCTGCCTAAAAGATATGGTGTTTTCACTTCCTAGACCTCATGTGCCCATAGCTACCAAAAGGCTTTCATATTATTTACATAGGTATATGTGTGTTTGTGTGTATATAAGTAAAAAGAAAAAAAAATCTTGTTCGACAGAACAGTGTAAGAAAGCCAGCTGATGTAACACTTACCAGGAAATACAAACACTTTTAAAATTTCATTTATTTGTATTATGGTAGAGCTTTACAGTTCACGATTAGTTATGCCTAGCACAACAAAAATCTCAAATACAGAAATAAAGATGGTTCTTGCCCCTTTGAGCTTACAGATGAAGGATTATTTTTTATTTTTCATACAGACAAGCATGAACTTGCTGCAAATATTTCAGCAGTTCCAAAGACAAACAGTCGCGCTCATATATCACACAGTGAATTTCAAGAAGAAAATGACCCACCTACTCCAGAGAAAAATGCCATTTTACAAGGAAGCTTAGATGCATTGGCAAGAGCTGGAGCTGTAAAAAAAGGTCCCATGCTTGAAAGTGGCCCTTTGAAGAAGAAAGGAGTATTACGACCTGCAAAATCAAAGGTGTGGATGTGATAAAGTAATTTATGCTTTCCTCTACCTGCCCTCTGGGATTTTTTTTTTTTTAAGGCACTGCCAGGCTTTGCGCTTCCTCAGAAACTTCTTGATTCTGAACAGGGGAGGAGTAAGGGAGTAAGTCTTGTGTTATGACTATTGAAAGTAATGTTATTGTTCATCAGAAATGTGCTCTTTAATTAGAAACAATGAATAACAGAATCAAGAAGGAAAACTAATTCTCTGAAAGTGTTTTCATGTTTGAAATTAGCATGGTAACTTTTCAACTTGGCTTTAAAGCTGATTTTTTTTTCCCCCCCCTAATGTTAATACAAGGATATAAATGAGGCAAATTTTGCCTCATTGATTACAGAAATTATACAGCTTCACAAGACAAATCCTGTTTTTTTGATAAATCTCTCTTGTAACCAACAAGGGACTTCTGTAATGCAGACAAACAATTTCTTTAAAAATATTTCCAAATACAAAATATTTACAGATACATTCTTCTAAGTGATTTTTTTTCTTCCTTAGAATGCTGCCTTCTGTTTGAAAAATCAGATTTTGTATAGTAACATAGATGCATGCATATGTATATATTTTACTGCTTCCCATATTAGTATGAGTGAGGACTGTGAGCAGCAAGGTTAAGCATTGCAATAATTCATACTGAAGGAGCTAGTCTGTGTGTCTTTGTAGCAAATATAAGTAGAGTAATCTTATAGTCTCATGGCTGTAAAAAAGTTATCTTGGAAACCTTCTATTTTGATCTGTTCAGAGTTAAGAGTCTAATTCTGAAAATCTCAAAAGGAAGTTTTTCCCTGTGAAGAGCAATATTGAAAAACTGGAACTATTTGCAAAAATCACAGTTGTGGGATTAAGCACATGTTCTGTTGGGGCACAGTCATATCCCCCTTCATATCAGTTGTAAAATTTCTGCATATGTTAGCTGTGCAATAAAGCCATCAGGCATGACTTCAAGACAAATTGTGAAACAGAACACAAAATACTTGGAGGGGGGGAGAAAATATCAAGAACGGAGATATATGTTTTTAATGTGATTGTGTTAATTTTAAGGGAGTGCCTAAAGCTCTAAAATCAAGACAGGTACAACCTCAAGGAAAGCATGCCCGGTTTCAAGAGACAACTGTAGCTTTCCAACTAAAAGAGAGCAAACGACTGGTTAAGGAGAGCAGAATACCCTGGGTACCTCCAAACCCTACATCTCCACCTGCTTCGCCAAAACGGTATGTCTGCGGTCTAGTGGAACCAGTGCTTACTCTACTTCCCTGTGGAAATGCTACTATATCTGTATTAGTAAATAGGGTGGACTGGTCCTCGTTCTCTGATCGTGAAGGCAAATGGCACAGCACCGCTCACAAACAGATAGTTGAATTCTTTTCCTAGCTCAAGTTGGCCTCGTCCATACAGCCTGGGAAGAGCTATTGGCTCTTTCCTGAATCAGGTTAGGGCATTGTCTGAGACTGGCTGGGCACTGACAAAGTATGCAGTATGCAGAATGGATGATCATGTGCCATCTTGGAGTCTGTGACCTGGCCTGATTTAATTTTTTTGGCATAGAACTAACTTATTGTTATGCTGTGTCTGTCAGTCCTGACATAATAACTTGCAAGCCTATCAGCTAATTTCAGTGAAAATTGACAGAATGGTAGAAATAACAAAGATACGTTCCTTCAGTGTCTTGAAATTATCCATCCAATGAAGAGCTCCTATCAGTGCCTTCTTTGGAGGGAATAATGTAGTCATATCAAAATGTGTTACAAGTCAGAGAATATACAAAGCCTGTGAGCCTTTTGTGAATGCCCCCATTACAAAAAGACTTCAGGTTTTTTTGTTGGTTGGTTGGTTGGTTGGTTGGTTTTTTGGCATCAAGAAATTCAAACACAAATCTCTTGTCTGTGCTAAATCAACCTTATTAATCCTGCTATTCAGACAAGTATGTATTTGTATTTGATATGCGCATTGACTATTACTTGTAGTAATGCCTTCAGGGGTTATTTCACTGTGGGAAAAGAGCTCAAAGATAAATGCTAAAATAATCAGGTCAGTGTAGAAAAAAATCTCAATATTAGTTGAATGTGTCTTTTAAAACTGATCTTAGCTTTTTAGTGAATGAAGTTATCTGAAGCACTTACTGCTTAATACTGAGTTATTAGTGGAAGGCTTTTCCCATGAATTCTTATATGCTAGAGGAATTCTCTTTACAGTAATATGATTGTTATCATTTGTCCTTTTTCTTCCTAGATCTTTTAAAACAAACAAAAACATAGACAATGTAACAATTAAAACATGCAGATAGCTAGGGCCTACATCCTGCTATGAACACCCCTTAGGAGGATCCCTTGCAGTATCAAGGAGGAAGTTCAGGGTGAATATTAACAAACTTGTCATCTTGATTTCTTCCTTTTGTTTCCACCGTTTCATTTACATGGAGTCAGTTTCATGCATGTAATCTAGCCCATTAAGATCATAAGAGTTATACATTGAGAGCTAGATACAGTCTGAGGGGCAAAATTTGAACAAATTTTAATGCAATAATGTTTGCTATAAATAGACATTTTTAAGATGTAACAGAGGGAAAAGAGTACCATTAATATTTTCCCCTATTTATAGTGCTGTCAAGATACCCAGGAATGCAAGATCCAAGGAACTCATTGGTAACTCAGCTTCACAGAAAGGGAAGGCAGAAGAAAGAAAACTAGGTCTCATGGAAAAAGAAGCTCTCAGGTTGGCATGGATATTCTGATTGGAAATACTAATTTTTTTTTCTGAATGTTTCTTTAAAATATATTAAAATGTTTTTTCTTATATGGGGTTGATTAGATTTTCAGGGTGAATAGACAATGTTTTCTGTAGTTAGGTAAGGGTTGAGGGGTTTTGTTTTTGTTTTGTTTTTTTTTTAACCTTTCCTTAGAGTAAGAGGAAATACAGTTGACTTTTTTTTTTTTTTTTTTTTTTTTTTGGCGGTCTTTATAATGCTGTCATTTCTCACTTCAGAACCTTTTCTGGTTGTCAAGAGATACTTCCCTTTCCCTTCCTCCTCTTTTGCAGAGTTGAAAGACTCTTAAAATACCTGCATGACCTGTCCAACATCTGGGACAATTCATCTCCTTAGGACTTGGTTCACTCTTTGAATATGACATAAAAATATAAGCAATGAATTAGCAGGATAAACAGCAAATGATGGAAGATCTTTTGGCAGAAGTGAAATAGATCACCCTAGCTAAAACTTGACAAATTGCTATATTCATAATGTATTTCCTTTTCTTGTTTTACACGAGTTCCTTATATTTAATTTCTAGTTACTTTTACTTCTATCCCTTCACTCCTGTTCTCCTTGATGAGTAAAGACATGATTAGTTCCTGTTGTTAAACAGTTCTGTCTTTGGTATATTTTGCAAATCTCTTTTTACATTTTTATAGACCTGAAGGGGTCTAAATCTGCTTGGTAATGAATGGCATTTATTAATATTCAATCACTGAAATGAATGTTTCATCTGTTCAGTTGAGGCTAATAAAGCAGGAATATGTCTAGGTGGAAGCTGCCAAAAGCACTTGACACAAGGATTTCTTTCGGAATTATTTGGAAATGTTACCTAGTGGGCAGACTTCTGAGAGATGTTCTGTCAGTGAGCATTGAAGGAATCTGAGAAGAGAGCTGAATTTTACACCAATTTCCTAGCAAGGTTAAAGCCATAATGAGAATATGCATTTGAGCACTGCAGGATGGAAGAGAGAGCCAAGATTTTTTTTCAAAAAGACTAGTCATTCTGTGTGCACAACTTGAGTCACATGCTAATGGTCTTGTATGTGAGAAGCTTGCTGTTTCTTTGTAGTTGTTTTGAATTATTAGAACTGCTGTGGAGAAAAGTAATAGTTAGTCTTCTCTTTACCCAAAATTTCATTTCTTCTTCATCAAAATATCTTTATTAATTAGCTCCCATAGATTTTTTTTAAGATGCCAATTTGTTGATATAACTCTCATGTATATATCCAGCTAAACATTTTTTATTTTCTAAAGATAATTGAGTTAGCATCACAACACTGAGAAGGTAAATATTATCTACCTGTTCCAGAAGGACAAAATAGCACCAAAGGCAGGTATCATTGTCCCAATCAGGATTATAGTCCAGATTTGTTTATTTTAAATTATATCCAACATCTTCTAGACCAGAGCTCCCCAAATTAATTTGTTCTGGCACCACTGTTTGTGGCAGCTGCAGTAGGAACAGCTGCGGGATCTGTAGTAGGAACATGCATGGCAGTGTGCATCATAAGATGAGGAGCTTGTCTATGTGGGCAGTATTTGTGGATAGCTGTAAAGTTGCCTGTTTACGAGTAGTAGAGGCATCGTTGAAGAACCTTGGTTCCCAACACAAGAATTTCCTGGTGTATGTGGTATTAAAGTCAATATTAACTTTCTCTTGACCATTTTTTCAAGTTCTCTAAACTAATACTATATTCAGAATCACGATTTCATTCTCTAGTTGTTACAATGTGCATTTGTAACTTCCTTATAGTGATGTTTTATTTTTGAAGAATAACATGGCTTGAGGCAGAAACTTCAATGAGAGTGAAGGTTCTAACTGACCTTAGTAAGGAAGAAATAGAAAAAAATACAAAAGCTGAGGTAATTACTTGGTTTGAAGAGCTGATAAATGGAAAAAGTTTTGGTATTAGATCTGTTAGGGCCTTCCATCCCCCTCCCCACCACTCCCAACAAAATGTATTTATGATTATGTGTTGTTGTCATACTGGATTTCAGAATGACATTGTCATTTACTCTTTTTTGAGTAGGTCACAAGGTGCTTCTCCAACCCAGCTTGCAGACAAAGTTGAGAGTGCAGTACACGAGCACTTAGAACCTCTTTTGGACAAGGCACAGGTAGTATAGTCAAAGCTCATGCCACTGAAGGATTAATTTAGAGCTATAAAACACTTATGAAGGGGCAACATAACTGTTTATTTTCAACTTAATGCAAGTAAGCAGTTTTGGGAGAAAAGCATCTAAAATTGATTATGTAGTCAACACAGTTTTGGACATGTGGAGAGTGCATTTCCTTTTCAGTGTGTGGTCCTTGGATTATAATTCAAAATTTTGCAAAGCTACATTAAATTTTTTTTGTTACTTTCTGATCAAGTAGATGCATTTTAAATTTTTTTTGAATGGTCATAACAATTCCATATTGAACATGACTGGACTTGATAAGGGTATTTTAATAATTCATATTATACCCTATTTAATGACTAGATATAATTTGTACTAGTAATGCAGCAAATGTGATTATCATGAGAGGATTTATGTTTTATTAGAAGGTAAATCTCTCCTTGGAAACAAGCAGTCATTTGAAGGATTCTTCATTTATGAACAAGCTCTCAACTCATGCAGCTGAAAAGGTATATTCTATCTGTATGCCATAGAATATAGCTGTTTGAAATTTATGATGAATTTTTGTCTTTGCCATGTAACAGAACGCATCTGGGAAAGTAGTAATGAGTTTTCTCCATATCCATTGATTTTAGTGGTAGAAATATACTAAGCTGTTTTTATTAATTTGCCTTGCTGTATGAGTGGAAGAAAGCCAGGAAATTATTTGGATTTTCATTGAAGGAAAACATTAAATGACAACTGGATTATTACAGTGAGCAGCTCCTTTTAGAAATATTTAATTTATAAGCACTTTTTTTTCACCAAAACATTTCTTTTTTTGCATTGGCTTTTTTTTTTTTCTTTTTTTCTTCTTTTAATTAGCAGGTTGAAGCAAATGCAGATATCCTGAGTGAAAAGCTACTGGATGATCTTCTGGAAGATACTGCTCAGGAGCTCTGGAGCATGGAGCAGCAGGAGAGACTCCAGGCCCAGGCGCTGGCCATGGCAGACAGTGCTAGTTTGGAAACAATGTTGCAAAGGATGGAAGACATTGAAGTAAGCCTTTATCTCTTGGTTGGTCTCAGTGTTGCCAGATTGCCCTCCTTAGTTGTGGATATCAGTCGTTTTCTACATTCTGAGGTGAAGCAAGGTTTGACTGGATCAGCGTATAAACTGAAAGAGCTGGAGGGAGTTTCCACTTCCAGCAGAAAGCAAAGTGAGAACAGAAGGATGTTTGGCCTAAGGGTTGTATTGCTAGCTTTAGAATTGGTAGACCTGAGTTTGCTTCCCACCTCAAAGTTCTGTGGCTTAGATTATCATTTGTGAAGAAGAAAGTCAATATGGTGATTGCTACATAGTTGATTGTCTCACAGATTGGGAAATGTTTGAATATTTGTGAAAAATTTTGAGTGTTTTTGATACAGGATCCTAATATTCCGGTAGCATGAGCACCTCAAGGAAACATGCCATGGCAATCCATAGTATATTACAGGGAAACATGGGGAAGTCAAACAAATGTTAGTTAACTGTGCTCCTATTTATCCATCTTGCTATATAAATTTTCATTAGGTTGTCACTTGGTTGCCTTGATCTTTCTCATATGTTGCTTTTTTTCAATTTTTCTTTAATCAGCTTTTCCGTAGTTCTTTGGTTCCAGTCTCATTTCTACCTTCCTGCTCAGAGAAATTTATCCTAATCTGGAACTACTGAGTTTAGTGCCACTTACTTCTAAACTGGAGGCACAAAGCTTACATTATGTAGTGTCTTTATCCATATGAGACTGAACATTTAAGCATTTATTTGAATTCACTGTTGTTTGTGATAGAGCAGGACAGGCATGTAGGCCATTCAGTTCTCGGTTATTTGACTAACTGCTGTTGATCAGAGGTGGAAGGAGTTGTAATTATACTGGCAAATGATTGAGTCTTAGACTGGCATTTTGACCAAGAATATAATATCCGTGACCCCCCCCCCCACACACACACACACCCTTTTCTGTATTAAGTTAATTGGAGAAAATAATCCTACTTTGATCAGAGAGGATCGTGGCCTGCTTTCGCATGAGGTGATCACCAACACAGCTAAACTGTTAAATATTTGCTGATTAATCTCTTTTTTTGTATGTCTTAAAGAGATACCAGGAAGCTGTACGCAGGAGACTTACCCAGATTGTGTACAGCGATTTGGAGTTCTGGGCCCAGGAAGAGAAAAAAGGTAAGTGTCTTTTTTAATGCAACTTATTTTTCTTGTCGTCTCTATCTTTAAATTCTGCTTTTTCAAAACCAAGATTATTGGATTGTGATTACCATCCACACACATTTTTGATATAGGTACACCTTTGAGAGAAATGTTTCTGAAATATGGTTCTAAAATGACTGTTTAAAAGAAGGAGGGGTCTCTTCTTAGAACAGGCTCTAATTTTATACTTGGCTTTACTGGGGCTGCATCTGGGTGCAAAGCACTGCCAGTGTGACTTAGCTGAAGGACTGGTATCTTTAACACACACCTCCAATCATCAAATGTTAAGTCTGAACGTTGTTGCCCCTTTTTCCACGTATTTGTCATGGCTTAGCTTAGATATTTTCTTTTTTTCCAAAGTATGAGTAAATGAGTTTTTTGCAATGAAGGTGATATTCCATCAGCACATACCCTCCAATTCATCTGTAAGTTTATTTAATTTTACTCCAGAAGAAAGCTAGTTTACTTTTTTAAACTGTGTTTCTAAAAGTTGAGTAAACTATCTCTTCACTTCGATCTCATTGTAATTTCAGACAAGGGGCAGGGAAAGAAAATGAAAATCTGATGTATGTGAGATATTATGTAAATTGTTCTTTGACTTGAAGAAACAGTTTAACTTCTCCAAAACAGTTCAGTTTGTGTTCAAGTATGGCTTCTGTCTTGTTTTAGATTACCATAATTTTTTATGCTTAGCCCAGACCTCTAATAAATGCAGTCCTTTTAAAAGTATTTGTGCTTAAAAATAAGACTTCAGGAAGCCCACACAATCAGGTCCAGAAGCAGGAAGGATTCTTGTGATAATGGCAGCACTCCACAGAGGATCAGTGGCAGGAGAACTATAGGGGAAGAGGAGGCTAAACTTTTTCTCTCGTTGTTTCTGCATGCATGTAACTTGCAAAGCTGTTGAGTTGTAATTTTCTTCTTTTCTTTTGGATAACTCATGAGTAAGTGCATGAAAATACAACAGATAAGCTGTGTGGGATTCTGATGAGAAAAATTACCTTTGGCAAGTGTAGTTTGTTGAAGATGTCTTTATTTTCTCTATATGCTTCCTATTCTTAGTCTGACATCTCCTAAAGCCACTTCATTCTTTCTTATTAAGCTCTTCATGACTCATCTGTTTTCAGTTTTTGAGAAAGGGATTGGCAAATTTGTTAATCTTTATCTTGAAGAGAGTGTTTAGTGTGGTCTTATTTGACTTGATTCCTTTGCAACAGCATTAATGAATCTGGTCCTTGTTATAAACCTTAGCAGTAATCTTTTTCACGATGATGAATCCAAAATTATTCTTAGACTTCACAGGCAGAGAGTATTATGAAACACTCTCACTTTATGTTCCTGCTGTTGGTCTTTTTTTTAATTATTTTTATTTAGGCAGGAGCAAGCAGATACTTATCTAGTTTGCTTCTCCCATTTTCTTTCTTTTATTTTAATAAACCAACAGTTTAAATGGCTGAGTTCAAGAGTAAATGTTAGGTAAATATTACTGTAGCAGTGAGTCCCTCAAAGTTTAAGGTTTTTCTGGCAGTATACAGAAGATAATATTAAATTCCTTAATTAAGCTTAGAAGATTTTTCTCTTCCTTTATTCCTTTGAAGTGATGATGACATTGTAAAACTGAAGAAGCTTGTTTTTTTGTTTTTTTTTTGTTTTTTTTTCCTGCAGAAAGGCCTGCTTTTAGATCTTGCAGCACACATGCAAGTTAAATTCTAACCTCAGAAAATCTAGATTTTCTGTACACTGGAAATCATTATCCAGTGTGTTTCAGCAATTAGTATTTAATTGTTGGAAAAATTCAGCTCAGGTGCTTCAAATAAATATTTATCTTATTTTTGCTGCTTGTTTTTCATTGGATGGAAAATAAAGAATGTTAAATCCACCAGATTTAGAGATAAAACTTTTCACACTAGAGAAACGTTTTAAAAGAAAGATAGAGAGATAAATCTGAGTAATGTTAGTAGGAAGCTGTTCACTAACAAAAGTTAACATTCCAAACAATATTCCTTGTTGTTATTTTTCCTCTCTGTTCTTTATCCTACTATTTGATCTAGTACAACAATGAAGCTACACTGATTTACCAAAGTGAGGATCTGATCATACACTGACTTTAATGGAGCTGTTTTAGACCAGTTGGAAAGTCTCACAATAGGGCAGGTGAAGATTTGGCCCAAATCTTCCCCCGCCCCACCCCCATATCTTGTATTTATTGCCAAGCTTAGTAGACTAGTTTTAGAGTATTATTTTCTATCTCTTCTGTAGAAGTATCCACAGATACAACAAACTCTTCAGAGTATGGGATTTCTGAAATGCTCATCTTTAGCACACTGAGCTCTTGGAAATTCCATCTTGAATTTACATGTTAGGGACTTTTCTTTATTTATCTGAAGGACTTGGCCTTAAAAGGAGCAACACTTTCTGAGGACGTGCCTGCATTAAATGTATTTTTTTCTCTTCCAATGAAACAATTTTTAATGTTGTTTTCTTCCTTCTAGAACTTCAAAATGCATCAATAGCTAAAAGACCTTCCTCTCCACATCCAATTCAGATAACTAAACTAGTTGGACAGAAAGAGCCAGAAATAGACATTATATTTGAAAAATCTTTTGATGGCAAGTAAGTAGAGTATTCTGCCCTACACTAAGCTGAGATGCATTTGAGCTGTGCATCTTCATTATAGTGTTTTCATTAAAGAAAATTGTGGTTGCTATTTGATGAGACTTTGTCCTTCAAAAATGTTTTTGAAAACCAGGTTCTGATGTATTGGATATTTTCCATTTCCAGGGGTGTTGATGAAAACAAAGACTCAGAGGAGAAACTGCAGCCTGGAAATGACATTCTGCAGCCCTTGAATCAGAGTATGTCTCTGCAAAATGAGTGCTGTGTTTCTCTCTCTGTTCCAAAGCATATGTTCCAGAGCATCTTGGATTATAACAACAGATACAAGCATCACCTAAAGCTCATTTCCCATGAGGCAGTAGGCAGTTTCAATCCATGGCAGATTGCTGAGAGGTATGCGAACTATCTTTGTATTTGTGAAGTGAATGTAACAGCAGATGAACAGGTTTTTCTGACCTTATTTAGGAAAGGAGTGGGGAGGGGACAATTCTGTTGAAAGCCAGAAGCAGTCAGCTATTGGACTGTTTCTCAGCTGGTACTTGGTGTTTATGGATTTTTAAGGTTTTTGAAGAGAATGAAAGGATATGGAAGCAATGTTCTGGAGGAGTGATTATTTTTCGCATATTACAGTGTTACCACAAAAACAACTGTGTGAAATATAAAGTAGCTTATATTATTTTTAGAAGACTACCTCAGAAGAAGGGAAATTTTTGAATTTTAACTTGACCTTATTTTGTACAAATTGTCTTTCTATTGCTGTAGAAAACTGCAGGAAAAAATGCCCACCCTGTTTTCCTCATCCATTTCTGCAGTAAATGGATGAATGAGTCTGTAGGGAGTCTCCATAGAGGATGTAGTTATTTAGCATGCTCTGAAAAAGTCTTTAACACTGCATTTTCAGTGTTTAACTCAACATAATATTCTCCCTAGAGATAAAAAGAAATGGTTGCAATTTTCCATCCATGAATTCAGTAGTATCATCAACAGGTAAATTGAAGGAAAAGAAAATTTACTTTTTTGTTGTGAGAAAAAGAAATAAATAAAAGTTGCCCAGAGGTTGTGGAGTGTCTGTACTTGGAGGTATTCAAATACTGACTGGACATGGTCCTGGGCAACCTGCTCTAGGGTAACCCTGCTAGAGCAGGGGAGTTGGACTAGGTGATCTGCAGAGGTCCCTTCCCACCCCAACAATTCTGTGAAAAGCACTGGAAATAGCAGAGAACATGTCTGCAATCTTTACCTCTCATGGTGGAAGATTATGCAATTGCTGTTTTATGGAACAACAATAGATATTCTTAAAGTGACAGCTGGACTTAGTGCAGATTTCAGTACTTCCATTTCCAAAAATCTTTGCACTGTCAGGGAGTTCACTATGGGAACTGTGACATATCTGGTCTGTTGTCCCTCAGTACAAATAGAAGTAAAGCAGCTATAAATAACATTCCCTCCGTGGCGCACTGTGTAGGAAAGAAGAAATCTTTATCACACAGTCAAAATTTGCTAAGCAAGCGGGGCAGTGAAAGCTGAAATATTCATAAGTATTTTGATTGCTCGGTAACAGGTATGACAAGTGGATGATGTTATTGGTCATCATTTCCTTGCACTTCCCTTCAGTGATTGTCTAGAATTGCCTATAATTCATTCTCAATTTTTGTGATGTTTCAGAAGTCACCTATTGACATTGTAAGGTCCCAGTCCAGCAGAACATGTAACCATAGGCTGAACTTGAACCTTGCAAGTAGTCTTGTTCTTTCAGAACTTAAAAAAATAAAACTGGCACAACCTCAGTTGGCACAGAGGAGCTGTGAATGCCCTACAAGCTGGAAATCAGAAGATTTCTGATTGAGAGAGAGGAAAAGTTCAAGACGATATCTCTGGAGAATTTGGAGAGAATTATAAAATCTAGCTTCAGTAATTATAAAAAGGAATGATTTGCTTTAATTGTCCGTATTAGCAGATTGGACATCGCACTTAATTGTCACGAGTTTCCAAACTCCTACGCACATTTTTAATGTAGTAACATTGAAATCAGTGATATAGCTCATGTAAGTAGCATTTGGCATCTGCATCAATGTTTCTAGGATTAGGTCTCTTGATATTTGAGATGACTTGCATGCCTAAAGTTCATCATGTGTTAATGGTTTTCCCCCAACTGTGGCTAAGTAGGCAAATGTTTTAACAACTGTGGGTAGACCACTGTATTTGAATCTATTAAAATGAACCACTGAAGTATGCCTTGCCAATTCTCAGTACTGTCATTCTGCAATCTGAACTGCATTCATTTTTGTAATTGGTGTGAGGCTGGACAGTTCAAAGGCTGGCATCTTCTTGTGATTGACAGATGGATTAAATGGAGTGAATCTCTCTCCCTCTGCCAGTTGAATTGCACTGCTGCCATTTGCCTATGATACATGTTACTTAAAATCAAACTACAAATGTAATCCAATATCCAGGACACTTCATTGAATTATTCATACCACCAGAGGGCATTATAAACCTTTTTAGGTAAAATATGTATCAAAATATCTATGTGTATATATTAAGAAAAAACACTCCCATGCTGTGCTAAAAGGTCTTGGATACACTAACTCTGTGATACTTTTAGAGTATATATAACACTGAAGAGAATTTTTCAAGACACCAGCAAACAATCGTGTTCTTAAATGCTAGAATAATTTTCCCTTCTGTGACATCTGCTTTGACCCAGAAATCTATGAAAATGGAAATTTCTGGTCTCACCTCTCCTTAAATTTTGTTGCTTTCAATAAGGCCTGATTCAGTGACCACTAAAATCAGTGAGACGCTTCCCATTGACTTCAATGGCCTTTGGATGAGCACCATAGTATATCAAGTCTTATTCCCAAAGCAGGATTAGTATCTAAGAGTTTGAAAAGGAAAGTGACAGAGATCTCTCAACACCTCTAAGCATGAAGTATTTATCCTTCACTAGGAACCACACTGAGGCAAGAATTTCCAATATCTTATACAACATATATGAGAACACAACTTTTCTATGGTAGTGGAATCTTTTCGTAGGCTAAACAGTAGGAAGAAAGAAGAAATAGGAATATTAGTCTTCTAAAATCAGAGGATTAATATCAATGGAAGGAATGACTGGAATTGGAAATCTGACCTTCTGAACCTTTTCCTTTTCTTTTTTTGCTTCTCTCTCCCTCAGTCTTGCAGAGGAACTGACGGAAGAAGCCCTATGTGATGTGGCAGCAGAGCTGCAGGATGTTTGTGAGGATTATGCAGAAGCTGTGTTCATCTCAGAGTTTTTGCAGCCAACGTAGTAAATGGTTTTTAAATTTGTCCATTAACAAATGCAATGTCCAGCCTCAGTCTAACAATTTTATCAGGTGATCTTATTTTTTATGTTTTTGTGAAGTCTATGTGAGATTCCACTCACCAAATGAATTAAGTCCAACATGGATTCATCTCAGGTTTTATAAAACCACGATGATAATGTTTTTCTTTTCAAACTTTAGTATACAGGGTTTATCAGGACTTTTTTTTTTTTTTTCAGTGTTTCAGTAGAATGAAGCAAATTGTTACAAGTAAAGTTTGCACGTTCTCATGGGGCTACTGATCCATTTTTACACATGTAGTTACTTCATCCATGTCTATATGAGATCTGCCTGGTTACAATAAAATACTGGGAGGTGGACCTTGGATTCCAGGTGTGCCATGGACTTAGCTGTACTGTGCTGAATCTGAAAATTGTGTTGGGAAGAACGGGATATTCTTGATATGAGTCTAAAGCCCAGGTGGAAAAGTCAAGAGTAAAAGCCATGGGGTTTGCTGTTTAAGGTTTTCAGTATCATGCAAGAAAGATATTGTCTGACCACCATAGCTAACAGACATAGTTGGATTAGTTATTTTTTGGGATGCAGCAATCCAAAGGAGAGTGATTCTCCTGGCACAGCATTAAGTTGATGCAACACATAGCAGTAGCTGTACTCCTATGCAAAAAAACCTACATTCTAGTCTCTTCCAATCAGCTTCTGAATGTAGTAGCCCTCTTGTTCGTTTCAGAATATCACTAATACATCATGCACAGCCAAATGAGACCTTTCAGTGGAAACATATGACAGAAATTTTCTCCCTCCAGCCTTTTTTTTTTTTCTTAAATCAGTCTAAAACTTTATTATTCTATCAGCATTTAATGATCCAACCCCACATTCTTTATGGGTAAAAATCCCATTGAAATCAAGAGCAACAAAATGACCAATTGGCACTTCCACAATATTGAATTAACTTGTTAGTTTCAGATAATCAATGTACTAGTTTGGGTTATATCTGGAGCAAGCAACGAGTAAAAAAATTTTCATGGTAAAACTTGTGGAAAATGTGATCTCAGCCCTTGAGGTAACCTAAAAAATAATATGAAGGTCAGTTTCCTTTGACAAAGTTCTTTTCTGCAATAATGTTTAATCTACTACAGAATAGTTTCTAACCTTCTAAAAGTGTTTTTATCTCCTCTAATTTGAACATATAATTTTTAAGTAATTGAGTTTGTTTTTATTTTGTGATGCTTGACATGAAATTTATTTGTATGATGTAATTTTTATTGCTGATGTGTGACCATGATTTTGTAATTTAAAACACTACCTTTTTTTATTTCCAAGATATATAGAGGTAAGTCTATTTTTAAATCCACAAATACAAAGTCAGAAAGAATGTCTGTATGTGTTTGTATGCTTGTGAAAGTCTTTTTAATAAACAACATTTGTTCTTAGGACTGAGCTTATTTTTGATTTAAAATACCTTGCATTTAAACCATTTGGAGTAGTCAGCACCCAACATGCAAGGGAGTACCTGGCAACATTACAAGAGTCAGACTACCATATGCCCCAAAGTAACATGGTCATCTGTCAAAGTAAATATATTTTCTCTCATTGTGCTGTGAGTGGTATCCTCTGAATGATGATGCCAAAGTGAACTCTTATTCTGGATGAGATGGTGTGGTATTTGGGTCCTTTCTCTGAGCAGAAATCCATGGAGAGGGAAGGCTTTAGATGATTTAATATTCTTCAATCCTTCCTAAGGAACTTTAGTAGAGGGTTTTGTAATGCATTGTTTATTTGCATAGTACGAAATGCAAGCTAGAGGTTGTAGAAAGTTTGTACCCTGAGAAAGTCATAATTCATCTTAAAGTGACTCTGCATGTCAGTGGTCCTAAGGGACAAATCGGCATCAAGCTTGTTAAACCTTATACCTGTGCCTAGTTCTTGTCACAGTATGTTGATAGAGACTATATTTGGGGCTGAGATATGCAACCATAATACCATGTCAAGTGTTACTATGCATATGATGAGCCATGTTAACTGACTATGTACTTATTTAAAGCACTGCCATGCATCTGAGTCCATAACCTCTCTAAAGTTGAGTACAGGCAGAGTACTGTAAGCAGTTTCAGGTTTTAGAAGTGTTTTAATGGTACAGATAGTGAAGAAATAGATTTTTCATAGGGACTGTGCTGTTTCCCTTTGCTAAAGGTCTTTAGGAACTGGTTTGCTATCTAAAACAAATTATTCTTGATCTTGCAAAGGATTCCCTTCCATTGAGCTGGACTAGATTTTGTCTTAAGATCTTTGCAGGCCTCTTTCCTTGATTCATTATATGCAAGTGTCTTCAGTGTCAGGGCTGCAAGAGGGATGAGGCAAAAACAAGTTGAAAGAATTCAGTGGTTAAGTAGATATGTGGATAACTCAATTTAAAAAGTAAATATTAATTGTTGCAATCACGTTTAGCTGAAGTAGAACTAAAATTTACTAAGTAGGTCAGAGTAATTTAGGTGATGGATGGCAGAAGCATATCAGAGTGTTTTTGTACAAGGGCAGTGCCAGGCCCTGAGTGCACAAAGGAGCCTTAATTCTCCTGACCAGCCTCCCCTCTGACCTCTCTTCGTGGCCAGGAGCCTTGCTTGGGCTCAGCCAGTCCCTGGTCCTTGCTGGAGAGGTGTCATACATACTCTGGTGTCCAACCCTGTCCCCTGCCCATCCTGGCTCTCTGGCTGGACTTCCCAGGTTGACCTTGGATCTGATGTGTTACCTTGCCTGGGCTGACAATGCCTGGGCTGTCACCAGGACCTGTGACTGCTACCACCCTGCCCTACCCTGCCCTGCTCTGCTCAGGTGCTGTGGGACTGCGCCCTGTCGGTGTGGTCACTTTCCAGCTTGTGCTGTGGGCATGGTGGACTCCTGGCTTGTCTGCCCTCCCAGGACAGCCCTGCTCCCCATGCTCCTTGACAAGGACCCTGAAGACAGGACTGCTCATTTGCATTCAATATGCAGCTCCTGTGACTCTCCTGAAAACATATGCAATCTACTCTGTAAATATTTAACTGTAGAAATTAAATCAGCATGCTTCTGGGAGTGAGGTAGTTGTGGTAACAGTATTCGCTCTACCAGTGGTTTGGAGAACTAATTTTTCTAGTAATGCTGGACCTAATTCAACTTCCATTAATATCAAAGTAAGAGTATAATTGAACTATCTTTTTGGTTTGCTCTATCTCTGGGTTACTCCTAGAGGTTCTTTCTGCCCAGCCCACTTCTCTTTGGACTATTTTCCCTCCATCAGGAAAAAGGTGTTTCTTTCTGAGAAGTGATTCACTAGCAACAGGAAAATGAACTCTGTTCATGATGCATTGTACATGCTAGTCAGTTATCAGCCAAATAGAAGATCTGCTTCAGTATATCTGCTCAAGGCATGTCCAGGAAGAACAGAATAGCTTTCAGAGCATGTTTTTCCTTGGAAGACTGCACATTATCTCTAGCAGCATGCTTGAAGTGCTAGATTGCACTTAAGTTTCAGGGTGATAGTCTGGTCTGAGAGAAAAGAAGCAGGTTCAGGGACAGTGGTCTTGGGTGGTCATTTATCAGCTGTTTCTTTGTGCTTCACCTGTGTGTTTGTGTCTGCCTGTTGTCCCCTGCATAATAGAGGTAGCAAAATTTTGGTAGAAGGGCTGCCTCTGTTCACACAGTCTTAGCACGGGGAGGGAAGTGGCTGACCACTGGAACTTTGAGGCACTGTGATATTAATGTTGAACAGAGACCTGGCTGACAGAACCTGCCTTCTGAAATACCTCATCAAGAACAACTGAAATTGCAATAAATGTAAAATAGAATTTCATCTGAAATTGCAGATATTATCCTCCACAGAAGGAAATGTAGCATAACATTCAATGTTCAATGCTTACCTTCATTTATTTAGTAGAGACAGTCTTTCTTACCTGACCTTTTTCTGTACTCTTCTCTGTAGGAAGATGGCTCTTTCCATGGAATAAACTCAAACAGTTACTGCTGAGAGGTATTTTTTCAAGGACTGATTTTTAATATTTTACTTTTCTGGGTTTTTTTAAATGCTTTTTCAAGCAGCCCCCGATTTACCAAGATCCTTTTGGATATGCATAACTTAATACAATTATATAGGCATGAATGTAAAAATTGTCGAATTCACAGATAATTCACTTGGCTGATATCTCATGAGTTACATGAGAGTTTTCCTTCAATTAAATTCCTACCATACCACACATAAGTGTGCAAATCTAGCTATAGATTCTAACATTAAAAATACATAATATGGTCCCACAGCATCAAGTTTGTAGTCAGTTCTTTCCTTTTGCCCCATTTTCCCCCAGTGGCCATTTGTATATTTGGTCTGGCTGGGCCAGATGTTGCATATACACAAATGAAGGGGTAACCCTGACAAGCCGGGGTGCCTGACTGGGGTGGACTAGGTCATGCTTGAGAGGGTGATGTTTTTGTGACTAATGGCTCAAGGCCCAAGATGAAGCAATCTCCTAGGGGCTGGGGAAGTGCAAGAGCCCACAGCTCTGTGGAGGAGCCAGGTGTGTTAGACTGGCCACAGCTGCAGTGACTCTGGTGTTACTGGCCTTACCCTGTATGAGAAGGTAACTGGGGTAAAACTGCCTTGGTGACCACTGCAACTTGGGACTGTGTAAGGCTATGTGCTTACCGACTCTGTCTATTTCTACCTGGCTCTGTGGGAGGCTTTTGCTTTTTTACCTTGTTTGTTTTCTTCTGGGAGCTGGGAAAGCTACCTGACTGGGTAGAAAGAGCTTCCCTGAGAAGCAGGATGTGTGCTAGCTGGAGGAGCAAGGCCAGTCCCTGTGCTGAGCTTGGGATTGTGGAGAAAGCCAGTTCTCTGGAGGCTACAGTAGGTAGGTTTCCTATGGGGAATAAATGGTGCACCAGAAAAATAAGTTAGTAGTGTGAAAACTGGGGGAGGAAACGACAGGAAGAGAAAGAATGAATTATATCTGAGTAGCTCCCAGTTATGTGTAATAGCTTTTTTTGACAGTTTAACAGCAGTTATCTGTTTAGTATGTGGAGGAATGTTTTCTCAGAGCTTATATAATACAGATTTGTTTTTATTGATGATTCTTTGTATATACTGAGAGTTATGACCCTTCCTCATGCATTAAGTATTTCTCCCTAACCCCGTTTTGTACCTGTAAGCTCTCTGGAGCCAGGAGCTGGCTGCATTGTGGTGACTTTAGAAGCTGCTTGCTAGTTCTCTGGACTCCCACTGAAATCAGAAGGAACTGGCTATCTGAATGTCACTGATAACTTTTAGTGTGTCAGCTAGGTCCCTTAGGGATCTGCCTCAGTGTTGTTTTTCATAACCGTATGACCTAATCCTGACGTTGATCCAGCCTAGGTGGTTGAAGTGGATGCAGCCTTGATCTGAATGGGCTGGAGCACTGTAGAGCAGCCTGCAGTACAGGAATAAACCTGCATCAGTGGGCAGGAGTTGAGAGGTCAGGGACGGTCCAGCCAGCCCAGCCCTTTGGTCTGTCTCTGCCTGGTCACTGTATAATGTAAATTGGGCTTATTACTTGTGGAAGATTAGACAGAAACTGGGAGAGGGAGGAAGGGTGGGTGTCTTGTAAAGAAGAAAAAGCTTTTCTGTAGAAAGATTTATTTTGGTCTCTTCTAACTAATTAGAATTTCTTTGTTGTTGTCTCTTTAAAAGGGTTTTGGTAGTTGTCTCATTGAAGAGCAAGAAGAAGTATAAATTCTTTCTATTTGCCCATGTGTCAGAGGTTAGGAAACAATAAGATTTAATAGGCTTGGAGGCAAGGAAAGGGTGCAACTTGGATCATTTTATGAGAGAAGTGAGCCTGACTGTCAGTGGATTCCCACTCTACAAGTCAGTAGCCCTTTTGTACCTCTTTATTATCCCTGTAGCCTTAAGAGTCCTTCAGGAGGGGGGCTGTGTGAGATTAGTAACCATATGGAGTCTCTCTGTCCATGGGTAGTGTTTGAGCTGGAAATGAAATGGCAGTGATAGTGCACTGCTATTTTCTGGAGGGTGTTTTGAGGCATGACAGCCAGGAGGCAAGTCGTCTGTTCCTCCTTTGCGCTCTGTGGGGTAAGGTAGCAAGAGGCTATCCTTCTGCCCCAGCTGAAGACTGCTATGAAGCCATCAACAGCTTGGCACCGCCAGTCTGACACCAGTGACCCTTTGTCCAGTGAACTCTGTAGGGGTACCTGGAATGGACTGGAGTCTTGTGTGCTGCTCTGTTCACTCTGAAGGCACATGTTGTCTTAGCTGTTAGTACTGATGTACCACATAGTGCTTCTCCGTGTGTAGGCAGATTATTTTAAAATAGACAAACAAAGTGCAATGAAAAAGGAAGTGAGTTGGAAATTCCAGTGAGCCTGACAAGGGAAAAAAAAAATTCCTTATTAGTCTGTCCTGCATGCTGATTGCTGAAAGGAAAACTAGTTGTCTCTGGCAACATGTCCTAACTCTGTTAGGCTGCCTTCTTTTTCATATTGTTCTTCATTAGGTCTTAATTTATGTTGATAGAAAAGATTTATCTCAATTCATTCAAGGTGCTTTTGATGTTCTTTCCCTCATTGAAATGAAAGCCATGCTAGTCCATTATCACTTACTTACAGCAGTCTAAATGCTTCTTCTGTGATGCTCTTGTCTCTGAGCATGTGGTAGTCAGTGAAGTTATCTTGATCAAACCAAATGCTGCATCAGAGAGCAAGAAAACAATCAGTCTTGATGAAGTTATGGGCAGAAAGGCTGATCTGTAAAAAGAAATTGCATTTCTTTTTCTGATACTACATCCTTTGTCTTCAAGGAAGCTTCTCTCAGCCTTTCAGTAGGCAAAACAAAAGCATGAGACATCTTCCTTGCATCTGCCTGATAGAAATTAAGTAATCTCAAACTTCTGCGGGGTTTAACCTCTCTTGGGAATCTGAGTCTCACTTATTCATTGCACTGATTTAATTTTGTATGATCACCTATTCCTCTCCTTCTTCTGTGAAGCAAACAAGAGAAGAACGCTGTTATTAAGGTTCAGTGTGTTCGTGTCTGTGGGGCTGGGCTTTAATTGTTCCAGTAAGTTCTTGGTAAGTCCATGCTCCTGCATTTTCAGTAGGAGTTAAGTGCTCGGCAATTGTCAGGATTTGGCCTTCCGTTTCTGGCAATCTTTAAAGAATCTGGGCTTCATGTTGTAAAGCATGAGGGCTATGCCATTGCAGGCAGCTGGACCAAGACTAGTTCACTGTCAAGGTGTTTTTAATGGAACTTTCTTTCCTCTCTTTGAGGTTTTCAAATGTGACTGAAATCCAAGTGAAAGGTTATGCTTTCTAAAATTGCTTGTTGTCTTTCAACTGGGAAAATAAACTTGTTTTGAATATGAAACTAAGCAGTGTCAATTAAACTAACAGTAAGGCTGCTGCTGCTGCCCCCCCTTCTCCCCCCACCTCCAGCTTCACTTTCCTGCTTCTGAAGCCAGGCTGAGTATGTAGGCTGAGGAAAAAACAGGTAAACAGAACTGGGCTAGCAGGTGGGAGATGGAGGACAGTAATATTCTTCAAAAGGGGAAGGAAAAACAGATGGGTTGCCTCTGTTGTCAAGACTTCTAGCCTGCATTTCTAACCATCTCAGGAGCACATGGTTAACATTGATGGTGCCACCTCCTGCTGATATAATCAATGTTGATTATTAATAAACCTCTTAAAATCCACATGCTGACTCTTTCTTTCTTTCTTTGTTCTTCCTTTTTCTTTTTTTAACTCACTGTAGCAATTTCTATCCCTTTCTGAGCTGGCAGAGAACAAGAAGTCCACAGTGTTAATGAAGTATAAATAGTGTTGTTCAAATGGACTCAAGCCGAGATGCTCAAGGGAGATCAAGCTGGGCTATTCCTTATAGAGAACTCTTTAAGCTGGCTCTTTCAGTGTCCTGAAATCTGCCCAAAACCAGAATCAAATGTACAAAATGAAGGCTGCCCAGAGAATAATACAAACCTTCAAAGAAATGTCAGCAACTAGCACATTTGTTCCCTCTCTGACACATCACCCCTTGCTTCTCCAACAGCCCTTATTAGCATTGTTTATTCTGTGTTAGCTCCTGACCCTCAAGAGTATGTCTTAGAGCTTTGCTTTTCTGCTTTGTAACAAAGCTGTCCATGTCATATTTTGTCTCTGTATCTAAACCCCAAAGAACTGTCTTCTAATCCAGATTTCAATCCATTCTAAATACCTGAAGAATAGCCAGGGGATATTTGCAGGCTTAGACTTTATCTGCAGGCACAGCTAGAGCTCACTGGCCTGGGGAGAAAGATGGTGACATATTGTACCTTGTGGGTCTTACTGAGAACAGGGAAATGTGAGAGGAAGGGGAGGATGTTGCTCAACCTTAAAGCATGAGGCAGATGGGAGGCTTTTAATGGATTCTGAAACTTCAATCTCTCAGGGCAGGACAGAAGATCCTGTATTATAAGGGACCAGGCACATTTGATCAGATCCTTGCCTCAGCCCAGCCCAAACTACTGGCCAGCCAGAAGGACATCTGATAAGAGCAGTGTGATCACTGGAGACACCAGCTCCAGGATGGTTCCCATCAGCACAGTAAATTTTATGCATGCTGTTGCAAGGACAGGTCCAACATTGTTACCAGTGTAAGCCCAGCAGAGGCCTGCTGCCCAGTCCCAGACAGGACAGGGTTCTGAACCAGTGAGTGTCCATGTGGTGGGAAAGATGCAATGGATTTGTTTTGTCTTATGTGTGTTCAGTGGTGTGGTCACTGTGACACTGGCCCCTTAGGCAGTGACTTATGCAGACATAAAGGCAGAAGAGGTAAATCTCTATGCACTCTAACCTTGCTGCCAGGATTAAACTTGCCAAACCATCTGAAATCTGTTAATCTCTGCCTGGTGCATCTATTTTGTGCCAAAAGGATGAATTGGTTTATGGCAAGGAAGCAGGGGGAGAAAATATTTGCAGTTAAGTATCATCCTTTGAGAATTCACCAGGTCCTGAGGCTCCAGGATGGATATTCAAGTGACAAAATTTCAGCAGAATCCCTTATCTCAGAGAAGGGGAAAGGCTGAGTGTAACCTGGTGTGGCTGAGCATGAAGGAGCTTGGATCAACCCTGGAAGCTCCAACCTTTGCTCCTCAGGGTACCATGGAAGCATAGTTTCTGCATTCTTGACATTATTTCTCCCTGTGCATTACACAGATGGTTCCATGGTCCTCTCTTATATGGTACTGATAAATAAGAGGGCCTTGGGCACCACCAAGAAAAAATATCCTGAGAGTTATTAGTCCCAGGCAGGGGTGTAGAGTGAGGCCTTTATGACATTTAACTTCAGGATGAGGACTTCACTAATAGGATGTTATTAATAACAGTGGGACTGAGGGGGGGGGGCTTCACCCTCTCTGAATGCACTGGCCTCTTCAGAGTGTCTCCATTGTGCATTATTAACATGCTCTTCTGCATTATATAGCTGACCTTGCCCCAGCTTAAATGGAGAACTGATTTTGGAAGTGAGCACTCCAACTGCATCATCTTCATTTGGCTCTTATTGAGGCAGTAACCTACCTGGATCTGGTCCCTCTTAGCAGGATTGAAGGGTGCATATTACTTCTTTGATCCATACCATCTTACTGTGTTGAAGAAATTAAATCCTCTCATTGCTGGTGCCTAACAGACCTACAACTAATAGTATCTCCAGAGGAAACTGAGTCATTAATTGTTTTCACTGTATCTCAGGCGCATTATTGCATGAACTTGTTTAAAAAGACCCTCTAGAAAATTTACATTATAAATTAGATCACCCTTAGCCAGAATTCTGCAGCTAGAATGTGAACTTCCTCCAAACTCCCCCAGTCTTTGACATCCCTGTTGGCACCCAGGGAAGTTTCTAATTAATGCTGAAATTTTTCCCTCTCCTTTGCACAGCTTTCTGTGACTTCACCCACAGCTACAGCCATGAATTTTTTGCTCCTCTTATACGAGATAGACAAAATGGGTATTGAAATAATCAATGCCTCGTATGTACCTCCTGACAACATGAAGGGAACCTGTGTATAAGATGGGAATCATACCTGCCTTATAAAAACATGTTGTGATCTCTGCGTATACAAGCAGGACAGTGATAAATGCCTATTGGTGGGAAACCATGACTACCTTAGGAGGCTATTCCCTTAAAACTTACAACGAAGATCAGATACCTTCTAAGGAAGGAAGAAACGAGCAGTTTGGGGTTTGTAGCAGATGAGCCTTGCTTACCTCAAAGGAAAACATTAATGGAAATTATTAATACATCTAGAATTGTCTTACAGGAGAGGAAATGCGTTACTTGCCTCTCTTTACAGACTGGAAAGGACAGGAGGAGATGGGGCTCTGGGAACTGAAGTGATGTGCATGGACTCACCCAGCAGATAAGCAGCAGGCTAAGGAATCAGCCCCTTGACTCCTGGTCTGGGGTTCTGTGGGCTGGTGGGTAGAAAATAGGGGTTAGGGGGCTTTTTTCCCCTACACACACCTTTTCCCAAATTATTCTCTGAATTTGTTAGCATAGAGAAGAAACCAGAACTGAGTGAACTGAGGATATTTTTATCTTCTGAATAGGCAGCAAACCAAGAGTCTGCACATCTTCCCCCAGTGAATGTTTTCGCAAGGTGGTTGTGAATACTTCACGTGCTAGCGGAAACCAAGGTGCATGTCCTGGGGGAAAATGCTTTTCTAGGGGGTTAACTGTGCACTTCCAGTTTATCTGTGGTGGGATTTTCCGAACTGTTGACTCTCGGAGGAGAATATAAAGAAATGTGTATGCTGTTGTCATGCTCCGATGGCTGTTTATAGCTGACAGCCTTGGTTGTTGATTGCAGTGTAGCTTTAGTAGCAGAGAGCTCAGCAGGTGCTAACTACCAAGTAACTCCCTGGCTTCCTGCAGGTGCTTTGCAGCTTCAGATGAACTGTTTGATTCCGCAGCTACATGGCTATTGGTGCCTGACAGTGCCAGTTTAACATTTGCCTGGCTGTGCCCTTCTGAGTTTCTCCACTGTTACAGCCACATAAGTATCAAGGGCAGGTCAAAGGCACTTGGGTGGCACTGCAGAATGGAGCTTTTCACACCATTCTGCCTGTGGCTTACAGGGGGAAAATAGCTACAGCTTCAACTTCCTTTGCTCCCCTGATTCCTTGGGCTCCTGTGCCTCTCACTAACGGTGTGACTAGGGTGTGAGCATGGTTCATATAGGTGCATCCGGGCTAGCTATCTACAAGCCTGACTGAGTACCATAAGCTGAGGACCTGTGGCAGAATTGGGCCACTTTGTAGCATCGCTCCCAGGAGCAGGGTGGGCAGTTTGCCCTAGCTGAGACAAGTATGTGTCTGAGCAAGCCAGTGGAAAATGAAGTTGGGTATGTCTGTGCAAACGACTGCTGCACGGCAGAGCAGGAATGCTCCATAGGTGCTTTTAAAAATCCTGATACCACTGTCTCTCGCTCTTCCTTCATTATTTCAGTTAGGAAACAGAGATGACTAAAAATAGCCTACTGTCTACAGCACCCGAAGAGCTGGGCTGTCTGATTACTCCTTTAGCATTTTATTCTTGCTCTCCTTAATGCATTCAGGCTTCTTTCAAATACCCAGTCCTTCATTTAGTAAAGATGATGGATTTAGGATTGAGCTCGTTCTGATGTTTGTCAATGAATGTTCTTGCATTTATCATGGTCCTTCCCTCTGCTGATCTTTCCTAACATTCTGCTTTGCTGTGGGCCAGCAACCAGGCTCTGGGAAGAAGGCTTCCTAGCAACACATTAAGCTACTACAACAATGTTTTGGAAAAATCGGGCTGCCTTCATGAAAAATAGCATTGGGAAACTGACAGAGTTTTTCAGATGGAAAAAATAGATGCTCTGCACTTATCCACTGAAACTGAGGGACCCTGAAATTTTACCATCATCTTCCTCTTTTTTAATGGAAAAATCTAAAAGGGCTCAATAAAACAAAACGAATGCCAGCAATACTGGAGACTGTAGAGTCTGGGTTATTTTTTATCACCAGGCTGAGGAGGCAAGAGAGGGCAAAACCTGAGTTATTGCATAAGAATGAGATGTCTAACCGTCAGGGTTATGGTAAGAGTAAGCCAATCTGTAGGTGTGACAAGTTTCAGCTCTTGTTTTGGTAGATGCTGATTAACTTTGCCTTTTTCTGTGTGTCTGCAACAATTTATATCTGGGGGGGGGTTGTTTTTTGCCTTTTTTTTTTTTAATCTGCTCTGTAGATTGTATATTGAGGCTTGGACAATTTGGTGCATATTTTAACATTTCCCTCAGGAGCTAAATTTTCTTCCTATTCTGTGTCAAATTGTACCTTAAGGTCTGCCTACTTCTTCCTTCCCTCCCTCTCAATGTGTGTGTTTTGGTTTTGTTTTGTCACCATCATGATTTTTGAGAGTGAAAAGCTTGGAAAATGTGACCTACACACTAACATCTCAAAAACTAAGACATGCCCCCTTTCCAGCTTCCTCCTCTCCCCCTGTCAAAACTAGACAAAAAAGGTCTGAAAATTGCTCTCTCTAAAGTACCAGCATAAAAATCCAGAGCTGCTAAAACCTCATGTTCTTCCTTCAGGTTTTGATTCATGGATTTCTGAACACTTGTCCTTTTTAATCTGTGAAATTGGTCTTCTGAAAATTGATAAAACTGTTAGAGCTGTCCTTGGTGTGCTGCTTGGAGTGGACAGGGAGAGTTGCTTCTGCTAAAGATTTCTTTCTGCAGCAGTAACATGTACAAAAACTCCTGACTATATGGCTGCATTTGGCTGCGGGACCTCTCCTGTAAGGTTTGGAGCACATCTTCCACGTCATCTTGTTTTTATCTGAGGAGTTTTCCTGAGCTGTATTGCTCTCTCCCATTTGGAACTGGAAGCTGTTTGCCTTATGCTAAGCAAATTGCTCCCTTTTATTAATAATTTTTAAACAGTGCATGGAAAACCCACAATCTTGGTAGTGATTCTGCAGCATGATAACAAAGAAATACTAGATATAAATTATTGACTTATGATGTTCTTCTTATATCCTGTGATTTTAATTCTTATCAACTTTCTTTCCATCTCTTTTTAAGCCTTCTGCCTTCCTCTTCATGTAGCTACCAACATTGGAGAGCTCTTGGAGCTAAAGCAGCAAGCACCATTTTTCCTTGCCCACAGCATCTTCTTTGAGAAGGCCCCAATCCTGATACTATTGGTCAGTGCAAGTCCGCTCCTGCTCTGATAGACCTTGAATTGGGCTCTGGCTGTTGAGAAGACTTGAGGCAGGAGAAAAGAGCACTTTCACTTCAGAGCCAAGGGAGAGGTTACAAGCAGGGCGATGACTGGTTCGGAACAGAGCCTCCCTCAGCTCTTGCTCCTGCAACTATCAGCAGCTGGCTTGGCCATTAGCTAGAAACCCTACTTCTCTGCAGAGCTGCAGCTGGGATACTGTTAGGCCAATTTTCATGGCCAGGCTGAGGCATTTGTCTGGCTACCCTGTGTCTGAGGTGGACCTTTTGCAGCCATCTATCTAGCTCCAGCTGCAAGGCTGAGTAATCTTGGTGTCAGTCAGCACAATCTTAGTAATAAGGACTGCATGAGGCCTTTTTGGCAGCTGGGATTAACTAGAGCTAGCAGCAACCTGTCAATGTCCCAGTCTCCTCACTGAGCCATGTATCTCCTTGCTAGAGAATATCCTGTATCTGGGAGTATCACAAAGTCTTTGATCTTTCTTGGGGCCAGTCACCCCATCCATTGCTGTCTTCTGTTATGTCTCTGTGGGTTATGATTTCATTCCTTTTTTTTTTTTTTTTTTTGCAGAATATTGCTCTTCTCTAGGATGCTGAGCTCTGCCATGTCCTGTCTCTCTTATATTGATTGTGGGTGATGTATAAACAGTGCAGAGAAGCCTCTCAACTGATTTAATATTATGTTGCCAAGAGCTGCCATCTCAAGGTTTGCTCTTGGATCCTGGACAGCTTCTTTGACTGTTACACTGGCACGAGGAACATAAAGCAGGTGGATCTGGATGCCAGAGAATTTCTTGGTCCTCCCAAGTAAAACAGCACAGTGCAACCCATTTTAGTGGGTGGCTGACGTGCAACGCTTGGCTGTGAGCTGCGTTACTGCCTGCTGTCTTATCTGACTCAATGTAGTGTCTGCTCCCTAGGGCTGCCTCTCAGATACTGTGATGACATCAGGAAGGATATAAGAACTGAGATAAAATGGTTCTGCTGACCTTCATTGCACCCTCCTCACCAGCTGCTTTCCTTGAGTCTGCACTGCTGCATCCCTGAAGCCCCATGTCCACTGATGGAACTGCACTCAGCATCACCGCTACTTGAAGTAAGCAAAGATTATCTTTTGACATTGGACAAACAACATGGGCTCTGGAGAACTGATCTCCTATTTCCCTTATTTCCTCAGCAGTCTCCTGATTTGGCTACAAAGGCTGTTTAATCTAGATTGAACCTGGTGACAGCAGGCACAACTCCAAAGAAGCCAGGCTTGATTTCAGTCCTGGAGATCTTGACCAACCAACCTCCAGCTTTGCTGCCTAGGACCTTAAGTGTATAGCTAGAGTCACTATCCCTGCCTACTCTGAGCAAGTTTAGTGCATTATGTGGGTAGACATTTTCAGGGGGTGGCAGTGGTGTCAGTAAATAGCACTCTTTCCTGAGCTTCCACCCTCGGGTGGTTCTGTATTGCCTCTGATATATGGCACTGCCTATTGGGCTGATCTTTTTCTGCACAAGTTGGCATGAAAAACCATGCTTTATACAAGGTTTAATTTGTATACTTAGACGACTTGCAACACTAGAAAACCTAATAATGATGGAGAACGTCCTTTGACAGAGGCCTGTCTCAAGAGCAGTTTATCTGCTATATTGCAAGGAAAAGAACTTGGGTCACCAGTAGAACAGAATGTGTTCAGAATTAGAGAAAACATGTTTGGAATTAGATTCTTTTCTTGGTGGGTACTTGGTTGTAGAAATATCTTTGAAGACATTCTAGTTCAGGCCATGATGTTGACTGGCTTAGTATATTTTTTTATATTATTGTTTGTCTATAACCCTTCTGTTTGGTTCTTCAGCCCCTCTGCTAATGGAAAAAGCTGTGTGCTTTTATGTCCATTGCAATCTCTGACACTTTTGCAGGCCTTCATCAGAAACAAAAAAACATTCTGGAGGTTTAAGTTGTCAAGGGTTGGCAGCTGTCTGCTTTCAGTATTCAGTGCGATGCAAATTAATCATTTTCCCCTTGAAGGAGGCATTATGA
Source organism: Apteryx mantelli (assembly GCF_036417845.1). Lineage (NCBI taxonomy): Eukaryota > Metazoa > Chordata > Aves > Apterygiformes > Apterygidae > Apteryx > Apteryx mantelli. The sequence goes on from NC_089999.1 coordinate 15,308,086, forward strand.
TTCTTAATGTCCACAAAGGCTGCAGATAATGTGCCTGCTCAGGCAGTCATGCTGATGGAAAGCCTTCTTTTCTTCAGTTACTCTGTCTAGCACAGTGCAAAATAGTTGTTAAGCATGAATATGTGTTAGAAGAAATGTAGTGCTATGTGTGAACAACAACAAAGTTTTTGCTTTCTCGCACCCAGAGCTTTTTGTGTGAAGGTGTAATTTCTTTCTAGCTCCTTGGCAAAGGATGGGGTCGGGGGGCAGGACATCTGCAATGACTGATTCCAAAATGACAGGATCTTGGGCAGGGAAAATTAAAAAGCAGCTCTGTAAAGCATATTCTTTCAGTACAGTGAGCTGGTATGATTTCCATAAAAAAAAGTTGTCAACAATCTGTTCAAGGTGATGCCAGGTTTGGTTCCAATTACAAACCAGTCTACAGTCTTATTAAATGGGCAGCAAATTCTAATCCAATCTTCTTTCAATAGCTTGGTGAGAAACTGATTTTAAAGCACATTTTCAAAGTGGCCCTAATGTATAGAGTATGGAGCATAGAATATGGAGGCTTTTGAAAATGGTAGGCAGAGCTTGAATCTCATATTGATGTTAATGCCTAAATGGTTGCAGCTCTCATGGCTTCTGCTTAAGATGAGACTGAGTCATCTTAATTCAGTATTTGTACTTACCCAAAGGATAATGTTATGCAGAAATCTTCTCGATAAAACAATTTTTAGACACATAGTAGAGACACTTTATGTAAATGGCTACACTGTCCTGTGTTTGTATGTGAACTGCTTCACATCTCTCCGTAAAAGAGCTATTCTAGCAAGTTCTCATTCTTTTCCAATGAAGATTTGGAGAGTGAGAAAAAGAGAAATCACCTTCATTTTAATCTTAGTCTGATTATTAAACTGAGAGCAGTTAATGAAGGACAAGAGGTATGAAGTGAGGTAAATGTCTCATGGGAATCTCCCTGTTTGTTTCCTACCTGGAAACTAAGCTCTTCCAACTCCTAGAAAAACTTTCCTTCTCACAGAAAGTTCTCTTCAGATGACTGTAAGAACCTGTTTAGGTATAGCTTCTACAATGTAGCTGACAGCATGGAGCCTTGTTAGCCTGACACATCCAGAAAGTTACGGTGGTTCACTTCAGAGCCCTTCCTGAAATGAGTAATAGCAGTTAGGATTGGGTGAATTCAGCAGAGGAACAGCTTCTCTTTGCTCATGCTCTTGTATACCCATGTCCAGACTGAATGGAAATATGGAAAGGATGAAGATTCTTCAAAAGACAGCAGTGCTAGTATATCAGGGGCAGGTCTGGAATGAATATTTCCCTGGACTCTCATCATTGATGGAGTCTTGCTAGCATGTGCCTCCAGCACAGGCAGGTTTCTTAAAAGCCCTTGAAATAAGGCTGAAGTGAGGCATAAGTCTTATGCTGGCCTTCAGCACAAGTGACAGCATCAGTTTTGGAAACAGGGGATGAGATTCTGCCCTTGTATATGCCTAATCTGCTGATTTCAGAGAGGTTGCACAGGCATAACAAAAAGCTAAACTTAGTGCAGGTTTGCCCTTACTGAAAAGCAAGAAGAAGACAAGTGCTATTTGTCCATTGCTATCTTGCATGCTGTTGTCATGACTTTATGATAATTTGCAATCAGATTTGTCATGCTTGATTATCCACAGCTATCAAATATGTTTTCAATCACTTGTTAAAATCGAGCTGCAGTCCTTTCTGTCTTTTGTTATGTTTCCCACTCCAAATGGTGTTAACATTCAGCTAAAAGAGGTGGTTTTATCCCATGGGTTACTGACCTGCTCCTTCCCAGAGGTGAGAGTGAGAGGTCACTTCCGTACAAGGCAGCAGCTGTTTGGAAAGCACTGCAACTTTCAAGTAGGAAGCAGCAGAGACTAGGGAACTCACTACTTTGTTCAAACATCTGCTGGCCTTTCATTCTTCTGAGTCAGTACTGCCACAAGACCCATGAAACATGTCCACAGCCTTTTCTCTGTAATTGCTTTATTTGGTGGTTTAGTGACACTATATATCTTTGGGGAAGCAATTATGTGATCAAATCTTTTAAACAGGACTTCAAGTGAAACAGAGGCAATGCGGCTCTAGGCCAGTCTTTCCAGCACAGGGCACCGGCACCCATAGATGGGGGAAGGTGAACTATAGTTAGCTTACTTGCAGCTGGCTCTGGGGGTCAGAATTGCTGGGAGCGTGGCTATTCCATTGGAGCCCGCTGACCTCAAACAAAGCCACTTAACCCTCTCTGGGGTTTTAAACATGGTTCTCAGTGGTACTTGGCTGTGGCTGGCTGAATGAACTGTTGTGCAATTTGGTTTGGATGTTGCTAATTTATTTTTATACCTACCAAGTCAGTATTGGCCCAGAGCCTGTAAGTTACTTTATGACTTGGTTGCACTGTGTTTGCTTGGCTCTTTAATTGCATGCTTCCTTGGGCAAAACTTTTGTTTACCATGCTTTACTTGGTGGTGTTCTTCTGACATGCTGTAAATAAAATACAACCCCTCATAGCTTCTCTGCTTGCCTCCACCCACTATTTCCACAAGATGGGCAGACACTTAAGACACTTTTTAAGGGGAGTTTCACCCAAATCTTGGCAGGCCTGGAGAAGCTCGCTGCTCTCCATTTTCTCCTTGATGGTGCTAGAGAAATGCCTCTGGCAAGGCTCTTGAAGAGGGAGGAAACAAGTCTTGCCCTGAAAGCTCCCTGTTTTATTTCTCTTAGTAGAGTGCACCCTGCTTGCCTACTGCTGAGTTACAGGGCAGTGCTTTGCAGCAGCCCAACCACTGCATTGACACAGGCTTTGGCAATAGCTAAAGCATTTTTGCTGTTAAAATCCCGAGCAGCCTCCTGCAGGAGCCATTTGCACGGGTTGGGCCAGGCTGGGCCTTGGCAGCTGTCACCCCCCCCCCCCCCCCGCCATGCCCTCTGGCACCCCGGAGCCAGGACTGCAGCTCAGCGGTGACCAGCACAGCCCTGCTCCCTGTGGGGTGGAGCGGGCAGCAGCCCCTCGACCCCTGGCAAACAGCCCAGGCCCCTGTCCCCAAGGGGTCCCTGCCAGTAGGGTGAGGAGGCCCCTGTCCCCCAAGGAGTCCTGCAGGGGTGAGGAGGCCCCTGTCCCCCAGGAGGCCCCTGTCCCCGAGGAGCCCCACAGAGGCGGGGCGAGGAGGCCCCTGTCCCCCAGCAGGCCCCTGTCCCCAAGGAGTCCTGCAGGGGTGAGGAGGCCCCTGTCCCCCAGGAGCCCCACAGAGGCGGGGCGAGGAGGCCCCTGTCCCCCAGGAGGCCCCTGTCCCCAAGGAGTCCTGCAGGGGTGAGGAGGCCCCTGTCCCCCAGGAGCCCCACAGAGGCGGGGCGAGGAGGCCCCTGTCCCGAAGGAGGCCCGTGTGCCCCGGGAGCCCCGCGGGCTCGGAGCCGAGGGAAGGCTGCAGGCAGGGCGCTCCCTCCGCGTCGCTCCTGCCGCTACGGGCCGCTGGCCGCAGCCGCGGCTTCGCTGCGGCGCTGCGGGGCGAGCTCCCGCGGCCGGGCCGGGCCGGGGCCGGGGCCGCGCCCCAGCTGCGCCCCACGCGCACCTTGCGGGCCCCGCCCAGGCGTGGGCCGCAGCCCCGACGGCCTCGCCCCGGCCGGGCCCCTCCCGCGCCCGGCGCGGCGCCCCCTCCCCTGAGGCGCGGGCGGGCGCGGGTGAGGGCGGCCCTGCGGGCGGGCCCGGGGGACCCCGCGCTGCTGCCGCCGCCGGGCGCGCGGCCCTGGAGGGGGGAGGGGCGCGGCGGTGCCTCAGGCGCGGCGGGAGCAGCCGCCCGCGGCGCCTTTAACGGCGGCGGCTGCGCGGCGGGACGGAGCGGAGCGGAGGCGCCCGGCCACCCCTCTCGGCGCCGCAGGCGTGCGGGCGGTGCGGGGCCGCTAGGGGCCGCAGCCGCGAGCAGATGGGGCGGCGGGTGGCGGGGGGCCGGCGCGCCGGGAGGGCCCCGCGGGCGAGCGGCTGATACGGCCGGGGACGGCGCGGCCGGGAGCGGGCAGCCCCGCGATGGCGGAAGCCCCGCGCCCAGGTGAGCCTCGCCCGCCCGCCCGCCGGGGGCTGCGGGGCCCCGCGCTGGGGGCTGGGGGGGCCGGCGGGGGGAGCCCTGGCAGGAGGTGGGGGGCCCTGGGGGTGGCGGCGGGAGCCCTGCCAGGAGGTGGGGGGCCCCCGGGGGGTCGCCCCGGCGGGCCCCAGGGCAGTCGCGGGGGGTGGCGGCGGGGCGGGGGGGAGCCGCGTCTGGGGGTGGGGGTCCTGGGAGGGCCGCCCCGGCGGGCGGCGGGGCGGGGGGGTCGCGCGGCGCTGTGTCCGCCGCTGGCCGGGCGCCCCGCTCCGCTCCGGTCGCGGTGCCGAGCGCCGCGGCCTCGGCAGGTAACCGCAAACTTCCCTGCGCACGGCAGAGCTGCCTTCGCCCTTCGGCCTTTTCCGCGCCCGCCCGCTTTGCCCCGGCGGCGGCGGAGCCCCGTGCGGGGCCGCGGGCTCGCCGGGATGGCGCGGGCGGCCCCGGGGCCCGGCCCCCCGGTGGCGCCGCCGCGCGGAGCGGCGCGGAGCGGCGCTCGCCGCTGCCGGCCGCGGGCGCGCAGGGAGCGGGGCGGGCAGTCGTGGTGGCGGGCTCCCTGGAGAGACCTGCTCGGAGGCAAGGGCGGGCGCCGCCTCTCCTGCGGCTTGCGAGCTCACCCGTGTTTCCTCCGGCTTCCCCGGAGCGAGGGCTGTGGAAGCCCCGGGGCCGCGCGGTTCGGGCCGCTGTGCCGCGAGGCCCTGGTGCCCCGTGCCTGGTGGCCGTGGCATCCCTGCATCAGGTGGCGCATGCCCTGTGTGTCAGTTAGCAGGACAGATGAGAAACCTTTTGCTGTGGGAGAGGTGGTTTTCCTCTAGGTTGCGCAGGGAGCTGTGTGCCTTTGGGAGGTAAAGGCCTGGCTTTGCTCGGATTGAATGCCTGCTGGTCTGTATGTGAAATCTGCATGGTATTTGGTGCCAGTCTTGTCTGTCTGTTGGTGCAGATTTAGAGAGGCATGGTTGTACTATAGCTAAAACCAAAGTTTTTACCCAACAAGATTTATTATTGTTATTGTTATTCCCCTAAGGTAGGCATGGATTGGTGGCAACCCTGAGAAATAGTACTCTGGAACATGAGAGCATTAGTCACTTCAGAACATGCAAATATAATATTGAACTAAATGATTTTTTTTCCATCTTTGGTAGATGAAGAGATAAAATATGTAGTGGAATTTTCTCCCTTTATATATATTTTTTGAGGGGGGATATTGGTTTGCAGTCCTTTCTACTTAGAGATGAAAATAAGGAAGTATTGTTTTCCCTTCCAGTGCTATTTGGGTAATGCACTCTGCAGAGATTGTGTGCTTGTTCAAACACAATTTTGTTTGCACAGGAATTTTAAAGGGTGGTGCTTCTCTTGGGCGTGAATCTACTCACTTCTAGACAAAATGTGACTTTTGATGCCAGCTTTATGATATTGCCACCGCTTCCTATCTTAAAAGTAAGAATGGTTACCATTCACAAAGGAGCTCTGCCAGCAGATATCTGGGTTAGGAGCGATGGAATTATGCTGATTTTATGAATTCAGCCTACAAAGTTTATCTTTGTGAGCTGGGATGTGCAGATATACAAATGTATGGCGATCTTGCTTGTATGTTCCCTGCCTTGCCACCACTTCCAGTTCTTTGGACTATCACAAATGCAAGGGAAGACTATTATTCCAGCAGCAATGACACCTGCTGCTTGGTCACTGTTGAATGACATGTACTGAAGAGCTTTTAGAGGTGGTCAGTTTGACTTGTTGGAACAGCCAGAACTGACCTAGTGGACTCTTCAGATCTTAAGCACTTGGAATAAAGTCTCAGTGCAGAAAAACTTGGACATTTGCAGGACCAAAGGTTGCAAACCACACATTAGCAATTGCAGATCACTACCTGGCATATTCCTGTGGGTGGTGTGGTATCTGTTCTTCATTTCCTACTTCATTTTGCAACAGGCAGCAGTGACTCAAAAATGCCAGATCCTCCCCAGAAAGCCACAATCTCTGCACTGTGAAAGTTGGGCACCTCAGACGTGATGCAGGCAGTCCACCTACAGTCATTGCAGGAAAAGGTTAGAGAATATTCTTATCTTCTCTGGTTTGGGGGAGTGAGTTTGGAGGAGGTGGTGATGCTGAGGGAGGGTGAAATTAATTTCTGCTGTGGGGGAGTTGGCATCTGAAGCACTGAGAAACAGCTCTAGGAGATGCACTGCTTTTATGGGAAAGCTTGGTCCAGGATTTGGAGCCTGGATAGCTATGTTACACCTCCCCTCTTCTTCCTCCAACTTACCAGTGATCCCATAAGATACAAGGCTAGAAACGTCAATGGTATCTTAAAATAGGGGCTCAAAGGCCTGCGTGGCTGAGTTTTTGTTTTGTTTCTTGTTCTCAGTGAGCAAATGTATGCCTGTCCACACCATCTGCTGCAGAACTGTCAGCTGAAGGAGGCACAGAGTAGGTAACCAAGGAGGTGTCACTGTTGAAATGCTTTTGGAGGAAGACACAGAGTGAACAGTGGGAGAGAGGAGTTGGATATATTGGGTACGTCTGCCTACCGTGGTGTACTGTTCCTCCAGTTAGCTCTTACACTTGACTTCTTAACAAGGGCACCTGCATTTTGCATGGACTCCTCCTTTGGCCTTTAACTATGTCTTTGGCTTGGTCAGCAGTGCACTCTGCCCTTTTGTTCAGGGACTGATGCAGCTGCAATGTGAATAGCAGGAACTCCAGACCCTTTGCCTTCTCTAGCCTTTACTGGTGTCTGCTCCAACTTGCTGCCTGTCTTCAAGCTGCTTCTCCTCTCCATTTCCTCTCCTAAGCTGCTCACTTTCCGAAATTGTTCTCTTTATTCTTCACTTAATGCTTTGCTTCCCCCCTCAATTCTTACCTCTTTCTACCTGTGAGACCTTTTCCTGCCTCTTAGAAATCCTGTCTTGGTATCCTGCCTCTGTCCATCCAGGACTGCTCTTGGCAGCATTACTGTAACATTCCTTCTCCGATCAATTCAATGAGTCTCTTATCCTTTTGCCTTCAGATTCCTTCCTTAGAGCTTTTCAACCTCAACATCATGTCTTTCACATTCAGCTCCCTGCTTACTTTATTCCCTTTTCAGGATTACCTTCCTGCTCCTTTTTTCCCACTTATATGTTCTAGACTTCTTGCCTTTCCTCTTGCTACCTTCTAAACGAGGAACTTGCTCCTACTACTTGTCCTCACAGCTTGTACTGCTCTCCTCTTTTTTATTCTTCCTGTTTAAGCACTTTCTGTCCTCTCTCTGAAGTGCTGGCATTACTTCCAAGTTTGCAATTCACAGGATTGTAAGAGTACACAGACTTCAGCAGGGCAAGACTCAGCCTGTGCATGGAGTACTGTAGGTTCATGAACACAAGGTGTGGTTTGATGATCCTGGTGGTTTGCTGCCAACAAGAGGGGAAATCCTGTACATTTCCACCTCTTTCCCATGCCAGCTCCCAAGCTTCCCCAGCTTTTCAGCAATCCAGTTCTGGGAAATAAACTGGCAGGAAACTTAGTTATTTTTATTTTTTAGAAAATTTGCTTTCTGCTGGCTTTACTCCCTAAACAGGCTCAACTGCAGGGTCAGATGAGTGCTAACCCCAGTGGGAGGAAGGGAACAGGATCACATCCTTTCATCAGCAGCCACCTGTTAGACTAGTTGAGCTGTGTGGTCAGAGGCATCCTTGTGCTGGCTGGTGGAGAGCTCTGGAGATGCTTTGGTTGAGTTCTGGTACAGACCAATATTCCTGTACCTGTTCTGGGAACTGAGTCCATGACTGGATTCTCTGGTGCTTCTGAGTGATGGTTCATCCTCTGCTCCTTCTGGAGGAACCACTGTCTGCAGATCTGTGTGTGTGTTCACTAGGATGTGCAATTTTGCTCATGCAGAGCAAAAGCAAAGCCATTTAGCCCTGGAAGTGCAGAAGGTTAGTTGTTGCCGTTACGGCACAAAACACAGACAGGAGATAATAGGCAACTGGAGATTGGTAGAAATGGAGGGCCCGAGTCCAGCTGTCCCTATGTTAAGTGACAGTAGGCAGGATCTGGTAATTCTGAGGTAATCTGGCACTAGGGTAAGTGCTGCTCTAGTGGTGCATTGACCCAAAGGAGCTGGTGATTACTATTGTTACCTAATGGGGTTATAATCTTTCAGCTGAAATGATGAGTAGGATACCTAGCCATGGAGTTCAGTGTGCCCTGTGCTGTACAAACCCAGGACAAAATGCTGCTTCCTGCCCCCACAAGCTTGCAGTGGAATTACAAAACAGGAGAGAGAAGACAGAGGAAGAAGATGGAATACTGAAATAGTAGTGATCAGCAGGTCGACTGGTGATGTTATTTCTCGGTAGGCATTATGATAGAAGAAAGTTTTAAGGAGGAATGTAAAGGGGAGCAGTGAACATCTTCCTAAAGATGAGCTGGGCAGCATAGGAGAAAATACAGAAGTGCCTCTGCTGAAAGGCAAGGTCGCCATCTCAGTGCAGTGAAAGACAACAGGGGTGCCAGGGCACAGGTTTTGAAGGGCCAGGACAACAAAGGGAAGTAACTTCTGTTTGTTGCAATGGAAAAGAGAAACTGCAAAGCTGACTGTGACACATTCCAAGGAGCAAGCACAGGAAGGATCTGCAGTTGCAGTCCAGGTGAACGTCCTTGGAGTATGAAGGCTTTCGTCAGGCCCAGAGGGAGAGGTGATTGTCATACCTGAGGTTGAAGTGGTTAGAGTTTAGATAGGACTGTATCTGTTCTCATCCAAATGTGTAGCTAGAGATTTCCAAGGTCCCAGCTTAGACGACAGTGTAGCGTGGATAGGAAGACCCCCATTAGATGGGATCAACAGCTGTGACAAACAGGATGTCTCCATGATGGAATGGAGAAGAGAATTCATTTAGTTCATGCCTCTAAAATCCCTAGGTGCAGCCAATGAAGGGCTGATGCCTGGCTGATAAAGGTAAACTGTGCTTATTCCTTTCTTGGTGTGCATAAACCTGTTTCTGATATATCATCCGTCTGCTAATGATTGAACCTAGGTCTCAGAGGTATACATCATTCTGATTTTTTTTTTCTTTTCCCCTCCTTAATGGTGAATAAAACCATTGCCAGATGTAGTTTAAAATTAGTTTCCGTGTTCTTCAAAGCCTGGTAGATCTTGTATCAGATAAAAGACAAAGCTGCTCATAAAATATTAGTAAAGATATTGAAGTGTCTCTTTGCCACAAAATATATTTAATCTATGGAAGCGAGCTGCAGGCAATGGATTAAAGTGCATGAGAAATATGTAGGCCTTCTTTATGGCTTTTGTTGTCAAGTACGTCGAATTCTTAAAGGAGACACTCTCATGTATGAGGTGTCTATGGGATCAACTTTAAGTGTTAGGTGTAACTGACTGAGGCAGAGGGGATTTAATTTCAGTTCCAATATCTGCTACAGAGTCATTGTGTGACTTTGGTAGTGCCAGAAGTCCCAGACTTTCCATGGGCTATGAGTGAGTGAGTTCTGTGTGGCCCTGTGAAGTTAACAGGATATATGGCCCTTTCTTTATGGTGGTCTGTGGACAGCCAACAGCTTTGAGTATGCTTTAGTCTTCACTCTGGAGTAATGGGAGGGAGCATCAGCATCTCCCTCTGTCTTGCCTGAGCTCTTGAGTCTGGGGAGTACCTCCAGTTGTTGAATTGACATCCTTTAAAGTATGTCTTCAGTTTTACATTTGCCAAAGAAGAAATAAACCGTAACTAGAAAATAACTGCATAATTTTGGCCTCCAGTAAGACTTAACAGCATGCTCACTAGGTAACACTGTGCGGGGAGCTCAGCTAAATAATTTAATGGGTAGGCAGGGAGCATCTGAAACTAGCAGAACAGAAAGAAGTATTATTATGCAGCAGCACTGAATGGCAACAGCAGAGGTCATTCCTTCTACCCAGCATTTCTTTCCAAATGGAAAAATGACTTGTGCTTTTTAATTTTAATAGCGAAACCCTTCCTGAATTCAAAATGATCACAGTTCTGAAACAAGTTATGACAAGTGGAAAGTCTTTAAGCCATGCAATGGAGTCTATTTTCAATTAATTTATATTGAGATTAATTCAGTCTTCAATAATTTACTATGAAAAAGACTGAGTTTTCAATAGCTATATGAGAACATTTTGTGCTGTTTTATCTCCATTATCTAGGTTGATGTGGTAGTAGTATTCAGCAGTTTGCTCCCAAAGTATTCACGCTGATCCTGCTGGTGAACTTCTGTTGTAATAAACAATGAAGATGTGAGCTGGAGTCAGTGTTCGTGAAAGCAAATTCAAGCTAAGGAGAAGGCAGAGGCAGCGAAAAAAGGTAACATGACTGTGGTTTCACATCAGGCATGGGCTGGCTTGCCTCCCAGTGCATTTGTAAAATCAGTTTTCAGCCCAACAGATCTAATATCCTGGTCAAATGTGCTGTCCACTAGAGGACATCACCTGACCAGGCAAATGTTCTTCCCATTTTGCAAGAAGTTTTACTGTGCTCTCTACACACAAACTTAATTTCACTTCCAGATGCATTCCATTTGGAGAGCTAGAGTCTACTACGTACATTATTGGTTTATTCCAAGTCAGAGGTAAAGCTCTTTCTGGAAGGGAACAAATAAACTTTTTTTTTTCTGGTTTGATTTGCATTATGAATATATATATATATATATATTTTTTTTTTTTGCATAACAAGTAATATTGAAACAGCGTTTCTGGCACCAATAGCTGAGCAGGTGAAATTCTTGAATGAAAACGGTGGGCTGTTTTGCCTTAAGATGCCTGGGAGTCTTATGGGATGAATGGGGCCTGGACAGCAGACTTCTCTAAATGATGTAGGAAACTGGTTAAAAGTCAGGAATCAGCAGGGCTAGTCATTCAATTTTCAGAGAAAAATCTTTGTTTCTTAGTCCTTTTCATAGCCTCCTCTTAGGCCTTACTTGCCCAGTTTTGTGCTTCAGTTTTCTTAGTTGTGAGCATGCTGGATATAGACAAGTAAGGTTGCTTTAATTCCTCTTTTATTTTTTTCATCTCTTTTAGAAACACTCTCAGATCACACTATCAGATCATATGAGATGAAGTACACTCATGCACTGCTTGATTGTCACATCACTGGCTGTTAAATACCGGTTTGCTGAATTTCTTTCAAACAACAACAAAAAAAAGCCTTTGAAAAGAATTTCAGTTGGTGGCTCTGATATCTCTCATTCCAGCTTTCTAAACCACCTTGAAGTCTAACCAGGAGAAACTAAACCTGATTCTGCTCTTTTATACAGTTTTCAATTACTGTTGATTTCAGCAGGGTAGATTTGCTTGTGCAACAATGAGGAAAATGAGCTCTGCTAGTTTGTGGGTGAAAGGGGCAGTGGTCTTTCCTGAGGCTGTTCTGCTCCCTAGGCCTGTTTGTGGAATGTATCAGAGATAATGATTATAGTAATTTTTTTCTTCTTTGGGTGGATTGCACTAGAAGCTGCTGATATGAGAATGCTGTTTCTTCTGCAGTTTGCTGAGAACTACATATTGTCATTGAAGACCAGGGATGAAATTTGTCTTTCCTCTAAATTTGGGTGACGTCAACAGAGGTGCAGTCTGCCTTGCCCTCAGACAGGAATACAAGCATCACAAAATAGGATGTGGAACTATTTCTCTAATAATTCTTTCGGACAAGTAAGGTCCTGGATGTTCTTGGAAGGGAACATTTTTGTAAATGAGTTCAGAGCTGTTGAGCATTCTTAAGGGGTGAATTTGAGTGCTCATGTGAGTGTGACAAACCATTTTACTACCTATCACAAGAGAATGCAACCGATTGTATCTGCTGCTCTCCCTTATGCTGTACAGCTGCTGCTGTACAGGATTTAGATTTCAGCTGTGATCCTTATTCATACCTGTTAGTGTTAAGGAAATTAATGTTTAATACTGGTAAATTAGCTAATGAACTTCTTATAAATCTAAAAATTTACTTTAACTGTTTCTCTTTCAACAACATTCAGAAATTGCTTTCCTTTTAATTACCAATTGATATCATGAGAGCAACTGGTGGGGAGAAAAATGACATGATAAATGAATACTTCATAATATAATTGTCCCAGTCTCTCTTTGTGCGATGTTACTTGTATTACAGGGACATGGGGAATAACTCTTTCATTGCAAAAGAAGTTGGGAGCCTATGTACTACAGCAAGTTATTCTTCATAACATATCCAAGGTCCCAAAGACTGTGGCAAGCTGGGAATTGATCCAGGGTCCCTCACTATCATATTTTGGTGACCAGACTCTCTTTCTCTCACACAGGAGGCAGTAAATTGTGAACTATTTTGTAGGAAAAAGAATTGTGTAGGGTTGGTTTCTCTGTTAAGTAGCTTTAGTTATCTATGTGAAAAAAATAATACTAACAAATTAATGTTTGAATTGAGCATTACTGCTTGCAAGAGAACAAAGAGCTCTGTAACTGAAAGCCACAGCTAAAATTTGTTGGCTGAGCTAAATGGCAGCATTTAAATGTGTTATTTCTAGAAATTTCTAGAAAACTGTATTTGTGCCTGGATATGTCTTTCTGTCTGTCTTTTTCTTCCCTCCTTTCAGATCCAGTAGGGCTTGGTTCATTCCTTCTGTATTCCAGGGGTTGTGACTTCTTTCCTGTGAATCAGAGCTAACCTATAAGAATGGTGAATCAGAAGCCCATATCTAGTATATCCATGCAATGGAAAATTTTTCCACGAGTCCTGCAAAAGATGTTTTTTTGCATCTATGACAGTGGTAGCAGAGGAAAATCAAAATGTGAAATCATTTAGTGCAAAGAAAATCAAGAATGCATTTGAAAGTTACATTTTACCCATGCATCACCTCACCTCTCCAAATCACAGATGCAGTAAAATACGAGTGGAATTCCAGCCCGCTCTTGTTGAGCAAGACCTGTTTAGAGAAGGAAAATCACTGATTGTAATCTTTGTTACAAAGGGCATGGAAAAAAGGAGACTTTTTGGCACCTGTCTCGCTCAATGAATGTGTGGCAGGATAGCAGGAGCTTGACCTTGGTATTGTTTAAACAAAATGCAACAATCAAAGAATCCTATTGCAAATATCCATTGCTTTTTGGATATGAATGTGGTTAACAGTTTATTCAAGACTGAGCCTTAAATCAGTATATAAGGTGTCTATTGTGCGGGTGTCTTCGCATGCAGCACATTGTATAAACTGACTCCCAACAGAAGACAATCTCTGGGTTGTCATCACAATAGAAAATCTGTATTTAAAACTCTTATTTCCTTCATAGAACTTGTCCTGCTTGTAGATCACGCTCAAATATCCATCCTTGTCAGACTGAGAAATGAAGCTAAATGTGTTTGAGGAAGTATCTATCTGATGGAATGCAAATAAGGTGAAACAGGCAGGTCATAAACTGGTATGCCATGCCATATTTGTGCTATGCTGGGCAGTGCTCATAACAGAGTATCACTCTTCTGAACCCATGCTGGAATGATGCAAGGGGATGCAGTTAAGCTAGGTTGGAATTCCAGCTTATTTGTCCTGATTTTCTAGTGCTTGATTTCCTATTTCTAGTTTTAAATCAACCCTATTATTCTGGTGTGTATGTGTGAATGGAGGGGAGTGTTTTAAATTGAAAACCAACTATCAACAGCCTGGTCCAAAGCTCATTCAAGTGAATACATAGTCTTACTGTGTGATATCCCAAAGGCACCTGAATAGCATTTCTGAGATATTTCAGTGCAGGCTAACAGTAGAAGAGCTCATCTAAGTTAAGTTGGAAAGATGCTGAAAATCCATGCTCAGACTGAATTCTTCCTTATATTATTAAAATGAAAGCATGTTTTGTTTTTAAGATTATTTGGTACATACTAGGATTTCATGGACTGTTTATTCAGTTTTCATAATTTTTATTTGCTTAATTTTGTCAAAAAGTGTACCCTTTTCTGTTACCTGAAACTTTAACTTTTTCAAGAAACGCATTGATTTTTCATGGCCTTAGAAATCATGTCTGATAGATGATTTTTAGATCCTACTAGATTGAATAATTGAGTAGTCAAAATATCTGATCACATCTAGATGGGAGAAGTAGGCTTTCAGAATTCCATCTGCAGAATTGCTTTTGCATAATCAGATCAATACTTATTAGAAAAAATCGCTAAATATACAAACAGCCTTCAGTGAGGTGGAGATTTATTGCCTGATCCAAAAGCCAAACAACTTATTTGTCAGCCAATGTAAATCAATGCCTCCTAGCAGAGCTACATTCTCACAAGGCAAGGGAATCTGAGTTTAAGTGAATATTTGAATTTGGCTCTGAAGAGTGAACTTCCTTTAAAAATGAAACTGCAGTCCAGTTAAGTCCAATTAATTCTCCAAATTCTTTTAATAGTGAGTTCATTTGTGTGGGTGGAAAGCAAGAAGTATTTTCATATTAACCTCTGTAGTTAGCAAACATGGAGGCTTTTACCTCTATTTATTGAAAATCTAGTTGAACATAACTTTTCAAGGTGTAATTTCCTTGCTTGGGGAATCACTAACACAGGCCCTGCTAACATAATGTCCACCTCTGAGTAGTATTGTACATACACAGTGGGAGAGAGGTGATGGTACGCCGTGCTAGTTGCACCAAATTTGGTAGAGACCGTATTAAATAAGATATAAAATGCTGATTAAAGATTTTTTTTCTAAAGCTGTAACTACACTACATGAGTATGTGTTATTCTGCCCTTTAGAAGCCTTCTTGCAGCTGTAGTAATTTTGGCCTCTAATAATGAGCAGGTTGCTAGCTGAAGTGTAATATGACATTTACTTTGTACTTTAGAGGCTTTATCTGTGTATCTGGGATGCTCATCTGCTTCTTCTCATTAAAAAGGAGGCATGGGAAAGGCAAAGAGTAATCTTGGCTAATCTATTCCAGTGTGACATCAGCAATACTTTACATTTTTCCAAGAAGTGGCAATTATCCTTTGTGTGAAACAAGAAAGTGTAATTTAAAAAAAAAAAATTCAAACTGGAAGGAAGCTTTCAGTGATCACTCAAGGAACAGCTAACTTTGCACCCAAAGACACTTTGCAGGAAGATGTGATCTTTTCCTGCCTTCTAGCTCTACTAACCTTCTTCTGTGCCTCAAACATCCCACTGTTGTCCTCTACAGACTATTGGGACTGGTCTGTGCTCAGCATAAGTCTGTTTGTTATTGATTGCGCTGTACTACTTTGCACCAGTTCCATGAGAATAAATCAGTCTGGTGCATCCTCATTTCATTTTGGATTGTTCAGGGATTTCCTATGACACTGTGACTGGAAATTATCTTGTGGATAGTGAGTTAAGGGTTATAATGGTGCAGGAGAGAAGTTTTGGGGATTGGGCAGGGGAGTGCGTGGAATATTATTACATATTTAATCATTTCACCATTCCTGGGTAAGAAGTAATCAAAGAAGAGGTGTGAAGAAGCCTGGAGGGTTTGTTTGTTTTTCCTTTCACTGTTTTGAATGGGGTATTAGATCTGTTCCTTTTTTTATTTATTCTTTATAGATGTTACAGATGTGAGCAGATGTTATGATGTTTAGGGAGTTTAAATCAATATAAAAACATTTTTTTCATTCTCCCATTAAATGAAATGTTTCAATGTGAAGGGAAAAATGAGGGAGAAATTTTCTAGTCTGGGAAGGAAAATATTTTCTAAAATGACAGAATTTTCTGCAGAATGGAGACTGCGCATTTCAGTTAGTTCCTTCTGGGTGTCTGAGTAGATGCAATCCTAGATCCCTAATCCTGGAAGTATGTTAGTGCTTGCCTAGTTTTACATACATGAATGGTCCTACTAACTTCAATGGGACTAAATTTGTGCATAAAATTAAGTCTACAGGCCAGAGCTGGCAGGATTAGAGCCAGCACTGGCACAATTCATATACGTGGCCTAGGGTAACAGGTCTGCTAAAACTGTAATTTAACCATACAGTTTTCTAATGAGATGGTCACAGCTGTCAGTGTAAGAGGTAAGAAGCTTCCTATCTGAGCAGTAGTTGGCTCAGTCAAGCATTGGATCTCCCTTGCTGTTGCTGGAGGATAGTTCAGGATAGTGTGCTCACTTGTTTAGAGGAATATTTCTTCCTCTATTTTATAATTCCTTTTTTTCCCTTCAGCATTTCTTTTTTTCTTTCCGTTGCCCTCCACATCTCTGTTTGCATTCTGCTGCTTTTTTCTGCTCACATTTGTTTGTTGTACCTTCTCCTGTCTATCTAAATCCAGTCCGTAAATGCAGTAATGTTCAGGTCAAGCTTAAGAGTGGAGTGTTAGTATGCTGTTAAAGTGTATTTCCCTTTTTATAGTCTTATACTTGTCCTGCTCTGGGACAGGAAAAAAATAAAAAGTAGATTCTCTTTCCACTGATTTAAAACCATACAGGAGTGTAGCTAGAGATTCCAGCTTCTGTGTGTGGTGCTGTCAGATGGCTCTGCTTTTCATTTACTCCCCTGCTGTTATCATCATGGCTGTGCCCTCAAGGCAAGCCTGACAGTTGGCTCCCTCCCTAGTGGGTGGGTATAGCAAGCTCCAGTTATTATGCATGAGAAAGCAATTTAGGTAGGAAACTTTGCTTCTGCTTCTGGGGAATGTTCCCCTTGTGTCCTGCTGTTGGTCTGTCATGCTACATGAACAGCTTCAGGAAACCTGAGCATGTGCTTCTCATTCAACTATTGTGAGTAACTTGCAAGTTAGTGATGTAGTGAGTTTTTGTGAAAGGCATCACGCTTCTAGATAGTTCCCCCTTCCATCCTCAAAAACTGATATTGCACAAAAGAAATGATAGTTGCTGCCCTCCTTGCAAAAATTGCTCAAATCTGGCTGTTAGGAACTAATCAACAAATCTCATAGTTCAAGAGAAGGTTTGTTGATTTAGAAAAAGCATCAAATGTGGTCGCCAAGAAGTTTGTCTGCGTTTTGAGTAAGACTGGTCTTTTGTTCTCTGAAACAAAATAATAAAACAAAATATGAACCGGTTGACACTCTAAATCAAATCAGTGAGTCCAGGCAATGCCAGTGTCTAATGCAATCAGGAAATGCTAATAGAGTCCTATTAGGGTGGCTAATCTGTTGACACAGAGTGAAGCAAACTCAATAAGACTAATGCACTAGGGCGATGCTGTGCAGTCTAGCCAGCAAATAAATGTGGATGTTATGAACAGCTGCAGCTAGTTTACACAGACTTGTGCTGCTGACTGTGGCTATGTTTAAGTGCTTCTAAATCCAGAAGCATTCCTAGTGGAATATAATAGGACTGATGCTCCCAAGGACTTTTCTGGCAATCAGAATTTCTGCCTGGGGATTGGTGATACTTTTTCCTGCCCTCCCTTTATGTTCTGCCTCAGAACTCTTAAGGTTGCTGGCAGTACTAGCTTTCTTTTTGGCGCCAGCTCTTTTGCTCATTTCCAGTCAGTTTAGTGGCAATTCTTTTACAGGGAGCTGCTGTTATCTTTTGGGTGCTGGTGAGGTTTTTACAGTTTATTTATATCTCCTCTCCCCTCTTTCCTTCCAAGCAAATTTTAGTGGCTGAAGTTGAAAGCCTTTTATTCTGGCAACAAAGCAGCCATTGATGTAAGGCCCTTTAGACTGTTCTTCAACAGAAGTCCCTTCAACTTTACACAATTCCTCAGGAGATATTTACTGCAAATTAAATAACACTGAAATGCTGTTGTTAGGAAGATATAAATGGACTTTTGAATTTAAATAAGTCGTAAGTGTTATATCAGTGCAATCCCTTGCATGTTTTCTCCTGATGTGAGGTACATTTGTACTTGTGTATTTATTGCCATCTTCTATGGGCATCATGCTGTTCCGAACACCTTACTACTGGTGTGCCAGCATTGGGTCTGTGGCTGAGGGAAATGACAATTTCCACTTGTGGACAGGGCCTTGCTTCTTTGTATGCAATGCTCCTGGAAGCCACTGCATCCAATATTAGGGAAGTACAAACCTGGAGAATGAACAGCTTTCCTTGTTCTCTCAGTACTACTTGTACATTGTTAATAATATTTAAATGTGATTAGATTTGAAGGGAAGCTTTGAATAGCTGAATACCTCCGGAATGTAGATGGTTAAAGATAGCAAATGACCTGCAACACCTTAGAGCTGTTGTATCTGTGGGTTGTACGTTGCACAGCACTGTAGTGCTGGCACTAAAATTCAGTAATGCTACATCTGTGCCCTTTCCTATGTTTTAGTGCTTTTTTACTCCTAAAACATAAACGAACAAAAAACCCCTCTGTACTGTGTATATTTTTATGTATGCCTTTGTAGGTAAGTGTGTAAACTTCTTTCAAGACTTCCATGCTTTTGCTGTGCAGATAGTACGGTTCCCTGTAGGTTTGGGAGCTTGATAGTGTGTGACCAACAGGATGTGAATTAGCAGCATGCATCTATTGCATCTTTAATAACAGTTTGTGCAAAGTATTGCTGTGCTCCTCCCAAAGGAGAGCTCTTTACCATCAGCATTTCCCTAAAGTGTCTTCAGTGTCTTGCCTTGAGTTGCAGATGCTGATTTTTTGCATGTGGTATAGGAGGTGTGGTCAGACACCTCACACAGTTGGTGCCTCCAATAGGAACTGTCTTCTAGCAATCCCTCAAATTAGTTCTTTTCTTTTCATAACAATCCGGAGTTCTTTCCGAGTGAATGGTGGCTTCTCTTCTTAGGATTTCCACAGAATTTCACAACAGCTTCTCCCTTCTTTTCCCAGCTTCTGTATCAGAGGTTAGGAGTTGTGACAAAAGCAGCTTCTGTGTTTTGAGCTGTGCTCATTCCTCATTTCTAGCCTGGTACTTGACTATTCTCTGATAGCTGCTCATCTACAATGAAGCATAAAAGGGTGCAGAAAAGGATTGTGGAATGAATAGGAAGAGTCATCCTTTGTAACAAAATTGGGAAGATCTGGGCTTTCTTTGCCTAGCAAATTCAAAGTCTGGTTTCAGTGCTGTAGATTAGGGTGGTGAGTGGTAGGGGCATGGAAGAAAAGGTGTTGAAACTGATGTTGACTCTAAACCAAGTGGGTATAGAGCAGCCATGAATACATCCAGGCAGAAAATAAGGAGAGGGTTTGAGTGTCAGAGTGCCAGCGTGCTGTAAGAGCTTCCCGACTGAAGTAATGGGACTGTCCCTCCCACCTCTTTTAGGAGGGAGCTTGTGAAAGTAATGAAACAAATTTTGTTACTATGATACCATGTCAGAAGCAGGCTGGACAGAAGACACATTTCAGCCTGATGTTCCTAGGACTGTATTTTGTTCAACGTACCTTGTCTGATGGTGTAACAGCTCGTCGCTAGCACCATGGGCAGGGAAATAACATACTTTTTTCTCTCCATCAGTGAGCCAAAGGTAGAAACTGTCCCAGCTGGTAGCTGAGCAAAGTCTGCCTTTTCGTTTCATGCAGGAATAGGAATGGAGAGTGCTGAAGAGAATAGTCTGCCTAGCACATTGTGTTTTGGTAACACTTTCCAAATTTGCACCAGTT